>NC_088209.1:4464805-5104097 GCF_037126465.1 Ornithodoros turicata | reverse complement strand
CGGCCTTCATCCTCGCTTTAGACCTTGCTCGTAACATCAGAGAACGACGTGGGAGACGTGTCGTATCATCGTCCCTTTTACAAGGACGAAAATACAAGGTGGCCTTTCACGGAAGACTGGAGAGCGCTCGGAGATGACGGAGAAGCTGAGAGATCTGCCGACCAGGCCACGTCTACATGGACGCGATGGGTTTCGGAATGGGAAATTGTTGCCTGCAAGTCACCTTCCAGGCATGCGACTTGAGTAGTCAAATTTTGTAGCCCACCTAGCAGTGCCTATCTTGCAAAACAATTGCTAGATACGCTAGCTAGCGTATTTAGCATCAACAAACAAGACCGCCCCCGTCCCCGCCCCATCCCGCTCTTGCGAATGTTAATTAGGGCTAAACCACGTGAGCGCCAGCCCACAGATACCGACCTCACTGTATCATCTGAGGAATTAACCACGTGGGCACCAGCCCACTTTCACGACTCTATCTGGTAAGCCATCCCTGCAACATGCCTTTCTTAATATTATAATTAGGTGCACGCCCTACTGTGTTGGAGTAAACCACGTCAGAGTGATACCGACCTCACTGTGTCATCTGAGGAATTAACCACGTGGGCACCAGCCCCCATATCGTAAGCCAGCCTCCAGCAAGTCCCTCGCACGCGCAACACGCGCTTCTTATTATAATTAGTTGCATGCACACCTACTATGTAAATAACTAAGACTGGGCACGCCTCAGTCTTATAAAAACGGTGCATGCAAACGGAGATTAGTCAGAACAATAAAAAATGGCAGACCAGTTCTACATCAATTTACTCTCAAACGCGGTTGAACCAGCCCACGAAGCTGTCGTTATACTTCTTAATAAGTTTACCTCCACCCTCTCGCAGATTTTAAACCTGACCAGTTGTGGCTGACCACGTGGGGGCACCAACCCCTTTGCTTGCCTGTAGGATGCACTCACTGAATGTCATCTTAATTGTGTAGTTCCATCAGAATGATATACCTCTTGTTTTAAACAAACTACGTTAACAATGAATAATTAGCTTAGTTATGAAATCAGAAATGTGCCATAACCGTTCATCCATCTAAGGATCTTAGTAAAAAAATAATAATAATAAGATTACGAAGATTAATTTTTTATGGATAGTTGCACAATTCTTACTCGATCCTGCAAAAGCGTATACGAAGAGGGGAGTCAAGTCCTGTAGATCTCATAAACAAAATACAGAGGAAGCGTGGACCTCCACGCGAAAGCTTGTACAAATTAAACTTAAACAAAAATCTTCAGTGTCGGCTTCTGTGTTTTGTTTATTGGATCCCTGCAAGGATAAAACGATAGCTCGATTCATACATGGCACAACATTGTTCAAATTTTTTTTTTCTTATTACGTTTAAAGTCGACAAGTAGGACACCTCGCTATCGTCTGCCTAATGGAAATGGTTGATCAGCCAATCGACTCCTTCCGAAGTGCGAAGAGACAGTATATACTTAAACTTCAGAGCGCTAAGAGCGTAACCGAAAAAAAAAAAAAAGAAGGCCTACAGCTCTGATCTTCGACAACCGATCGAAAAAAGAAAAAAAATGCACCGGCCGCCGCCACAACATCGTTGCGAATTGCAAGGATATGGTAGCTAGTATTGAGATGTGATTATGGACAGGGTGCTAAGGGCGTGTAACCGACAAAAGGCTTACCGCTTCGAAATTCGACATCCGACGCATCATGGGGGAACATCATGATATTCATTGTAGAGATTTCATTAAACATGCTTGGACTTGTAGTCGACCAGGCTACCTCTCCCCATTAATCCGTTTTGTGTACGACACGGATTAACTCTCGAGAAATGATAAGAAATCACTTTTCCGTATTCCATTAAGATGTTGTTGCGTTAGCGACGCTTTGCATATTAGACGACGGGATGGCTGAAGGTCACGCTGTTTCCACTCAGACTGTGATATCTCTTCTGCTGATTTGCATGAGCACGCGAGCAAGTCGAATAAACGCTCGAAGATACACGATGTTATTGCAATAGCAAGCATTTGCATATAAGACAACTCGTTGGATAAAGGTCGTACCTTTTTACTCTAGCCGGTGTCGCCTTTGCAACTCGAAGACAGGAAAAATAATTACTATGCGATACATGTTGCGCCGCAGGAAAAAGAAGAAGAAAAAAAGACGCAGTATACTAATGACAGCCACCTCCATGCTGACTGCTTTGATTTCTGAACAGAGCGAGCCAGCCCGGGTAAAGCCGTAATTACCTCTCAAGGATAAACGATAATATCACTTTCCTCATCACGTCTTTGGGGCGAGACGGTCGACGCTGCACTCTCATAGGCAAACGAAGCGACTTCTATATAAGACGGTTCGTCCGCAACGCTTTCCGGACTGAGCTGGAATGTCAAGTGAATGCCACTTGATTGTTTTCAGGTGGATTCACTTGACATTCCAGCTCAGGTTTTTCCGTGCGGGTGTTTGACTGGAAAAGCAGACTAAGGTGAGTACATGCTTTTTTCTCTTCTCTTGTTATAAGTTCTTCCCCTGTGAGCGTGCAAGGTCACAGCCATTTATGGAATGCATGTAGGTGAAAGAAAAAAAGAAAGAGGTTCATTCCTTCCCGCTGCCGACATGCAATCTTTGTGATTTTAAAGTGCACCTTCTTAGATCATCGCAGTAGATGAAATGAAAAATAAACGATTGCAAACAGTACAACATTATTTTTTTATTTAGGACATTGCATTGCGTTGTATGTTTTGGAGGACATTGCTAATTTACAAGTCGGCTTCACCTAACTTCTACGTGCGTTGCGGGAAGTCAACGTTAGGAAATGCTCAGTCTTGCTGGATTGCTTGTTTCTTTGCATTTCAATTCAGCGGAACGGTTTTTTTTAATTGTTTGACTTTGGTTCTTCATAAAACATATTTTCCAGTTCATCGTCTTTGTTGTAACTACTCCGACGAGGTTGAAGGGTCATCTCACATTTTGGGCTTGTAAGATCGACTTCTTCTAAGCATTTTTTTAGCTTCTCTTTTTCATTTCATGTTCGGGTAACAACAGAACACTTCACCTGCACGTCAATGGCAAACAGGTCAGAAAGAAAGGAATGTGTCTACCTTCATTTGTGAGATGTAGCTAGTCTTCACCCAACTCCTACGTGCATTGGGGGAAAGCCTACTTTAGGAAATGTTCAGTCTTGTTACTGCATGTTTCTTTGCATTTAAACTTAGCGAAACGGTGTTTTTTTTTTATCGTTTGATTTTGCTTTGACATAAAACATATTTTCCAGTTCATCTTCCTTCTTTTGCTGTAACTACTCCGAAGAGGTTGAAGGGAAGAGTTTGAGATCTTCCTTGACAACAAGGCAAAAATGTGTGCTATACAATGGAGAAGAGGTGGAAAACTTTTTTTTTTCAAGTTAATCCACTCGGGATTCCAGATGAAGATTTTTTTTCTCCGTGAGAGTGTTTGACTGGAAAGACAGACTGTGGTAAGTACATGGATTTGCCCTCCTCTTTTGCAATACATATACTATATATAATGCTTTTCTATGAACATGCAAGTCATTTATGGAAATGCAAATATGAGGAACGACAAGGTTTCATGCCTCTCGCTTTCAGTGGCGACATGCAGGTCTTTGTGATTTAAGGAATGCTTTCCTAGCCCATCACAGGAAGTGAAAACGTTTGCAAACAGTTACATTTTTTTTTATTTAGATACAAGGACAGTGAGATCACAGCCCTTTTAGATAGTGAGATTCCATAGCCAGAGTGATGTCGACCAATTGTTCTGCCAAGAGAGTAAATGTTGCCTGGGCAGCGGCGAAGTTTTAACTCACGTTCTAAGCACAAACAGCATACATCTGAGCATTCGTTATCGTAATAGGTCCTTGTAAGATTGGCTGTCTCTAAGCATTTTTGCAGCTGGCGTGTTTCGTTTCGTGTTAGGGTAACACCAGAACGCTTCGGTTTACCGTTTTCACTCCAAATGCGTACCACAAGCAAGTCAGAAGGGCACGAATGTACATAAACATATTTTTCCAGTTCAGCTTCTTTGCTGCAATTGCCCTGATGAAGCTGAAGGGAAGAGGATGGAAGCTTCGTTAGCTCGATGATCACCACAACAAGCAAAAACGTGTGCCACACAACGGAGAAGAGAACACACAAACATCTATCCATGTCTGTTCACTCACAATGAAATGAGAGGGCTTAGTACAAATGTACATTTTTATTTCCCTGATACATGAGCGGTGATTATTTTTTTTTATGCTCCATTGTGCACCAGTCGATGTTTGAAGAGGTCAAGTGTTAGCTTGCTGATGTAGCCTGTTAAGTAGTGCCAACCTTCAGACTCGGCTTGTTCCATGAAACATAGACTCTCGGCAGCAAGATGCATAGCGTCAACCTCGTCAGCATATGTCAAAATTTCGTCCACGTGACGTGACCATTCAGCAAGTAAGGCAAAAGGTGATTCCGAGGCAAACGTACAGGCGGTGTGAACTCTGGCATACATTGTTTTTGCAGTTTTCCAAGTAACCCTGTCAGGAGGTTGATCTGGCAGCGCTTGAAACAACACCATATCCGTCACAATTTTAAAAGCTTCCACGAGCGAAGTTTTGCCTACTTGTGTTAACCCACATTCCAATATCTCTTTGTAGGAGACGTGTTTGAGACGACACACAGGCTGCATCCGAAATTCGTGTGTGTAACCTCTTCTCCATCTGCCACACACATCTCTACCTAGCACAGGCTGCTCTTCATCTGCGTCTGATGATGACAACCATGCGCCATCAAGCCGAGGATCAACCTCAGGCCATGTTGTGTCATCGGCGGCTGACTTGTCTTGACTGGTCATTACAAACCAAGGTAATTTTCTGCGATCCACTTCTTGTCCAGACTGCCAGTGAACTGAACCAAGTACTGAAGCTTCCCATTTCTAACTCGTCGTTTTATGATCTTCTCTACTTTTGGAACCTCTCTCACTCGTACAATTTCACTCTCATAAAACCCACCAATGATGTCTTCATTTTTAAGATCACGTAATAGGTACGTGTTAGGATACCCTAACTTGATCGCTCTCACCACGAAGAGTTCTGACGTAAATGACCCTAAATAACGTTTTATTAGCTGATGTCTGTATTTTGCTATTCTCACTACGTCTCCAACGCTGTAGCGCGGCTTTTTTGGTGGTCCAACCGGGCTGGGGTACAGTCTCTCTCGGAAAATGTGCTCGTTTTCTTTCTTTACGTCCACTGGTCTGGCAGAAAGCGATCTGTGTACGCGATTGTTGTAAGCTTTCACTACTTGAGGTAAAATGTTCACATATCGCTTGTGACCCTGGAATGTGAAGATACGGTACAGTGTGGTCACAATTGTTCGCTGACATCGCTCGGCGATACTGGCCTTCATAGGAGAATTTGTATGGATGAGCCGGATCCCCCTTGCTTTCAGAAACTGTTGTACCACCTTGTTTGTAAATTCTGTTCCACGATCTGTGTGCAAAAGCTTGGGTGTCCCAATTCTTTTAAAGGCAAGTTTAAAAGCTCGAATAACCTCGGGAGATCGTTTATTACGAATAGGTACAATGGCAAGAAGCCGAGAGAAAGCATCTATACAAAAGAGCAAATAGCGAAAACCATCGTTCTGGTTCTTTAGACTTTGCAAATCCTTTAGGTCAGCCTGGAATAGTTCACGAAGTCCAAGTGCAATGGTTTTTCGAAACTTCGTGGGTCGCTTGTATTCCTTATGCAAACTGTACACATCACTTGTCTCCAGAAATTTAGTGACTTTGTCCTTCTTTTCGCCTATGGCTCGAGCAAGTCTCTGCACTCCACCAAAGCTGCCGACATGTTGCGGGTCATAGTAGGCTGCCATTAGTACTTCTTCCTACTGCAAACTCTAAGAGCATCGAGTGATAGATAAGCGTTGATTGTAGCTGAAACGTCTCCTCTCATCCAGGGAGGTTGCCTGTTGTGAAGTTCGTACTTCAAAAGCTCAACAATAGATGAGTGTGGCACCACCTTTCCGTGACAGATAACTCTTCCGTACTCGTCGTAAGCCAGAACCGTTGTCATCAGCTGAAGCATAGCTAATACCTTTTTATGATGTCTTGGAGGGAAGTGTGACAGTATTTTTTCTTCTTCGAAGTAGCCTCTCTCCTCGGAGTTCAGTACGGTGTCCATGTGAGCTGTCGTGCGCGCTTCGCGGCTCGTGTGAGCGGTGGTGACGCACGTCGAGGTGTGGAAGCTTCACTTACGGAATGAGGTGAAGGAGTGGCCAGAGTTTTCTCTGCTGTATGTTTTTGAAGACGAGATGGGTGCACAATAAGTGCTGGTAAGTTTAGCTTGACCAATAGCGGCAAAATCCGATCAAAATAGGGTGGTCTTTGAACATTTCTTGCTTTCGTCACGAGATAGTATACGAGGTCAATTATATTAGTATTGTCTACTCGCTCACCGTCGACAATTATCTGAAATGTTTTCCTATCCCATGAGATCGTTGGTTCCAGAAGACGTAATAGGTTTTCTGATCTGATTTTATAGCCACTGCTCATGAAATCAACGACAGTATTACTTTTTTCCTCGGTCTGTGTTTCCTCTTCTCTCGCTGTTGTTGAACCCAGTGTAGGTGTGCTCTCACTCACAGTGGGATGTAGCAAGGAGTGAAGATATTGGATTATCTCTTTTGCTTTGATATCGTCTGGTTCATCTTTCTTCAATATCTGTGGGATGGGGGTTTCCCGGTAAGGCACAAGCTCGTATTTCTGCATCGACTACACTCCGATTGCTTTTGCTATCGCCCTTCCACCTAAAGTCGAGAGGAGACCCAGCAAAGGTGGCAAAAGGAACTGTAGAAAACCACCAGATTGTTGCAATACCTTTCGAACTTTCTTCACTCCTGTAGTGTCTCGTTTTGCCAAAAAGCGGATAGGTGTTGCATAAGGTTGCAACTGATTTCTCACTCTTGGAGCTACCTTAATGTTTCCTTTACAAAGATTCATACAAATCTCTCGAATAGCAGTTAGTTGCTCTCTCGTAGCATGTTCCAGGAGAAAATAACGTTGCTCCGGCAACTTTGCATCAGCAAGCAACTGAAGGAAATGAATATTCTTCTTGACACGTTTCATGTTTTATATACTATTTGTCGCTGGTCGTCTGGAAATATATTAGTCCACACCCTAAATTGGTCTGAACAGTTTTGGGATAGGTCAATTACAAGGTATGAATATGGTTTCTTGCAAGCATCTTTATATATACTTGGCAGTAGTTCACTTTTCTTTCGACCAAACAGTTGTCGTGAAAGTATTTGCATTTGGTCCGCAGTGCGGGCGGAACGACATAAAATTAAGGCACTGCTGTTAAACTGAATGCATCTATACAGAGGATCATTAATAAATAAATATTGTGTTATGAAAATAGCTGAACAGTTGAGGTGGTGACAGCCAGCTACATAAAAATTGCAGATTTCTTTGAGCCTTTGTTTGTCGGCTAAGCAATCATCAAATATAATTAAAGAATTTCTTACAGTATCAAGATTAGTAGGAATATCCTGACTGAAGGTTACCTCTGGAAAATTATCAAAGATTGGTTGTTTGTACAAGTATATGTACAATATATGATCAAATGGTTTGTCGAAGACAGCAGCTCTATGTTTAATTAGACGTGTAACAAGTGTCGTCTTTCCACTCTGGCTTTGACCTGATATGGTCATTGAGACCGGAGTGGTAAACCTATAAGGTCCAACCTCAGCCATCTTTTGCAAACGAATGAAGCATGCTATGAAATCACAACATTACATAAAGGAAGGTTACAGCAAAGACGAGCCTGTACATCACTCTCAGATTGGCTAAACTGAAATACAGACCTTCAAGGTTGTAGACATTCAAGGTTGCGCACAGCCGTGTTAGTTATCAGACCAGGAGCATTCCATAATGGAAGGTTACAACAAAAAGCAAAGACAAGTCTGTGCTCTAAGCTTGCCCAAAGTCGAAGTACACACGTTCAAGGTTGTAGACATTCAAGGTTGTGCACGCAGGTATGTTAGTTACCAGACCAATGAAGTTAGATAGGACACGCTGAAACATGTCTTCACGTATAACGTTGCAAGGATGTAGACGTTCAAGGCTGTGCACACATGTTAGAGAGCTGCATGCAATCGCTATATAAGAGCGGACATAGAGAGTGGTTCTTCATTCAGAACGTCAGACTGAGGAGGTGTGTTACATATTCCTGTGGAAGATGTAAGAGTTTACAAATCTATTCTTCTCTTTCAGTTCATTCTATACAGCAAGAGGAGAAAGCAAATTGTCATCATAACAGCGAAGCCTCCATAACACAAGTAAGCTATGTCATCCGTCATGGAAAAGTTGGATAAACTGAAAAAATGTGGTGACGGTGAAATTCAGAAAATGAGCAACATACCCAAAAACGAAAAGTTCGAAGTGCTGGACATTCAGAAAATTGACACTATGTATGGCGAGGCCGTATACGTGGAGCTCCGCATGGAAAACGACAAGCCAGTGAAAGTGTATCTACCTGGACGCTTCAAAAAATTGTCGGAGGAAGAGCTAGAGGAAATGCGACTGCTTCCAAATCTCAAAATGGAGAAGAAAGAACGGTTTACCAAAGATGGTAAAAAAGTCATTTCGCCAGATATTATCTTCACCAATTCGAAGAGAAAGTGATGAGATATGGTGACGTGTCACTTATGCTCCCAGCACGAACGGCAGTATTATGCAACAGCATTAGGTCTTCAGATTCACTTGGCAAATGTTCACAATCTTCAAGCCCCCTGCATTCCTTTTTGTGAGACTTTGTGCACACTGCGAAACTATACTAATCGGTTCGAGCTACATTTACACGACAGGGACGTTAGCGGACATGATGTTACAACCTTTTTTCACGAGTACAGACAGTACATTGCTGATGTCTTACGACACTTTGGTTTCCCACTGCGCTATTTTGTATTGCTTAAAGTGGAACTTGG
The DNA here is from genome assembly GCF_037126465.1 of Ornithodoros turicata. Taxonomy (NCBI): domain Eukaryota; kingdom Metazoa; phylum Arthropoda; class Arachnida; order Ixodida; family Argasidae; genus Ornithodoros; species Ornithodoros turicata. The sequence continues at coordinate 5,095,126 of NC_088209.1, read as the reverse complement.
TCGTCACACGCCAGACGATGAGTTACAGCTCGAAATTAGTTTCGTGCCTTCCAAAGTAGTGACAGTATGGTCAGAGGCAGATGTAGAACCTTCTATCACTCAAGTGACTGCTGAAATAGCACAAAATTTGGAAAACCTCGAAGTAGAAGGTTCAGGTTTTTTTCTCTTTCGCATTCATGCCTGTATCATGAACATTGGACGTTTGATGCCTCAACTGATTGGATGTGCCCAGTTTGAGTTACCGCAAGAATTGAAGCATAAGTTTCGTTCTCTGTTGTGTGTGGACTTTGGTTTGCATGAAGATGAGCAGAACATGTGTTTTGCCTTCTCTGTAATAGCTGCACTGCATCCTGCTACTGGTTATCGCAGGCGTAGGGCATCTTCGTACAGACCATATATTTCTGAGTATGTTTTTCCGAAAACATTCCCGGTAGCTTTCCCAAAAGAGGTTGAAGCATTCGAAAAAAATAATGGTATCAGTATCAATGTGTACGCCTACGAAAGGGAAGACAAATCTCTGTACCCCATCAAGGTTGTCGATGACGAGCGTGAGAAACATGTGGATCTGTTGCTAATCGACTCTCATTTTCTGCTTATCACAAATTTTAATGGATTATTTCAACCTAGCGGACGGTTTCATTGCAAGAGGTGTATGATGGGCTTCTCATCAGACAGAATCCTCAGTGATCATTTAAAGATGTGTTTGCATCAGAAGGTTGCTAAGACAATTTACCCTAAGAAGGGAGAGACGGTAGCATTTGCCGGGGAACATCTCATGTCGGAAGTCCCTTTCTACTGTGTATATGATTTTGAAAGTGTTTTGTCACCTTGTTTGGAGGAAACAAACGTGTATGAGGATCACTGTCCTTCCTCATTTTGCCTTTTGGTTATACGTGCATCCGACTCACACGTGTTGCAAAAGCATCTTTTCCGTGGTCCTAATTGTGTCACAGTATTTATGGAGCTGCTGCGGAAATTGCATGACGAAATTTTAGGATGGATACATGCTTTTGCACCTCTAGAAATGACTGAAGAGAATGAGCGTCAACATACAGCAGCCACTCATTGTAATATCTGCAAAGAATCCTTTGCTAAAAGACAAAAAGTTCGAGACCATGACCATGTAAGCGGAGAATTTCGACAAACACTATGTCAGACGTGTAACCTGAAACTGAGAGTGCCACCCAAGATTCCAATCATTGCACATAATGCTAACTATGACATGAGTTTTCTCCTGTCTCATTTACATCTGCTTAAGAAGTCAGACATCAACGTGATTGCCACCAGCTGTCAAAAATTTAAAGCAATTGACATCGGCTCTTATCGATTCTTGGACAGTTTGAGTTTTCTGAACGCAAGCCTTGAAACACTGGTGAAAAATCTACGTGATAAAGGTGAATCCAACTTTCAATGCCTTCGCCAGTTTTTTCCAAATGAGGAACACTTTCAGCTGGTTGTTCGTAAGGGGGTCTTCTGTTATAACTTTGTCACCAGTTTTGAAGCCTATGATGAGCCTTCGCTACCACCTCGAGATAAGTTCTTTAACATTTTGAATGGAACCGAAGTAAGTGAACAAGACTACAACCACGCGCAGAATGTGTATGAAAAATTTCGGCTCAAGAGTCTTGGAGAGTATTCCGGACTTATACCTTCTGACAGACACACTTGCTTTTAGCAGATGTGTTTCGAACTTTCGAAAGTGGACACTCGATGTGCACAAGATTGAACCGTTTCATTTTGTATCCTTCAGGATTAAGCATGTCCTTGTGCACTAAAAAATGAGTCAGGTAGAACTAGAACTAATTAACGACCCCAACAGCGTACCTGCTCATCGAGAATGGCTTACGAGGAGGTGTCACACAGTGCTCCCTGAGAAAAGCAACTGCGAATGTGCAGGAACAGAACAGTTTGATCCCGAAAAAGAAAAAAAAATAATTAACTACATTGATGTAAATGGCCTGTATGGAGCAGTCATGAGAGAACCATTGACTTACGGAGGATTTGAGTGGCTCACTGAGGAGGAAATTGTTAACTTGGATATAGCTCAGATACGAGATGATAGCCCTGTGGGTTACTTTCTTGAGGTAGAACCTAGTGTATGACCGAGCAACTCATGACGCCACAGAGATCTTCCCCGTTGCCCCCTGAAAAATGTCCGTTCGTTATGAGCTATTGTCAGACTATCAGAAGGCGCCATGAAGAAGTTCAATCTTCCACAGAAAGCTACCGAAGCAAAACTGTTGCTAACATTATTTGATAAAGAGAGGTACTTTCTCCACTATCGCAATTTGCAACTGTATCTGCAATTGGGGTTGCGTCTCACTAAAGTTCACAAGGGTTCTCAAGTTCAATCAAAGCCTTTCTGCGATCCCTATGTCGACTTCAATCACGAACATTCGGAAGCGAGCTACAAACGCATTTGAGAAACAGCAATCAAGCTAATGATTAATAGTGTATATGGGCAGGACATGTATGCAAGTCAGGAAATTCGTAAATTGTCGCCTCACAGTATCAGATGAGCAAAGTGTTGAAGCTTCTACGTAAACCAAACTTGAAACAGTTCCGCCCCTCTGAGCTCTCACGTCATCTTGTTCCAATTTAGTCAGTGCGTTCTTCGCCATGAAGCAACCGCTGTGACCTGGGCTTCACAATATTGGGAATTGTCTAAGCTGAAGATGTTTGATTTTTATCATAACCATCTTCTCCGTGTAGCCCCTGATACACGACTGCTATACATGGACACTGATTCTTACATTGTGATGCTGAGTGACGATAAAAGTACTCCACGAACTAGCTGACGAGCATCTAGACAACTCTGGATATGACCCTGATCACCCACTCTATTCGACAAAAAACAGGATGGTACTAGGAAAGTTTAAAAATGAGCTTCCTCGTGATCACATTCTTGGCTTCTGTTGTCTGAAGCCAAAGCTGTACGCCCTCGATCTGTGCAGCAAAAAGCAGTACAATCGCGCTAAGGGTGTTAAACAATGTGAAGCACAAAAACTCCCACTTCTCTATGTATACGAATGCCTCTCGAGCAGGGCACAATGCATAAAGTTAAAACAGAACCTCATTGTGCACAAGGACAATGGTCAACAAAAGTGTGTCAGTGACAAAAATAGCCCTCAATCCACTGGATACGAAACGCTTCATTTGTGATGATGGAATTGGACACGCTACCTTTTGGCTATGGTTGAATTTTTTTTAATGTGTACGGATTGGTCTCTCTAATGAAGCGATGGTGTTGGGGTGTGCACCATCACGAGGGTTTCATTACAGAGTTGGCATACGGGAGTAGGAGGGAACTCATCTGTTATCACCCCCGCAACAGATGTTGCCCTTCTATTCCTGGTCCCACAGAGAAAAAATTGTAATAAAGATGTTACATCCATATAGCTATGGTTTGTCATATATTAGAACAATGTCATGTTAGAACCATGAACTAAAGCTATTGCATTATTCCACATCTATGGTTGTCAGTGTGGGATTACTTACAACTGTGAGTTAGGAGCTAGAGGATATTTGTAGCCACGAGTGATGACTAAGCTGAGACCTGGTTTGATGAATTTCATGTCTTCCTGAAGTAATGTGTAGCTCTTGATGTGAGTGAAAGAGAGACAGTTTGCTTTCCCATATTGCTGCATGCATTTGCGATGGAAATAACAACTGACTTTGTCTGCAAGTCACTGTTTGTAAATGGACCGTCTCAGACGAATTTGATTATATGTGCGTGAAATAACCTGTTTTCTAAGAATTTGATTATAAGAGTATGTGATAACCAGTTTCTAATAGCATGTATGTAATCTATAACAACGTCTTTGTTTGCAAGTCAGTGTTTGCAAATAGCCTGTCTCAGATGAGAGTCACTGTTTGTAAATGATCTGTGTCAGAAAATTTTTGATTATACAGTCAAACTTCTTTACAACGAAACTCAGGGGACAGCAACAAAAATTCGCAGTAAAGGTATTTTCGTTAAAAAGGATGTCCATTATTGGACCTATAGGGCTCCAGCAGGACCGCAAAAAAATTGCTGTAGTGGTATTTTCGTTAAAAGGTGTTCGCTATAAAGGAGTTTGACTGTATGTGTATGAAATAACCAGTTTCTAATAGCATGTATGTAATCATCAACAATGTCTTTGTTTGCAAGTCACTGTTTGTAAATAGCCTATCTCAGATGAGATTTTTTTTATTACCAATGATTCATTATATAGTGTGCAAATTAAGTTGACAAATAAAGCTCTTTTCAGGCAAACTGAAATTTTATTGACTGCTCATAGTACACTACAGCATGACATATCCTCTGTTTTTCTTGGGAAATTTTTTCGAACAAGTGTTTCTATCAATCTGTCATTGTGTCTGAAGTTGGTTGGTGAAAACTTCTGAGTGCACTCTTGAAGAGAGAAACCACAGGCTAGAAGACTACCTACATACAAGCAGTACAGTCCACATGTAGCAGATCCATATCCCTGAAGTCGTTTTGCATTGTAGTGAAAGGAAGATGTTGGGTGAATAAACTGGTAAATTTCTTTGCAAACTGGTCGTATGCCGTAGCTGTCGAAATAAGAAATGCTGTTGTTCTTAGAGATGTAACATAAGGTCCAGTGTTCTCCAGGAGAGGATCTAGGAGCTGTGTTTACAACATACAGCCCTGGTTCAGCTTTTTGACTTGCAATTTCATTGCATGCAAATGTTCCACGAAACAGTGGCCTTGTGCAGTGATTTCGAGCAAAGGCTGCATAAAATTCCCATTCCTCCATTTTTTTTCTATACGAATTTGACTCGTCTGTCTTTGTTGATTTCTAGCACACGAGGTGTTTCTGAAACAAAGAGAACTGTAACAGCCTCTGTAAGATTTCCACCAAATGTTAGGGTGAGACGAACATTGGCTTGTACCACTGGACTCAGCGACTGCACTTCCACATCTGGAGTGAGATGGTAGTAGAGCATAAACGTTTCTTTCTCATATGCAGCCGGAGCTAGAGGTATGTCTTTCCGCTTCAGCTTGTGAAGCAAATTCATATATCCTTTAGAGTAGATCGATCGTTGAAAGTCAAAGTCATCTGTGTACTGTTGTCCACCAACATCAAGCACAGCTCTCTTAAGCTTGAAATTTTCAAGTTTAAATGGATTCCTTTGTCTGTTACCCTGGTAGGCTTCACTTCTAACCATCAATACTGTCAGCTTTGAGGGAACTCGTTCACTGTAAAGGTCATCGAAAATCACTTGAGATTGATTTGGAGCAATTGTCCTGTACTTAATCTCTAATCCTCGAAGGAGGTATGATGCTGGAGTTGTCTGAAGTCTTCGTTCGATGCCGACGAGTACACTTGGAGAAACCTGCACACGTCGCAGGTACAACACAATTCGTGAAAACTCTATAGTGTGTTTTTCAGTCTCGCTGGCAGGTGCAAGAAGTCGAAAATCATCTGTGTTCTGACGAAGGACAACTCTTATGTCGACTCCATTGAGAAGAAACTTTTCCTGTTGACATATATCACTGAAGATAGGGGAATAAAGATCGCAGAGTGTCGAACCTTTGGTCCGTTTGTAGCGTGCAAAAATTCCTTTTGCCTCAACAGGAGCGGCAAAATTTTCAGATTCTCCCACTGGATCTGGTTCGTAGAGCATTGCAGAGAGGGTGTGAGTTTGAGTAACATTATTAGCATTTGTTATTATGTCCAAGTATGAACGATATGCATAATTTTCGAAGTTAGAAACCAGTGTCGAATTAAGGTAGACGTGGACATGATGAAAGAGCGAGGATGCAAATGCTTGCACAGGTATCACACTATCTGGTGTCACTGTACTGCCAACTGTACTTGATGCTGTATCTCCATTTTTCCGTACAATTTTGCATTGAATGTGTAGAAAACTAGACTGCAAGTCAAAGAATCCACCTCCGAGACCTGGAACATTATATTCGATTACACCACTTGCTGTAGGGGCAGAAACTGGAAAAAACTCCACATATTCTGACTTCTCCAAGGAAAAGTTTGTTGGAGGAAGAGAAAACAGTTCCAATTGGTTTGTGGTGCAGAGGCAGGAATTCTTATGTACTATTGCGATGCTAGACATTTTCTGTAGTAAAAAAATCGACCTTTCTTCGCTTCTTCAGGGATTTTACTGACCGACCCACCCTCTTACGTTTGCTTTTATTGTTGACAGATTGTTTTCTTTTCCTTCCTTTTCCTCTGAGCCTCTGAAGCAACTCGTCACGTGTTGAATGGATTGTACGACCAACTCCTTTCCTTAGAGCTTCTCTAAACGTTGATCCCTGCTTAACTTCTTCTGCTATGTGTCGTCCAGTGTCGAGGAGCTTTCGACCCACGTAGGGAGCTACCTTCTTCGTTAGTATAGGTATAAACTGCTGCACTAAATCAGAGAAATAACCAGATCCGACTTGATAAAGAGGAGCTGAATAATGTGGCAGTGGTTGATCACGTTTGCCCGTACCATAATGTGCTATGCAACAGGGTGCCTGTGTTATATACATTTTCGAAAATGCAGTGTCACTCCAACACGTCCTGAGCCGGCAATGAATGGAATGAAATCACCTATCTCGTTTGCCAGTTCGATTTGAATGGTGGTCAGTTCTTTTGCTATCACATATTTATAGTAAAGATTAGTGAAAGAATATGAAATCACTTCATTCCGACTCTGCACTCTGAAAGGGAGTAAACGGAGAAGAGGTGCCGTGATATCACCGACAGCTTCATTCTCGATGATGTCACTGTAAATAAAGATATAATTTTGTGCTGGAAAAAGACAGACATCCCGCTGGGCTACAGCAAAACTTGAGAAGGTTGTCCTTTTTCCGAATCCAAGCATCAGAGCCAAATATGGATGAAATGTGACATAACCCTCGCTACGACCTTCCAGCTGACAAACTCCATTGTATGGATTATAAAACAAAACACGTGCACTTTCTGGTAGCCCTAGCTTTGTTCGGTATGCATGATTTATTGCATCAACTAGGTCCTTTCCCGACTCGTAATACCCTTCTGGAATTTCATATTTTGTTGTACGTGAGCGGTACGTGATTAAAGTAATTTTTTCTTCTGTATCCTCTTGATACTTCAATACTTTTACTGGTTGACCTTCATCCACTTCCGAACATCCAATAATCTTTTCAGGAAAACCAAGCTTGGCAGAGAGAGCTAGGCTCAACTCAAGTCCGGTATTGAGTGGCAGTTGTAGCTCATAATGTCCAGTGACACGTAGAATCCTTGCTTGGCTTTTTAAATGTTTCGTTAGGAATTGTCGAATTGGTAAGATAATGTTTTCTCCTGCGCGAAACTTAATTTGCTCTGTTGTGAGTGTAGGAGCAAAGAGACTAGTTTCAGATATAGCGTTAACAGTGTCCGTGACGTTCTTAATTGCAAACGGGACATTCACCTCTGTCAGGGCAACTTCCCACTTCCCATCTAAGTGCACGGGATGAGCAAGTTTAACTCTGAACTTACTCATCGTGTTATTAGGAAATACATCGGTGGAAGCGTTTGAGAGTAAATTGATGTAGAACTGGTCTGCCATTTTTTATTGTTCTGACTAATCTCCGTTTGCATGCACCGTTTTTATAAGACTGAGGCGTGTGCCCAGTCTTAGTTATTTACATAGTAGGTGTGCATGCAACCAAATTATAATAAGAAGCGCGTGTTGCGCGTGCGAGGGACTTGCTGGAGGCTGGCTTACGATATGGGGGGCTGGTGCCCACGTGGTTAATTCCTCAGATGACACAGTGAGGTCGGTATCACTCTGACGTGGTTTACTCCAACACAGTAGGGCGTGCACCTAATTATAATATTAAGAAAGGCATGTTGCAGGGATGGCTTACCAGATAGAGTCGTGAAAGTGGGCTGGTGCCCACGTGGTTAATTCCTCAGATGATACAGTGAGGTCGGTATATGTGGGCTGGCGCTCACGTGGTTTAGCCCTAATTAACACTCGCAAGAGCGGGATGGGGCGGGGACGGGGGCGGTCTTGTTTGTTGATGCTAAATACGCTAGCTAGCGTATCTAGCAATTGTTTTGCTAGATAGGCACTGCTAGGTGGGCTACAAAATTTGACTACTGACTTGAGTGAAGCCAAGGACTTATACGACCAACTGGCGAATATATGTCCTCTTATGCTGGCTTTGAGTGCAAGCAGTCCTGCTTTTAGAGGCTACCTTGTCGACACAGACTGCCGTTTTGACGTCATAACTCAGTCCGTCGACGACAGAACGGATGAGGAAATGGGATTAAAACCATTGGGCCCCGACGCGCACCTTATCAAACGACCTCGCTACGCGAGCGTCCCTTGGTACCTTTCCTCAAAGGGCCAGCACTTCAACGACGTCCCAATGGCTTGCGACGCAAAAGTATACCAGGCACTTCGTTCGGCAAACGTAGAGGAACCATTGGCGAGACACCTGTCGCATGTCTTCATCCGTGATACTCTTTGCCTCTTTAGCGAGAAACTGAAGCAAGACGACAATATCGATTTTGATCACTTTGAGAACCTGCAGTCGACAAGCTGGCACTCCTTGCGATTCAAACCCCCGCCACCTAAGAGCAGCATCGGATGGCGAGTCGAGTTCAGGCCTACAGAGCTGCAAATGACAGAATTCGAGAACGCAGCGTACGTCGTGTTCGTTGTGCTTCTTACGCGGGTAATTCTCACCTTCGACCTTGACCTCATCGTGCCCATCTCGAAGGTGGATGAGAACATGAAAATCGCGCAGAAGCGGGACGCTGTCCTGACAGAGAAATTCTGGTTCCGTAAGGACATCCTCACCCACGGCTGCCCGTCCTCCGTGGGAGGAGTACCCGATGTGAGCGCGCCGGAGATCGCCCACATGACAGTATCGGAGATCATTAACGGGAAGGGAGTTGATTTTCCGGGCCTCGTCCCTTTGATCCGAACGTTTCTGACCGGTGTCGACCAGGTAGACGTGGATACTTACTGCACGCTACATCAATACCTCACCCTCATAGAGAAGCGCGCTTCAGGGCAGTACATGACGGCGGCGCGATGGATGCGGCATTTCATCATGACTCATCCGGAGTATAAGAAGGACTCCGTGGTCACGGACGGTATTAACTATGATCTTGTCATGCGCATGCGCAAGCTGCAGTTTAACTTCTGGTCTTGCCCCGAGCTGATCGGCACTCCTGCCTCGCGGACGAGCCATGACGTGCCGGACAGCTGTAGCCCGTATAAAACACAGTACACCAAATAATTTGACCGACGGAATCCTTGTCTAGAATAAATATTGCAAATCAAACCGTAAGAAATGAATATATAAAATCGATACCCAGGCTTGCTTTTGTCCTTATTTGTTTCTGTTCGTTTATTATCTTTATGTCAGCGTAGGAACTACGTCATCGTGCACACCTATACAAATGTTACTGTTTTTATAGTGACAAAAATCTACACAGAGGCCCTTACTGCCCGTAAGTTCTATACGAAATTACACACCGGCTTGACGCAACAAATAACAATTTTAATGCAGACGTTTCGTCTCCCATGCGGGGGACATCATCAGTGAAAGCAAAATGAGAGGCGACCGCAATCAGCGGATTACTTAACCAGGTCGGCGAACACTTCGGGGAGGGGGCCGCGATTGGTATTACACACTGAAGGTTCTCCTCGCAGGTGCCATGACTCAAGCAGTTTCCTGGGGCCCGACCTTTGTTCCCTGGCTAAGGTCACAGCATTTGCGTAGTCAAAAGAGTGATCTGTGTTCCAACAATGCTCGGTGAGCTCTGTCTTAGATCGCGTTGCGTTTGTTGAGTTGCGGACATCTCGTTCGTGCTCTTTTAGTCTTGTACTGCGCTTGCGGCCCGTCTCTCCAATGTAGGACACCTCGCAACCGAGACACTGTACTTTATACACAACACCCGTCTGGGACTCAGGGGGAATATGGTCTTTTGGCTTAGAAATCAGTGAACGAAGTTTCAGGCAGGGCTTGAATGCAGTCTTGATTTTTAACGGGAGGAGGGCTCGCCGAATGGATTCTGATACACCTTTGACGTATGGGATGGTGACGATGCCGTGTCGGAAATCATCTTTCCTTCGGGTCCTGGGTTCTTGCATGCGTTTTCGTGTGTTCTCAAAGAAACGTAGCGGGTATCCTCGTTTCATGAGTGACTCCTTGATTATCGTCTCCTCGGACGTACGTTGTTCCGGGCAAGAGGCGAAATCTTCACAGCGTTGAAGCAGGGTTCTCACTACACTGCGTTTGTGTTCAATCGGATGGTAGGATTCGAAATTTAGGAAATTACCGGTATCACAGGGCTTGCGGTAGACGGAAGTTTGAATCAGGCCGGTGGTGAGCCTGTGTACGGACACGTCCAGGAAGGGGAGCCGGTTCTCTTGTTCAAGTTCGCAAGTGAACTGAATGGACGGTAACTCTACGACGATTCCAACGAACCTCACGCGGAAGGAACATGCAGCACTACGCGATCTCCGGTCAGACGACTCTATCATTATCCTTCCGGCGGATAAGGGGAAAGGCACCGTTGTACTGGATAAAGACCATTACTACGCTAAAATGCAGAGGATCCTCGAGGATGCTTCCCATTTCATCACGCTGCCGAATGATCCTACTCAGAAATCTGAACGCCGTCTTGTCGATCACCTCCGTGACCTCAAGAAAAAGGAACGCCTCGATGAAGTGACGTATCGACGCCTGTTCTCGTCGGATGGCTTAACACCTAGACTCTACGGCCTCCCCAAAATTCACAAGACTGATTGCCCCTTACGACCCATCGTTTCTTTTATTGGATCCCCAACATACAACCTGTCGAAACATCTTGTGGATTTAATCACCCCAGTCACCGGACGGAATGGTCTGACACTGTCTAACTCCAAGGAGTTCGTTCGTTTGATTCAAGATCAAGTCGCCGATGACAACGACATCATGGTCTCTTTTGATGTTGTCTCCCTTTTCACTAACGTCCCCACAGCGTTAGCAGTGAAAGTGGCTGAAGCACGACTACGTGACGACAGCACCCTTCCCACACGTACGTCTCTCACAGTGGAGGACATTATCATCCTGCTACGCTTCTGTCTGAACCAATCCCATTTTTCGTTCCGGGGGCAGGTCTATCATCAGATTGAAGGTTGTCCGATGGGCAGCCCGGTGTCCGTGACAATGGCTAATCTCGTCATGGAATATGTTGAAGAATCTGCCTTCCAACGATTAACCCACAACATCAAGTTCTACCGACGGTATGTCGACGACACTTTCGTGATTCTAAATCGCAACCTCCTAGACGAATTCCATTCGACCCTGAACAGCATTGAACCGTCCATTCAGTTCACTTGCGAACTTGAACAAGAGAACCGGCTCCCCTTCCTGGACGTGTCCGTACACAGGCTCACCACCGGCCTGATTCAAACTTCCGTCTACCGCAAGCCCTGTGATACCGGTAATTTCCTAAATTTCGAATCCTACCATCCGATTGAACACAAACGCAGTGTAGTGAGAACCCTGCTTCAACGCTGTGAAGATTTCGCCTCTTGCCCGGAAAAACGTACGTCCGAGGAGACGATAATCAAGGAGTCACTCATGAAACGAGGATACCCGCTACGTTTCTTTGAGAACACACGAAAACGCATGCAAGAACCCAGGACCCGAAGGAAAGATGATTTCCGACACGGCATCGTCACCATCCCATACGTCAAAGGTGTATCAGAATCCATTCGGCGAGCCCTCCTCCCGTTAAAAATCAAGACTGCATTCAAGCCCTGCCTGAAACTTCGTTCACTGATTTCTAAGCCAAAAGACCATATTCCCCCTGAGTCCCAGACGGGTGTTGTGTATAAAGTACAGTGTCTCGGTTGCGAGGTGTCCTACATTGGAGAGACGGGCCGCAAGCGCAGTACAAGACTAAAAGAGCACGAACGAGATGTCCGCAACTCAACAAACGCAACGCGATCTAAGACAGAGCTCACCGAGCATTGTTGGAACACAGATCACTCTTTTGACTACGCAAATGCTGTGACCTTAGCCAGGGAACAAAGGTGGGGCCCCAGGAAACTGCTTGAGTCATGGCACCTGCGAGGAGAACCTTCAGTGTGTAATACCAATCGCGGCCCCCTCCCCGAAGTGTTCGCCGACCTGGTTAAGTAATCCGCTGATTGCGGTCGCCTCTCATTTTGCTTTCACTGATGATGTCCCCCGCATGGGAGACGAAACGTCTGCATTAAAATTGTTATTTGTTGCGTCAAGCCGGTGTGTAATTTCGTTGTTTTCTATCATGACTTCTCCTGGCTTCTGGAATATTTTTGCAAGTTCTATACGGTGAGGCTGACATCCTGACGGAAACCTTACGTGAGTACTGAACGGCTAATTAAGGGTCAGCTCCGGGAGCTCGCACCATTCGTGCGGTCTCCCCACTGGTCCCCACTTCTAACGTCCCCACACTGCGCCATCTAGTTAAGACGGATGTAATCCTCCCCGGCGCCTCAATGTCATACGCATAGCCCATTGTGAAAAGGTCCATAACGATGGCGGCTAATGAACTTACAGGTGTAGAGGACCCGTCGGTGTAAACGGCAGTGTGCTCAGCATATACGCTTAATGGAACGGTCTAGACTCACAAAAGTTTGTTTCTGTTTTTGGTCGGTATGGGATGTTAGGCAGCCGAAAACAGTTTTTCCACAATTAGTGCTATCGTAGCGAAATTGGGACGCCTGCAAAAGCTCCCCGAATCTCCTGTGTGCGAAACAATCTCCTTCGCCTTCACGATAGACCCGTGATGAGCGCCTTCACGCGCGTCACTATGTGACGTGAGTGGTAGGGACACTCCTCATCGGACCTGGGATCACATGATCCAGGTTAGGAACACAGCGCAGGCCGGAGCGTCTGCTACTGCTTCGGAGACTCCGGGCGTTCTCCGGCCGCGTGATGTCCGAAACGGAGGATTTGAAGGCTGTCAACGACATGAGCTCGATTTTTGGGACCGCTAACGCCACGGGAAGAACGAGTGGTGCAGCCCGAAATTAACTGTGTGTTGTACAGCGATACTATGGCGATACCGCAGTGCTTCCTGACAGTGCAGACTCTCTGATCGTTTTCACCGCGCAGTTGGTTCAGTGGCTAACAGGTTAACAGTGGCTAACTAGTTTCTATGCTAGTATCGGGGTTTGACATTATGCGTCAACTGCATTATGTCACGCTTAATACTTGTAATCAGGGAAGGGAAACGGTAATGGTAACGGAAACAGAAACGGTATATTACCGAAATTGAAGATGGTAACGATTAGAGCCCTGCACGGGCCCGGGCCCCCGACTCTGCCCGCGGGCCGGGCCGGGCTTGGTACTGGACGTGTGCTCCCTGCCGGGCCGGTCCCGGACCGACAATATGCGCCAACATGCCGGGCCGGGCCCGGGCCTTCAAACATGTTTCCGAGAGTCAGGCTCGACCGGGTCACGCAGCTCCACGCAATGGAGGACTATTAGTTCATGTCATCACGTGCTTGCGTCATTCCTGTGTATAGTATTTGCAAAAAAACAAGCAAAGGACACAAAGGAATTATGCGTATGATTCGACCCTCTGTAACATCCTCAAAGCTACTTTACTACGTATCTCACAAACACGTTCGCACAGCTTGGTGAGAGGGGTAAGGATTGCGGGGAGTTTATCGACAGCACCCTCTACATCCACAAAAACTTGGTTGTGTAACGATAATGCGCTTTCCTGCGTGCGTCCTGGATTTAATTTGGTCCCATGCTGTTGTGGTGTCAAACCAACAGGTCTTGTATGTTTGTAGCCGTCTCTTATCTTCTTATCAATTTGCTTATGAATTATTGTGATAAACGCTAGAAACGCGTACGTCACGTCTGAAAATACTAGGCCGGGATCTACGCGCTGAGTCACCGGGCCCGGCCGGGCCATTTTTCGATGCGCCCGGGCCAGGTAGGGCCCGGAAAAGTCGGCCCGTGCAGGGCTCTAGTAACGATAACGGATACGGAAACGCCTACCACTTTCCGCCGATACCGAAAACGGAAGCGGAAACGAAAATTGTCTTCCGGTATTGAATTCGGGTAATGGCTATTACTGTTGTGCGGTGACATTTCAGTGACCTTTCATTTTATTTTCGCATTTTGATGACATCATTCCCCGAAATGCTTTAAATACTACACGACAGCATGGAAACAAAGCGCAATATTGGATATCGAGGCTGCAGCACATGCTTACCTACTTAATTGTGACATCACCTACCTAGCTGACATCAAGACATGAGACTTACACAACATAGACTCCACGCACTCTACTCCACTATACCACGAGGATGACAGCATATGCGATTTTTTGTACTTTTCTTCATTTCACCGTGTCATTATTGTTAACTACTGAGAGCATCCGCCTATGACTGCAACATTGGATGAAGGTTACGCCCATCTTGGGTTGCTGGACTCAGAGTGACTGAAGACATGTTCACTTCCTTAAAAATCTTGCAAGATGTGCACATCCCAACGACGTAAAATTACTTGTGTAGTGTGTACACGTGACACCGAAGCAGCACTTGGGCAAAACAGGGTGCTCACCGAGCCGGACGGGCTGTTCTCCCGCAGCTCTGTAAAAGCTGTTCCGTTACCGGAACCAGTAACGGAAACGTAACGGGAACGAAATTAAAAGCTGGTATCAGAAACGGATAACGGAAACGAAAACACAGCATTAACGAAAATGGAAACGGTAACGAAAATACATCCGTTATCCTTCCCTGCTTGTAATGCATTAATCCGTAACCTGTGGAAAAAGAAAGGAAAGAAGGAGAGAAAAGAAATACAATATGTGGATTACGTATCTAGACAGTCATTCTCCAATCATCATTTTATTTCTGTTCGAGAATCGTGGTGTTGACATATTCACAGATTTTTTATTTCTGTTATTTCAGGTGCTTGCATTTTTTTGCATGTTATCAAAGAGGTAGTTCTGCATCGTCCATGGCTTTCCGAATATGATGAGGTAGTGCTGATCAATTTGACCACAATGAACAGCGTGCTCTCAATGTGGTAGAGCCTTGGTTTTGTCCAGGCTGGATGATAAAATGTGCGCCGTTCAAGAGCGTGTGACTGCACTGGGCGCACTTTTTCATACGACAAAGGGCTTGCAACGGGATGGCTCGTCCTTGTGAAGGGACTGGATGCGGTGAAGCCATGAACTACTAGATTATAAATACCATGTCAGGCGCACCCCTTCTACGCGCCGCATTGTTGGAAGGTAGTGGTGGCGCTTCTCATCGTCCCAGTTATTGCTTCCTCAACTTCTACAATACTTTGTACTTCAGCTTACCTTAGTATTTCTGTACAAGCGGTGGACGTTCCACAGATGTTTCATTCTGAGGTTGATTATCATCATCATTCTACGCGTTTTCATAGGGGCTATCGCTGTCGTCTGCTACGGTAGTCGTACACACGCTTCTGCGCGTTCAGAATTCAAATTTCGATCGTCCAATCGTGTTGTGCCGATCAGTAGCGCCCCTGGCGGATCGTGCGGACGGGCTCCTCATAGGGTTTTCTGATTGTGACATGGTCGTTATAATCTAGTAGGTCGTGGGTGAAGCCTCCTGTAACCTCGGGCCCGAGGTCACTCCCTTTGGGTAAATTTGGGCTGGGGAATAATAGGGGCCTTCTTCGTGTGCAAATGTTTGCGAGACCGTAAAATGTGATCGATAATGTGCACTAGCAACACTCAGCAGGTCGGACTTACGACCTTTGTGAAAGTATCACACCTTCAAAAGTGCTATAATACATGTAAGACCTGGATTTTTGTGTATTATAATATAGGTTTTACATGTATTATACACACACATCTTGAAAATGGCTGTTAGAATGCTTAATACAAATACTCAAAAGTAGTAGTAGCAAAAAGTAGCAAAAGTAGTAGCAATAATATTACAATTAGCGTTCCCGGTTTTGCGGTGTTTAGTTCATTCCAGATTCCGTTGGAAAAAATCAGTGGGACTTCACTGACCACGAATTGGTGGTTTTCGGTGGCTATATTTTTAAGGGATAGAGGATCGGCGAAAATCGTCGAGAAATAAAACAGAACCCCTCTGTACGCACACACCGAATATAACGCGTTACAACAACTCATACTGCAGATACTGGGCGACTGTGGTAAGCAACAAATCTAACCAGGCATGTGGTACTTTGACTTTCTTCTAGCTTTTTTGAGTGTCCACATTGTATATTTATCAACGTTGTCGCAGTTATACACATAGTATTGGCAAGTGGGACTGTTAATGGTATTTCCGACGATAGATTATCTGTTATCCTGAGCCATGTCCACATTCAAACGTTCTGTTAATATGTCAGCATCTGCACACGAGGTAATTTAGGCCAGCTGCGTCCGAATCTTCCAATTCACTATACCGTATATTCACACGAACGACACTCCCCGAAGAAGCGGAAGACGCGAAAACATCACAGCTTTCTGAGCGCGAGCACTCAACGTCCAGTATTCACGTACACTGCTAACCGCGGGGAATATCCTGAGACACAGCCACAAGATATTCTGTAGCAGACGACAGGAAAGACGCTGAGGGTGTCGTCTGTTAAGTGTCTTCTGCTAACGCCACTCCCGATAATCCACCCCGTGTGAATGCTCAACATAACACGGGATGGAACTTCGTCTCCGTGAGCAGTGTTTTCTCTTCCGGTAGAATCTTCCGTGAGGATGTCGTTCGTGTGAACACACAGATATTCCGTTGCGTAGCCTTCTACTTGCTTACGCTCTCGTCCCGTCCTCTCGCACATAACACTCCAAATGGCAACCAAGCAGACAACAACTAGCAAACATTCTCAGGAAATGACACGGGATAACCAGGCATTTTCTCTACATGGATTACCTTTATTCTTACCAGTGTCGAGCATTCGACCTCTATGCCACGTAGCCTGCTCCAGTACATAGCGGATTACATTATAGCCTCTAGCACAGCAGCACAGCGAGCGTGTTCAAGTGTCCAAGTGCCGTTTAACAGCTGCTCCAGGAGCAGAAACTCGTAGCGCCCGAGAACGAGTAAGAGAGCAGTCACTTAACGCGCCCATTGATTCAGGCCTGCACGCAAACCGAGGCTTTCGCACGTCACACTGGCATACGAAGCACCGAGAACAGTTTTTCGCTTGCCTCGTCCATTAGAGCAGTAAATGATACTACACAGATATCACTGTAGCTGGCAATGATGTCAGTGGTACTGGTACGCAGAATGGTCGCGGAGGACCCATGTGAGGCTTGTCCTGTACTTGCTGTCTCGCTGAAAACTATCGTGCGAACTGCGAGTGTCCTCGTATAGAAATGGTAAATTTAGTCACGCGGCAGCTACTATAGTCTAAACTACCGTGAACGAAAGGACAACGACAACAACGCCTCAGCACCCGTACGAACTTACATCTTCCACTGTGAGGCAACTGGAGCACACACACATACAGCAGTAGTGGCACCCGGACGGACAATGATCAGGTTCGTTCCTGGTAACATGTGAGACTCCACTGTTATTAGACGTTAGAGCTTCTATGGGGCCGCTCAAAACAGCACATTAAAGGAGCAGTCCAGAGGCACACAACTTTGTTTCTGTTTTTGGTCGGTACGGAATGTTAGGCGGTCAAAAATAGTTTTCCCACAGTTAGTGGCAACCGTAACGAAATTAAGACGCCTGCAATAGCCCACCGAATCCCCAGTGCGCGAAACACCCTGCTTCGTCTTCACGATAGACACGTGACAAGCGCAGCCACGGGCGTATAACTATGTGACACGAGTGGTAGGGACGCTCCTCTCATTGGACCTGGGATCACAGGATCGAGGTAAGCAACACCGCGCAGGCCACTGCTTCGGAGAGTCCAGGCGTTCTCCGGCTGCGTGATGTCCGAAGCGACTTTTTTTTTTTTGGAACCGCTGACACCACGGGAAGAACGAGTGGTGCAGCCCGAAATTTTGTCAAAAATGTTTGTTTGTTTGTTAAATATCCTAGCCCCTTTTTAGACAGAGCTGTCTAAAAAGGGGCTAGGTTATTGAACAAACAAACAAAAATTTTTGACAAAATTTCGGGCTGCACCACTCGTTCTTCCCGTGGTGTCAGCAGTTCAAAAAAAGGAAAATAAAGCATATACGCAGCCTGACAAAATAAGCTTGCAATCACAAGAGTAACATATCCGTGATTTCTGTGCACTCTCAGAACTGACAGTAGCAGAAAGCAAGCGATGACGGCGGTATTGTGGCGCCACCTGTTAGCCACTGAGCCAACTTGTAGCTTTTACCTATAATAGCTCTATGGTGAGCTAGAATGACTGGTGTGCTTACCGACCTATCCAATGCATGGGAGCGCTTGGTCGCGGCATTGGCACTCGACCACGTGCCATTGGTTACATGGATGCGCTGAAGCTCGCTGCGCGCCTTGTGGAAGGATTTTTGTGGGGATCCGTGGTACGCTTCTGTTTCGTATCACATGACCTTTCCGTGAAATGCAGAGGATCGCACCGCGCCGGCCGAGAAACGGAACAGTGTCGATGGGTGGTTTATCAAGAGCATCACGCGCTCAAAGCAAGGTTGTTGCTTGCTGAGGTTATCTCTCACTCTCTTGCAATTGATAATTTGTTGATTACAACAATGATCATAAGCGATTCAACAGTGGTCGGTCTGTGCATATCGCCGTATTCTCGCTCAGACCTGAGTGATATTTGCGCTTCGGGCAACCCTTCGAGTAGGATTGGCAATGCGTTGGGCGTTCGCTCGCACCGCGTGCACAATCTATAAGCATCTTGTACAACTTCTACCCCGCCGAAAATCTGATAGCCTCCTCAGCCGGAATTGTATCCATAACCTGACCCCAAGCAACTGAGGGTTTTAGTAAGGGGCCCTCCATAGATCACTGATTGTAAAATACGCGTACAGTTGGTTAGACGAAGTGCGATGGCTATTCCTTGCAATCTAACTGTGCTTGTTTTCTCGCATTCGAAATCGGCTATCGCATAAGGACCGCGTCCAGGCGCAAGTATGCAAGGATTGTGTATCGAAGGCAAAGGAAGGGCCGTTACAGGACCTCACAGTATTACCCGAGACAGCACGGTTTCAATAGAGAAAGCAGCAGCAACAAATCGTATATTTTCTCATTTCACAGTTTTCAGAAACCGTTTCTCACAGTGATTCACAGGTTAGAGCGCAGGAGACGGATTCGTGCGTAGTGCAAGAATTAAGGGTTTGTGATGCGTATTCTTTCGCGTTTTATTAGGCCGGTAAGTGGCCGGGATAAGTAGGGAAGCGCACCAAGTGTGCGGATAAACAGTTTTTTTCACGGTTTAATAACGGGTCAGATAAACCCTCGTCGCTTCGGACACTGACTGGGTGACAAACGTAAGACTTTACAGACGATTGCTTTACAGACGATTGCCTCATCAAATACCGCGATTATATGTATTACACCGCAATGTAGTTGATGCGATATAAATTACATCTAACCGTGCGACATTATCTTCACTTGTGCCGAATTTCTGAAGAAAAATACTAAATTATGCAACAGCTTCGTTTGCAGCGGACACAGAAAACTTTTCTTTAAGAACGAAGATGACGAAAATAGCAGCCAGGCTCGGCAGGTATCATGATACCTGATAACAGCGCGACGATGTCTTTCTGGAAGTGATAAAGATTAGTGAAATTACGGGGGGGTAACCCTGAACGCTGTATCAAAATAGGACGGTAGACACCGTCTGCGTAGCATAAAAGGTGGTGGATACTACCGAGCGATCTACCTGCCTGTCTGGCGGCACATGCTGCTGGGGCGGGGGGGGGGGGACGTTCTGGACCGACTTCATAGGCAACTGAGCTGACATTTGTCTTAAAGTGTACGAGGAAAGCCCAGCCTCAGACAGCACAGCTTCCTCCGAGATTCGAACCCGGGTCACCTCCCAGTATCGGCATGCCATGTCAGGATAAAGGGCACCTCACATTCTAACACATAGTGACCCCCAGCACCAGAAGGGACGCCGCAGATCTACCAGCGTTAGGGTGTGGCCCGGACTTGACCCCCTTTGGAGTTGCTGGTTCTGCTGAAGCTATCTTCCAAAATTTGGGCGGATTTTTTAGGAAGACATCTGCTCCTGAGCACTAACGTTATGAAAGTTCTCTCTCTCTCTCTTTATCAGTCATGGTGTAGTTTGCGAACTTGGCTGCTCTGTGGTGGCGTCCATGAAAGCAAAGTACAGGTCACTGCTCAGCATGGAGCGAACACCAAGAACTGTTGCGCCGAGAATGCGCCCCCGTTTTGAGAGATGCTCACCTCAGCCAGTATAGGACGAGTCTATTCTGCTGGAACTGTTTTTGTTTTCCCCTTTGGTACGGGTACCAAATTTACAGAGCCGGGAAAGGGAGAGAGCAGTGACACAGTGTATAAACCCTGTTCTGAAATCGTAAGCAAAAACCATTGCTTCTACGACGAAGGTATAAAAGAGACAGTGTTCCTACAGGATGTGACTTTCTGTCTAAACAGGATCTCACCTTCTACTACCTCTAGTACGATGTTCGCGACAAATACATAGTACACCCCGACTTTTGCTTGTCAAACGACGCGATTAATAAGGAGATGTTCTTCAGCTTGCATAATTTGATGTCAAGAATTGGCTGAGGTATCTGACTGATTTTCCAAATACTCTGCATCTATTAGTACATGACGCTGTTTTTGGAAATGGCGCCTTAAACAAAACTTCAGGGCCATGAGTATGGAACGATTTGTGTGACTTTCAGAGCGTGTGTCACGATGGTCAGTCTGTCGCGCCCAAAACTTTATACATTGTGCACCAGTGTATCATTGCATTATATCACAAGCGCATCATGTTGGATTGTACAACAATGGCGTGTAACACATCCTGCAGCCAAAATTTTAGCAGCCTTCCAACATGTCTCAAAACGGAGGTATATTATTACCAAACAGGGGCTGGGTATATACAGACAAGCAGCAAGCAGCAAACCAGTATGTACTTTGCTGTGAATGCAAACTACCTCAAATGTACCTTGATGACTATCGAAGTCACTTCCATGTACATTAATTTATACATAACGTATCTGTGTGATGCACCCAAGGAGACTGGAATGAAATGCCTTTGTGCTACCTCACCAAACATGTGAGAGCTTCACACAGAATTGTACATAACGAAAATACTCTACTCAAGTTACTTTACTTGAAGTGCTTTTGGGAGTAACTTGGTATCTTACAAATACTTTTAAAAGGCAGTATTTATGATCTTGACTTGAATACATTTTTAGTATATTAATATACAAACTTGCAGCAGTGAAAGTCCACTCCATTCCTCCCTTTTACTTATTTATTTCTTTTTTCTTTGAGTTAAATA
The DNA here is from genome assembly GCF_037126465.1 of Ornithodoros turicata. Classification (NCBI taxonomy): domain Eukaryota; kingdom Metazoa; phylum Arthropoda; class Arachnida; order Ixodida; family Argasidae; genus Ornithodoros; species Ornithodoros turicata. The sequence continues at coordinate 5,073,789 of NC_088209.1, read as the reverse complement.
TGGCCAGGCGAACACCCTCACGAATAAAGTATGTAACTACAAGGTCACTAATTACCTAAAATTCATTTATTAACCTCTTTAATTAGGGGATTTCGCGCAGAAGCGCTGTAGCAGAACCAGAGATATTCCTTATCCCCCGAAGAGAATCATCTCCCGATTATCCCAAGAAGGAATCGAAAGGCATTGAAACACTGCCTTTACCGCAACATTCCAAAACGCGAACTTCTTCGTCCGTCGTAATCATATCTCTGAAGCGTGACGTATCAGCACGCCCAAATTTTTTCTCCCTCCCTCTGTATCTGCTAGATTGCTTCAATTTCGGCTATCGCGGGAACTCCCTGGCGCTCCCAGGTGCTCTTTGCGCATACAGTCACGCGGCCTTGAGGGCGCAAGCGGCAGCGGGCCGAGCCCTTGGTAGCCACCTATCGGCAGGCCCGTCGTCGCGACCCGGTTTCAGTCTCCGTTCAGCACACCATTCATTCTAGCTCACCATAGCTGCACGTATTATACGCCCTTCGTTGCAACAATGTTTTGTTTGAAAATACCCACACGAATAGCGCAAGGAACTCGTGAGCAGCATCAGCCATATCTAGCAACAGATAGTGCCATTGAACGGATAATTTGAAGTGCTCTTTCCGTTGACTATCTGAGAATAAATATTGTCACCGACCGCGTAAAGTATATACCAGCGCGCATGTATCGGTGCACTTCGGTAAGTACCGGAAATCCTTTACTGACAACTAAATACGTGTAGGAAATACCTATATTGGGGTATGTTTGTAATAATATGTTGCGGATATAAGATTCCTGAAATCATGAAGGGAATATGCGTTGCACGTTGAGCAGCCAACGGTGCGTTTGAAGTCCGTGTAGCACTGTGCAAACAAGAAGTAACTGGGATGCGTGGAGCCTGGAGCTATAGTTTTAAACGCCTTACACCCTACCACCCTCTACACGCTAGATATATTTAAGCGCTTTGCAGGTGGATAAATAAAATTAAGCTTCCTCAGGACGTTAGGCTTTTGTTTTCTGCTGTCGCCTCCTACAGGGTGTCCCAGCTAAATGTGACCGTATTTTTTAAAGATATATCTATCACTTTTTTCCGAGATGAAATCAATTGCAATATAGCGTATGCTGAAAGGCACACCCTAGGAGGGCATTAGCAGACTCCTAATGCAATGTCTTAATTAACTTTCAATAATGAACTTTTCTATTATAAAAGCTACGAAGTTGTTACAATGAGAACATCTGATCTCTTCGGTCACCAGATACCATATAAAGCCGTTTTCAGAACAAAAAAAGAATACAGATTTTTCATAAAAAGCTATATGGGCTATAGACATACTGTTTTCACTGCTATCATCTCTGGGCCGGCGGACGTTCTTGGGCATATGTTTCTAGACCGTCAAATGAATAATTACCTAAAAACCGTTAATTCACTTTTTAATTATAAAAGCTACGAAGTTGTCCGCATGAGAACATCTGCTCCTTTCGGTGACCTGATTTCGTAGCCGTTTTCAGAACAAAAATCCGTTCATTATCCGTTCATCATTCCTGTCTTTATTTTGTTCATTGCGCATCTTCGGAGACCCGTCTTTCCTTCCCGACTTTCCGTCTATATAGCCCTTATAGTTTTTTTTTTATGAAAAATCTGTATCGTCTAAAAAAGACACCCTGTATATAAAAAGAATGCCCTGACAGATGCAAAAAGAAAGTCTCATGTATCCATCTGTTCTAAGTGTTCTGCATGGAGAGTTCTTTTTGTGTGTCTGTGTGTCTCAACAAGGCCTCAGCTAACAATGGAAATCGTGCGAATCAGTGGCAGGAGATAGGCGCGAATGAGACATCACATTTTTTGCCGTTTCGTTCACGTCTGCTTCCTTCAGCTGTTTTTCTTTTCTTTTTTTTTACATAGGGGAGAAGAATTTCCACCTCGTTTTCCTCTCCCAAATGCACTACTCAATCTAAGATTACGGTGGAGGGAGGGTTGAACACCCGAAACTTCCCTCCCCCTTGACTACGTCACTGCGAGTATAACTGTCACCCTTGTTGATGCTATATTCAGCTGTTGCCAAGTCATGCCTGGATGATAGCTTTGAATAGGAGCAAGAAAGGGATGCAGGTCACCTACTAGTTTGTCCCTGCATGTTGTTTTCGTCAATGACATAGGGTACTGTAGGGTACGTGTATGCTGTCAAGGATCTCGAGATTTGGTGACACAGTCGCCTCGCATTTAGGGTGCACGTGATTTATATATTTACATTGCCAAGAAAGACACTCAAATCCTTGCGATGTGTAGGGCGACGAGGGACTTGGTTGATCAATGCTGCATGGACCCTGTCTTTATTATTCGCTTCTTTCACCTCATATAGAGGTTGGAACAATTACGCGACATTGCTTTGGGCAAACAATATTACGCACACTGAAATCGAACAAGCAACCTCGGCACATTCCCCTCGTTTATATACGTCGCATACACGTAACGTTGTACGTTCGGATTCTGCCCTCCAGCGTTGCCTGTGCGCGATGGTTTCCACGTATATGTCTATGTCCATGTGGTGTAACCGTAGATTAAGTCGGTTTCTTTGTTCTACATAAAGGTATTCATAACATCGCAGACGCGAAATCTGTACTAGGTATTTTGAGTTTTCACTCACCACCTAGCGCTGTCCGGCACACTCATTCATTTATTCCGGTAAGGAAGTATATGAAGGGAGTTGCCTCAGGAGGAGAGCCGCCGATATTTCGAAATATCGGCGGCTATCGTCCTGAGGCAATTCCCTTCATACTTTAATAGCATAGTTCTTCGTTCGCCAATCACCGTCCGTCGTCGATGTTTTCTTCAATCTCATCCGACCTGTTTTATTCGTTTGTCCGCGATTTCAGACACGTGTTTCGTAACTTATGGACCTATCCCTGTTTGTAAACGAATGACGTCATAGTGTTCGACAGCGCCACCAATTTGGTAGACTTAAACTACGCCCGAAGCTTATGTGCGAACAAGGTCGCGCCCGAAAGCCACGATCTTGAGGTTGGGGGGGGTATATATAAGTTTAATAAACAGGAGGTGGCGTCCACGCAAGGAGAGGTCAGCCAGACCTATGTCGGCTTGCTACGCCCTGGTGGAGCAAAAAAAAAAATAAGAAAAAAAAACGGCCGGTTTCTTTGCAGTGGGGGCGAGTGCCCAGGGCCCATCTTGAGGGGATTACGATGGTCCTTCATAGAGACCATCATGACCATCCTAGGGACCACATAGGGCCCTCATATTGACTATAGGACCTTCGGTCCTACTTTTCTTTGAATAGCAGGCGGCGAACAAGTGCCCATTCGTTGAAGCCAGCACTCTCCTTCCGATTTGTTTCGGTTTCAGTCTGTCTGCCAGAGTCATGATGACGTTTCTCGGGTCTATATATATAGGTAATGATGCAGAACGCAAGCGACCTATACTGCGTAGGCTGTCGCCGCGTTTGTAGGCATCTTTTACACGGAGCATATACGCATTTTTTATTGTTACAGGTTTAGCCGAAGCAATCAACTGGAACATAAAAGGCTGAGTGGCGCATTTTTTCATATTTCAAAACACCATATGCAGGCAAGAAAGAACACTGCACCTGGCTCTGACGGCATACACTATGACATGTTGTGGCATTTAACACCCCCAGTCGCAACAAATCTTACTCCACTTTTTTAGCCGTGTGTGGAGAGAAGGAACTCTTCCGTTGTCCTCGAAGGCTAGCCGAAGTGGTTCCCGTCTGAAGCCAGGGAAAGACCCGTCTGCTGCTACTAGTTATCGCCCCATCGCATTAACCAGCTGCCTTGGGAAGACTTTTGAGCGCATGGTAAATGCAAGGCTCGTATATGTTTTGGAAGAAGCAGGCATCTTTGACAAGCACCAAAGTGGTTTTCATTCCGGCCGAAGCACCCAGGACAACCTACTCCACCTAGAATCACAAATCAGTTCTGCGAGGGCAGTTGTGCGCATCTGTGTTTTTTGATCTCGAAAACGCGTACGATACCACATGGCGTTTCGGGATTCTGCAAGATCTACACGCATGTGGTATCACAGGGTGCATGTACAGGTGCATCGAGAATTTCCTCAGAGATAGAAAGTTTCGTGTCCGTCTGGGCTCAACTTTATCTGACGTCTTTGTACAAGAGAACGGGGTTCCACAGGGGTCTGTGCTGAGCGTTACGCTATTCGTTGTGAAAATGAACACGATAGCGAGAGCCATCCCACCTGACGTCCAGTATTCCCTTTACGCAGACGATGTCCAGGTTTCCTACACAGCATCAAGTCTTTCGACAGCTGAGAGACAGGTGCAGCTCACGATCAACCGTGTGTCTGAGTGGGCTGATGAAAACGGCTTCAGGTTTTCCGCACAAAAGACAGCGTGTGTTGTTTTTACGAGGAGGCGAGGCACATTTGCTGAGCTCTCGCTGCTCCTCGGTGGTAACACACTACCAGTTTGTGATGAGCAAAAATTTCTGGGGGTGGTATTTGACAAGAAGTTGTCTTTTGTGCCACACAAAAACTATGCGAAACAGAAGTTCCTGAAATCCTCCAACATACTCAAAGTTTTATCCCATCGATCGTGCACTCTGACAAAAAAGGGAGTAACGGGGGAGTAACTGCTCACTTTTACTCCCCCTTCCCTATAAGTTACTCTATTTAATTTCTGTTACTCCCCACATTTGAAATTTACTTCGTCGCCCAGAATTCTTACTCCCTCCTCTTACTCCCTTTTTGCTGTGTTACTCTTCACACTTAGAACTTACTCCTTTGCCTGGAATTCTTACTCCCCCTATAAGTTGGCTACTTCCTCTTACCCTCCCCACTTGAAAGTTACTCCCATGCACTATATTCCCACTCCCCTGTACTCCGACTGCTTACTCCGTCCAGACAATGCTTAACAATGCCTGTGATTGCGGAGACACTTTGCTTCAGGTTTCCCATGGGATCCGCAATGATTTTTTCAGGGGCATCAAGCCCCTGTCAGGGGTGAGAGAGTGGTCAGATATAAGCAATTAATTAGTCCTCTGGCCTGATATCAGTTTAACTTGCAAATGAACACAAATGTAATGAGGGAATTTGCAGAAACCAGTTTGCAAACATTGCCAAAACGTAAGCCAGAAGCTGGACGGGTATTTGTTCATCATTCTGAAGTTTGTCATCTCGCAATGGGCAATAATATTTTCTACAGAGAAGACGTTAGATAACCTGCACGGCAAACTGTGTAGCTGGCACCCTGTCAGCTGGTGTCGAAAGAAAACAGTCCCCGTAGGCAGCAAATTCCATTACGAGCAATTAATTAGTCCCTTGGCCAGATATCAGTTTAATTTCTAAATGAACACAGATGTAGTGAGAGAAATTTGCAGAAACTAGTCCGCAAACATTGCCGAAACGTAAGCCAGAAGCTCTGCATGGCATGACAGTTACATCCCCATAGGGCATTTTATCAACTCCTCTAGTGGGCGTTACTGTTATTCCACCCCCACCCCCCACCCCCGTCGAATACTTATCCCGGAGTTTACCACGTCCGAGAGTATTTCCCAATGAAGGTTACTGAGGGGAGATCGGATGTTTTTTTTCTAGTGGGTTGTCCCGTTAGACCACCGAATTTCGATGGAGATACCACCCCCCTACCTTTTGTACACTGTCATAACACTTCCCTTTCTCTTTTATGCTCAACTTTTCCCATCCCCACCGAGTATGTACCACTGCGAGTCGCTCATAAGCGGACGCACAGATATTCCGAAATGAGAAATTTCACACATGATTCGAAAGCAGCTGGAGGGTGTAAGTTTTACTCCAAACGGGAGTGTTCTACGGGACAAACCATTTACTCCTCTAAAGGAGTTGTGACGACACCATTGTTTCACAGAGTGTGCTCCCACAGCGGAGGCAGTGTTTATACCTTACCCGGTATTTAGAGAACCCCTTCGGACGAGTGGCGTAGCCACGGGGGGGCTAGGGGGGCCCGAGCCCCCCTACCTGCCACGGACCGACCCACACAAATCGTGCAAATCCGAGGAGAACATAATACATGGGGGGGACCAGTGTGACGATCGCGAAAGTTCTTACAGTTCGTGGCGTCTATCTAAGAAGCACTCTTGAATGGTTTTCATAGTGTGAGCTTTTCAGAAAACTTCCAATCTCGTGATACCACCTCATTGGTCATGACAGCCTATACATGTAATCGTATTGTGAACGTCCAAATAAACTATTTTCGTTCCTTTTTTATTTGTCATCCTCAGTTTGCATGTGCACAAGTATGTGTGTGTTGTCATACACAGGATCAGCGGGGGGGGGCGAGTTTCCGTATCGAGCCCCCCTACCTTGGAGGTCTGGCTACGCCACTGTTTTGGACCATACCGAAGGAGGTCGTCAGGACAACATCTGCAGGTGTTGGCCTGACCCCCCTTGGTGGTGTTGTTACAGCTACTAGTAGTAACAGGGCGGTGACAAACTACATGGTGGCGAAACTACAACCTGGACCCCTGACCCCTGCCCTGAGCCCTGCGCGTATTTTTCCCCGCGCGGCGCGTGTGCGGAGGGTTGTCCACGTGCTTATCGGCGGGGGGAGGGCTGCGTGCGCGCTTACCCTTGCAGTGGACGACGATGACTAGGCTCGCGCCACGCCCCCCTTTCCATCCGTGGCTCATGCCACGAAATAAATCAGTTTCCTTCCGGCATTCGTTGTGGTAGCTTGCGTTCTTTTGGCTCCCACACCCTCTCACATTTTTCAGTCTGGGCCGACTTGGGTCGCGTATTTTCTCCCACACCCGGCGGGCGGCGCTCGGGTGGAGGCGCTTACCGGTGGGTGGCGCTTGGCCGGAGGGCTGCGTGCGCGTTTACCCTTCAGCCTGGGCCGCCGACTTTCGTCATTTTTCAGCCTAAGCCGAATTGAATCGCTATATTTTTTCAGCTACAACAGGTGTGCAGTAGACTGTTTACATGCAAAGGATAGCCATACAGAAAAGTACAAGTGAAAATATATTTATTAAAGTCATTAGTGTCAGAAATTATGTTATGACTCTGTATGAAGGAGAAAAACCCAGCCAAAAAACCTGAAGCAGAAGGAACACAATACACATAACAAAGAATATACTTATTAAAGGTATGATACAATAGCATTGAATAGGTATCACAGATCAAACACAATATTTTTTATTAACTGTAATCACACGAGTTTTCAATGAATCAGAAGTGATAGCACATTTAATCAAAGATATTCTTAATCAATACGATTACAATCAAAATTACAAGTTTTATTATAAAAGCCTGAGACGTGAGAACCTGATAGATGTAAGTAATTTCGAGCACAATATGGAAGCTAAGTTTAATATTCCAATATGACACAAATTTAATTAATCAATTTCTATTGAAGTGAATAGCGCAGACATAAGGCAATAATTCGAATCAACACATAGCATTAATATAGAACCAATCAGCCAACATGTAGGGAAATAATAGCTACACAATATCAAAACGAGAAACGATCACCACATTAAAAAAAAAGAAGATATTCTTAATCAATATGATGATAAACAAAATTATAAGTTGTGTTATAAAAAGTCTAATATTCCTATAAGTGAGAATCATCAGTGCAATAGCGGGAAGTTCTAATAGTTGTATGTAATTAACTGGGAACAGCACAGACCCTGGAACACCATGGGACACGAACACAAGAGGAAATAAAATATATACCACTACAAAAAAGTTATTCTTAATCAAAACAAAATAGTATTCTATCATTCAGAAAATCAGAAGAAAAAATCAAACTCATCAGAAAATAGACATGTTAAAAATGAACTTCACCACATAGCACGCTCCTAGCCAACAAACAGAACAAAGAACGACACGAACACAAGAGGAAATAAAATCTATACCACTACAAAGAAGATATTCCTAATCAAAACAACAGAGTAACCTATCATTCAGAAAATCAGAAGACAAAATCAAACTCATCAGAAAATAGACATGTTAAAAATGAACTTCACCACATAGCACGCTCCTAGCCAACAAACAGAACAAAGAACGACACGAACACCAGAGGAAATAAAATCTATACCACTACAAAGAAGATGTTCCTAATCAAAACAACAGAGTAATCTATCATTCAGAAAATCAGAAGAAAAAATCAAACTCATCAGAAAATAGACATGTAAAAAATGAACTTCACCACATAGCACGCTCCTAGCCAACAAACAGAACTAATGATGTCTGCCCTGATTTGTTGAGGACGGGTGCCGATAGATATATGGAAGCCCACGCAACACGAACGACAAGAACACAAGAGGAAATAAAATGTATACCACTACAAAGAAGACATTCTTAATCAATATGATGACAATCAAATTACAAGTTGTGTTATAAAAGGTCTAATATTCCTATACGTGAGAACCATCATTGCAATGGCGTGAATATCTGTCATAACATTTCGAGCGCAATAGGGAATCTCAGTTTCATATTCCAACATTACTCAACTTTTAATTAATCATTTCTTATTAGTAGTATATTATCAGCTCAACTTGCCCGCAACTCACACAGTGGCCTGGACGCCATTAATGAGCAATTAGAGCAATTCGGGACCCCCCACAGTATTAGGATAATTCAGGGGGTCATTACACTAATTGGGGAGCATCTAGGACGTGTCCAGACCACTGTGTGAGTTGTGGGCTAGTTGAGCTGATAAAAAATAAAAAATAGGTAGAAAATAAAATAAAAAGATAGAGATAGGGTGGAGAGAAGGAGTTTAATTGAAGGCAGATGTCGCCATCTTGAAGAAAGCGGTCCCGAATGGCCGCTGACCATCGCCGGGCGATGGAGCGCAGAGGCAGGTTGCAAAGCATCGCAGCTATGACAAGTTCCGGACATCCTGTGACGTCAGCTGTGAGGCCATCATGACATGTCTGGGCAGGTTAGGACATGTTCTGGACATGCGAAGAGAAAAACTCTCGTAATACAAATGCTGCGAAAGCAAGGGTATGCTAACCTTCAATAGCAATCAACAAAAAGAATTAGTTACACAACAAATCATCCCACCACAACAGGAGTGCAGACTGATGCGACTGCTCCATTTGACAGCCAGTCAGAAACTGAGCGAGCGCGGGGCAACCGAGTGCACGTCTGCTGTCTGCGACAGCCAGCGAGCAACTGACTGGGACGCCGCGCCGCGGCAGCTACGCATACGCGCGCGCTCTTAGCGCCCTCTGCGGCGACCACCTCCGAGAGGCTAAGAGAGAAAAGCATTCCTGCGCCCCCTGCTGGCCGTTCTCATTCGTCGTGACGTCATCCTATTGTCTCAGGAATACACTGTTTTTTTTTCACTAATGCTCCTTTGGACAAGGTGAATCTACAATGAAGCCATGGCATGACGTCATCATGCACCTGCGTGGCTCAAGGACGCGTGCGCTCTAGATGGGGGACCTACTATTTATTGAATCCCTATCCCAAGATTATTTTCTTTATTCTTCTATAACGATTGAATAGGAAACTATTGCAGAAGAGCACCATGCATGAAAGCTGATCGTAGGAATTCCAAAGTCTCACTAAATGAGACATGCAAAAGAACAAAATATCCTAACACGTAACTCCATCAACGGCTAATAAGAGGACTAGGCACTCAACAAATCAACACAGAGTACGGGTAACAAGGAGCACAGAAGTCTACTCCATCCGACAGCCAGGCACGGAACTGAGTCGTAATGCTTTTTCTCCTCTATAAAGTCATGCATCTATCCCTCTTGCGGGATAGATTGCGGGAATGCTTACAAATTGCACGACTGCTGGGCAACAGAGGAAAACAAACGCTTGAACAGAGTGAAAAGACACTCACTATCATCGGACACGTACACTACATTTCCCCATTGTAAATCCGCTCGTCACAAAATCCACTTGCATCGTCGAACACCATTCACCAGTGACGAACCACACATCCGCACCCCATCAGAGGCAGACAGAACCCCAGCGAAACTGAGCTCTTCCACTGACGGCAAACGCAACTGCCAGAGCAGAATTAGCGTCTCCACACCCGTCAGTGTCCAAGACAGAAGTGAATCCTTGCGCCCCCTGCAGGCCTTTCTCATTGGTCGTGACGTCATCCTATTGTCTCAGGGCTACACTGTTTTTTTCCACTAATGCTCCTTTCGACAAGGTCAACCTGAAACAATGGTCTCGCGGTATGACGTCATCATGCAAGTGCGTGGCTCAAGGACGCGTACGCTCTAGACAGGGGACCTGTTATTTATTGAATCACTATCCCAAGATTATTTCCTTTATTCTACTATAATGATTGCATAGGGAACTACTGCAGAAAAACACAATAGATAACAGGAGATTGTAGCATTTCATTCCCAAAGTCTTCCTGTACAGGAAAAACAAAATAATGGTTCAGCAAGACATGTCCATCCCAGCCGAGAGCCATGCAGCTAACTGAACAATGACGCTTTGTTCCTCCTGAATAAAGTCACACACCTGTCCCCATCGCGGAAACTCTCTGAACTAAATGAATCGCAAAATTATTAAGAATCGCTCAACTCCCATTCAAGGCAGCACTATCGTCATCGTCAAGAATATTCCTTGTAGAAAAAGAAAATAACTACATGTAGAAGGAAAGCATGTCAGAACAGGTCAGAGCATGTCAGCGCATGTTGTCAGACAACAAGGGGGAAAGAGCAAAAAGAAACAAAGAAGAAAACCAGCATCAAACTATTTCTAAGCACACGCACTCCTCTTATTCAAAAACAGTGCTCATCATAAATCCGTCCAGGACAATACACACCATTTTTCTATCGCTACACTTTTTTCCAGTAACGGTCAATGCATTGCTACAGACTGCGTGACGTCTTCACATCCTGTCTGAAGAAAACATCGGCAAAGACAAAGACTCCTATTATTTATTGAATCGCAAGATTATTTCCTTTGTCCTACTCTTAATGACATTCATTCTGTCATTAAAATTCAACAAAAAAGCACCCTGCATATTAACGATTTTCCCACAAAGGCTCATCATGGTCATTATAATTACAGTAAACTACCACTGCTCTTTTAAAATAATAAGTGAAACTACTCGACGTCACCTCCAGGCTTATGTAATACATGGCCCTTTCTATGCTCATGCATTCGTTGTCTGAGGCTACACCTGTGAGCAAAAAGGCGCGAAAGCCGGGTGGGCAAAGTTCCATTCGCGCATTGTGAGCAAAAAGGCTTGAAAGCCGGGGAGTAAAGTTCCATTCGCGCACGCCAAAGCACAAGACAGAACGCCTTTACGGGAACATGATGGCATTCCCACCATATTAATGATTTTCTACCTTGCATTGCAGTTTAGAAAAACTACTACGAAACTATAATTTTAGGAGCCCATTAAAATTCTACTTTCTATGGAAACTATAATTGTCCTATTACTTGGATCGCTATTAATGAAGCGCTCCAATTTTTTCTCTCTGCCCATTTCAGCCTTGTCATGCACTGAAGCAGACTCACATCCAAAATAATTAATTTACACTGAGGGTGCCGTGCTTCAGGAATTCCTATCCTGCGCTCAGATGCAAGCATTTCTTCACGGATACCTTTAACAGGTGACTTCCTCAACATACCGAGCTCCTAACAACATCTAACAAACAATCAGAGAAACCCTTTTCTCAGCTGCACCATGCGACTTTCTTCTGCATAAAATCGGTGATTTGAGGAAGAGAGCAGCGAAAAATTGCGCGCATTTGTGCTTGACTTAAAACACCTGAAGCATATGCTAATAAACTAAGAAAAAGACACTCATATCTGGTATGTGATAGTGCCACATACACAGACGCATTGCCCTTGCGTAAAGATAGCACAGGACAGGGATACACAAGTTTCCTTAGGTGAGCAGGGAAAAGGCTTAAGACCTCAGGTCACCACACATCGCCACGCGGCTAGCACAACATGACTCCAACAAGATACTAGCAGCGGGAAGAACTGGAACACTGCTGAACAAGACCAGACATGCCATGATGACGTCACAAAATAGGAAAAAAGCACACGCGCGCACGCACAGAGGACAACGCATTAAACACACGGAGCGCTCAGGAATAATCGTAGCGTTACCGCACATCGCTACAAAGCTCAACGTCTAACACAAGACGACAGCAACAAGATATTAGCGAAGGGCAAAAATTGCAACACTACTGAACAAGTCCAGACATGCGACATCGCATACAAAACACTCCTCATTGGGGAAAAGGCCTAAGCCTGCGGCGGATCATCATAGAGCATACACAACTTCATTTTTCTATTTTGCGTACACTAAACGCGGTCAGCTTGGAAAACGACGTACAAATTTTCTTAAGGAGCAGAGAAATATAGAAATTTCTACTCCGTGCTCAGATACCAGCATTTCTGCTCAAAAACCTGCAAAATTAAGCACTTCTTACTTCGTCAAGATATCGAACAGCCAACAAAATCAAACAAACAACCACACTTCCACTGATAGAACACTATTCAGCTTTTACGCAGCAGGCTTTCTTCTACATAAAAATAGAGGAAATAAGAAAAGAGCAGCGAAAATACACGCACTTTTGCTCGCATAGCTATAAGAGAGAGCGAGAAAAAAAAATAACGACGCACACGCTAATAAATTGTGACAAAGACGCCCATTTCTATTTTCAGATATTTATTGCATAATGCTAAATACTCATTTGCATTGTCCCTGCGTGAAGAAAGCACAGGACAGGGATACACAATTTATCTTAAGCGAGCAGGGAAAGTCACTTCTACTCGAACAGCTTAATACCATAAAGTCTGAATTTTTGCAAAGAAAATAAAGCTTGAACAGCGCTACGAACGTGACAGACACATACTAACAAACAAACAAACACTTCTATTCATTTCTATTGATAAAGGCGTAAACCACACTACAAGAACAAGGCACACTGCTTCAGGAAAGCGTATCAAGTGCAACGCAACAGGACGGGCTCTCATAAAATAGCCTGCCCAAAACAAAGACTTCATCAGGTTCGCGAGGCAATTCCATTAAAAACGCTCTCGGTCTATCCTACAGATAGCAATGCAAGCGCTGCTACCCTTATTTTTTTAAACCCCTATTCCACGCAATAGTACATAAATGTATCACTCGTGTCACATGAAAAGGCACACACAAAGAACTTACTTGTCAAGTGGGAACCCTGGTTCAGAAAAACGCGCGCGCCCGCACACGCACACACACACGCACATTTTCACACTCACAAACACAAAGTCTATTCACACAACCACATAAAGCCATATTATTCCTCAGGTCAATAATTATCCTACCATCGTCAAAAGATTGCTCACTCTTGTATGCGATCGCAAAGCGATAGGTCCTCGTTCCGGATGTAATAGGATATCGCCACTCGACCGACGCGAACCAAAAAAAGAAAGAAAGGAATGCACGTTCGCTATACCTCCACGGAGCAAACGGCGCCGTGCTTCTACGCAGCGATCGTCATACAGGAGTGAATTGTCTTCTTCGTTTTCCTTTTATTTTCTTGCACCCATATATTTTCCAGGAATACTATAGAGACCCAACAGAGCAGTGCGCTCCCATCAACACGCCTTGGGCTGACTTTACACATCCGAAGCCTTTTCTGAATACATTCTGCTGGCGCTGGAATAAAAAGATTTATCGCCAGGGTACAACAATGTCAGCTCTGCTTCCGTTTAAGTGATAAAACAGTGCACCCGATCCGCACCCCACGCGAGCCGCACGCGGGCCCGTTCTCGCGGTTTGGACACGCGACGCGCGCGGTTCCCCGTGCGAGCGCAACCCGGGCCTCGCGGTTTGGACGCGCGCGATCCGTTTCCCCGAGCAGGCGCACTGTTTTATCACTTAAACGGAAGCAGAGCTGACATTGTTGTACCCTGGCGATAAATCTTTTTATTCCAGCGCCAGCAACCAACGCTTTCAAATGAAAGCGTTGGGTCCACAGCATACAGAAGCGACCACCGGGTGATGTCATGACACCATTCCTGATGGGCACAAGGCGACGTCAACGCGGACAAGAGGGAGCGCCTATCTCCATTCGAAAGTATGATGGAGACTGCTGAGCGGCGATGGTGAGCTGCAGCAGCTTCCCGATCCGCTACCTCATTGCCTCTTATTCCAATGTGGCTAGGGACCCATTGGAGGGTGAGCCCGTGGCCCCTGTCTTCTAAAACCTTGAGTGTCGTCAGGATGTTCACTACACCGGAGTCAAGCAGCCACGGATGCCCATGTTGTCTATGCACTGCAGCGCTTCCGGCGAATCTGTGTAAACCACCCAGAGGCGGGGGTGGTGATCCAAGAGAGACCTTAGGAATAGCAGGATAGCATACAACTCCGCAGAGGTGGCCGAGGTGCGGTGCGATAGGCGGAACCCACGTGAAATTGACTCGTCTGGAATTACAAATGCCGCAGATGAGCCGCCTGTAGTGGAGGAATCGTCCGTATATACAGCGGTTTGGTTTCCGTATGTAGCGTCCATCAACTCCGGAGTAGCCTGCTTGAGGACTGGAGCAGGGGTTTGGTTCTTCGGCCCCTTGATCCCCTTGATGTGAGACGAGATGGATGGATTTCAGGCAGTGACTTCACAACGTATAGAATATCAATCGAGTGAATACTTGAAACAAAGTCAAAACAATAATTCTCACGACAGGTGGAGATTATAGCATTCTAAACAGATAACAAAACTTTAATCAATAAAATGAGCATAGATATGCTTTTAATGAAGTGTAGACATGCACTTGAAAACAGAAGAGACATTTGCTCCACATTGAAAGATGGACAGATTTTGTACTCGCTGCCATAAATCATGGGAAGATGTGATAAAAAACTGCTTCGAAAAGGAAGAGCCACGAAACGATTCCATTATCGCTGCCTTTCAATACGTCCTAGATATGGTCGTATTCGGAGATGTGGTACAAATTACAGAACTGAAGGTGCAAGAATTTATATGCCGAATCTACAATAGTTATAAAAATATCTGCACATCAACGTCGGAAGGGCCACTGGGATTGATGGCAGAGTTTTTGAGGTTTGCCAACGAAGAACTGAAATACACTAGACCAGATGTAATTGTAATCATTGCAATGGGCGTTGCGTTCATCAAGAAGCAGTCAGATAAAATTATCATATAAAAGCGGTCTATATCGCACGATTCACTACGGATTTGTTGAAATTACACATATCTGACATGGAAAGTACACAAAATCTTATCATGTGATATGTTCCTCTACCACGGCAAACGCAATTATTTTATTCTATCAGTCTGTGATGTCGAATGAACAGAAGTTCAATATTGTTGTGCAAGGTCTGATCTGTCATCATTTATTGAAACTCAACAAACATATCAATTGTGGTGGACCACCGGACGGTTTTCATCTAATACTCTCTTGTACGCCATTCAAGAATCTTCATACAAAGAAAGGAAACATCAATGAGAGACTGTGCAAGTTCATCGCGACAAAGTGCAAGTTGGTGGAGCAATACAAACACGGCGACAACATATCCCCTGCGTTAACCAACGCTGGATTCAAGCGCCCAATAATTAGAATAAGCTACTTGATGTCTTCGGAATTCATGAATCAAGACAACACACGAAAACTTCAGAGTTTGGAATAGAATTGTAATTTATCGGAATAAACAAGCATATAATTGAAATAATAATTGTATTCTTTGTCATCATTGTAATGTATTCTACACATCGCAACGAAAACAGCTTATAATTGGATTGAAGATTGCTAAGGAGACGAATATTCCGCAATTTTTGTAAGAATTCTCATATGGAATGAGACCTGGCCACCAAATAGGTTTTACTCGTCTTCACTTTGTACAAGTTCAACACCCGAAGGACAGAATTGCCGGAGAAGGATCGGTCATTGAAATTTAGAGACATGATACATCAGTCTATGATTACAAAAAAAAAAGAAAAAGATCACTAATCTAATGTGAAAACTTATCATATTTCATGAGTTAAATTCCACTGTGCATGTACATTTCTCAATCAGTTGCACTAGCCCAGACGTAGTAAAAGAAGATGAAAAGGCGTCTTTGGCAAGCAACCCGATTGGAGTGCGGAACAAATAAATATATATTTTTGTCAACACAGTTGTCCGTTTGTATGGCTGGATAGGAAAAATGAGCCGTCCAAGACAGAGCAAAACGGGAAATAAGGCAAGATAACTGATTGCGGCGGGATAAGTCAAACCGTTCGCGACACAGTGTCATCGACTTTTACAATCGCATTCGGGTTCAGTGCCTGGAAGATAACACGAAGCCTTCGCGAAAAGCGAATCTATTATCAGATGCCACAATGCAAGCGAAAGATTTTACGAACATGACGTGCAGGCCAAGTCTACATTTCTAATCACGTAGTCTTCGTAACACACGGCACGCAAACATATATGAAATAATTTCCAAGTGACAATCAGAGAAGCGGATCACACAACCGCCATCAGAAGTGCTTAACCAATATACAATGAAGATGAGCGTTATGCATAAACACAATGGAAGATGTGTTAAATTACTTATAATAACCAGATCAGCGCAGGTCACACATAAATGTAGATCCAATTCACAAAATATACTCGAGATTTCACGTAGCCATACAGAAAAACTATCACATTATTTTAGTGTCATAGCATCCGGGCACTACAAATGGAAAGGCGTTACTTTAATTTTATAAGTCTTTAGCTCATAACGTTGTAAAACGCAAATTCCACACTTAAGATCATTTTCTTCTCTAAATTTTCAAAGTCAAAACTGCACGCTATTTCTTGCATTTTTCTAAAGATATAGATTAAAAAGTTGTGCATATACTCACACATACTATACAAGATATTCGATTGCGGATTAAATGCTAAAATTTATCGATTCACATTCAGGAGAAGTGGTGACTACCACACATCAGTAAGAGTATAATTAAAATTTGAACAGGTGTTGCGATTTATGATCAGTGTTGTAGAATGTGTAATTTCACAATACGCAAGCTTTAGCTCGATCACTTAAGTAGATTAAGACGTCTTAAGTCTTAGTTAAATCTTCTTAAGTAAGTCTTAAGTAAATTAGTCTCAGTAAATCAGTCTCAAGTAATTTTCGTTCGAAAAATATTCGTAACTTTTAATATCCACGACATAAAGAATTCGCATTATGTTATAGTTGTATACAGAAAATATCAATCTATTCGAATAACTTCTCTGACATCGTGAAAGAGTGCTCGTCAAAGTGAGCGACCTAAAGCTTGCGTATTGTAAAATTACACATTCTACAACACTGATCATAAATCGCAATACCTGTTCAAATTGTAATTAAACTCTTACTGATGTGTGGTAGTCACCGCTTCTCCTGAATGTGAATCGATAAATTTTAATCTACAATCTTGTATAGTATGTGTGAGTATATGCACAACTTTTTAATCTATATCTTTAGAAAAATGCAAGAAATAGCGTGCAGTTTTGACTTTGAAAATTTAAAGAAGAAAATTATCTTTAGTGTGGAATTTGCGTTTTACAACGTTATGAGATAAAGACTTAAAAATAATAAAATTAAAGTATGGCCTTTCCATTTGTAGTGCCCGGATGCTATGACACTAAAATAATGTGATAGTGTTTCTGTATGGCTACGTGAAATCTCGGGAATATTTTGTGAATTGGATCTACATTTATGTGTGACCTGCGCTGATCTGGTTATTATAATTAATATAACATATCTTCCATTGTGTTTATGCATAACGCTCATCTTCATTGTATTGGTTAAGCACTTCTGATGGCGGTTGTGTGATCCGCTTCTCTGATTGCCACTTGGAAATTATTTCATATATGTTTGTGTGCCGTGTGTTACGAAGACTACGTGATTAGAAATGTAGACTTGGCCTGCACGTCATGCTCGTAAAATCTTTCGTTTGCATTGTGGCATCTGATAATAGATTCGCTTTTCGCGAAGGCTTCGTGTTATCTGTGTTATCTCTCAGGCACTGAACCCGAATGCGATTGTAAAAGTCGATGGCACTGTGTCGCGAACGCTTTGACTTATCCCGCCGCAAGATTGAGAAATATACATGCACTGTGGAATTTAATTCATGAAATATGATAAGTTTTCACAGGAGATTTGTGATCCTTTTTGTAATCATAGACTGATGTATCATGTCTCTAAATTTCAATGACCGATCCTTCTCAGGCAATTCTATCCTTCGGGTGTTGAACTTGCACAGAGTGACGTTGAGTAAAACCTATTTGGTGGTCAGGTCTCATTCCATATGAGAATTCTTACACAAATTGTAGAATATTCGTCTCCTTAGCAATCTTCAATCTAATAATAAGCTGTTTTCGTTGCGATGTGTAGAATACATTACAATGATGACAAAGAATACAATTATTATTTCAATTATATCCTTGTTTATTCCGATAAATTACAATTCTATTCCAAACTCTGAAGTTTTCGTTTGTTGTCTTGATTCATGAATTCCGAAGACATCAAGTAGCTTATTCTGATTATTGGGCGCTTGAATCCAGCGTTGATTAACGCAGGTGATATGTTGTCGCCGTGTTTGTATTGCTTCAACAACTTGCACTTTGTCGCGGTGAACTTGCACATTCTCTTATTGATGTTTCCTTTCTTTGTATGAAGATTCTTGAATGGCGTACAAGAGAGTATTAGATGAAAATCGTCCGGTGGTCCACCGCAATTGATATGTTTGTTGAGTTTCAATAAATGATGGTACATCAGACCTTGCACAACAATATTGAACTTCTGTTCATTCGACATCACTGACTGATAGAATAAAATAATTGCGTTTGCCGTGGTAGTGCAACATATCACATGATAAGATTTTATGTACTTTCCATCTCAGATATGTGTAATTTCAACAAATCCGTAATGAATCGTGCGATATAGACCGCTTGTATATGATAATTTGATCTGACTGCTTTCTTGATGAACGCAACGCCCATTGCAATGATTACAATTACATCTGGTCTAGTCTATCTCAATTCTTCGTCAGCAAACCTCAAAAACTCCGCCATCAATCCCAGTGGCCCTTCCGACGCTGATGTGCAGATATTTTTATATGTATTGTAGATTCGGCATATAAATTCTTGCACCTTCAGTTCTGTAATTTGTACCATACCTCCGAATACGACCATGTCTAGGACGTATTGAAAGGCAGCGATAATGGAATCGTTTCGCGGCTCTTCCTTTTCGAAGCAGTTTTTTATCACATCTTCCCATGATTTATGGCAGCGAGTACAAAATCTGTCCATCTTTCAATGTAGAGTAAATGTCTCTTCTGTTTTCAGGTGCACGTCTACACTTCATTAAAAGCATATCTATGCTCATTTTATTGACTAAAATTTTATTATCTGGTTAGAATGCTATAATCTCCACCTGTCGTGAGAATTATTGTTTTGGCTTTGTTTCAAGCATTGACTCGATTGATATTCTATACGTTGTGAAGTCACTGCCTGAAATAATTATTGTCTTGTATTTGTTTCAATTGTTCACTCGATTAACATAAGTAAGTACCTCTATGATGGGAATGCCTCATACCTCTCAGATCGAGTATTGTTACTACCATTTAATAATTTGGACTTTCTCTACATGTTCAATAAGGATATCGCACCTGTACAAACTTAGCCGACTTGTCAACCACTTTGACAAAAGATTTCCGTTTCAAGGATGCGAAAAGATAGTGATCCCAACGAGTAATATCGGCATCTATTTGCACTGCACAATAAAATATATCGCCTTTGAACTATCTTATCTGACCTCTAGAGCGTTGTTTGCTGGACGAAGGAATAAAGCCCCCAACCCTTTGCGTGATAAAGCATGCCCAGTGCTTTGGCCATATAGATAGAGACATAAAGTCTCCCGTGTTTTGAGTAAAAGAGTGAAAACAGTGAATATTTTCTACGTCTTGGATACCTCCATTAAGGTTCGTAGTGTTTAAAAATAACAAAGACGGTTAAGAGCATCAGCTGTTTACTATATACATTAAAAACAAGACTTTCGTGCAGTAGGCTGCACTTCTTCAGGTTTGAGGACCTGTTACAAGTGGTGAAGCATATATCAAAAACCAGTCACATGGTACAAGAGAAAAGGGTAAGGGTGAAGAGAAATACAAACGCGATACAAATATCAACAAAAAAAATGAAAATGAAAAACAAAACGCAATCAGTAGGAGGTGGCTCGACAAGGTCAGACAGACATACAGACGAGTCGGAGTTGTACGTGGAGGAAACCAATGAACAGCACATGAATAGGCACAGCAGCCAGTTGGCACAAAAGGCTTTAGAATGCGTACGGGGAATTAGGGCTCAAGGGCGAAGGATTGAGGACACACAGCACCTTGATGGCTAAGAGCTTCCAGACTCTGGGAAAGTAACGCGGAGTTGGTGTCTTACTGATTGTGTATCATCGTGTATCATCGTATATGATGTGAAAAATGGCAGACAAGTGATAATGCAATAAATAGACTCGTAGTGTAAAGGACTGTAATGGACCGGCGTACACGTTGATGCCGTGCGGCTGTAACGTTGCAAATTTCGAAATGAAAAAGGATTCTCGATTTTTGCGTTTGATGTCATTAGCGTACCCGGATTCTAAAATGGTGATAAGTATATGCGTATGCAGATCATGTCCCGGAAGATTAAAATGTAGCGATACAGGTGACTGGCGTTTATTAACAATATCTGATTTATGGCCATAAAATCTTTCACTGATGGTGTTACGTGTTTCGCCTATGTATTGTTTATTGCACAATTTGCATGTAATGAGATAGCAAACATTGAATGAGTTACAGTGAAGAGACTGCCGAATAGAGAAAACGAAACCATTAACAGTGCTACAGGTGGAGGTACATGTTGCAATAAATAAGCAAGTTTGGCAGCGGTTGCTGTTGCAAGGAGCGCAACCGGGACTCTGTTGATTGTTGCGAGAGGAAGTGAGTAAGTCGCGTATGTTACCTGATCTCCGAAATGTAATAGTCGGAGCATTAGGGAAAATGTCTTTGAGATATCCATCGGCGTGGAGTATGTTTAAGTGGCGTTTGAACACAGATCCTGCATTACGGAGTGTGCGGTTGTAAGGTGTAATGAAAGTACATTTATTATGACTTGATGCCTTATTGGATTCACGAGAAAGCAACCTTTCCCTGTCTAGGGAGGTGGCTCTTGTTAGGGCATTGTCGATGAGATCGTCGGGATATCTGCGCTCCTTGAAGTCATTGCACATGTCCTTTGCATGCTTCAAAAAATCTTGTGTATTGGAACATATGCGTTTTAAACGTGTGAGTTGTCCAAATGGAATGTTTCGCTTTTGGATATTAGGGTGATGGCTGTTGAAATGAAGGTACTGCCGTTTGTCAGTCGGCTTCTTATAGAGATATGTGACGAGTTTACCCGACTCGAGAGAAACAGTGACGTCTAGAAAGTTGATTGAAGTACGAGAGTAGTTGCACGTGAATTTGATGGAATTGTGTCGTGAGTTAAAATGATCAAAAAATGAGAGTAGAGAGGTTTCGTCAGCTGTCCAGATGGCAAAAATATCATCAATGTATCGCAGGAATACTAATGGTGTCACTGGAAAATACTCTAAGGCTCTTTGTTCAAAAAGGCCCATGAAGAGGTTTGCGTAATTGGGTGAAACACGGGAATCCATCGCTGCGCCCTGAACTTGGACATAATGTTTGTCGTTAAAAACAAAGTTGTTGTACTGCAAGACTAACTCAAGAAGACAGATAATGGTTTTAGTTTGAAGAAGATCAGACGGAAAGGAGGAAAGAAAAAGCTCTACAGCGTTGACACCTTCATCATGGGGAATATTTGTATATAATGACGTCACATCCATAGTTACCATTATAGCGTTGTTGAGGTTAGGAGAAATGTTATTAATGGAATTTATTCTGTGTATCTGTGGATATTCTGTGGATCTGTGTTCAAACGCCACTTAAACATACTCCACGCCGATGAATATCTCAAAGACATTTTCCCTAATGCTCCGACTATTACATTTCGGAGATCACGTAACATACGCGACTTACTCACTTCCTCTCGCAACAATCAACAGAGTCCCGGTTGCGCTCCTTGCAACAGCAACCGCTGCCAAACTTGCTTATTTATTGCAACATGTACCTCCACCTGTAGCACTGTTAATGGTTTCGTTTTCTCTATTCGGCAGTCTCTTCACTGTAACTCATTCAATGTTTGCTATCTCATTACATGCAAATTGTGCAATAAACAATAAATAGGCGAAACACGTAACACCATCCGTGAAAGATTTTATGGCCATAAATCAGATATTGTTAATAAACGCCAGTCACCTGTATCGCTACATTTTAATCTTCCGGGACATGATCTGCATACGCATATACTTATCACCATTTTAGAATCCGGGTACGCTAATGACATCAAACGCAAAAATCGAGAATCCTTTTTCATTTCGAAATTTGCAACGTTACAGCCGCACGGCATCAACGTGTACGCCGGTCCATTACAGTCCTTTACACTATGAGTCTATTTATTGCATTATCACTTGTCTGCCATTTTTCACATCATATACGATGATACACGATGATACACAATCAGTAAGACACCAACTCCGCGTTACTTTCCCAGAGTCTGGAAGCTCTTAGCCATCAAGGTGCTGTGTGTCCTCAATCCTTCGCCCTTGAGCCCTAATTCCCCGTACGCATTCTAAAGCCTTTCGTGCCAACTGGCTGCTGTGCCTATTCATGTGCTGTTCACTGGTTTCCTCCACGTACAACTCCGACTCGTCTGTATGTCTGTCTGACCTTGTCGAGCCACCTCCTACTGATTGCGTTTTGTTTTTCATTTTCATTTTTTTTGTTGATATTTGTATCGCGTTTGTATTTCTCTTCACCCTTACCCTTTTCTCTTGTACCATGTGACTGGTTTTTGATATATGCTTCACCACTTGTAACAGGTCCTCAAACCTGAAGAAGTGCAGCCTACTGCACGAAAGTCTTGTTTTTAATGTATATAGTAAACAGCTGATGCTCTTAACCGTCTTTGTTATTTTTGATTCTGCATCGCCGGAAACTTGCACATTGTTTTTCTTCACGTTCTTCGTAGTGTTTGTTAGAATGAAAATTGTATATTGGTCGATTTTATGATGGTTCAATGATAGATTATTTTCCTTTGTTGTTGTTTACGTGTCGCCGCGTGTTCCTCTGTTCTTCAGCGTTAAGTCTGTGCTATAGTGTTAAGTCTGTGCTATTTCGCCTTTTGATAGATTGGTTAGCTATTATTTCCCTATGTGTTGGATGGTGCGCAGGTTTGGCTCTCTATTAGTTGTAGTTGTTGATTGTGTTGTTTCTCGTTGTTTCCTTACGCCTATGCTGTTCACTTAATAAGAAATGGGTTAATTAAAAGTTGAGTAATGTTGGAATATGAAACCGAGATTCCCTATTGCGCTCGAAATGTTATGAGAGATATTCACGCTATTGCAATGATGGTTCTCACGTATAGGAATATTAGACTTTTTGTAATACAACTTGTAATTTGATTGTCATCATATTGATTAAGAATGTCTTCTTTGTAGTGGTATAGATTTTATTTCCTCTTGTGTTCTTGTCGTTCGTGCTGCGTGGTCTTCCATTCATCTATCGGCACCCGTCTTCAACAAATCATGGCAGATATCATTAGTTCTGTTTGTTGGCTAGGAGCGTGCTATGTGGTGAAGTTCATTTTTTACATGTCTATTTTCTGATGAGTTTGATTTTTTCTTCTGATTTTCTGAATGATAGATTACTCTGTTGTTTTGATTAGGAATATCTTCTTTGTAGTGGTATAGATTTTATTCCCTCTTGTGTTCGGCGTCGTTCTTTGTTCTGTTTGTTGGCTAGGAGCGTGCTATGTGATGAAGTTCATTTTTGACATGTCTATTTTGTGATCAGTTTCATTTTTTTCTTCTGATTTTCTGAATGATAGATTACTCTGTTGTTTTGATTAGGAATATATTCTTTGTAGTGGTAGAGATTTTATTTCCTCTTGAGTCCCATGGTCTTCCAGGGTCTGTGCTGTTCACAGTTAATTACATACAACTATTAGAACTCCCGCTATTGCACTGATGATTCTCACGTATAGGAATATTAGACTTTTTATAACACAACTTATAATTTTGTTTATAATCATATTGATTAAGGATATCTTCTTTTTTTTAAATGTGGTGATCGTTTCTCGTTTTGATATTGTGTAGCTATTATTTCCCTACATGTTGGATGATTGGTTCCATATTTATGCTATGTGTTGATTCGAATTATTGCCTTATGTCTGCGCTATTCACTTCAATAGAACTTGACTAATTAAATTTGTGTCATATTGGAATATTAAACTTAGCTTCCATATTGTGGTCGAAATTACTTACATCTATCAGGTTCTCACGTCTCAGGCTTTTATAATAAAACTTGTAATTTTGATTGTAATCGTGCAGTCAGTGGCGAAGTTGATCAGTTGCTCAATTGATTCTGCTTGTTTTAACAGCTGCCGCCTACTACGAGGATCTATCTTGCCCGGATACCCTGTCTTCTTTGTACTTCAATCCGGTTTTCAAGTTTGGTGGTAGTAGGGAGCAACACGTGTGTTATCTGCGTATCGGCCAGATCTCACTCAGCTACAACGCATGTGCGGCATCTACCTTCAGGATATTTAAGCAACTTCCATGTTGGGACGGCTCGCAGTCAGTGGCGATGTTGATCAGTTGCTCAATTGATTCTGCTTGTTTTAACAGGTGAGCTATAGCTCCATATTTGTGTTATTTTATTCATTGCCACTGACTGCAATACACAAACTGTGTTAGTCGTTATGTCGGTACACGATTGCATCGCTTGTAATAGGTCCTTACCAAGAGATGGCAGATTTCTGCAATGTTTTGAATGTAAGCTTGCCTATCACTTAGCCACTCAGTGCTCAGGGGTAGCTGACACCACATTTAAATCTATGAGTGCTGAAAAGAGGGAAGCTTGGAAATGCCGTACGTGTCGCAACTCCGAGAGTCGTAGTTCACAGTCAACGGCCTGTTCACCTGACTTAGCTGAAGTTTGTAGAAAGCTCGACGAATTAATGCCCCTAAAATCGGCCGTGGAAAACCTCAAGCATATCTCCCATCGTGTAAATGATTTAATGGCCATTAAGGAGGCCGTTGAGAAGTTGTCTTCCCTTAAGGATTCTGTCAAATCAATTGAGACCTCTCTGAAGTACTTTTCAAACAAGTACGACGAACTATGCGCTACCGTAGCTGATCACAGTAAGGTGGTAAAGGATCTCAATACGAAAGTCGTCAGCCTGGAGACCAAGTTGAATCTACAAGCAAAAGAACTAAACTTTGCTCGGGAGGCACTAAATGATAATGAACAACGTAGTAGGAATTTGAATATGGAGATACACGGGCTGAGCTATTCAACTGATGAGAACCTGCGTTCACTGTTGCCTACAATGGCACAAGAATTCAATATAACTCCGTTTGATATAGATGATATTCAAGAAGTTCATAGGCTTCATACAAAACGAAACACTACTCCACCTATTACAGTCCGTTTTAAGAACCAAGATGTTAAAAATCGTTGGATGGATGTGCGATCCAAGCAAGGCGGACTTCATTGGTTGGGTTCAAAGTCGTACTTGAACGAGAACTTAACGCAAAAGAATCGAGAGCTTTTTTGGAAAGCGAGAAACTGGTGTAAGGAAAATCATTACCGGTTTACGTGGGTGAAAAACGGAAAGGTTTTCATTAGAAAGATAGAGGGCGAAGGCGCAAAACAGATCAAATCTCTTTCCGATTTTGATACCTTGATCTGAAATGGTTGGTTGTCGTTATTCATGTCTATCGAGTCTTGTAGTGTTCCCGATGTCTTATCATTACGGAATAACTTATTAGCATCCGAAGTTTCTCTTGAAGGATCTATAAAGGTTTTGCATGTAAATATTAGAAGTTTACGTAAGCACTGGTTGGAGCTGGTTGCGTTAGTTGAGAGTTGTGCTGACATTTTAGATGTTTTGGTGATAACAGAAGTAAACTTATGTAATACAGAAGTTGAATTGTATCAGCTTAATGGTTTTGATGCATTTATCTATGTCAGACAAAATAGGCGAGATGGAGGAATTGCTGTGTTTGTTAAATCTTCATGACATTGTGACATCGAGTTTCCCGCGGTACATGAGGCTGAATTACTGTTTTTGACTGTCTTGTAAAACAAAATTGTTTACGCTGTTGGCATGTTATCGTCCACCATGTACCAATGTGACTTCCTTTTTGGAGGAATTACGTATAGTTCTTGATTCCAAGAAGTCTTGCAATGCTATTTGTATGGTTGGTGATGTAAATATTAATATACTAGATGATACCCGTAAGATTGTTTCAGATTATTTAGATTTGCTTACACATTATGGAATGCAACCCACCATTCGAGAACCGACAAGAGTTGAATCACGATTTGGCCAATTACAAGAATCATGTATTGACCATATAAATGTGCGTTCTCATTGTCAAAGCTGGTTTAGTGCTGTAATCTCCGAGAAAATCACGGATCACTATCTAGTCTACCTGTCACTTGTAGTTCATCCGGTTCAACTGAAACTACCACAACTATCTAGAATTGAAATTGTTGACACTAGGATACTTGACAGACTGTTAGCGAATAACGATTGGAATGCCATGCTTAGTACTGGCAACCATGTTCAAGTCTATGATAGGATGGTTGATTGTTTTAATGACTTTTACGAGAAAGCAAGGTTGGTGACTTATCGGAAAAGGAGACGTTCTCACCACTATTGGCTAACAAACGACATCTTGGCGGAAATAGCTGAAAAAAATGCCCTGTGGAGAAGAGTGCGCAATAGACCTGATGATGATGAATTGATATTGCAATACAAGACACAAAGGAACAGGGTTAACAGCATGCTTAAATTGGCAAAGAAGCGTTATTATTATAATGCTTTTAAAAAAAACAGCAGAAACCCCCAAAAAACTTGGGGGCTTATTAACAATTTGCGTGGTTCTAGTGGTGATAGTGATGAGGACGTCTTAATCTCTAAATTTGATTTGCCGCCAATGCGACTAGCCGAGGATTTTTGCACTCATTTTGGTCGTACGTCTTCAGAGGAATGCGCTCCTTGTGATTATCCTGTTCAATCTTCATCTATTGCGTCTGCATTTCTGCATGAGATGACTGAAGCTGACTTATGGTCAATTATATATCTAGTTTTAGGTGCAATAAGGCTGCTGGTTCTGATGGGATTAGGATTGCTGATATCAGACGTAACTTCTCAGTCTTGAAGGAAATACTGCTTTTTGTAATCAATGGTACTTTTCGTTCTGGCTATATTCCTCCTGGGCTGAAAACTTCTGTTGTGCGTCCCTTGTTCAAAAATGGGAAACGTGACTTGTTGACGAACTACCGTCCTATTTCGGTTTTGCCGATATTATCTCAAATAATGGAAAAGCATGTGTGTAGAATTGCTAATTCCTTTCTTGAAAAATTTGGATTACTTTCTGAGAATCAGTATGGTTTTGTAAAAGCTAAAGGTACTATATCGTTATTGGAAGACTTATGTGACCTTGTTTATGAGGCTCTGGACAATAACATCGTTACGGTAGCACTATCAGTAGACCTATCTAAAGCTTTCGATGTTATCAGTCACGCTCACCTCTTGAGAAAATTAGAAGCTATTGGGTTCAGAGGACCCTTTTACAATTGGTTCCACTCATATCTACAGGATAGAACGCAAAGGGTGAAAATAAAAGATGCCACGAGCAGACCTGTTTCCATACGTGCTGGTGTCCCGCAAGGGTCTTGCTTCCTCTTTAATATATACGTCAACGACCTTCCAAGAGTTACAAAAGGCGCACACATCTTTCAATACGCTGACGACACTTTGCTTCTAACAAGTCACGTTTCTTACACACAGGCGGTAGAGTGTTACAAGCCAACATTCGTTTGTTGATGGACTGGTTTAATGGCAATTCCATGTGTGTCAATCCCTCTAAGTCAAAGCTTATTTGCTTCCATAGCCCTTTGAAGCAAGTATCTTGTAATTTGCCTGTATATCTGCACGGGTCGGAATGTTATGATTGTGATTGCGTTTTCTTGCCGTATGTCTCTTCTATTAAGCATTTAGGCATTTATTTCGATTCGGACATGAAGTGGAATACTCATCTTTCGAATATTGCAAGGAAATTACGATCTGTCGCTTGTCTTCTGTATCATGTTAGAACTTTCATGCCTTACCCTGTACGACGGCTAATCTTACAATCTCTTGGTTATTCTCATTTACATTACGGTATCACCTTATATTTTAACTGTTCTAGATTTTGGAGTGATAGAATTGACAGTATTTTCCGTGCATCGCTTACGAGTTTGTCTTACGGGCGGTTACTCGGGTCATGTTTAGAAACAGTTGACCTCTTCAAGCTACATGGCATGCCACATTTAAAGGACCTTTTCACGGGGAACTGTTATACTGAGGCATTATTGGTCACAGGAATTTAGGAATTATCGCTCAAGTTGCTATGCCACTAGATCTTCAGATTTATATTATGTTCCCAGAATTTATACAAATTACGGGAAGGGTTATCGTCGTTATTATGTGCCAACCATATTCAACTTGTTACCTCAGGATGCTTTAAACTTTAATACTATCAGTGATGTTAAACAAGCACTTCATTCTTTGAAGTTTTTTTTTTTTGATTGCATATTAGCGCCGCGAAGCAACAGTGGCTATGAGCGGCGTACAGATGTGGACAGACGGAGAGAGGACAGCAGGAAGGAGTGGGGGACAGGGGGATTAGTATGCGTCCTGGGCCGACTTCAGGGGGAACTGTGCCGACATTCGTCTGGAAAGTCTTCGGAAAACCCAGGGAAAACCTCAGACAGCACAGCCGGCGGTAGGATTCGAACCCACCACCTCCCAGTCTACAGCACGACGTTGGTTACCACCAACGAGCGGACGCCTTAGCCCACTCCGCCATGCCGCTGGTATTCTTTGAAGTATAAGGACGTTATGAACCAAGCTGATAATTTTAATATCTAGATCGTTACTGCGTTGCTGTTTGGAAGTATTTCAGTCTGTGTTTTTTCAGTGTTTTCAGTGTATGTTTGTTTTGTCTCGCTAGTGCATAGTGTTTTGCCACTTGACCGCGAGGTTCTGCCCACAATCCTATCGGTTTAGGCGGGGCCTATATTATGTGTATATTTAATATATTGCAATAAAAGTTCCAATTCCAATCGTATTGATTAAGAATATCTTTGATTAAATGTGTTATCACTTCTGATTCATTGAAAACTTGTGTGATTACAGTTAATAAAAAATATTGTGTTTGATCTGTAATACCTGATGCAGTCCTCTGGAGCTATCTGATATGCCGGTTGCTAACTTGCATCTTGTTATCTAGATACTGTACTGCTATCGAGGAACCTGCACAACTGGGAAGACAGCGACACGTGCTTCAGCGCAAGAGAGCCATCAAGCTTCGACGTCATCAACAGAAGTGACACCTGGCGGACGTTATGACTTCATAAGCGCCCTACGATCGTCTCCGCTCTGCAGTCCTCTGGAGCTATCTGATATGCCGGTTGCTAACTTGCATCTTGTTATCTAGGTACGTGATTTTATCACAGTGTTATTCTGTTCGCTCCAGTGGACTGCAACTGTTATGGCTAGTATTTGTCTCGCATGTATGAAGCCTGTCACTACTGATGATAGTGCTGTTAAATGTGCCCTATGCAATAACCGCTATCACTCTGGAACATGTAGCTCCATCACGAAAACGACACTAAAAGCAATGACAGTGCCTGAACGGGAATCTTGGCTTTGTAACACGTGCACCGTGCACAAGAGGAGAACTGGTCAAGATCAAAATCAGATCACTCCTCAAATGTTACTTGCTGCTATTCAAAGCAATGGACAAAAGACTAGTGAGGTATTGGAAAGAATGACAACTATAGAGAAAAGACTGGACAGTATAGAACGGAAGTATGATGACCTTGTACATCGTGCCGATGACACAGACACTAAAGTGACAGCTATGGAAAGACTTCTGAAAGATAAGGATGAGAAGATTACCGGCCTAGAAAAAACTGTAAACTATAATGAGCAGTACGATCGCCGACTGAATATTGAAATTCATGGCGTACAGTACACCCACGGCGAAGAGCTTGTCAAAGTGCTTGATGAGCTCGCCACAAAGATTAAGGTTATGCCTATCTCAAATACGCCGGTAGAGGCTTATCACCGACTTCAGACTAGGTCAACAACTAAGCCGCCAGTTATCCTGATAAGGTTTAAGGATCGTTCCGACGTACAGTCGTGGCTTCTCGCAAAATCAGAAGTTAAGAAATTATCTATCGAGCATCCGTATCTAGGTCTGTTTGTGTGCGAGAACCTTACCCGCCAAAACAAAAACATTCTGCGGCTGGCCAAAGAACGGGCGAAAGAACAAGGGTACATGTACGTGTGGGTACGAAATGGTCGTATCTTCGTTAAACAAAATGACAAAGCTGAGCGCATTTGTATTGAACATGTGAATGATATTCAGAGGCTGTAGAGCGGCCCTCACTGCTTATTTTTTTTTTCTTTTTTTGGTATGTCCCTGCTTTCTGTGGATGATTTCTGTGACGAAACGCACAACTCTGGCTTCTGTGCCGCGCATTTAAACATTCGTAGTTTAAATAAACATTTCGATGATGTACAAACGTTGCTTTCGTCGGCAAGTATACAGATATTTGCTCTTTCTGAAACATGGCTTGATGATGAAACCTCTCAGTTTTTTCATATAACTGGTTACTCGGCAATCTTTTGTAACAGAGCTGAGAGAGAGCATGGAGGCGTTGCATTATACGTGAAGGAGGACTTGCCATTCAGACAGTGACCCGACCTGTCCATAAGTGTTCCAATGTGCGAAAGTTTATTTATCGAGTTACCGAAGCTGACTATCGGCAGGGCTATGCCATTCAGAAACTCATCCCTGATTGTTGGTGTAGTTTACAAGTCTCCTTCAGTAAATGCCTCTGTGTTCTTAAATGAGTTGGAGGCTACATTGCACTCGCTATGGACAACTAAATCAAATGTACTGATCCTTGGTGACTTCAATATTGATTGTCTGAAGCAGGGCTCTGTTGCTGTCAACTATTTGGAACTCCTAACGAACTATGGTGTAAATCAGTTGGTCAAAGTCCCGACTAGGTTTACAGATGATGGATCGTCAACCATTATTGATCGCATTACAACTAATTTTTATGAAAATGAGGTTGTTTGTGAAGTTGTTGCAACAGGGATCACGGATCACGAACTAGTCTTCATTTCTGTTAAAGCAGCTTGTCCACGAGATGATAGCATCAGGGAAAAGACGTTCACTGGTTTTGAGGCATTGGGAACATTGCTGGAAGCGGTAGATTGGTCGTTCTTAAATTCTGATGCCTCAGTTGATGTTAAGTGTAATGACTTTCTTACAAATCTCTCCACATCAATACAAGCTGCGACACATACTGTAACAGTTAGTAAGAGGAATAAGATAAGGAAGCCATGGGTAACACCTGCAATGCTAAGAAGCATTAAACACAAAAACAATTTATATAAAAAAGTTCGTATTCATCCGCATAACGTAACGTTAAAGGATCGTTATTCCGCATACGCTGCCATTTTACACAGAGTGCTACGCCATGCAAAAATATTGTACTACCAGGAAAGCATCAATAACGCTGTTGGTAATAGCAAAAAGGTTTGGAGTACGATTAATCAAGTTCTGTGTCGAACAGCTCCAGTGAATGACGTTCCTGCGCTCCGTGGTACTGGCGGACAGCTTGTTAACGACAAGCAAACAATTGCAGAGATGCTCAGTGAAAGTTTTGTCATAAGCGATGTCGATGGAGATAATGATGTTCCAGAACTGCCACTGCCTCCGCGCAATCCGGACTCGTTTTTCCTTGCGCCAGTTACTCCATTAGAAATCGAGAGTATCATTCAGAAATTAAACAATACAAAATCAGCTGGGCATGATGGGATATCTGTTTCTGTGTTGAAACGCTTCCGACATGCATTATCTGTTCCTTTAGCTAAATTAATTAACTCCATGTATCAAGAGGGGTCCTTTCCAGACGAATTAAAGATTGCGAAGGTGGTGCCTGTTTTCAAAAAAGGTGACAGGTTGGCTACCACAAATTACCGTCCAATATCTGTTCTGTCTGTGATCAGTAAAGTAATTGAGAGAAGTATACTATCCAGGTTGCAGAAATTTTTTTCTGATAAAAACTTACTTTCGCCTTCGCAATATGGATTCACGAAGAAAAAATCCACTGAAATCGCGTTGGTTGATATTGTTGAGTATTTAAAGAACAACATGGATAGCAAAATTTTAACATTGGGCACATTTATTGATTTTACAAAGGCATTTGACCTCATTAATCATAATATTTTATTAATTAAATTAGAACGCTATGGGGTACGAGGGCTACCTCTTGATCTCTTCAGGAGTTACTTAACCAACAGAAAACAGTATGTTAAAATTGATAGCAAACGCTCGTCAATGCGTGTGACTTCTTGCGGTGTCCCGCAAGGGTCTAAACTAGGACCTTTTCTATTTTTGGTCTATGTGAATGACCTGCCCAAGTACTTATCAACAGTTACAGCTTTGTACGCAGATGACACAAACATTTTTGTTGAAGGCAACACTGTACCTGAGGTTATTACTAAGGCCAACCTGGTTCTTAAAAGACTGTCTCTGTGGGTCGCTGCAAATCAGCTAAAAATTAATCTAACCAAGTCATGTTACATGATTTTTCATCCACGGCAAAGGAAAATCGCAAATCACAGTTTGAATATTATTTGTTGTGATGCAACACTCCAGAAAGTCGACTCTGTCAAATTCCTGGGTGTACATTTAGATTCTTGTCTCACTTGGTCTCCACATATTCTCCATGTGAGAAAGAAGATTTCACAGGGCTTATTTGCACTTGCTCGTTTAAGACACCTGGTGCCATTGAGTGTTTCTGTGTTAGTCTATCATGCACTTATTCATAGTCACATTTCATATTGTCTGGAAGCATATGGGGTTACCTACAAGACAAGTATTCAACCAATATTTCTTTTGCAAAAGAAGGCCTTGCGTATTATGATGGGACTCCCCCCATATGAGTCTGTTACATTTTGTTTCGCCTTACTGGGCATTAGAAACATCTATTCTTTAGTAAAATACAAATGTCTGTTACTTTTGTTTAAACTTTTGCACAATATGTTCAATTCATCATTAATTTCAGTTAGTTATGCTGCTAGTCAGTATTGCTTCAGAAATAGTGAATTTTGTGTAACGCTTCCCCAGCCCCGCACGAATTATGGTCTACAGTTATTTTGTTACTTCGCGGGAAAGCATTGGAATAGTCTTCCGTCACAGGTACGAGAAGTACCTAGTTTCGAGATGTTTAAACGGCTGTTGTCGAATCTGCTGTGATTGATTTCTTCTATTTATTCCTTCTTGTAACGCTTATTGCTGTTTATGTATTTACACTGAAACTGTCTCGGCAAAGTTATTTCTGATCTTTTTTTTTTTGTTGTTGTTTTCATTGTCTTGTAAAAAGTGTTGTGTTTTTTTCTAGGCGTATCAGATCATTAGTAATCACTGTAATTTTTACGGGGACCGCATTACAGGCGTGCCTAGCGGTCCCGCTTATAATTTGTAATGTATAGAATGTTTAAATAAAGCACTTATCTATCTATCTACCTATTCAATGCTATTGTATCATACCTTTAATAAGTATACTCTTTGTTACGTGTATTGTGTTCCTTGTGCTTCAGGTTTTTTGGCTGGGTTTTTCTCCTTCACACAGAGTCATAACATAATTCCTGACACTAATGACTTTAATAAATATATTTTCACTTGTACTTTTGTGTATGGCTATCCTTTGCATGTAAACAGTCTATGCACATCTGTTGTAGCTGAAAAAAAATAGGGATTCAATTCGGCTTAGGCTGAAAAATGACGAAAGTCGGCGGCCCAGGCTGAAGGGTAAACGCGCACGCAGCCCTCCGGCCACGCGCCACCCACCGGTAAGCGTCTCCATCCGAGCGCCGCCCGCCGGGTGTGGGAGAAAATACGCGACCCAAGTCGGCCCAGACTGAAAAATGTGAGAGGGTAAGCGCGCACGCAGCCCTCCCCCCGCCGATAAGCACGTGGACAACCCTCCGCACACGCGCCGCGCGGGGAAAAATACGCGCAGGGCTCAGGGGTTCAGGTTGTAGTTTCACCACCATGTAGTTCCTCACCGCCCTCTTACTACTAGTAGCTGTAACAACACCACCAAGGGGGGTCAGGCCAGCACCTGCAGATGTTGTCCTGACGACCTCCTTCGGTATGGTCCAAAGGGAGTTCTTTAAATATCGGGTAATGTATGAACACTGCCTCCGCTGTGGGAGCACACTCTGTGAAACAATGGTGTCGTCACAACTCCTTTAGGGGAGTAAATGGTTTGTCCCGTAGAACACTCCCGTTCGGAGTAAAACTTAAACCCTCCAGCTGCTTTCGAATCATGTGTGAAATTTCTGATTTCGGAATATCTGTGCATCCGCTTATGAGCGGCTCGCAATAGTACATACTCGATGGGGATGGGAAAAGTTGTGCATAAAAGAGAAAGGGAAGTGTTGTGACAGTGTACAAAAGGTAGTGGGGTGATATCTCCATCGAAATTTGGTGGTCTCACGGGACAACCCACTAGAAAAAAAAAACATCCGAACTTCCCTCAGTAACCTTCATTGGGAAATACTCTCGAACGTGGCAGACTCCGGGACAAGTATTCGACGTAATTAGTGTGTCAGAAGGTCACATTTCACGATGTGCTCTCACGTAAGAGCACGTAAGGCACTCTCACGTAAGGCAAACAAAAAATGAGGCGATTATAATAATAATAATAATTTTATTCCTTTTCAATCAAATCAAGATACAAAGCAGGCCCGCCTAAGCCGAAGGGCTTGTGACGCTAAGCCTGGAGGCAGTCAGCAGCAAGACAACTAACACAACTTAGCTAGAAGAAGCAAACCAAACACAACTACATAGTACACTAATTAGGCACAATAATATAATTGACGCAGTGACCTTTCCAAGTCTGACTTAGACTGGATCGTTAAAAACTGACAAGGAAGACCATTAAAAACGCGAGGGACATAACACACTCTGCGACACAGCCCATACCTAGTGAAAGAGAATGGTACAACAAATGATTTTGTTCTCATTGAACGGTTCGCCGTGACAGGTATTTTGAAGGTAGATTCCCAAAAGTGATTTAGTACAATGGTGGATTTAAAAAGATTATCAAAAGATGCAAAAGACAGATCACAAAAAAGGTCCCCAGAATTCCCCATGCAGCAATTTTTGTAAGCAACACTTTTGAGACAGCTTCTAAGAATGTTATTAACCTTAATTTTCCAAGTTTCACTACAATGTGCGAACAATGTTATACCATATCGTAATATACTGTGACCGAGAGCATCTAGCACTGACCCATGAACTCTCGAAGGCGTTACATACCTAAGAGAAAAAAGTACGCAGGACGTTTGCCGCAGACGCTTACAAACATACGATAACTGAGAATTCCATGTCATGTCCGAATCAAAATACAAACCAAGGTACTTGATTGTATGTGAATACGTCAATGGTTGTGAGCCAGGTAAAACAATAGAGCATGTGTCATCAAAGGCCTTAGAAGGATTGCGAAAGCAGATGAGCTGGGTTGTGTCAATATTCAACTGTATAGCACTTTTAGAGAACCAGTTAGAAACATTAGTGGCATCAATCTGTAGCAACCGAATGGCCTCCCGTTGAGATACGTGTACCGCTACCAATAAAGTGTCATCAGCATACTGAAATACTCTACAGAACTTCAAAACACGAAATAAATCATTCACGTAGAAATTAAATAATAAGGGAGCTAACACAGAACCTTGTGGAACACCAATGTCTACTGCTACAACGTTACTAAATGCACCACCCACAAAAACCACCTGAGTTCGATTACTTAAAAAATTGACCAACCAAGAGTATATACGACCTCTGAACCCGTAAGCATAGAGAAGACGGAAAAGAATATCATGGGATATGGTGTCAAAGGCCCTAGAGAGATCCAACGATAATCCAACAGCGAACTGCCTCTTTTCTAAAGCACCATAAAGTAGATCGCTAAGGTTCTCCAAGAGCATTATTGTACCACGACCTTCAATGAAACCGAACTGGTTGTCGGAAAAAAGCTTAAAACGGGCAGCAAAGTTATTCATTATCGAGAATACAAATTTTTCCATTATTAATGCAAGAACCGGGACAATAGATAGTGGACGATAATTCTTAACATCGTCACGCTTGCCTTTCTTAAAGACAGGCCTCATCACGGCTCGCTTTAGTAAAACAGGTATGTGACCCGTAGAAAAAATACCATTTAAAATAGAAAGCAGAATATGTTTAATAACATGAATATTTCTTTTGATGTCAATCGAGCGAATGCCATCGCAACCAGGGCTTCTTGTATTAGAGAGGCTGTTTACAATAAACAACAGATCACCCATATTCAACTCGGGAAACCCACACGAATCCCTATTGGAAAATACTGGCAACTCATAGCCAAAGGAAGTAGAACAACCCTGCTGCCTTGGGACACTACTAAAATGATCTCTAAACTTGTCAGCAAGGTTGTCCACACTACCAAAGCTATTCAGCAAAAATTCATCTAGATTACGTTCCGCGTGCACACCCCGCAACTGGTTTACTAAACTCCACGTCTCTTTCGAATTCTTCTTCGCACTACTGAATTTATTGTTGAAGTAAGCGCTCCTCGCTGATCGAATGAGAGCGGTTATCCTATTACGCATGGCATTGAATTTATTTTTTAAGTCTTGATCTGAGGGAAACCTACGACACCTATGCCACAAAATTTCCTTTTGCTTAATTAGAGCAAGAATATTATTATCAAGCCACGCATTTTCAACCTTCCGCTTGTGGAATCTTACTCGCCTTTTCGATGTATCATAACATTTTGTAAACTTGCCAACTAAAATATCGTACATTTGCAAGTGCGTACAATCTTTGAAATCATGACTCCAATCAAGCGATGCTAGATGTCTGTCGAATATATCATTATCAATAACATAAGTAGTAACAAACTGATGCATAGTAGCAGGGGGTTTGAACAAATCCTCACAACACATAAATGCAAAGGTGAAAAAATGATCAGAAAGTTTTTCCTCAACAACACCTCCCCAAACGGAAGTGTCACGACATCTCATATTAAAATGGTCTAAACAAGCAGAAACAAGATGATCACCCAGAAACTCAACCCTAGTCGGTACTTGTATCAATGATGAAATACCAAAATCCGCAAGAATATTCAAATAATCACATACAATAGATTTCTCCGGTTTCATAACATCAATATTAATATCACCAGTCATACATATGTCAGTGGAAGAAAAACTAGAAAGAAGCTGTCTTAACTCACTGAAAAATACAGTTATATTCCTCTTAGGTGGCCGGTATATGGCTAACAAACCAAATGAAGCATTGTCCGTAGTTATCTTTAAGGCCACACACTCCATTTCTTTACACATGGTTGACTGTATGCTAGCAAGAATACCATTTCTAACAAAAACAGCTATACCGCCCCCACGACTGTTCTCCCGTGTGAACGAAAAACATGAGTAACAAGGAATCTGATAGAGATCTATTTCAGCAGCGGAAACGTTTATTTCCGTTATAACAAAAATGTCGACCCAGTTTTTCACTTTGCTAATTGTAACTTGCAATAACGCCCAATGCCTACGCATACTTCTGATATTAATGTGCAAAACACCAATAGAAGTTGCAGAAGTCTTGAAAACGTTTACCTTCTGTTGCAATTCATTGAAGTTAGACCATGTAGTACATAAATCCATATCATTCAGACAATTTTAACAAGATCACTCTGAGAGGTAATGCGCAAAATGGAACCATTTTCATCCTTCTTCACGAAAATCTTTCCATTTTTTACCCATACAAACTTGTATGCACACTCTTTAGCACGTTGTTTAGCCATCCACAACAGTTCTCTGTAGAAGCATGTTAGATTCTCATTGACAAGTAACGGAAACGGCAGATCACCTTTTTCGAACAGTAAACGGACAAGCTTCCGTTTTTGCAGCCACATGTTTCTTATCGCCGAAGAGATAAATCTGATCAGTATAGGCGGTATTTTGTCACTTTTCGCTGAAAGGCGGTGGGCAGCCTGCACATGTTCTGGTTTAAACTCAAACATACCAAGTTTCTTAGCAATGTCTTTGACTATATCATCTATGCTTTCATTCGCCTCAACAGGAATACCATGAATTTCAAGATTCAAATTTCTACTGTACTGTTCACTTTCATTTAGAGAAATCTGCAGTTTCTGAATTACTTCAGATTGATCTTTCACCTTATCTTCCAGATGGTTTACCTTCTTTGAGATGTCAGTTATTTCACTCTTGTGTTTGGTTACTGTCTCATGAGCTTCATCGTAAACTGCAGAGAGGAAGGCAACTGAGCTTTTAAGCTCATTGATGGTGTCCCTGATAGGTAGGAGTGTTTCAATTACAGGCTTTAGTGATACGAGGTCCTCAACTTTCTCACTCAGTTGAGGAATTTGACTTACACTTGCTTTGACTGACAACAATTCAGTCATAATCTTATCAATGCTACCTCTAAAATCATTCATACTCTGACTAGCAGCCGCTGCTAGTTGGGCGCCTTGGCTTGCATCCCCTGAACGAGTCTCATTTACCCGACACGTACGACAGACCCATTCCTGCCGCTTTAGAGAACTCATTGACCGAAAACTCTTGTCATTCACACCAGAACATTGCGAATTTAAATGGTACCCATATTTACAGTTTGCACAGCACAACATATGACCATCAACAGGCAAAGCCTTATTGCAACTGATACAGTCACTCATGATGCAGTCAGCGGCGCCAATAACCACTATAAATTGATGACTACTGGTTGTACGTGCTTACCTATTCAAACATGAAACGCAGATATGAGCAACAGTCAAACAAGCCGCTGACTGCAGTGATCTGAGGGGTGTAGCATCCTTTTGTAGGTTCTGTAGGCGCACAGTGCTGCCACCACAATCTTGATGTCTGAAGAATCTGGGCAGAGGCGGTAGAAACGATGTCAGGAAGAAAGGTTGCAAGCCGGTCCCGCTCCAAAGCAGATAACTGTTGAAGGTTGTAACCTATTCAAACATGAAACGCAGATATGAGCAACAGTCAAACAAGCCGCTGACTGCGATATATGGATGGTTGCGCTGTAGTACACACGTTTATAACTCGAAAGTCGCTGTACGACGAGGAGGGTTATGTCACACATCACTTCTCCATTAAAATTTTGCCGGCAAGAGGGAGTAACTATTTTCAGTGATGGAGCTACATGGTGAATGCAGGAAGAAAGAGGGAGTAAGCGACTAACAGGTAGAGTACAAGTTGAGTAAATTTATTATTTTTATGTGTGTATGTATTTGCATGTAAATTTATTATTATTTATAAATGTGGGAAGTTACTTCCCCGTTACTCCTTTTTTTCTGAGAGTGCAGCAGTGACACTACCCTATGGAACCCCATTAATGCTGTGAAATGGAATAACAGTAACGCCCACTAGAGGAGTTGATAAAATGCCCTATGGGGATGTAACTGTCATGCCCTGCAGAGCTTCTGGCTTACGTTTCGGCAATGTTTGCGGACTAGTTTCTGCAAATTTCTCTCACTACATCTGTGTTCATTTAGAAATTAAACTGATATCAGGCCAAGGGACTAATTAATTCCTCGTAATGGAATTTGCTGCCTACAGGGACTGTTTTCTTTCGACACCAGCTTACAGGGTGCCAGCTACACATTTTGCCCTGCAGGTTATCTCACGTCTTCTCTGTAGAAAATATTATTGCCATTGCGAGATGACAAACTTCAGAATGATGAACAAATACCCGACCAGCTTCTGGCTTACGTTTCGGCAATGTTTGCAGATTGGTTTCTGCAAATTTCTCTCACTACATCTGTGTTCATTTAGAAATTAAACTGATATCAGGCCAAGGGACTAATTAATTGCTCGTAGTGGAATTTGGTGCCTACAGGGACTGTTTTCTTTCGACACCAGCTGACAGGGTGCCAGCTACACATTTTGCCCTGCAGGTTATCTCACGTCTTCTCTGTAGAAAATATTATTGCCATTGCGAGATGACAAACTTCAGAATGATGAACAAATACCCGACCAGCTTCTGGCTTACGTTTCGGCAATGTTTGCAAACTGGTTTCTGCAAATTCCCTCATTACATTTGGTTCATTTGCAAGTTAAACTGATATCAGGCCAGAGGACTAATTAATTGCTTATATCTGACCCCTCTCTCACCCCAGACAGTGCTCATCATTGCGGATCCCATGGGAAACCTGAAACAAAGTGTCTCCGCAATCACAGGCATTGTTAAAGGTCGGATATGCCGATTTTGAAGTGCCGCAGAACTGAGCGATACTCGCGCTGTGTGTTCATTACCGAACACTGAATATGTGTGCGAAATATCTTGCTCCAACTGTTAGTAGTTTTTTAGAAAACAGTTTTTTTAGTTCCCACGCCCGGCCGTCAGACCGTCGGCAAACCCTGCGCACGGGCGCACCGACGTCACTGCTCTCGGTTTATCTGTCTTTGGCTTGGCATGGACTCTTGGCTTGGCTGCTTGGCTTCTTTCGTTTCCTCCTCTGTGCACCGTACATAAGCGAACAGCTGTTATGTTGTTGCTAAGCCGGAAACAAAGCATGTGAATGTTTTTTTTTTTTTTTTTTGGCACAGCGTCGTTTGGAAAGTGCACTTCCTTGTTCTGACCTTGCCTTTTATGGGCTGGAGCTATATGATTCGTGAATATGCCACGGCGAAGTTGTCGAAGATGCGAGAGTGCTACGCTGTTAGAACAATTCATCGGTGCATTCAAGTGTTACCTATTATAAGCTGCCAAAAGACCAAGCAGTGCGAAGCTCTTGGCTGACAGTGGTGCCTGCTAATTTCCACTGCAAGGATTTGGTCCACGAATGTTATCATAGGTTACGCGCGACTCCAGAGGCAATTTGGAATCTCGGCACGTAATCGTCTGATGAAAATCCGAGGTGCCCGACGCATAACATTTTGAACGTGCCACGGAGGATCAAGGCAAAAAACGAGAGCAAAAAATGGTAAGTCGAGGTTTAGATATAAAAAAATAGCAAGCTTAATGAATCGATTGTGCAGCTGTCCCACTGCGCTTACTCTGATATAACCACGATTA
This sequence comes from Ornithodoros turicata, assembly GCF_037126465.1. Lineage (NCBI taxonomy): Eukaryota > Metazoa > Arthropoda > Arachnida > Ixodida > Argasidae > Ornithodoros > Ornithodoros turicata. The sequence goes on along the minus strand of NC_088209.1, from coordinate 5,032,501 downwards.
ACAACACAATAGTACTATTGATAATCTAACTTCTGAATTATCACAGGTGCACGCTGAAGGCGGAAATGAAGCATGATCTGGCTTGCATCTGGTCATGAAGAAATTGCTATTGCAGTCCACCTCCACCAACAGGTATGACAATGTGATGTTATAATTTGAGTATTCATCTATGTTCAACTTTTCATGTGCATTCGCATGCAGACATTTTGACACCACTTTTAAATCTGCCCTCAAAGTTACAACCTGTGCTTCGAGGGTGGAAAACAAAGATCGCCATTCCGGTTAGCTGCTATCTCCCAGTTCAAGCACTTTTGTGTCTGGACACTGGTTCCTGTGGATGGGGTGTTACAAGCTTTACTGTCTGATATAGAAGGTACGTTATTAGTTCAGTTAATTTGTCTTTTGCACATTTTTGTTACGGTTAGCTGGATTACTGTTGGACATACAATCCTTTGACACACCGAAGCTGATGTCGCCTCTGATAACATTTTAGAATTTTCAGTGTCATCAACGTCCATTGAGGAAGGTGCCTTTACTATCTGTGAATCTTCATCTGAAGAATAGCCCAGAATTCATGTTAACATTGTCTACTCTTATTAATTCACTGTCTGTTTTCTGAGAGCTAAGAAAAATGGAAACTATTTATTTGTCACAACTTCACACTGGATACTGGTGTGGTACTGGCTTGACATGTAAGCTAAAATACCTGGATTCTACAATAATTGTGTTCAACTTGGTGCATTACCGTGGGCAATGCCACATTCACTATATTTTTAGTGGGTCCGGTGCACAAATACTGTGTGCATACTGCATACATACATACTGTTTGATAGGCAAAAATACCTGAGCAGTGCTGTGTAGTCTTTTTACCCAAAGTCCATACTCTTACTGCAAAGTCACAGTACGTAGAACAGCAATGTGGAGGTATGCTGCGATAGAGATTCACAACAGAAAGAAGACTGTTGAGATCATCTAAATTTTAATGAGACGAGACTTTCGTGCACAAGGCTGCTCTTGTTAATGTCTAACATGAAGTTACAAAATCCCAGAATATAAAACGTGTTGTAATGTAGAGAGCGAGGGGTGGTACAGACATAAAGATAATTATATAATCATATATAATAAAATAAAAAGGGGGTACAACTGCCCCCTCAACTCAACTCGACAACTCAATAACTCTACTTATTCTCTACCTTACAACATGTCATATATTCTGGAATTTTGTAACTTGATGTTAGACATCAAGAAGTACAGCCTTCTGTGCAAAAGTATTCTTTCTGTTGTGCACAATCATTATGCAGTAAATGCGACTATCCATTTCTTGTCATTAAATGCTTTCCCTTTCTTTCTTTCTTTTTTTCTGCAGTGATGAGCATCCATAAGGACACATGCCAGAAAGGGAGTCTCTTTGGGATGACAAACCCTCATCACCTCATGAGGATACAATGGTTGACGAATGGTTCTCAAGCACATCGAAACTTCAAACAAATAATTCATGAAAAAGCCAGTCAGTGCTAGCACCAGGAATTGAACGTGGGCCATCCTGCTACCAGTCAGAGATGTTCAGTGGTGTAGCCACGGCGGGGCTAGGGGGGGCTCGAGCCCCCCCCCCCCTACCTGCCACGGACCGACCCACACAAATCGTGCAAATCCGAGAACATAATATATGGGGGGGGGGACCAGTGTCACTATCGCGAAAGTTCTTGCAGTTCATGGCGTCTATCTAAGAAGCATTCTTGAATGGCTTTCAAAGTATGAGCTTTTCAAAATACTTCCAATCTCGTGACACCACTTCATTGGTCATGACAGCCTATACATGTAATCGTACTGTGAACGTCTAAATCAACTATTTCGTTCCCTTTTTTAATCCTCAGTTTGAAGTGTGCACAAGTATGTGTGTGTTGTCGACACAGGATCAGCGGGGGGGGGGGGGAGTTTTCGTGTCGAGCCCCCCCCCCCCTACCTTTGAGGTCGGGCTACGCCACTGGAGATGTTACATTTCAGGCGCTCATTGACTTTTGGTGAATTACTTGTTGACTTTGTCCCAAGGTGGAGCTCACTACAGCTCATTTGCTATCTGTTAATGTTGCGGCGTGTGTTGCGTTTTTCTCTTTGTGTGTTCCAGACTCAGAACGGTTAATTTGGATCAGGTCAGGTACGTTTCATTTAGACATGGCAAACATAAAGTGGTGTTTCTCAACACAACTTAGCAGTGATCTTCATGCATTACTGCTACGGCCATTAAGCGTGAATAGAAACCTAGCCAGAGCAGCTGATACACAGAGAGAACATAGCCCGTGTGTGTTTGTCTTTCCCACCGCAGCCCTTGGGTTTCCTCCCTGATGGCTACACATGTCAGGGATAGGTTTCAGAACCGGTAGTTCCCGCCAAGTGTGAATTGCTTTTCAGGGGATCATCACGCTGGCAGATGAAACATATGGTTGAAATTATTTGCAGGACAGGAATTGCGCAGCTTCACACAAATACTACTACTACGACGTAAGAGTGGTTTAAAATCAATATTTTTTGTGTTCCTGACATTATCGCACAAGATGTAGTATCCACTATGATCCTTTATGTGGGGGGTATGTACAGTGCAATCAACAGATGCAATTTACAAATCTGTGTTTTCTACTGTGTTGAAATGGGGTAGTTTGTATCTGAGAGCCATAGTGAAACACAGGCCCCTGAGAAACATGGCAACACAGCAGGGGCTCTGGATGCTGCCTAAATTTCCAGAACACACAGCTCAAGGCAGCGGTTAAATAACAAGTGGTTAGAGAAATCCAAGATAGTTGCATCCGTAAGCAGTCCGCTGTTGGATTTGCTTCTGTCAGAGATACGTTATCTCAAAGGGAACGCACGGACACACTCAGAATGATACTAGGGCTGCGTGTGAAATAGAATGAGGAGAGGGGAAGATATATAACCCTTTTTCTTGTCTGTTATTCTATTGGTTAAATTGTCATTTTCTTAGCAGCATATGTGTATATTCCAGAGTCTGCTAATAAATATATCAGTTTAGAGCTAGCAGTCGCATTGTAGATGTCTCATCCTGCCCTTGGTTGCTTGTGATTCACTATGGCCATGCTTGCTAATGCAAAAACAGAAAAGAAAAAAAGACAATAGAAAAACACGAAAAGAGCGACCTAAAAAGCTGCCTGTTCTAGAGCTGACATGGAGGCAATGCAATGAGGTAACATGTTCCATTAATGAACTGTGCATAGTAGTACATATCACAACGGCAACCGATTATTCAGATTTTTCTTGAAGTACTTTGTTTTTTTTTTTAGCTTTGTTTGCACAGTCTATTATTGGAGCTTTATGTGATTCCCCTCTTCAGATACTTTAAGATTGCTGATGCTGTGCAGTTTGTTAATTTTGAAACTGTACTGTGCTGAGGTACAAAAACAGAATTGTCATATCTGCATTTGAGCACATAGGAATAATTTGTAAGTACTTTACTTGTTGACATTAATATTTGCACCAGGTCACAACATTGTTGATTTATGGAAAATGTAAATAAATATATTTATTTGCTTGCCAAACGATGCGCAAATGTCTTCTTTTCTAGTGAGATATTCCCTGTTCACCAGACATAAATGTGGAAAAGTTAAAGGGGCACAATGATGGTAGAGTCTAGCATTGCTTTTTGCCACTTCACATATATGCACTGTTATTCGTGTGCACATGTAGGAATAGGAAGGTAGAGGATGCGCATAAAAAAATTCGTATGCAGCCACACATATGGTTCAGAAGATTAATTAGATGATGTCCAAGCATATATAATTGTGCTTCATGTGCAATGGGTATGCTAACGGATTGCTTCCATGAAGCCTTTTTATTTATTTTTTATAAATTATTTTTATAAATGTTATTTTTTATTTCATATTACATATTGTATACTTATATTTTTATAAATTAAAAACTCAAGTTACACGGCCCTTTTTAAATGGTTTGGTAACGTGTCTCTCACTGTAAAGGTAAGAGGCCATTGAGAATGCTGCAGACAAGGTTGCAACTTACATATTGCTTATCACGTCCTACATACAAAGTGATTTGTACAATAATTCCTGAGCACGGAATTAATCCCGAGGCTGGCCAGTGATGTCACCCACGACGACAAGTCACATAATTGCCTTTAGTACTTTTACACCCCATGGGCTGAGTTGTGAATTGAAAGCGCACTCTACAGAAGGATAAGGTGCACCTGATTTCTAGGATCTATGCTATGCCCTAACTCTTCAGGCACCACATTTCTAAGTGGCAATATGTGCTCTGGTACTTCTTTTGCGTCTGCATAGTGTGCAACCACATGGCTACTGGAGCTTTCGTGTGCATGTTTTTGTGCGACGGTGTTCATTACAAACAATATCCAGATGTTAGACATAAAATGCAGTAGTTTGTAGCGTACCACACAACGCAGCGTGACATGGGAGTGCATGATTCAAAGAAAGCTTCTGGAAAATGCACAGAATCTCACAAAAAGTTTAAAATGTGATTTGTATTTCATTTTACGTCTTTCGTCGTTACATACCGTCGTCGACGCTGTTGCACATTGATAAATCGTACGTAAAACTTGTCTCATAGCAGTATGCGGTTTCTCAAATACATAGCACAATGTTCCTGCAGTAAGAAAACGCTGTCGGCATTTTCTTCCTGACACGGCTGTCGAAACGTCAGCCTCTACAATGGGCAAGTGCTGTAAAGGGGCTAACGCAGACGCGACTTGATACAAATTGTACGTGCTCACAAAACACAAACGACGAATTCCAGTCACAACATCGCACAGAGGTTGGTTCGCGAATGAGTTCGCAGCTTCTGCACTGTTTACTTATCGCGGAACGGTGGAACCCGGCTGTCCGCCATCTTCAAGCACAGATACGTGAAGCCGCGAGAAGCCGTAGCTGAAATCCACTGACAAGTACGAAGGCGCGTACACGTCACAATGCCCGTTCGGGCGCATTTACGTCATAAAAATGGCTGCGCCCATGTGTGTTTCGGAATGAATTACCTATTTTTTTGACATGGTACTGTACCGAACTGAGAGAATGAAGGTGTATTTTGGGGACAGCTGGATGTGGGCTTTCAGAATATCACAACCGTTTCGACTATTTGGGATATCGGCATAGCTGACCTTTAAGCATTGTCTGGACGGAGTAAGCAGTCGGAGTACAGGGGAGTAGGAATATAGTGCATGGGAGTAACTTTCAAGTGTGGAGGGTAAGAGGAAGTAGCCAACTTATAGGGGGAGTAAGAATTCCAGGCAAAGGAGTAAGTTCTAAGTGTGGAGAGTAACACAGCAAAAAGGGAGTAAGAGGAGGGAGTAAGAATTCTGGGCGACGATGTAAATTTCAAATGTGTGGAGTAACAGAAATTAAATAGAGTAACTTATAGGGAAGGGGGAGTAAAAGTGAGCAGTTACTCCCCCGTTACTCCTTTTTTTTTTTCAGAGTGCACGATCGATGGGATAAAACTTTGAGTATGTTCGAGGATTTCAGGAACTTCTGTTTTGCATAGTTTTTGTGGTGCACAAAAGACAACTTCTTGTCAAATACCACCCCCAGAAATTTTTGCTCATCACAAACTGGTAGTGTGTTGCCACCAGGAGCAGCGAGAGCTCAGCAAATGTGCCTCGCCTCCTCGTAAAAACAACACACGCTGTCTTTTGCGCGGAAAACATGAAGCCGTTTTCATCAGCTCACTTAGACAGACGGTTGATCGTGAGCTGCACCTGTCTCTCAGCTGTCGAAAGACTTGATGCTGTGTAGGAAACCTGGAAATCGTCTGCGTAAAGGGAGTACTGGACGTCAGGTATGATGGCTCTCGCTATCGTGTTCATTTTCACAACGAATAGCGTAACGCTCAGCACAGATCCCTGTGGAACCCCGTTCTCTTGTACAAAGACGTCAGATAAAGTTGGTCCCAGACGTAACACGAAACTTTCTATCTCTGAGGAAATTCTCGATGCACCTGTACATGCACCCTGTGATACCACATGCGTGTAGATCTTGCAGAATCCCGAAACGCCATCTGGTATCGTACGAGTTTTCGAGATAAAAAAAACACGGATGCGCAGAACTGCCCTCGAACAAAAGCCTCTCTGATTTGTGATTCTGGGTGAAGTAGGTTGTCCTGGGTGCTTCGGCCTGAATGAAAACCACTTTGGTGTTTGTCAAAGATGCCTGCCTCTTCCAAAACATATACGAGCCTTGCATTTACCATGCGCTCAAAAGTCTTCCCAAGGCAGCTGGTTAATGCGATGGGGCGATAACTAGTAGCAGCAGACGGGTCTTTCCCTGGCTTCAGAACTTCGGCTAGCTTCCAGGACAACGGAAGAGCTCCTTCTCTCCACACACGGTTAAAAAAGTGAAGTAAGATTTGTGGGTGTTAAATGCCGCAACATGTCACAGTGTATGCCGTCAGGGCCAGGTGCAGTGTTCTTTCCTGCCTGCATATGGTGTTTTGAAATATGAAAAAATGCGCCACGCAGCCTTTTATGTTCAAGTTGATTGCTTCGGCTAAACCTGTAACAATAAAAAATGCGTATATGCTCCGTGTAAAAGATGCCTACAAACGCGGCGAAAGCCTACGCAGTATAGGTCACTTGCGTTCTGCATCATTACCTATATATATAGACATCTACCCGAGAAACGTCATCATGACGCTGGCAGACAGACTGAAACCGAAACAAATCGGAAGGAGAGTGCTGGCTTCAACGAATGGGCACTTGTTCGCTGCCTGCTATTGAAAGAAAAGTAGGACCGAAGGTCCTATAGTCAATATGAGGTCGCAATGTGGTCCCCAGGATGGTCATGATGGTCCCTATGAGGGACCATCGTAATCCCCTCAAGATCGTGGCTTTCGGGCGCGACCTTGTTCGCACATAAGCTTCGGGCGTAGTTTAAGTCTACCAAATTGGTGGCGCTGTCGAACACTATGACGTCATTTCTTTACAAACAGGAATAGGCCCATAAGTTACGAAACACCTATCTGAAATCGCGAACGAACGAATAAAACAGGTCGGATGAGATTTAAGAAGACATCGACGACGGACGGTGACTGGCGAACGAAGAACTATGCTATTAAAGTATGAAGGGAATTGCCTCAGGACGATAGCCGCCGATATTTCGAAATATCGGCGGCTCTCCTCCTGAGGCAACTGCCTTCATATACTTCCTTACCGGAATAAATGAATGAGTGTGCCGGACAGCGCTAGGTGGTGAGTGAAAACTCAAAATATCAAGTACAGATTTCGCGTCTGCGATGTTATGAATACCTTTATGTAGAACAAAGAAACCGACTTAATCTACGGTTACACCACATGGACATAGACATATACGTGGAAACCATCGCGCACAGGCAACGCTGGAGGGCAGAATCCGAACGTACAACGTTACGTGTATGCGACGTATATAAACGAGGGGAATGTGCCGAGGTTGCTTGTTCGATTTCAGTGTGCGTAATATTGTTTGCCCAAAGCAATGTCGCGTAATTGTTCCAACCTCTATATGAGGTGAAAGAAGCGAATAATAAAGACAGGGTACATGCAGCATTGATCAACCAAGTCCCTCGTCGCGCTACATATCACAAGGATTTGAGTGTCTTTCTTGGCAATGTAAATATATAAATCACGTGCACCCTAAATGCGAGACGACTGTGTCACCAAATCTCGAGATCCTTGACAGCATACACGTACCCTACAGTACCCTATGTCATTGACGAAAACAACATGCAGGGACAAACTAGTAGGTGACCTGCATCCCTTTCTTGCTCCTATTCAAAGCTATCATCCAGGCATGACTTGGCAACAGCTGAATATAGCATCAACAAGGGTGACAGTTATACTCGCAGTGACGTAGTCAAGGGGGAGGGAAGTTTCGGGTGTTCAACCCTCTCTCCACCGTAATCTTAGATTCAGTAGTGCATTTGGGAGAGAGAAACGAGGTGGAAATTCTTCTCCCCCATGTAAAAAAAAAAGAAAAGAAAAACAGCTGAAGGAAGCAGACGTGAACGAAACGGCAAAAAATGTGATGTCTCATTCGCGCCTATCTCCTGCCACTGATTCGCACGAGTTCCATTGTTAGCTGAGGCTTGTTGAGACACACACACACAAAAAGAACTCTCCATGCAGAACACTTAGAACAGATGGATACATGAGACTTTCTTTTTGCATCGGTCAGGGCATTCTTTTTATATACAGGGTGTCTTTTTTTAGGCGATACAGATTTAAAAAAAAAAAACTATAAGGGCTATATAGACGGAAAGACGGGTCTCCGAAGATGCGCAATGAACAAAATAAAGAAAGAAATTGTGTTCCTTCACGATTTTTTTGCGGACGATCTACCGAACGGATTTTTGTTCTGAAAACGGCTACGATATCAAGTCACCGAAAGGAGCAGATGTTCTCATTCGGACAACTTCGTAGCTTTTATAACTAAAAAGTAAATTAACGGTTTTTAGGTAATTATTCATTTGAGGGTCTAGCAACATATGCCCAAGAACGTCCGCCGGACCAGAGACCATAGAAGTGAAAACAGTATGTCTATAGCCCTTAAATGTTTTTTATGAAAAATCTGTATAGTCAAAAAAAAAGACACCCTGTATACATATACATATACAGGGTGTCCCAGCTAAGTGCGAACATATTTTTTGAAGATATATGTGTCACTCTTTCCGAGATGAAATCAATTGCAATATAACATATGTTCAAGAGCACTCCCTAGGAGGGGATTAGCAGACTCCTAAAGCAATGTCTTAATTAACTTTCAATAATTAACTTTTATTGAAAGTTAATTAGGTTAGCTACGAAGTTGTTCCAATCAGAACATCTGATTTCCTCGGTCACCAGATACCAAAGCCGTTTTCAGAACAAAAATTCGTTCGATAGATCGTCCGCCAAAAATTCGTGAAGGAACACCGTATTTTTTTTCTTGATTTTGTTCATTGGGCATCTTCGGAGACGCGTCTTTCCTTCAGCCCCAGTGTGAGAGGGAAAAGAGCACACTATCGCCTCTTGCGTCATGGGACAAGCTTAAAAGGAAACAGAAAATGCAACCCAAGATAAGGGCAGTAGCGATAGAGTCACACGATACATTTGTTCTTGTTTTGCTTCCGCAAGTTAACGCTAATCGGCTAATCTTGGAAGCATTAGGCGGCACTGTGCTCTTTCACTCTCTCACGTTGGGGATGAAGGAAAGACGCTTCTTCGAAGATGCGCAATGAACAAAATAAAGGAAGAATGGTGTTCCTTCACGATTTTTTTTGCGAACGATCTATGGAACGGATTTTTGTTCTGAAAACGGCTTTGGTATCTGGTGACCGAAGAGATCAGATGTTCTCATTGGAACAACTTCGCAGCTTTTATAATAGAAAACTTAATTATTGAAAGTTAATTAAGACATTGCATTAGGAGTCTGCTAATGCCCTCCTAGGGTGTGCCCTTCAGCATACGCTATGTTGCAATTGATCTCATCTCGGAAAAAAGTGATAGATATATTTTTAAAAAATACGGTCACATTTAGCTGGGACACCCTTTAGAAGGCGATAGCACAAAACAAAAGCCTAACGTCCTGAGAAAGCTGAATTTTATTTATCCACGTGCAAAGCGCTTAAATATATCTAGCGTGTACAGGGTGGTAGGGTGTAAGGTGTTTAAAACTATAGCTCCAGGCTCCACGCATCCCAGTTACTTCTTGTTTGCACAGTGCTACACGGACTTCAAACGCACCGTTGGCTGCTCAACGTGCAACGCATATTCCCTTCATGATTTCAGGAATCTTATATCCGCAACATATTATTACAAACATATCCTAATATAGGTATTCCCTACACGTATGTGGTTGTCAGTAAGGGATTTCCGGTACTTACCGAAGTGCACCGATACATGCGCGCTGGTATTTATTTTTACGCGGTCGGTGACAATATTTATTCTCAGATAGTCAAAGGAAAGAGCACTTCAAATTATCCGTTCAATCGCACTATCTGTTGCTAGATATGGCTGCTGCTGCTCGCGACTTCCTTGCGCTATTCGCGTGGGTATTTTCAAACAAAACATTCTTGCAACGAAGGGCGTATAATATGTGCAGCTTCGTCTGAATTTAGCATGTGCCTGGTGCTTGAGTACGTCAATTTCAGGTTTTCACCGGTACTGTAACGACAACAAAATCAGGTAGCGTAACTATATGACAGAAAATGGCATAGATCTAGAAGTTGCCCGTCGAAAAGAGCCCCTTACAAGTTAAGAGAGAGTTACAAGATGCTAAAAGGGGGACTAAAGGGTAAAATTTCTGCTTGAGGAATGAAAGATCTTGTTACCTTTGTGACATTCGTGCGCTGTCACACGACATCTTTTAGTGACACTTCGCAGAAAGTGCACTAACGATTTAGTGAGCTCCCCAAACTCACTTCACTTCACTTCGCCGAATCGACAGGGTAGCCTCGACAACAGGTTTTGAGGTACGGTAAAAATATCGAGGAAAAGGCTGTGACAGGCACAATTTTCACACAAATTTTATTTTATTTTTTTCATCGGCGTACTTACTTTACTTAAGTACATTGTAACATTGTACTGAAAGGAAATGTAATTACACTCGTTAACTGCCTACGAAAGAAATACCTGCGGAACGGGAGCCGCGAATGATAGGGTTGTCCCTTTTGATTCGAGGAGAGAGTGAGGCGTACGCCTTTTTGTGGCAATTATCATCTATCTAAATTGCCACAAAAAGGCGTACGCCCGTCTCTCTCCTCAAATCAGAAGCAATAACTGTATCATTCATGGCAACGGTTGGCTCACAGGGTGCTATGCGGTGAAGCTTTGTTTTTAGAGTGTAGGATCGGTGTTCGCAGCCAGCACCGGGAGTGGAGATGGCACTGAAGAATATGAGTACTGCTCGAAGAGAAGTTGTCGTCTTCAGAAGCTGAAACACTGTCTTGCCTTCCCACAGCCGTGTGAACTGCAGTTCGTCCGATTTCCTTCCCAAAAAATACGAGTCATGCTCGCTGCGGCGGCGTGCTGCTGTATAAATGCCGCGCTTGCCACTCACTTTTGGGATTTCCCGTCTTCCTGCGACAAGGAACGCACGAACACACGGTGAACTTCTGCTAGGATCCTAACCTTGAGGAATGTCCTTTCCCAAACATAACAAAACCTCCCGGGGTGTTCCTATGGATATCCTTTCACGGAAATTCGGATCTCCCTGGAAGACAGACATTTTTCCGACGGACGTCCCCCACACCTCCGAGTGGCCACGGTTCGAACTTCCCACAAATATCCGTCGTTTGTCCTCATAGGATGTTACATGTAGGAGATATCTGGACATTGCACGGGCTTACTTATTTACATGCACACGTTGTGTGGATATACAAACATCCGTAGAGGAGAAAGATATTGATCCTCAGTTTTCGTAGAAATCAGCATTTTTCTGCCTGCCATTTTGTTTTAATCCCCGCCTCCGCACCTTTTAATTTCTGTTGCTCCTGTTTGTTTCTAGTAAATGCCATGAGGAAAAATGAACGCAGCATTTTAATAAGAAAAAAATATATATGAAAGCTCCGAGAAGACCACCCATTCCCAGAAGCTCACTTCGAAAGGCAGTGCCATTTTCTTCCAAAGAGAAAACAGATACCATATACTGTTTGTCTCGCGAGCATCCCCATATTCCAGATACCTTCCCGCCTGTGAATCAAAGCGATGGATGAGTTGTTTAAGCTTAATGCGATTACGCACGCGTACAACAACGAATTGAGAAATTGATCGGTGTACTAACTCGCTATCAAGACAACGTCTGTGTTTCTTACTGGTTCTGGTTAGAGACATTCAACTGGTACTTCGAAAGTCATACTTCGCAGTGCTACATCGCCCCCAGTTTCTCTCTCTCCCGCAATAAATGATCCGTGTAACATCCAGACCAGTGTTGTGGATTTGGCGGCTCAAATCGTATTTAAATCAAATCCACATTTTTTCTGAAGGTAGCAAATCAAATCCAAATCAAGTCCGGATTTAATTTTGACACGTTAAATCAAATCCTTTCAAATCTGGATTTGTTTTACCGGACCTAAATCAAATCCGCTTTTAAATCGGGATTTATCGAATCTTTTGACAAATCCGGGAGCCAAAATTCGTGCAGTAGCGTTACTAGACCTATAACCGTGTCTACAAATTACTAATACTGCACGCATTCACTAACAGCACTTAAATAACAGCGTGGCGTGGCACAAAGAGCAATAAATTTCGTCTGATTGACAAGGATATAAAGGGCCAACCTATCAATCCTCTGGCCGAAATTTTATTCCTATTTTAGGACAAATTTTTGAGTTTAGAAAGACATTTTCGGTTACGCCTGCTCGGCCTGCTCCAAACTATCAGTCACAACGTATCAGCCTGTGTCAGGGGCGGATCCAGACGCTCGGTTTGGGGAGGAGGGCAATTTCTTTGTCCGAGCGCGTAGTGGGGGAGGGGGAGAGGGACATTTACTGTATAAACCCAGGCAGAACACCATCTCCTACGGACGTCCGAAATAGATCCCAATGTCCATATCCGAAAACTGACCTCCGTGGGACTGTCCTCGGATATTTATGGAGGGATATCCGTAGCCGTATATCCGCAGGAGGTCTTGTTGTGGCTATTTCACGGATTGACCGAATCAGCTCCATGATGGGATGCTGTACGGATCATGTATTTGAAGAGACAGAGAAATGCGGGACGATGTAGCACTGCAGAAATTCGACTTTCCATGAACCAACTCACTTTCTCAAACTACATCAGTAAGAAACAGAGACATTACCTCTACTCCGACTTGATACGCCAAACAATTTCTCATTACGCCTTTGTTTGTGCACGCAATCGAATTAAACTTAAGCAGCTCACCCTTCATTTCGACTCACAGGCGAACAAAGCTCTCGAATATGTAGAAACTCGCGAGAACACCCATGTACAGTGTCTGTTCCCTGTTTGGAAGTGAATGTAGCCTCATTTGCAAAGCATTTCGGCTGAGTGACCCAATCTCCTTGTTCCTGTTTTTCCTTCTTTTCTTCTTTCTTTCTTTTTTTTTGAAACGCCGCGCTGATTTTTCCTCGTGGGAAGTAAAGCGGAGCAACAGAAAGTGAAACGACCGGCGACGGTGGCAGTTGTTAAAAAAATGGCGCAAAATCCGCTTTATATTTTGCTACAAAGCGTATACTGACTTCTGAAAATTAAAAAAAACAGTAACACGCGCTCGGAGATACACGCTACATCCCAGAGAACTCCGATTTATGTCCGTATCTCCTGGTTATATCCGCAAAGTGGACGTTCGTAGGAAGTTCGAAGCCCAGCCAAGTGTAGTATATCCGCTGGAGGAATTTCATTATTCTGCGGATATCCGTATCTCCGTGAAAGTATATCCGATGGACATCCGTAGGACATAATTTTCTGACTGGGAACTGACGTTTTGTGGGGGGGGGGGCGATTGGGGGGAGCAATTTCGCGAGTTGCTTCTACTTACAGCCGTCTGCTCGCTCTACCACAGGAGCAATATAAATGATATCTATACCAGTTGATAGAGAATGAGTTACCGGTTCTAATGAATCTACCTTCAAGGGAATGCGTGTACCCGCTCATGAACAATAAAAGTTCGAAATCGTACATTTTTTACCGGAAGTGCTGTGTTCGGGAATTTTTTCGTTGCGCCCCTTTAAAATAGGAGTCACGGAACTTTTTCCACGTGCTGTCTTGAACCCATAGTTTTTATCAGCCACATTTGAAGGATGTGGTAAAACAAGAAGCGCGTTGCTATGAGGTCCAAAGTTGGGAAAAAATCCGAACCAACCTTCCGCCTCTCCATATCGGAAACGGTTCATCTGATGGAGCTCGAAATTGTTGCATTTGTCATCAATTGAGATGCTATCTAACATATATTTTTTTCATGGAAATTAAAAATTGTCAATTTCCCACCCTTGTCGATTTAAAATGGAACTATCCAAGAGTGGACTGTCACCTCTAGCGTTCGCACGCCCCGTGCGGGCAACGGGCACGCCGAGCGTGCTCCCTCGTAAATGCTGAAGACGCGCAGCCATTTCGGATCGTTGGGATCGTTGAATGTGGATGTTGTATTTCACGCGCGACCAGCCGCCGTACGATTAACTGGAAGCTAACACCAGCCGCGTTTTGGAGGGCATGAGTACTTCCCCCAGAGCTAGGCAGTCCCGAGCATTGCCCGAGCCCAGAACTGCGTCGGCCTGCAGTGTGATAGCATTAGATTCCTCCTCACGAAAAAAACTCGTCCTCCGACATTTAATTCCCCGTTGGCTCAGACGGCTCTCCTTGCCGGCGCGTAGCCGACAGCTGGCCACTCCTCCGCGCAATGCCAGTGGAAGAGGGGCGCAAAGGGAAGCCCAACGAAAATACATGTAATGAATGAATGATGGGAGTTGAGTTGAAGGCATCCAGAAAGAAAATAGTAAAACTTTATCGCAAATCAGCCGCACTTTCTGTTGCATTGCCAACACGTAATTCGTTAAGTGTCCTTAAATTTTTGTGTTACACCAAAATAGAAAAAGTGATACTGATAAAAGTGTATTGAATCGTAGATGACTGGCTCACTCTGGGAGGGGCGGTGCACAACCCCCATCTCCATCATCACGTATCGTGTTGGTGTTGGCTCGGGCTTCACGGGGCATGAACAGTGTGGAGTTGGTAGGTATGGTACACATTCCCAAAAGCGGATTTTGGGTCAGGGACGTCCTCGTCATTTAGCACTGGGCGAACACGCCTGAGTGAAGGAATTCCTATCGCGGGCCTAGGCTCAGCTACGCCCAAAAACACACGCCTGCGTCGATTTCTACCATCAGTACTCAAAAGACCACACGTCGTTGGTTACTGTACCCTGGGGGTCACAACTAAATGGATCGTTAATAAATCGCGGGACATGTTACGAATACTTATACTAAACATGTAGCCCATGGGTCTATTTTAATGCTGACGTTTCGGGGCTTTGTAAAAATTTACCTCGCGCAGTACAGACTGTTGTAATCAAGGAGGAAAAAAAGGTATGCGAGGAAGAGTGGCACATCTTGCCATGATTGTCCGTGGGAGTAGGAAAGGCTTGCCTTCCCGAAATCACGAAATGATAGGATATGATATATTTATTGTTCGTTTTTACTTTGTTTTCACGTGAATGCGTGTACCTATATGCGTTCAATATGATGGCGAAGACCAAGAATTTCGCGACATGATTTGGTAAGCTTGAAGCAGGTCGTGCTTGAAGACTCAGCTGGAGGTCCACGAGAAAGGTGCCGTCCAATCGACAGAATAACATTAACTGCGTTCAAAGAACTGCACCTGGTGTTCCCTCGGTGCGGTGAGGGGAAGTGATTGAAACAAAACGGCTACTCCCGTCGCTCTGGGTAGAGGACGCCGCTAGTGCGTGTGCAGATTTCAGACAAGGTCACATTAATTCGCGTAGAATGTGAAACGACGCTTCGCTCAATTTCAAATCCATGCATCTTGTGAGGGAGCTTGGCGAAATCCACGCGCAAATCCGCTGAAAAGGGGGCGATTCAATCAAAATCAAAATCATTCGTGGAAAATGCGATTGAATCCAAATCCCAATCATGCCTGGAATATGCGATTGAATCCAAATCGAAATCAGTAGTGGAAAATGCGATTCAATCCAAATCCAAATCCTGCCCATATTTTTTTTTTTTTTTGCGCAAATCAAATCGCAAATCAAATCCGCCAGCCCTCCGGTGGATTTAAATCCGGATTGAAATCAAATCCGTGGATTCAAATCCGCAACACTGATCCAGACAGGGATCTAACTCGGACAATTCTTGAAACAACCGCGACCGGACATCCTGTGGATACAGATCCTGGGACGTCCATGTATGGGGCTCCCAGTGATAACCGACGGATATAGATTTCCGGATATGGACCTTGGGATTTGTTTCGGACATCCACAGGAGAAAGTGTTCTGTCTGGGTTAGCGTAGCCTTGACAGTGCTTGTGTCACGTGCTACTGACGTAAACTTTTTTATCAGCGAAATGCACTACCAGAGCTGCGCCAAAAGGAAATGCCTCAAGATTAGGATCCTAGCAGAAGTTTCGTGCAAGCGGGCCCTGATACACTGGAGCGAGACACAAGCCACCGATCGCGCAACCAGACGCGTAGCAAGTAACCATTGAAACCCATTCATACGCTATCGTGCTATTCCAAAACTGTGACGTGCTGTTCGCACATCACTCAGAAACAAGCGCACGCATTGTTTTGGTAGGCGTCATCATTCTGCAAGTGGACTTCACCTAGCGCACAAATGCATTAGATGAAGCCCACTTTACAAACCTACCAGTACGGCTAAACTGTACGTACGCTTCCGCCAGAAATGGCGAAATGTAACCCTTTGATGCCAGGTGAAGCCCACCTTACGGAGCAGCTTGTGTTGCTTCATATCGTTGTCTCCCCTTCGTATTCTTTGTAAAAGTATGTGCATTTTTAGCACGATTTCTACGCCTGTACCATGGGCGTCCCTGTGACTCTTTTTTCAGCGTAGGGCAAAGAATTACCGAAGGGAGAGGGGACAGAAACGTACAACCAATAGACCCAAGACAATAGCATGAGGACAATCGAATGCTTCGACATGCAGACGGTCCTCTGATATTGTCCAAATGATTAGACGATATCCGAGCATAATTCTTGACTACCTGCGAGCGTATACGAAGAGGGGAGTCAAGTCCTGTAGATCACATAAACAAAATACAGAAGCCGACACTGAAGATTTTTGTTTAAGTTTAATTTGTACAAGCTTTCGCGTGGAGGTCCACGCTTCCTCAGGTACAAAGTGAAGTGGTGACACACATAAGTATATATAGTATAGACATATACACTGCTGTACAAAAAAAGGGGAAGAGGAAAGGAGATATGGTGCCACATGTCTGTGTACAATGAATAGCTGGGCTGACGGATAGGTGACCTCTAACCGTTTAAGAACAGTAAAAGGTGTTGTTGTGAACAAAAAGGCTCGCCAACCCAGTTACGCGGAAGGGGGGTCAGGAGTATGGGAAACGAGTGGCCCAGAATGGACAAAAGGGAAGGTTACGGATTATCTAACGGAGTACCAGACGATGACTGAAAGTGGGGATTCAAGAATTGTGCACAAATAACAACAACAACATATATATTGTGATGATGAAGTGGCGGTGATGCCTAAATTTACATCAGCGGATATAACGAGCCAGGACTAAGATTCAGACCATTTGGTGTGAGACACTTGAATTGCGAAATTAAGTAGGACTCTCTATTCTTACGTTTAATGTCGGTGCGGAACCCAGATTCTAGCAATATAATTTTCAAATCAGTTTCAAAATCGTGATTAGGTTGATTGAAGTGAATGGCGACAGGAGGTTGGCGGGCATTTAGGATATCAAATTTGTGGCCATAAAATCTTTTTCTCATTGTGTTGGAGGTTTCACCGATGTATTGTGAATTGCACTTGCTGCAGAATATCAAGTAACAAATATTGGGTGAATTACAGTGGAGTGAATGACGAATTTTCAAACAGAAGTCACCCAAAGTGCTACGGGCAATGGTGGACGGCGCGATAAATTTACAGGTCTGGCACCGTGTACTACCACAGGGATAACAACCCGGCGAGCGCTTCATCATGCATGATGACGTGAGGATGTCGCGCAAATTTTTCGATCTACGGAATGCTAGTAATGGGGGAGTGGGAAAAATTTCCTTTAATTGCTCGTCAGCATGTAATATATTGAGGTGGTGTCTAAGAATGGAATTGGTATTGACAAGTGATTTATGATATGTGGTGGATAAAACTACATTACTTAAGTCCTTTTTGCGTTTCGGGGTGAATAAGGACTCCCTGGATAGGCTAGATGATTTGGCATACGAGTCATGGATGAGTTCAAATGGGTAATTTCTTTTTTCGACATCAGATACCATTTGCTGAGCATGTTTTACAAAATCAGTCTGATCTGAGCAGATTCGTTTCAGGCGCAAGAACTGACCATATGGAATACTCCTTTTCTGGTGATTGGGATGATAGCTTTCATAGTGGAGATACTGGCGCTTGTCCGTTGGTTTCTTGTATAGTTCAGTGGTCAGCCTACCAGATTTACATGACACTGTCACATCAAGGAAGTTGATGGATGACCTTGAATAGTTACAGGTAAATTTGATTTTGCTATGCAGAGAATTGAAGTGATCAAAAAATGACTGCAGAGATGCCTCATCATCAGACCAGAGGACAAAAATGTCGTCGATAACCCTGAGATATATAAGTGGCTTAAGGGGGAAAGAATTGAGGGCCGAGTTTTCAAAACGACCCATGAATAAATTGGCATAATTAGGTGAAACCCGGGAGCCCATGGCAGCGCCATGAATTTGGACGAAGTGTTGATCGTTGAATACGAAGTTATTACAGCTAAGAACTAGTTCTAAAAGGGGGATGATAGCGGGCATGGGAAGAATATCGGAAGGGTGAGAATTAAGGAAGTGTTCAACAGCAGATAGACCTTCGTCATTGGGAATGTTAGTGTATAGCGAAACGACATCCATTGTTGACAACAAAATGTCAGCATGGTTACTGAAATGGTCATGGACAGCGTTAATTTTGGAAAGGAAATCGTTTGTGTCTTTGACAAAGGATGGGAGAAGGGGTGGGATGTGTTTGATGCAGTGGTCAGCAACTAAGGATAATTTCTCTGTCGGTGTGTTTATTCCTGAAATAATGGGTCTCCCAGGGTTATTGGGTTTATGAACTTTGATCAAAAGATAAAAATTACCTGGTGTGACGTTCTTAGGACGCAAGAATTTGGAAATATGGGACGGGATAAGTTTACTAGTGACGAGTTCATCAATTTTCTTATTAATAAGAAGACAAAAGGAAGGGGTTGGATCCTGATCGATAGCTCTGTAGAATGAGCGGTCACTCAACTGCCTGTCTGCTTCCGCGATGTAGTCGGATGTATTGAGAACAACTATACCGCCACCGTTGTCCGCTGGTCTGGTAATAATGTCATTACGGGCTTTAAGATTTCGTAGCGCTACTTTCTCACAATTAGACAAGTTATCAGTGTGTACAATAGATTTCGAATAATTGGTCTTGATATCCTTGTGAACGGCCTTGATGTAATTGTCAATAAGGGGGCTAGTTCTAGAGGAGTCCGGCGTCCAGCTAGAGGGGTTTCGGAAGGGCGCAGCATCTGAGCTAGGTTTATCGTGAAAGAAGGTTTTCAGGTGCATTCTCCTACCTAAGTTGTGCAGATCGTGCAGAATTTCAAATTCATCAATATTACGCTCCGTAGGTACAAAACTGAGACCTTTTGAGAGAACACCAAGTTCAGCCTCGTCGAGGGTCACATCAGAAAGATTAAAGACGGTGTTATGGCCAGCCTTCGTGGAAAATGGTTCAGAATTTATCACGTCACAAATGCCAGGCGCTAAAATGGGAGATAGAATAAGATTATCACGTTTCGATTTTTTTGGGTTTGATTTCGTGAATTTTCTTCAGCTTATTGGCAGTGAATTCAGAGAGATTAAGAACTTCATGTTGAGAGAGTTGGTTCGCAAGCTGTTTGAGCTGGTTATCAATATCTTTCAAGACGTAAGAACTTTCCTGTCTGAGAATTTTAACTAGTTGGAGCGACGCATTATTGAGAGCGGTAGCCCACTTCGTAGAGCTCAAGCAGGAATGGAACTTAAAAGACGGCGTGATGGACAATGATAAACCTTTGGGAAATATACGTTGAGATATACAATCTGTATAAAAACTAAAATTAGACAGGAATCTAGCTTTCCTAGCCAAAAGTTTACGCGCTTTCAAGAAGGGCACTGAATGACGTTCATTGTTCTGTACAAGTCATTGTGTCCGGCCGGACCTGCGTTGTCTAGACTGCTTACGTGTTGTCATAGGGAAGCGACGGCCAACTCTCCTCTGTGCCCCGGCTGGAGGAGAAGAGCGTACTTGAGCAGACGCACCACGCGAAGTAGAAAAAGTCCTTGGTGAAGAACCCACGTTCACACAGTCAGACACCCCTGGAGATGCATCGGGGTGAAGTGGGGATCGCAGGTGGACTCCGGCACTATGGTTAACACACTCCGCAGGAGAGAAGCTGATTACGTTGTCAGCGGCTGGAGAAGAGGCCGGGGGACTGTTGATGGGTGAAGCTGGAGCTTGTGGAGAAGAGGTCTTGGGCACAGGGGTTGTAGGAACCAACGCAGGATGGGAAGCAGAAGGGGCTGGTTGGTCGTTGCACGAGTTAAGTGGAGCAAGAACGTCGGCATAGCGCGCAGTCGTGGCGTCGGTTGTAGAAGTGGATGGTCTCTGATCGACGGGGAAGGGGGGGAAATCTTCCAGACGCAGCTCAAAGGGGGAAGACGTCACAGCTGGGGGTGGGAGGTCTTGCAAGATGTGCGTGAGGATTCCCCTCTTCCCCTTTTTTTGTACAGCAGTGTATATGGCTATACTATATATACTTATGTGTGTCACCACTTCACTTTGTACCTGGGGAAGCGTGGACCTCCACGCGAAAGCTTGTACAAATTAAATTTAAACAAAAATCTTCAGTGTCGGCTTCTGTATTTTGTTTATACTACCTGCGAGCCTGTGATAAGTCGGTTGTCACCAGCATCAAGGTCAACGCGGCGCAAAGAAAGGTAAAACAAGAGGCGGGAACACTTGCTCCTCTCCCCGAAAATACCGTGCACTTTTCTTTGCGACAATCAAGCAGGCGGGGCTAAAGCCGAATTTTTACTGCTTTTTGTAGACTATATCTGTTGCGATACAGTGCATAGTTTCGGTTGGGTGTGTGGTTATCAGTGGAGGACTTCATATTTCTGTGAAAAAAAAAGTGAGGTTCGCTTGACAATTTTCAAAGTTCAATTGAAAAATAAATTTACCGCAATTAAAAATTGTCCAAAACCTTCCTCAATCGTCGCAAAAGTTTCTAGGAGGTAATTGCCAAGAGTCCGACAATCCTCCGGCGAGTACGTAGCCATTTAGAGTATTTTATCACCTAGGGTGAAACACCCTGTATAGAGGTCTTAGATGGTACGTTTGACGACTCGTGACGCATATCTGGCCGTATTTGCCTGAGTCAATGCTAGCGCAATCGACAAAGCCTGTAAATGCAGTTGTAATGATAATTTTCAAATCATCGTACTTTTGCCAAATCACGAAATCATTGTACTTTCGACAAGAACAAAAATACAAAAAAGAAGAAAAACACCACCGCTCGCTCACCTCTATAAATTTATAAATTCTATAAATTTACCGCATTTATTGAAAGCATCAAAAAGTATTTCAGTTTCTGGTGGTTTCAGGTCAGGTCAGGTCAGGTCAGGTTAGGTTAGGTTAGGGTAGGGTAGGGTAGGGTTGGGTTGGGTTGGGTTGGGTAGGGTGGGTTGGGTTGGGTAGGGTTGGGTTGGGTTAGGTTAGGTTAGGTTAGGTTAGGTTAGGTTAGGTTAGTTATACGCTGGGTGTTAGTGCCCGTCACAGGACACACAAACTTCACGTTGTGGTCAGCTGTTGCGTACTGCAGATTCATGTGTGTCCCGTTGACCTCGCGCAGGTAGCTTATGCATCTGTAGTCCTGTCATTCGTCTGTCGCTACCTTCGTGCCCGGTGCGAAGCCCTGCCGAATGAGCGGGCCGGGTGTAAAGAGCTATACTCAGATATCGTCAAAATGGTTTGAACATTATCAGAGCCTTCGATTGTCCTGATGCTTGTCCTGTGCATACATGTCCCGTGTTTATCTGTTGTACGTTCTAACCCCCTCGCCTCCCCGTGAATGGATTACTTTGCCCTACGCTGGAAAAAAAAGTCACACGCACGCTCATAGTACAGACGGAGAGGCGAAAAGAAGCGACGTTGCGATCACTGTCCCGTAATGTTTGTTTGTTTTTTCTTCGCTCGCTTTTGTCGATAGTACAAAAAATACAAGATAGAAATGCGCAAGTAAACTTACAAAGGAAAGAGAAAAATAAATAAGAAAAGAAAGCGTTCCAAAAAAATTCACATACTTTTACAATACCAAGGGGAGAAAACGACACGGAGCAACATATGCTGCTCCTTAAGGTGGGCTTCACCTGACATCAAAACGTTACATTTCGCCATTTTTCGCGGAAACGTACGTACAAATCTAGTGTTAGCGCAGCGGTCAAAGTACGCGCGCACGAGAGCGAGGAGGGCACGATACCCGAGGCGGGCGAGACGGCCGGGGAGTAAGACAGAGGATTCCGTCGGAAGCATTCGACGCTACACCTTTGGCAATGTCAGACGTTTGTCTTACGTATGAAAGTTTCGTTTTTTTTTCTTCCTACTTCCGATTCCGATTCCATTTTTATCCGACACTAGCCATTCTGGTAGGTTTGTAAATTAGGCTTCACCTAACGCACCTGTGCGCTAGGTGAAGGCGAGTTGCAGAATGGTGACGCCTACCAAAACAATGCCCCGGAAGGAGGCAAATCATGACCAGGAACGGTGTCGATGCCGGTTCGGCTGATTTGCTGACGCGAGTTTCGTTTCTACTGCAACGCGAGGCTATCGAAAACGAGTAAATATAACGAGTTTCGACAAAAACTGGTGTTCCACGAACAAGACTCATTTAAGAGAAAAAAGTTTCATATTCAAAGCGCACTCTGCTGCACGTATACAGCGTCCATATACAGGGTGTCCCAGAAAACGTGTCATTGAATTATAATAGAAAAACTACGCCACCTAGAATCATGCGGTCAACGGCATTCGTTCTTACTAGGTTTTTGCCAACTCCTGATGTGAATCTTATGTACCGAAAGTTTAATTATGTAAATATTTGCTAAAATTTGCCAAGTAAAGGTCTTTTTTTACCCCACCAATATAAAGAGCGTGCCGAATTCACTCAAGTTCATGATAATTGAAGGCGATATTTCCGAGCTATCCCATTCGAAAAAATAGCAAAACATCATGCTTTTCGTAGCACCGCACCATAACGCGCGACGACTTTTTGAGCGCAATCGCTCTCAGTCCGACGATAGGGGGTTGTAAACCTATCGCACAGAGTGATAGTAGAAAAAGTGACAGTTCCTGAAATTGGGAGAGGGAATGTGCGATCCCAGCGAAAGTCGGCCTGATAAGCCATATACCTGTGTTATCTCTTTCTGCGTTGCAGGTGTGGGCTGGGTTTCCGACCTCCTTTCGTTGGACTGAGAACGATTTCGCTGAAAAATTTGTCGCGCGCTAGCTCCGTAGAGCATGACGTTCGGCTATTTTTTCTGATGGGATAGCCCCTGAATATCCCTGTCAATTATCATTAATTTCCGATCATTAAAAGCGACCTTTACTTGGCAAAATTCCGACTTCAATTCGCAAAAATTTACATTATTAAAATTACGTTGCACGACCTTCACATCAGTCGGTGGCACAAACCTAGTAAGAACAAATGCAGTTGACCGCATGATCCTACGTGGTGTAGTTTTTCTAAATTATAATTCAATGACACGTTTTCTGGGGCACCCTGTATACTGGGATGCTCAAGATATTCCTCTCCAGACCTTCTCCTCTCCTCTCCAGACCTTCCGATACCGATAGCTTCCGATTAGAGCTCTGCCGGGCCCGGGCCCCCGACCCGGCCCGCGGGCCCAGCCGGGCTTGTTATTGGGTGTGTGCTCCGGGCCGGGCCGAGCCTCTGCCGACAAAATACGCTAGTACCGCGGGCGGGGCCGGGCCCGGGCCGACAAATATGTTTCCGAGAGTCAGGCCCCGCCGGGCCACGCAGTTAATTCATACAATGGAGATGCGTTAGTTCATATCATCATGCGCTTGCGTCATTCCTGTGCATATTTTGCAAAGACAAGCAAGGGATACTGCATTAGGCATATGATTCGACCCTATGGAACATTCTGAAAACCACTTTACATTGCTCCTCACTCCTCACGTATTTCACAATCACTTGGCAAAGCTTGGTGAGATGGGTATGGACTGGGAGAAGGAGTTTGTCGACCGCATCCTGTACCTCCGCAAAATCTTGACAGTGTAACGATAACGCCCATGCCCGCGTACGTTCTGGATTTAATTTGGTCTGGTGCGGTTATGGTGTTAAACCGCCATCACTTGTATGTTTGTCTTCTCTCCTTATAAATTTACTGGTAAATTTGTTGGATAATCGCCAGAAACGCGTACGTCGCGGCTGGAAATACTATTCCAGGATCTACTCGCCGGGTCACCGGGCCGGGCTCTATTTGCTTAGACTCCGGGCCGGGCCGGGCTCTAGTCACTGGGTCACCGGGCCGGGCCGGGGCGGGCTGCATAAAAATATGAAGGTCCGGGCTCGGGTCGGGCCCAGAAAAGTCGGCCCGTGCAGGGCTCTACTCCCGATACCGTCTACCAAGCTACAGTATGCGGTACATATTGTTGCAATACTGCAGGTATCACTTGAACCTCCATGAGAGTCCTCCTGTTGATATGGTTGTGCCTCCTCTTTGTATGCCTGCAAGAATTCAAAGAAATCTGCCCCCATTCACTGTGTTGTCCTCTACTTGTTCGCAGATGCTCAAAATATTCCTCTCCCGACCTGAAGACAGCTTCCGATTACGTCTACCAAGCTACCAAGCTGCAGCAAGCGGTATATATTGGTGCAATACCGCAGGTATCACTTGAACCTCCATGAGAGTCCTCCTGTTGATATAGTTGTGCCTCCTCTGCCACATCGTGCAAGCCTGCAAGAATTCAAAGAAATCTGCCCCTATGCAATTTGTTGCCCTCTACATGTTCGTAGATGCTCAAGACATCCTTCTCCAGACATGAAGATTGCTTCCGATTACCGTCTACCAAGCTACCAAGCGGTACATATTGCTGCAATACCACCGATGTGACTAATTCCGTGTGAATCCCCTTCTGCCATTTTGAAAGAGTGTTACTACCTCTTTGACACTTGTTCACTCTACGCGACAAATTTCCCGAGACATGAGAAATGTCGCAGCAGACAAACTAGTGTACACTAATGCTAAGCAAAAGTGCCCGATGCAAAGCATGAAACCAAGTCCTTCAATGTAGACAAGAATAGGCATTGCCCAGTAGGATGTCAAAATGACGCGGACGCATTGCCCTTCCACCGACAGTTGGTTCGCCCCGGTCCATGACTGGTACACCTTGACAACTGCCCTGGGTATATTGTACCAAAGCAGCCCACAAAAGACACCCGGATGCAGCGTGAAAACAAGCGCAAGGTATGGGCGCCCTACAGCTAAGAACACTGCTAGACCCGTCAGGTACACAATTGCGAGCGCGGTTTTCGCCATCATCTTTCCGCCACGAAGCAGTTGATCGACTTGAAGTTTCATCCTGAAAGAAATGACAGAAGGGAATTAGATACGCGAAGAGAGAGAAGGTAGACGCGAGGAGAAGTAAACACGAAGAAGAGATAGACGCGAAGAAGAAAAGGCAAACACGAAGGAGAGATAGACGCGAAGAAAAAAGGCAAACACGAAGGAGAGATAGACGCGAAGAAAAAATCTAAACACGAAAAGGAGACGGTAGACGCGAAGAAGATACGAGAGAGGAAAAGACGATAGAAGAAGAGAAGAGAGGAAAGACGGAGAAAGAGGAGACGGAGCGACTGGAGGTTCGGAAAGATTGGCGATCGATGGAGATGCACCGTTTTGCAATTAAGTACTCCCTTCTCATCGTCTATGGTGAAACGCCAGTTGCCTTTACCACCTAGCGGCACTATACGGAGCACCAGTGCATGGAGCACCTAGCGGCTGTCATTAGATGGTCTGACCATTCCCCGTATATCTTTCCTTTTCTCTGCAAATACCCCCTGGTTTTGGTCACGACAACGGTTTCGAAAACATGATAAGCCAATGGCGCTGTTCCTTTGTACGGGGTGATATCACATTGCCAAACTTGGATTTGGTAACTTCCTTTTCCGTAGGGCTTTCCATGTACTAAAACTCACAGGAAAGGGAAGAGGAAGAAGTTATAGTCTCTGTGATAAAATGGCAAAATAACAAAATTCGCCGGCCGCAACGCGGTGCTCGCGTGCCCTGGAAAGCCAGATACTGAGACCTATAGCCTTCACACTGCGTTATTTTGCGAACGACTTCATCAAAGACAATGGTAGATAATAAGGGTTTATTCTCATGACGCCATTCTCCGGAGACCGCCACTGTCGCTTGCAGGTAGATGCGCTGCATACTGTAGGCACTGATCTCTATGTATAAAGGCTGGATCGCGCATAGGAGAGGGGCGCGTGGGAGAGAGGTGCGGCAACAGGGCGCCATGTTGGAAGGCCCACTGGCGCCGGCTGTTCCCATAGGAAACAATGGGAAGCGATTTGACTTTGAGTATTTATTGCGATTTAAACGCACCTCATTGCTGATTAGCAGGCATCTTTCTTAGGAATCAGTGTGCTGATGTATTCCAAACGTGCTTCAGCCGTGTTCCTGTAGTTTTTAATGATAATTGCCTTCTTTTTCTTCTCCGCTGCCTGTATTCCGAATAGGGGGTCGTAACTGTCGTGCACAGGGCGCATACGCATGAAGGTGAATTTGGTGAATGTTAACCTATAAAATTAATTATTTTTGCTCAGGAAAGTTTCACACTGTTTGTTATTGTAAGGTAATTCCGTTTTTATATTTTTTGTTTGTTTTCGTTTGTTGTTCGGTTTTCGTGTGGTGTTCCGCGGCTCTCGTTCGTTATTAAGTAGTTTGGTATTGTACGGTTCTCGTTTGACTTTTTCCTTTATCGTATTATGTTCTACGAGTGTCTCTGGGTGTGTTCTGCAATAAGACCTCGATCCTTATTTTGAAGAGGCTCATTATTTTATTCACCACATCAGCATCCAGCAATGGGGTGGAGTATAGACCCTGGCGATGAAACTTCCTATTCCTTATCTTAAAATAACGTTATTGTCACGAGTGCTTTCCAGTTGTTCAGCTGTCAGCGTATTTCATTCCAGAAATTCGAAGCGCTGTGCACGAAGAGCATGCACATGCATGACTTATCACACACGCTGTAGGAGCGACTGCACATACGAGGTTAACACAGCAGTTTATTTACTTCCAAGATACCTCACAAATTAAAAGGACAGCGGAACAAATTGGCTTATTGGCGCAGGTTCCTCATCCGCTTCTTCGGCACAGCTGAGCGACTGTGAGGGGAACCTGCAAGTACAAGCGCATTGTTTATAGAAAATACATGGTCTTGAAATTGGTAGGAGCAGCCACAAATGCTTTTTTAGTACGTAATGGCACCAGCGAAGCAGCAATGCAAACAAATTCGAGATCAGGTGCATGCGATGCGAATAAACATATTTTTCCTCAAAATAAAGACTTACCTGCGAAAAATTATCTGCCCGTGTGAAGTGTACTCAAAGCTGCAACAAACTGGCATGACATGCCCTTTAGTTTCAAGTAAATTTTAAAAAATACGGGCAGCCCCGCTTGAACTAAATGCAGACGACAGAATGCGTGGGGCCCACCAATATGGCGGCCGGTGACCACGCTGTGGAGCACCCTATGCGCGATCCAGCCTATATACTATAGGGATCAGTGACTGTAGGTCCCGTCCAAGCCGCTACCCATATCACACCCACCGTATATTTGTAGATGGGCAGAAATCCAGCGAACCGGTAGAAATGTAGGAAAGGAGTTGCCTCTGGACAGAAGCCCCCGATATTTCGAAAACAGAGAGCGGCTTCTGTCCTGCTGAGGCAACTCCCTTCCTACACCGTATATTTGGTGTTTCAAAGTTATTGTGCAGCGTGATTTGTAGCATATCCAAGCAATTTTCATGTTTTCGACGGTAATAGTCACCCAAAAAGCATATGGCAGCGAACTAATGCGGGAACATAACTTCGAGGGACCTATAGTATGCCGGCGAGGTAACGTTAGTGAATAAACCCTACTCTACCCTCAAGACTCCGTCATTTAGTTTTTTTCGCGTGGCCTCTCGGTATTTCTTTAGTCCACGGAGGCCATTACTGGAGCGCTGCTGCGACTTGGAAGGCAGCCATGTTTGTTGACATATTGTGTCGTGTAGCGCTATGGTCTTTCTAGCCCGCCATATACAGGGTGTCCCAGAAAACGTGTCATTGAATTATAATAAAAAAAAAACTACGCCACCTAGAATCATGCGGTCAAGAGCATTTGTTCTTATTAGGCTTTTGCCACCTCCTAATGTGAATGTCATGTACTCCAAGTTTAATTATGTAAGTATTTGCGAACTGAACTCAGAAATTTGCCAAGTAAAGGTCACTTTTTTACCCCACCAATATGAAGAGCGTGCCGAATTCACTCAAATTCATGATAATTCACAGTGATATTCACGAGCTATCCCATCGGAAAAAAATAGCCGAATATCATGCTTTTCGGAGCACCGGACCATAGCGCGCGATGACTTTTTGAGCGCAATCGCTCTCAGTGCGACGAAAGGAGGTTCCGAAGCCAGCCCACAGAGTGATAGTAGAAAAAGTAACACTTCCTAAAATTGGGAGAGGGAAAGCATTATCCCAGCGAAAGTCGGACGTGATAAGCCGTGCCTGCTTTGTCTCTTTCTGCGATATCGGGGAGGGCTGGGTTTCCAACTTCCTTTCGTCGGACTGACAAAGATTGCGCTGAAAAATTCATCGTGCGCTATTCTGTGCGACCTCCGTAGAGCATGATGTTCGGCTATTTTTTCCGATGAGATAGCTCCTGAATATCCCTGTCAATTATCATTAATTTGACTACATTAGACACGCTCTTCACATTGGTGGGGTAAAAAAGTCACCTTTACTAGGCAAATTTCCGACTTAAGCTCGCAAAAATTTACATAATTAAACTTACTTTACACGACATTCACATGAGGAGGTGGCAAAAACCCAGTAAGAGCAAATGCCATTGACCGCATGACCGCATGTCGTGTAGTTTTTTTATTATAATTCAATGACACGTTTTCTGGGACACCCTGTATAGGAGCGCTAACCAAGGGTGCGTGCTAAAAGAAACTCGCAGGTCGAGTAGATCAACTCTGGATTGTGAACATAGAGAACAACGTTGATTTTCCAAGAGTCACTCTAGTTACGCAGCAAATATTTATGTGGATTCTACATTGCACCCTCAACATATTGTCAAACTTTACCACGAACGAGAAAGCCGTCTTTATTGAACATACTGCGCACCCAATTGCAGTGATCGAGTCGTGCCCACGTGACCCCGGAGAAATCCCGGGTCGAGTAGCTCAGAACAAGTAGCGTACGAACGTGTACTCAGAAGGACGTGTACTTAACATGTACTTAGGAAGGCTGAAGTAGCTTAGGAACGTGTACTCACCTCGACTGAGTAAAGATGGCGACGCGTAATGCGCGTTCGGTCGGTTCGATAATCACCCGCGCAATACCACTATAGGTGCATTCTTTTCGCTTGCACCTCCTGCACCAGATCTGAACTGGGTTATTTGCGTGATGCACTTTCCTGTTGAAAAGAAAGGCATTACTAATAACTAGGGCCAGGATTTTTAGGCATTTGCCTAAAAATGCCTATAAATGCCTAAACTGAACATTTTCATGCATAAATGCCTTTTTCCAAGTTTCGTGCCTAGAATTGCCTATTCGAGACAATTTGGGACCGGACCTTCTTACTTCCATGCTATATATCGTGGCAGAACGGGAGGTTTTGTCACCTTCCAACACACATTTATTCTCGTCGCAACCTTGACGACTATATAGGGCAACCATCGCATCACAAAGCCGGAAAAATACGTTGACCCCTCCGATAGCCATCTTTTCTGCACCCCTGTGACTCATCGACCGTTTTTAACAGGGATATGTTGATCCCCCTCGATAGCCTCTTACCCTTCGCCTCTGTGACTCACGGACACGTAACCTCCTTAACAGAAACTCATGGTGTGAGGCTAGCTTTTTGTGTCTCCTGTCGTAGAGTAGAGTTAGTTAACAAGGCTGCTCACCGCATCGGTTGGTTGCCATCAGTACAACGCAGTGAACCGAAAATTTCTCCTGCCTGTCGACGAACATCAAAAAGCCCCAGGCAAAAATCTGGAGTGGGACCACTTCGAAGTGGATTATCGGACAGGAACCACTTGGAATGTGGAACCATTCAATGGCTGGGACCAGTTAAAAGTGGAACCAGTTTCACGGTGGTACCTCTTGTAGTGGAACCAATGGAAATTATCTAGTGGTCCCTTCTGCTAAGTGGTCTCGGATCCGACCACTTAGCAGATGGGACCACTAAATGCATGTAAGAACCGAAAGTAATGCGTAGAAAAGCACATACTGTTGAAGTAAATATTGTTTATTCTGCTATGAGCATACATTAAGGATAAAGAAATTATCGATACATCTCTCACGTACTAAGTCGCACACGGGTAATCACTCACTGCGTTCAGACGAGGCATGTGCTTGTGTTGAAGTTGCGATGCACTCACGGACAACAGGGAACATGGCGTTTTGTTGACCACCTCACACCTGTATTTTCTCAAAGATGACACCTCCGTCCATGTAGGTCGCGGCATGTACCATTTTCCTCTTCAACAAACGATCCTAATGTTTGTACTCGTCTTAACCATGTTTCTCAGGTTCCTCTAGCTCCTAAAATAAAACACATAATCGGTAGTAATCGAAGCACCACGGTAAGCACTTATACCTCTTAAAATCGGAAGAAGCATTCTGTGCAGTCCGTTTGGCGTTTCATCGTCCGGTTCTTCTCCGGACGCTGTGTCTTCCTAGCGTCGAAACTTCTCCGAGATATCGCCAATATGTTTCACATGACTCATTGTCATCACGTTGTCTTAGAAAACGCACTAAAACCACGTAAATAGTGCACAGGCGATGCCCGATATCTGCCACGGCAACCGAAGAGAAAAAACGACCTCGCAACGACGCTTCAAGTTCCCAACTTCCAACTAACGCGCTCTCTCTGCTCCATAGAGATAATATAGGAAGACTCTAGAGAACGGCCGTGGCGCGCGGCCAATGCTTTCTCCCTACCGCGGGGTGTGCCCACCTGCGCGCGGCCAGCGGAGGCATAGACAGCGTTGCCAGACCTCTTTTTGCACGCTAAATGTTAGCGAAGTACTCGTTTTTGAGGGCAACAATGCGGATCTCTATGGCAACGTAAGTGAGAACGCCTCGGGCGTGGCGTTCGTCTGCTCTCATGGCCTCCGCATTGCTCGCGGAGCCGAGCAGGAAATATGTAAGCATACACCTATCAGTTGTTGTTTGCATGCATGATGCAGACGTTTGTCGTCGTACCTTTGGGCAATTGCGTTCAACGGCTTCTTTTGGAATAATAGCTTGTATCGTGGCGTAAAAGGATAACGTGTGTCTTGTTGCACACAGTGAGGCCTAGCGAATAGCATGTAATGTGGATATATGACCGTTTAAGTGTTCGAACAAAGAAAGGTGTGTTTCCGAACTGTGCGTTTCGACGAAAGGCCTTTATTTGCCGTGGTTGTTGGTCATTAACAGGGACAACAGGCGAAATTCGTGATACATGTTACTGCCTGTGTATCACTCCTACCTTGTTCCGTCGTTTGCGCGTTATAACAATGCAACGATGTAGGAAAGCGTCGTAAACTGTTAGTGTTTTCATCAAGGCACACAGGTATATGTAAGAAGAAAAAATAAATTTTGGGTCGCAGGTCCACTTGGGGCGAGCGAAGACGACAACGATTTAGGGCATCTACTGATTGCGGAACAAGATTTGTTTCGTGAGCATCTGCCTCACTTGGGCACCACGACTTGCTTCTGTAATTCTTCTACTATGTTCTCTTAATCTGATGCCAGCATACTTTTGCAGGATCACTTTTGCCAGTGAAATTATGTGATCAGGCTCCTCTGCATAGTGCTGGCACAGTGGTAGCTTGTCACCGTGTGTTAGGATGAAGTGATTAAACGATTTCAAAACGATCGCCCGCACTACAAGCTTCACAGACCTCAATTTCTCGAGACGAAAGGTCTGCTCAGCGCTACACAGCAACCGTGTAACAAACGAGGATGGTTTAACCAGCCCTCCATTGTCCCTGAGCATGATGAGAACACTTGATGTCTCGTCATCTAGGAGTGTGTCCAAACAACCATTACAGGTGAGTTTTGAGGAGACAATTCTAACAACATATCCTCCAATATAGGCAACAATGTCCTCGCTGAACCTGCTGAGTCTGGATGATTCCCCGTAGTCATGGTCAGCACACTGTAGAAGGGCACAGATGTTGTCCTCTGCAGGAACTTCTGCAGTGGGAGTCTCCTCACCTGCACTTTCCTCCCTTCGCGGCTTGCCCTGGTGACCGAGTGTCTCTATGCCTTCCACTGTAGGCGCAACATTCGCAGAGCTTGGGGCCTGAACTTCAGCGTGTATCAGAAGCTTCCTGTAGGCATGACGGAATTGGGAAGCTGATGGGTTATTATTCCATCCTCCTCTTTGCCTGATGCAGCTGAAGAACAGTTCCAAGTGGTCCTGGCTGAGGCGGTACGTAGTGATGTAATTAGGGGAGTGCAAGGGAGTAATATAGTTTGTTCAAACATACTGTTTTCTGATTCTAGACCTCTACATGTTACCTGCATGCGCCCGCCTGGAACAGCGCTTCTGCCAGCTGTGCAACACTTTTTAGCGTAAAGGCCACGCTGATGACTGACATGCGTCTCCCATGCTGAGCAGCTAGCTCCCCGGATGGAAGTCGCAGTGTCATCATTCTTGACGACAATGTAAGCATCGTTTTTCCTTGCTGGGAAATTGTTCCATTGCGAAGTGGTGCCTTAAATCCTTTGCCAATGGGACTGTGCGAATTAAGCAAATCAAATGCTCTGTAAAAGATGTTCATGCTTTAGCTTTAGTGGCCACAGTCATGAAAATGAAAGGCCTACTCATCTACGTCGGCAATGAACGAAGCTGTTGCGTCACTTCCTTCAAATTCGGTCAATCCCAGGAGCCGTGCGTGGGTCAGGGCTTTGCTCACGGATGAACTTAGAGTCTGCGCTGCAAGGCGGACCTTCATGATCTGGCGGCCAAACTCAATATGGGATCTGGTGAGCTTGTTTGCTGCTCTGAGGCCCTCCTTCTCTTGGAGTTGCTGCAGCCTTTCAATAAAGGCCCACCTGATTGTCTAAGAAGGGTGAAAGTATACTTAAATTTGTTGGCAGGCAAGAGAGAAACTGTACTGCATTCAAATGCAGAAAAGTGAGCTCAACTTATGCATAATGCTGGAACGTGGAGGGACCAGAAAAAAACTCGTCCATCCTTGTTCCCACATTATTCACAAGGGACAGTTGGTAGTATTGTCATCCTATTTGCTTACTCCATAGTGGCTGCTCTGTAACACCTTGTGGTCCCCAAACATGTTCCTGAGCAGTTTAAGACTGTGTGCAGCATCAATAATTAGGTGTATGCTCTTGTCAGCATCAGCAGGATGGGAGAAAAATGTCCGAAAGTCCTCTGTGTTGTTGGCATGGATATGGCACCCCAGCAGTCGCCCCATCATAACATTAGACGATAGCCCGTCACAGACGACTGCCACGACTTCGAGCCCACAATTTGTTAGCACCATGATGGCTTCTGTCAGTAGTGTCTTCAGTACTTCCCCAGATAGCCCCTTATTTAGAAAATAGCCGAAGGGTATTTTCCATGGTGATGCCACGCCCACAGCCATAAATACCAAAGAGTCACCGGCTAGGGGCGCATCATCCGTGTCATGAGGTGTGTGGTCCTCCCCAAAATCAACGTAACCAATTAACCGTCCAGTGGCCTTGTCTACTTCACATTTTTTGCGTATGCTCATTCCATCAAGCATGATTGAGCACAGCTTCTCTCTCCTCTCAGTTGTTTCATGCTTTTTCTTCAGGTGGTCTAAGACTTCCTGCGTGAAGCCAGGCCAAGCACCAATAACCTTTGACCATTCGCGGACTGTGTCTACAGCTGGCATTGGGAATAGTTTTGAGACATATTTGTAGGCACGAGGTGAATAAAAGTGGAGTGTCATTGCAAATCTCCTAGTTTCTGGGGAATATCTACGGCCTGGCTTTTTCTTTCTCACGTTCTTTGCCCATTCCTTAAGTATCTCTTGTGGCAGTTCCCCAAAGGACTCCAGCTTTGTTTGAGCCTCCTCTGCCAACAAGTTCTTTTCCTTCAGTTCAGCAATGAGGCTTTTTAGATTTTTAATTTTCTTTTCTTTCTTTTCAGGGTCAGTTGCAGCCGTCGACGGACACCACGCAGGTACTGGTTCTTCTCTCGAAGTTGTCTCATTCCTGTTCTTGGCGTTGTTTTGCTGTGGTAGGTGTGCTCCTTGTGACCCTTGGGTGTGATCGGGCTGCCCTCAGTATCTGTGTTGCTCACAGACACCTGCAAAGTTGCTTGTTGGTTAAGGACAGCATTCCCCAATATTTTGCATTTTAAAATTACCGGTTGTCGTGTAGGCGTGGTTTCATTGCATGTTTCCGGTTGTTGCTGCCCTGCTCTGGGGTCAGGGGACAAAACATCTAGAGAAATGTCCTCAAGTCGTTGTGTTTTGGGATCTGGGCTTTCCTGCTGACACTCCTGAAATGGTAGTAGGAACTGTCGCTGCTCACAGGAATTGGAATGCATTGTTTCGCAGTGGGCTATAGTCACAAAAGCAATTTGTCTGTGTTTTCATGTTTTTCACCAGCAGAAGAACCTGACAGCAGAAAGCAGCAGGAATAAGAAATGACATACAGACATATACTCACTGCTTTCCGCTTTTGTGGCAGCTTACAGTAGGGATGGTCCTCATGGTCAAACACGTTAGCCTAAAAAATGTTTGCATTTATTTCTACAGCTCGGGTTACATGACGTTACACTGCATATAATTCACGCTTTGAGAATAGTTATTGGAGCCTTAGGCCCACAAATAGGTATTACATTCTTGAGCACTAGTGAGGCATCATCATCATTATTATTATTAAGAAAGCTCATATGCTCACAGGCAGTAGGATAGCCGGACTAGGGCTGGGGGTCTGGGCCCGTGGAATACTGCTTTCAGGCCCTTCCTTAGAAAAGAATGAAAAAAATCCTACATGGAAGCAGATGTATGACTTATTGACCAAGCCATTCTTACAAGCAGTGAAACAGGTTGAGGGGGGCTGGTAGTCTCTGCTTCCACAGCACTTGCCTCGGGCATCTCCTTGATACAAAATTAAGACCATTAAAAAGGGAAGGAATCGCACAATCTATAGGCCAAGCCGTCCTACAGGTCTAGTTGTAAAAGCACGTAAGCAAGAATTCATGTCCTTACAGGCAGTGGAACAGCTGGAGAAGGGACGGCGGGCTCTGCTTGCTCAGCACTGCCTTCAAGCATTTCCTGGAAAACATGCAGTGAAGGCAGTCATACAGGGGGGTGGCTGCACAAACTACTATGTACTTACCAGGGAAACTGTGTCAGCACCACTTTCATCTCTTTCATCTGGCTGGCTGGCTGTTACTTGGCTCTAAAAAAGTTCTTCCATTATTATCTCCTTTTGTATCATTTTAAAAGTAATAAAGAATAACCGGATACCTCAGCAGTTCCTGGCCTCACTGTCATAGGGACCGCGTTTGCCTTCAGTTTTGCTGTCTGAGGACCAGCGATGAAGCTAGAAGTGTGGAAGTGCCTAGAGCATACTCTCTGACCGCGTGTAGGAACGAGCGATTGCATGTCAAGTGCTTCCAGCCATCGGGAAAGCAGGTGTGGATCCCGCGGAAAACTGCGGTAATATGTATCTCAAGATCGTGCCGTAAGTTTCGACAATATTCGTTTAGAGTGAACAACGTTTATAGGCGACTGGGCACGCCACAGAAAATACTTGTGCATGGACCCAGTGGACACTTACTTGTGAAATGACACCCCGCAGGATTTACTCTGCCTCATTTTACATTTCACACAACAGCTGGGCATCTTTCAAGCTGTGTAACTGCAGCGTCCGCGTCTGACAAGTACAGAGCGATGCGAAAGCGAAGCTACATGCCAGTTCCCTGCTGGTGCTCGATTGAGCCAGAGAACGTTGAGATCGCAATTTGACAGCACTCAGGAACTGAACTTGCAGACTTTTATTGACTTTTATCAACACTTTATTTCTCAATTTTGCACATTTCACCAAAACAGTCACAGATTTGTGACATTTAAACGAGTTTTGAAACAAGAGACGAGGAAGACAAACTTAGCGGTGAAGCGCGCAGCCAAAGGCAACCCTGTTCATGCCTCCCAAAATGTCAGCGCCCTCGGGGGCACACTTTTCTTGCCGAGTCCGACCCCCCTGCTCTGCTCCCTCTCGCGGCCCGCCGTTAGAATTTGAATTGAAAGCCTCCCGCCGCACCGGAGCGCCCTCATAATTATTGCATCTGCTTTGGGTCAGCCCGTGCAATTACCTCTTTGTTTTTAGTTCTTCTAATTATTTGGCGGAGTGTGTCATCTTTGGATTGTGTCTTTTGGCAGTTTGCTGGTACATTTTATGACATTTGCCTTTAGATGAGAATATGAGCACGAATTGAAGTTACAGCATATATTTTATCGAAGACGTAAACGGATAAAAAAC
Organism: Ornithodoros turicata; assembly: GCF_037126465.1. Taxonomy (NCBI): domain Eukaryota; kingdom Metazoa; phylum Arthropoda; class Arachnida; order Ixodida; family Argasidae; genus Ornithodoros; species Ornithodoros turicata. The sequence continues at coordinate 4,996,014 of NC_088209.1, read as the reverse complement.
CCAGAAATATAGATCATACGCGTGCTAAAATACATAAAAAGATAAAAAGATTCAACTGGAACCATTCCGGAACCATCCACATTCAAATGGAACCAGTCCAGATTCAAATGGAACCATTCTGGAACCAGTCCAGATTTTTGCCTGGGGCTAGAAACAGTTGGCATTTCTTTGAATGAATCTCTAAAGATCCTACAATGTGTCCGCTCTGCGCTCCAAAACCTGGAAGGGAAAGGCTCCAGAGCCACCACGAAGATGGAGGCACTCATTCAAAAGAATCGGGCCCTTTCCACACTGCTGAAGATTGTAGAGATCCTAAATGGCGGGGACACACCTATACCAGATCAAGACCTCAGCCCGTACGAGATTTCATGTTTCAAGTTTCCACCTGTGACGTCATATGACGTGGAAAGAAGCTTCTCCCACTACAAGGCCCTATTTAGAGCAAACAGATCAAGTTTCAGAACGACTTTCACTGTGCCATGCTACGAGAATAGTGAAGAAATGAGTCAATAGAAGCGTACAATGTTATTGTGCCTATATTTGCCTATTTCGCTGTTTTTAGGGCCTAAATGCCTGCCTATTTCGCACTTTTTTAGTGCCTAAAAATCCTGGCCCTACTAATAACGTCCCTTTCAGCTGGAAAGTGCAGCTCCCGAAAACCCGTTTCGCGTGGAGTCCAAAGTAGTGCAGTCCAGTGCAAGGGAAAAGAATGCGCTTACTATTTTACTTCGAGGATGAGGACGACGAAGAGTGGGCACTGATCGCGAAGTTGATGGAGGACGACTGTCCCACCGAAGAAAGGTACAACTTTCTTTGCTAAAGTACGCATATGCTGCTGACCTCTGCGCCCTTCACGCATGTGTTTTTAGTGCCGGAACTTGTACTACATCAAATGATTTCAGCGAAAAGGGAAAGATTTCGGCTAACTACAATAGCCAGTGCTTGACGAATGCTGCCCACAATTTTCCTACAGGATTCCTGCGGCCAGGATACGGGGCTATACGCCGAAGTTACCGTGCCCGCCCAAAGCACGGAATCGTTCCGAAGACACTTCAGGCTACAGAAGTCTTCTTTTGAACGACCAGTATTGCTGCTAGCGCCCAGCATCATGCCCGAAATAAAATGGGCAGCGACAGAAGCACCGAAGCAGTTCATTTGGTGCCTTGCAAATACGGAAAGTTTCAGCTAAACAACTCTCGCAAATAGTAACACTGGTCAACAGTTGCATGTGTACATCACTGTTTGGAGATGGTCAGGTAATATGAGTAAAATTATCAGGAAACACCCGGAAAAGTCGGGGAATTGAAATAGTAAAGTTTGGTAGACACCCTGCGTTGTAACTAGTTCCCTTTCAGAGGTAACTGCCTCAACACTGCTTTACATACACACTGCTCGCTCGTTTTTGGAACAAGACATCAATGAAGTTTTATCTGACATGTATCTGCAGGTCTATTGGAGACAGATTTAACGTCACGAATTAAGTCATCCGTGTTTCGTGTTGTGAAGCGTGTTGGCATGGCGCCATTGGGTCACTCACGACACTTCATAGGGTGGCCCACACAAGAGGAGGCGCTGCACATCGTGTTGCGCTTTGAATCAAAGGCAGGATTCCCCAAGATGCTTGGTGCCATCGATGGAAGCCACATCCCAATAAAAGCACCCCGCAAGGACTCACGGGCACATGTAAACCGGAAGAGGTTTCACTCCCTTAACCTCCAAACAATATGTGATGACAAACTAGGGTTCGTTTACTGCAGCGCTGGTGAACCAGGCTCCTACCACAATGCACGGGTATTTCGGCGATCTGATTTTGCGCGTAATGGTGAGACCCGAATTGTTACCACTGAACAGCCATATCTAGGGGGATACTGCCTATCCATTCGAGGGATACCTAATCACCCCATATAGGAACAACGGGAAATTGACCTCAAGCCATGCATCTTTCAACAAGAAGCACTGAAAGTTCCGAGTTGTTATCGAGTGTCCATTCGGGCTGTTGAAGTCTCGCTTCCGAAGACTTATTTACATGGAGACGCGTCGCCTGGACATCGCAGCGACACTCATTGCTGCTGCATGTATCCTGCACAATGCGTCCATTGAGTGGGGAGACGAATAGACAGGCACAGGGTACGAGCTCGACAGCATAGAGCAAGAAGAAGCAATAGCGGAGGATGAGGATAGAGCGAAAGAAGTGGGCACACAGAAGCGAGATGCCATAATGAATCGCTTGTGAACTAATCTTCCACGAGTCGAGTAGGTCACATGACCGAGTTGTATCATGTGACCACAGAGTACGCGCCCGGTCGAGTAGCTTTGGGAACGCATGGGGACTCCGACCGAGTTCAGATGGAGGCCGGTGTCATCACCGCTTTCATCTCGCGCGCGTCAGATTTAGTTTGCAGAGACGACGATAACGACGACTGGGAATGTATTGAACAAGGTTAAAACTTGGGCGGGTTGGTATGACAGCTTCGCACATCTTCGCACTGGGGTTTCTATCGATTTTAAGAAGGGAATGTATTGTGAGCTGTTTACAGGAGTCACCATGCCCCGTCGGACATAGTTGAACTCTGTCTTGTCGGCCCAGTGGGCATTTGGCTTTTTCAGCACTTTGTGTATTTAGTTACTTACTGGACAGTTACGTTCAGAGATGGCTTGTCTGGTAGTATTTCTTCCAAGACACTGCAGAATTATCCCCCCTCTACTGGAGAATTAAATGGAAAAGAAGCTGACATTGTCGTCATTTATTTGTTAATTGTTTGTGGGATGGAAGACTTCACGTACCATTAGCTACTCCAAATGCATGAAGTGGATACATCCCGTTGCATTTGGTAGTCAAAAGAAATAAAAGAAGAAGAATATTAACATCATGGCGACAGAAGGTGAAAAATACAAAAGGTGGATGCTGCTGGTTGGAATCCTAGAACTGAGTTAGTGCTGCGGGCGTGGTTAGGTCACTGAAATGTCCGCGGCGTCGGATTCGAATGTAAGCTGAACGGCTGAAACAAAACTTAATTTATCCAAGTTCCACCCAGGCATTTATCCACCAGCTACCCTGCGCCTATGCAACATATTTTATCTGAAACCTGTTCACACGAACGTATCGACAAACCTTCTTACAAGTGTGAAGGCAAAGGAAGAAAATTAATATTCCATTTCAAATCCAATTTCGGACACACGCACACAAAAGTAATAACAATAACAATGCTGGTCAGTAATAGCCCTTACTCCTAATATAGTTTTGAACGTTTCACATAGAGCTCTGCCTTTACAAGGACCACGTGGCTTCAAGGCAGTGAAAAAAATGAACATTGCAGGGCAGCTGTTAGTGAACATATGCTAAATAGATAATGGAAAAGCGAAGTACGTGAAGACAAAATAGAAAGGCGCACCAGCGATACTGACTTTGTCCTGAGAAATATATCCGGCTCACATGTCTTTGGGCGTTCGCCAGCCATTTCGGTGTCCCTTTGTGTATTGATAACCCGTCGTGGAGGTCGAGGCTTTTCGACAACCAAACGTTCATCTGGTTTCGATACCGCGCTTTCGCGGAAAAGAGCAGACGACTAAAGCCTGACGTCATTACTCGAGCGAACCTTCCCTGACCGGCATTCCCAGGAGAGTTGAATCGAGTTACTTGACCCGGTTTTGGAACGGCGCTTCGGGTACAGAGCTACTCCCGAGTTGACTCGAGTAGGTTCTGGAACGCAACCATACTTCCAGCCAGGTTGAGGTTTAGAACATCACGAGATTTATTCCCCTCCCCGAGTCCACGAGCACTCTTCGTCGTCTTTCACATGTGTACTTCGATAACATCACAACTCATATTTCACCTTTTTTACGTAAAACTTAGCTAGGGGCATTTCTCTTTGCACTTTATACAGGGTGCCCAAGCTAAATGCGAACACATTTCTTAAAAATTTATATATCACGTTTTCAGAGATGAAATCAATTGCAAATGCTGAAGGGCACTGATTAGGAGGGTATTAGCGAATTCCCATGGCCATGTGTTAATTAACTTTCAATCATTAACGTTGTAATTCTAAAAGCTACGAAGTTGTCCCAACGAGCACATCTGATCCCTTCGGTCACCTGATACCGGAGCCAGTAGTAAAGAGTGGTTGAGAAACAACATGGTGTCCAAACTACGGCACCCCTGCCCATGAGCCCTGCGCGTATTTTTCCCTGCGCGGCGCGTGTGCGGATAGTTGTCCGCGCGCTTATCGGCGGGGGGAGGGCTTTTACATGGGCGCGTTTACCCTCTCACATTTTTCAGCCTGGGCCAACTTCTTTCGACATTTTTGCGCCTTGGCCGACCTTTTTCGCGTATTTTTTCCCACGACCAGCGGGCGGCGCACGGGTGGAGGCTCTTACCGGTGGGCGGCGCGTGGCCGGAGGGCTGCGTGCGCGTTTACCATCACACATTTTTCAACCTGGGCCGACTTCTTTCGTCATTTTTCAGCCTGAGCCGATTTGAATCGCTAATTTTTTCCAGCTCGAACAGGTGTGCAGTAGGCTGTTTACATGCAAAGGATAGCCATGCACAAAAGTACAAGTGAAAATATATTTATTAAAGTCATCAGAAATTATGTTATGGCTCTGCATAAATGGGAAAAACTTAGCCAAAAATCTGAAGCAGAAGAAACGCAATACACGTAACAAAGAATATACTTATTACAGGTATGATGCAATAGCATTGAATATAGGCATCACAGATCAAACTGTAATCATACACACAAGTTTTCAATGAATCAGAAGTGATAACACATTTAATCAAAGAAGATATTCTTAATCAATACGATTACAATCAAAATTACAAGTTTTATTATAAAAAGTCTGAGATGTGAGAACCTGATAGATGTAAGCAATTTCGAGCACAACAGCTAATATTCCATTATGACTCATTTAATCAAAGAAGATATTTTTAATCAATATGATTCCAATCAAAATTAAAAAAATTATTATAAAGTATTATTATACGTGACCACCATAGTGGAGCTTTAATTACAAGTGCCGATAGTTAATTGTGGACAGCAGAGAACCCTGAAGACCACGGGACACGAACACAAGAGGAAATAAAATCTATAACACTACATTTAACCAAAAAAAACAACAGAGCAGGAGAATAATCTATCATTTTAAATATCACAAAATCATCCTCGTGACTTAATCTAGTCGAACCCAATACAATTTTCATTGTAAGAGACACTACAAACCTTACTTTGTTTTATGATTCCAACAAAGAAAATATATTAAAAAATGAACTTCACTGCATAGCACGCTCCTAGCCAACAACCAGCTCTAATATATCTGCCCTGATTTGTTGAAGACGGGAGGCGTACACCTGTTTTGTGACAGTTATGAACGTTTTCGAGCTCAATAGGGAATCTAAGTTGATTATTCCAACATTACACAATTAACCAATTTCTTATTAAGTGAACAGCATAGGCGTAAGGAAATAACGAGAAACAGAACTATCGACAGCTAATAGAGAACGAAAACCCAGCACGTAAACAAGAGGTACACAAAGGATTAATACTTGAAAAACAATCTATAAAAAACGAGAAACATGCACGCACTTAACACTGAATAGCAGAGAAACACTCTAAACGGCACATCTGCCAACGTGTAAACAACAGACAAGAAAACATTATTGAAACAAGATCAACAGCTAATAGAGAGCCGGGTGTTGTTTCCAATGCAGCCCCCAATAGACGGATTATCTCCGATGAATAGAAGGATTAGCCATTGTGTAGGGTACACAACTAGGGTTGCCACCTTTCATAGTGAAAAATACCGGCTGAGGGAGAGGAGGTGGAATAGAGGGAAAGGAGGAAATGTTCGCGGGAAAGAGAAAGCGGGTGAGGGGTGGAGAGTATACAGAGAGAGAAAGAAGGAACCAGCGTACTCGCTCAAGACAACAATGATAATAATAATGAATAACTAAGAAAACGACTGGTGACTGCGGAGTTGGGTCTGTGCTCCAGATTTATTCAAGCTGTAGTGGATTGTTGAAAGGAAAACCCTACAAGCCCCTGTCCCTGTAAAAGCCCCTATGAGAGATGTTGAGCCACAAATACCGGCAAAAGGCTGCCGGTATCATCTTCGTACCGGCAGAGCGGGCAAATAACCGGCCGTGCCGGTATAAAACCGGCCTGGCGGCAACCCTATACACAACTAGAGGGCGCTACGAGCGACGCTTCACCACTGGGGGCCGCTGCTGTCGTATTCCGCGGATGACGTCATTGCTCCTTCGGGGAGCATGGTGAGAGATAGCGGGAGGCATGGGATGGCGGTGCGAAATAGAGCGCCCTTGTGCAAGGCTGTGGGGGTGCTGCGAGCGATAGGACCGCCACTCTCCGCGGCGGCTCTCCACAGCGTTGTTATGGCCTCGTGATCGCGATAGGCGGCGTCGGTGGCAAAGGGTTTTGGGTCCAGCGTTGTGTACCAGTCTTTGAGGGAGTTTATATTAATCTCACTCCGTTTATTGTTCAACTGATGGTTGTTGTTTGAGAGCTCAATTGCTATGCTGTGAGATTGGTGTGTACTGCACGCATACGACAATATAAATAAATTAATATAAACAAAAGGACGTGCACGATAAATTACGCCACATTATTCTTCCCGTGTTGCTACACTTTACATTAAAAAGCACTTTCGCGAACCAGTCCCTTCACAAACAGCCGTGTGCATCCCGTCGTGTATATAGACTTGGATACTTTCCTTTTAATTGCCTAATAGCGCTTTTGCGACTCGACCGAGTATGTTAGAAGGCTCAAGACTTGCGCAATGTTATTTTGGTGATGGTACATATGTTCAGACGAAAGTGGAGGAAAGTTGTTCCCTATTTGCTTTATATATTTATTCACTTCATTATATCCACATTTTTGTCACCCGTCTTCTCCTTTGGCGCGCATGCAGTGTTGCTTTAATGACATTGAAAACACTAGTGTGGACATTTTTGCTGACATTACTCTATTTTTATCCTCTTTGTAACTTTTTATCCTTTTGTAAGTTAATCTTTCCGTGCACCTCTATGTAGGCTCACGCTGTTGGCGGGCACGTGAAACTAATAAATAAATAAATAAATAAATATCATTCTCACATACTAGTTTAAATTTAATTAGCGGTTAGTAATACTGCAGTATAAGCAATTTAGAACATTACAGTGCTGTAAGATATATTGTAATCACCTTATGGCTGCAGAATCACTGGGTGGATATCAGTAAAATTTTAGTGCCTTCTTTGCTGTGGTGGTCACTGCCACTAATAGGGATTCAGCTGAGCGTTGTGGCAATTTCAATGTAAACAGTCATCTGCTATATTGGAAAGTGAGTGATTATGGTCAAACGAGTCTCAATAAACATGATACATTCTACAATACAATCTGTAATTCCTAAATGTCAGTATGACAAGGTATGAAGAAATGTTAACATAGTGCATGTTATCATGTTATCCAAAGCAAGTTCTTCCACATCCCCCCCCCCCATGTACACACACCGAGAAAACAAATGGGTCTTGGGTTTGCCTCTGGTAACATAATTTAACTACACAAATGCAGATATGTGCAATCAAACGCATTTGCAAGGAAAGCATGAAGATTATTGCAGTTGCAACAGCCATGTCAGTAGGTCATGCACACCCTGGTATTTTTGAAATTTCTCAAACTTTTCCATATCTTCTATATGCAACGTGCTGGACATCTGGTGTGCAACACCAGATATCGAGCCAAAATCTGAGTCAGTATTGGGTCATGAACACACCGGTTTAACATGAGCAACAATAAGGAAGACGGAATGTCAACAAGTTGCAAACCGCTGTTCCATCTTGCACATTTGTCATGCTCATCTAGGTATTTTTGAAATTTCTTAAACAACTCCACGTCTTTTATATTCAACGTGCTGGACATCTAGTGTGCAACACCTGATATCGAATCAAAATCTGAGCCATTATGGGGTCATGAACACACCGGTGTAACATGAGCAACAATAAAGGAAGACAGAATGTCAACAAGTTGCAAACCGCTGTTCCATCTTGCACATTTGTCATATGCTCATCTAGGTATTTTGGAAATTTGGAATATGAATAGGATGAATAAATGTTAACATAGTGCATGCTATCCGAAGCAAGTAGCAAGTTCTTCCACATCCCCCCGCCCCCGCCCCCCCACACACACTCAGAAAAAAAAGGTCCTTGGTTTGCCTCTGTGCATGTAGCTTCTCTGATGAAATTACCTAATATTGATACAAAAAGTTTGTTGTTTTTGTTTGCATGTCGTCTGGCTTATTGTTGCTCATGTTACACCGTGTGTTCATGACCCCATACTGGCTCACATTTTGATTCGATATCAGGGGTTGCAGACTAACATGTCCAGCACGTTCAATATAAAAGATGTGGAAATGTTTAAAAAATTTCAAAAATATCAAAAATACCTAGATGTGCTGGACATGTTAGTCTGCAACCCCTGATATCGAATCAAAATGTGAGCCAGTATGGGGTCATGAACACACGGTGTAACATGAGCAACAATAAGCCAGACGACATGGAAACAAAAACAACAAACTTTTTGTATCAGTATTAGGTAATTTCATCAGAGAAGCTACATGCACAGAGGCAAACCAAGGACCTTTTTTTTTCTGAGTGTGTGTGTGGGGGGGGGGGGGGGATGTGGAAGAACTTGCTACTTGCTTCGGATAGCATGCACTATGTTAACATTTATTCATCCTATTCATATTCCAAATTTCCAAAATACCTAGATGAGCATATGACAAATGTGCAAGATGGAACAGCAGTTTGCAACTTGTTGACATTCTGTCTTCCTTTATTGTTGCTCATGTTACACCGGTGTGTTCATGACCCCATAATGGCTCAGATTTTGATTCGATATCAGGTGTTGCACACTAGATGTCCAGCACGTTGAATATAAAAGACGTGGAGTTGTTTAAGAAATTTCAAAAATACCTAGATGAGCATGACAAATGTGCAAGATGGAACAGCGGTTTGCAACTTGTTGACATTCCGTCTTCCTTATTGTTGCTCATGTTAAACCGGTGTGTTCATGACCCAATACTGACTCAGATTTTGGCTCGATATCTGGTGTTGCACACCAGATGTCCAGCACGTTGCGTATAGAAGATATGGAAAAGTTTGAGAAATTTCAAAAATACCAAGGTGTGCATGACCTACTGACATGGCTGTTGCAACTGCAATAATCTTCATGCTTTCCTTGCTAATGCGTTCGATTGCACATATCTGCATTTGTGTAGTTAAATTATGTCACCAGAGGCAAACCCAAGACCCATTTTTTTTCTCAGTGTGTGTATATGGGAGGGGGGGATGTGGAAGAACTTGCTTTGGATAACATGATAACATGCACTATGTTAACATTTCTTCATACCTTGTCATACTGACATTTAGGAATCACAGATTGTATTGTAGAATGTATCATGTTTATTGAGACTTGTTTGACCATAATCCCTCACTTTCCAATATAGCAGATGACTGTTTACATTGGAATTGCCACAACGCTCAGCTGAATCCCTATTAGAGGCAGTGACCACCACAGCAAAGAAGGCACTAAAATTATACTGATATCCACCCAGTGATTCTGCAGCCATAAGGTTCTTACAATATATCTTACAGCACTGTAGTGTTCTAAATTGCTTATACTGCAGTATTACTAACCGCTAATTAAATTTAAACTAGTATGTGAGAATGATAAATGAAGTGAATAAATATATAAAGCAAATAGGGAACAACTTTCCTCCACTCTCGTCTGAACATATGCACCATCACCAAAATAATATTGCGCAAGTCTTGAGCCTTCTAACATACTCGCTCGAGTCGCAAAAGGCTATTAGGCTATTAGGCTATTATATTAAAAGGCTATTATATTAAAAGGAAAGTATATAAGTCTATATACACGACGGGATGCACACGGCTGTTTGTGAACGGACTGGTTCGCGAAAGTGCGTTTATAATGTAAAGTGTAGCAACACGGGAAGAAAAATGTGGCGTAATTTATCGTGCACGTCCTTTTGTTTATATTAATTTATTTATATTGTCGTATGCGTGCCGTAGACCCCAATCTCACAGCATAGCAATCGATCTTTCAAACAACAACCATCTGTTGAACAATAAACGGAGTGAGATTAATATAAACTCGCTCATAGACTGGTACACAACGCTGGACCCAAAGTGGAGCAACACGGGAAGAATGATGTGGCGTAATTTATCGTGCACGTCCTTTTGTTTATATTAATTGATCTATATTGTCGTATGCCGTATGCTTGCCGTACACACCAGTCTCACAGCATAGCAATTGAGCTCTCAAACAACAACCATCAGTTGAATAAACGGAGTGAGATTAATATAAACTCGCTCAAAGACTGGTACACAACGCTGAACCCAAAACCCTTTGCCGCCGACGCCGCCTATCGCGGTCACGAGGCCATAACAACGCTGTGGAGGGCCGCCGCCGAGAGTGGCGGTCCTATCGCTCGCAGCGCCCCCACAGCCTTGCGCAAGGGCGCTCTATTTCGCACCGCCATCCCATGCCTCCCGCAATCTCTCACCATGCTCCCCGAAGGAGCATTGACGTCATCCGCGGAATGCGACAGCAGCGGCCCCCAGTGGTGAAGCGTCGCTCGTAGGACCCTCTAGTGGTGTACCCTACACAATGGCTAATCCTTCTATTCATCAGAGATAATCCGTCTATTGGGGGCTGCATTAAAAACAACACCCAAATCATCCTCGTGACGTAATCTAATCGAACACTATACAATTTTCATTCTAAGACATGCTAAAAACATTACTTTGTTTTATCAACACAGAAAATAGATATGTTAAAAATGAACATCACCACATAGCACGCTCCCAGCCAACAACCAGATCTGAATATATCTGCCCTGATTTGTTGAAGACGGGTGCGTATAGATGTATGGAATACCCCGGAACACGAACGACACGAACACAAGAGGAAATAAAATCTGTACCACTACAAAGAAGATATTCTTAATCGATATGATTACAATCAAATTACAAGTTGTATTATAAAAAGTCTAATATTCCTACACGTGAAAACCATCACTGCAATAGCCTGAATATCTGTCATAACATTTCGCGCGCAATTCCAACATTACACAACTTTTAATTTCTTATTAAGTGAACAGCATAGACTTAAGGAAATAACGAGAAACAACACAATCAACAGCTACAATTAATAGAGAGCGAAACCTGCGCACAATCTAACACATAGAGAAATAATAGCTAATCAATCTATCAAAAGGAGAAATATTACAATATAGCACAGACTTAACGCTGAAGAACAGGGGAACACGCGGCGACACGTAAACAATAACAGAGGAAAATAATCTATCATTGAACCATCATAAGATCGAACAAGATACAATTTTCATTCTAGCAAACATTACGAACCTTGATGGAGGTATCCATGACATAGAAAATATGCACTGTTTTCATCTTGGTTTTAACTCTTTTCCTCAAAGCCGGGAGACTTTACGTCTGTATCTATATGACCAAGCTCCAATGCTTTATCACTCAAAGGGTTGGGGGCTATATTCCTTCGTCCAGCGAACAGAACGTTCTAGAGCTCAGATAAGATAGTTCAAAGGTGATATATTTTATTGTGCAATGCAAATAGATGTCGATATCACTCGCGGGGATCACTATCTTGTCGCATCCTTTCCTTGAGACGGAAATCTTTCCTCAAAGTGGTTGTCAAGTCGACTAAGTTTGTAGAGATGCGATATTGTTATTGAACATGTGAGAAAGTCCAAATTTTTATTTGGTAGCAACGATACTCAATCAAAAAACCAGAAACAAATTTAATTACATCAATTTTTGAAATATCTTGCAACAGAAAGTTCTAATGAACCACACAGAAAAATCAAATGTGAAACGCAGCTCAGAAATATGAGGCATTCCTAACTCAGAGATTATTTTTTCTTATCTCAATCGAGTGAACAATTGAAACAAATACGACAGAATTAATACATCATGTATACATAATGTTCAACTCATAGAATATCAATCGAAACAAAACAATAATTAATTCAGACAAATCATTTCTAAGCAAGCAGCGTGAGTACACCGTAGAATCTGTACAGAAACTTGTCATTTTCAATGAATAAACATGATCAACTAGTGGATTCAAGCAATAAAGTGTGACGAAACCCGACGACCCCCAACACCCACATCAAGTTAGGGAGGGATGGCCTCTAGTATGGCCTTGAACATAGAATCATTGAAAGCGCACATTTTTTTCTTACTCATCACATCTTTTTGTAAATCAATTTCCATAATTCTCATGGCACGGGGATATTAATAACATTCTGAAAAATTTTAATCAATAAAATGAGCATAGATATGCTTTTAATTAAGTGTAGACGCACACTTGAAAACAGAAGAGACAATTGTTCTACATAGAAAAGATGGACAGATGTTGTACTCGCTACCATAAGTCATGGGAGGACCTGATAAAACACTGCTTCGAAAAGGAAGAGCCGCGAAACGATTCCATTATCGCTGCCTTTCAATACGTCCTAGACATGGTCGTATTTTGAGATATGGTACAAACTACAGAACTGAAGGTGCAAGAATTTATATGCCGAATCTACAATACTTATAAAAATATCTGCACATCAACGTTGGAAGGACCACTGGGATTGATGGCGGAGTTTTTGAGATTTGCTAACGAAGAATTGAAATACACTAGACCAGATGTAATGCAGAATGTAATCCAGAATCATTGCAATGGGCGTTGCGTTCATCAAGAAAGCAGTCAGATCAAATTATCATATACAAACGGTCTATATCGCACGATTTATTACGGATTTGTTGAAATTACACATATCTGAGATGAAAAGTACATAAAATCTTATCACGTGATATGTTCCACTACCACGGCAACGCAAGTATTTTATTCTACCGGTCAGTGATGTCGAATGAGCAGAAGTTCAATATTGTCGTGCAAGGTCTGATGTATTATCACCTGTTGAAACTCAACAAGCATATCAATTGCGGTGGACCACCGGACGATTTTCATCTAATACTCTCTTGTACACCATTCAAGAATCTTCATACAAAGAAGGGAAACATCAATAAGAGAATGTGCAAGTTCATCACGACAAAGTGCAAGTTGTTGAAGCAATACAAACACGGCGACAACATATCACCTGCGTTAATAAACGCTGGATTCAAGCACCCAATAATCAGAATAAACTATTTCATGTCTTCGGAATTCATCAATGAAGACAACAAACGAAAACTTCAGAGTTTGAAATAGAACTGTAATTTATCGGAATAAACAAGCATATAATTGAAATAATAATTGTATTCTTTGTCATCATTGCAATGTATTCTACACATCGCAACTAAAACAGCTTATGATTAGATTGAAGATTGCTAAGGAGATGAATATTCCACACTGTGTGTAAGAATTCTCATATAGAATGAGACCTGACCATCAAATAGGTTTTACCTGACTACACTCTGTACAAGTTCAACATCTGAAGGATAGAATTGCTGGAGAAGGATCGGTCATTGAATTTTAGAGGCATGATACATTTATGCAGAGCCATAACATAATTTATGATGACTTTAATAAATATATTTTCACTTGTACTTTTGTGTATGGCTATCCTTTGCATGTACACAGCCTACTACACACCTGTTGTAGCTGAAAAAAATAGCGATCCAAGTCGGCTCAGGCTGAAAAAAGACGAAAGAAGTCGGCCCAGGTTGAAAAATGTGTGATGGTAAACGCGCACGCAGCTCTCCGGCCACGCGCCGCCCACCGGTAAGATCCTCCACCCGAGCGCCGCCCGCCGATCGTGGGAAAAAATACGCGAAAAAGGTCGGCCAAGGCGCAAACATTTTGAAAGAAGTTGGCCCAGGCTGAAAAATGTGAGAGGGTAAACGCGCACGCAGCCCTCCCCCCGCCGATAAGCTCGCGGACAAAGATCCGCACACGCGTCGCGCAGGGAAAAATACGCGCAGGGCTCAGGGGAAGGGGTCACGTAGTTTGGACACCATGTTGTTTCTCAACCACCCTTTACTACTGGCTCCGGTTACAGGTGACCGAAGGGATCAGATGTGCTCGTTGGGACAACTTCGTAGCTTTTAGAATTACAACGTTAATGATTGAAAGTTAATTAACACATGGCCATGGGAATTCGCTAATACCCTCATAAGGAGTGCCCTTCAGCATATTGCAATTGATTTCATCTCAGAAAACGTGATATATAAATTTTTAAGAAATGTGTTCGCATTTAGCTGGGGGTGCGTTTTTTTATTCTACCCGGGTAACCCCCCGGGTTACGCACCACGTGACCCGAGTAAGATGTCACGTGATCTGTGGGTAGGTACCCCCGTTTAGAAATTTTCGCCCATTACGAGTTACGCCCGTCTCAGCGAACATGGCGGCAGAGGCAGACGACGTTTTTGACGAGGACATGATTTTAGAAGTTGCGGCACTTGTGCTGCTTGATGCATTTGACGAAGCGGAAGATGATGACGAAGGAAGAAAAAGGCATCCATCCAACGAAACAACAGTCGTGCTAAAGCCACCGAAATATGCTCGGAATCGCAAAGTTAAAAGACGCGGGACTCTCACTTGACGTGGTGTGACGTCATAACCCTCTGCTACCCACCTGCTGAGCTGGGTCAGTGAGAGTAGGTACCCAGAGTAACCCTCCAGCGACGAGACTTGAATTTTCGCCGGTAGGTTATGACGTCACTTCCGTCACCCTCGATTTTCCGCCCAGTAAGGGTTACCCCTGAGTTACCCGGGTAGAATAAAAAAACACACCCTGGGACACCCTGTGTAAAGTGCAAAGAGAAATGCCCCTAGCTAAGTTTTACGTAAAAAGGTGAAATATGAGTTGTGATGTTGTCGAAGTACACATGTGAAAGACGACGAAGAGTGCTCGTGGGCTCGGGGAGGGGCAGGGGGGTCGGACTCGGCAAGAAAAGTGTGCCCCCGAGGGCGCTGACATTTTGGGAGGCATGAACAGGGTTGCCTTTGGCTGCGCGCTTCACCGCTAAGTTTGACTTCCTCGTCTCTTGTTTCAAAACTCGTTTAAATGTCACAAATCTGTGACTGTTTTGGTGAAATGTGCAAAATTGAGAAATAAAGTGTTGATAAAAGTCAATAAAAGTCTGCAAGTTCAGTTCCTGAGTGCTGTCAAATTGCGATCTCAACGTTCTCTGGCTCAATCGAGCACCAGCAGGGAACTGGCATGTAGTTTCGCTTTCGCATCGCTCTGTACTTGTCAGACGCGGACGCTGCAGTTACACAGCTTGAAAGATGCCCAGCTGTTGTGTGAAATGTAAAATGAGGCAGAGTAAATCCTGCGGGGTGTCATTTCACAAGTAAGTGTCCACTGGGTCCATGCACAAGTATTTTCTGTGGCGTGCCCAGTCGCCTATAAACGTTGTTCACTCTAAACGAATATTGTCGAAACTTACGGCACGATCTTGAGATACATATTATCGCAGTTTTCCGCGGGATCCACACCTGCTTTCCCGATGACTGGAGCACTTGACATGCAATCGCTCGTTCCTACACGCGGTCAGAGAGTATGCTCTAGGCACTTCCACACTTCTAGCTTCATCGCTGGTCATCAGACAGCAAAACTGAAGGCAAACGCGGTCCCTATGACAGTGAGGCCAGGAACTGCTGAGGTATCCGGTTATTCTTTATTACTTTTAAAATGATACAAAAGGAGATAATAATGGAAGAACTTTTTTAGAGCCAAGTAACAGCCAGCCAGCCAGATGAAAGAGATGAAAGTGGTGCTGACACAGTTTCCCTGGTAAGTACATAGTAGGTTGTGCAGCCACCCCCCTGTATGACTGCCTTCACTGCATGTTTTCCAGGAAATGCTTGAAGCCAGTGCTGAGCAAGCAGAGCCCGCCGTCCCTTCTCTAGCTGTTCCACTGCCTGTAAGGACATGAATTCTTGCTTACGTGCTTTTACAACTAGACCTGTAGGATGGCTTGGCCTATAGATTGTGCTATTCCTTCCCTTTTTAATGGTCTTAATTTTCTATCAAGGAGATGCCCGAGGCAAGTGCTGTGGAAGCAGAGACTACCAGCCCCCTCAACCTGTTTCACTGCTTGTAAGAATGGCTTGGTCAATAAGTCATACATCTGCTTCCATGTAGGATTTTTTTCATTCTTTTCTAAGGAAGGGCCTGAAAGCAGTATTCCACGGGCGCAGACCCCCAGCCCTAGTCCGGCTATCCTACTGCCTGTGAGCACATGAGCTTTCTTAATAATAATAATGAGGATGATGCCTCACTAGTGCTCAAGAATGTAATACCTATTTGTGGGCCTAAGGCTCCAATAACTATTCTCAAAGCGTGAATTCTATGCAGTGTAACGTCATGTAACCCGAGCTGTAGAAATAAATGCAAACATTTTTTAGGCTAACCTGTTTGACCATGAGGACCATTCCTACTGTAAGCTGCCACAAAAGCGGAAAGCAGTGAGTATATGTCTGTATGTCATTTCTTATTCCTGCTGCTTTCTGCTGTCAGGTTCTTCTGCTGCTGAAAAACATGAAAACACAGACAAATTGCTTTTGTGACTATAGCCCACTGCGAAACAATGCATTCCAATTCCTGTGAGCAGCGACAGTTCCTACTACCATTTCAGGAGTGTCAGCAGGAAAGCCCAGATCCCAAAACACAACGACTTGAGGACATTTCTCTAGATGTTTTGTCCCCTGACCCCAGAGCAGGGGAGCAACAACCGGAAACATGCAATGAAACCACGCCTACACGACAACCGGTAATTTTAAAATGCAAAATATTGGGGAATGCTGTCCTTAACCAACAGGCAACTTTGCAGGTGTCTGTGAGCAACACAGATACTGAGGGCAGCCCGATCGCACCCAAGGGTCACAAGGAGCACACCTACCACAGCAAAACAACGCCAAGAACAGGAATGAGACAACTTCGAGAGAAGAACCAGTACCTGCGTGGTGTCCGTCGACGGCTGCAACTGACCCTGAAAAGGAGAGAAAAGAAAATTAAAAATCTAAAAAGCCTCATTGCTGAACTGAAGGAAAAGAACTTGTTGGCAGAGGAGGCTCAAACAAAGCTGGAGTCCTTTGGGGAACTGCCACAAGAGATACTTAAGGAATGGGCAAAGAACGTGAGAAAGAAAAAGCCAGGCCGTAGATATTCCCCAGAAACTAGGAGATTTGCAATGACACTCCCCTTTTATTCACCTCGTGCCTACAAATATGTCTCAAAACTATTCCCAATGCCAGCTGTAGACACACTCCGCGAATGGTCAAAGGTTATTGGTGCTTGGCCTGGCTTCACGCAGGAAGTCTTAGACCACCTGAAGAAAAAGCATGAAACAACTGAGAGGAGAGAGAAGCTGTGCTCAATCATGCTTGATGGAATGAGCATACGCAAAAAATGTGAAGTAGACAAGGCCACTGGACGGCTAATTGGTTACGTTGATTTTGGGGAGGACCACACACCTCATGACACGGATGATGCGCCCCTAGCAGGTGACTCTTTGGTATTTATGGCTGTGGGCGTGGCATCACCATGGAAAATACCCTTCGGCTATTTTCTAAATAAGGGGCTATCTGGGGAAGTACTGAAGACACTACTGACAGAAGCCATCATGGTGCTAACAAATTGTGGGCTCGAAGTCGTGGCAGTCGTCTGTGACGGGCTATCGTCTAATGTTATGATGGGGCGACTGCTGGGGTGCCATATCCATGCCAACAACACAGAGGACTTTCGGACATTTTTCTCCCATCCTGCTGATGCTGACAAGAGCATACACCTAATTTTTGATGCTGCACACGGTCTTAAACTGCTCAGGAACCTGTTGGGGGACCACAAGGTGTTACAGAGCAGCCACTATGGAGTAAGCAAATAGGATGACAATACTACCAACTGTCCCTTGTGAATAATGTGGGAACAAGGATGGACGAGTTTTTTTCTGGTCCCTCCACGTTCCAGCATTATGCATAAGTTGAGCTCACTTTTCTGCATTTGAATGCAGTACACCTAGCTTCCATTTCAGTTTCTCTCTTGCCTGCCAACAAATTTAAGTATACTTTCACCCTTCTTAGACAATCAGGTGGGCCTTTATTGAAAGGCTGCAGCAACTCCAAGAGAAGGAGGGCCTCAGAGCAGCAAACAAGCTCACCAGATCCCATATTGAGTTTGGCCGCCAGATCATGAAGGTCCGCCTTGCAGCGCAGACTCTAAGTTCATCCGTGAGCAAAGCCCTGACCCACGCACGGCTCCTGGGATTGACCGAATTTGAAGGAAGTGACGCAACCGCTTCGTTCATTGCCGACGTAGATGAGTAGGCCTTTCATTTTCATGACTGTGGCCACTAAAGCTAAAGCATGAACATCTTTTACAGAGCATTTGATTTGCTTAATTCGCACAGTCCCATTGGCAAAGGATTTAAGGCACCGCTTCGCAATGTAACAATTTCCCAGCAAGGAAAAAGGATGCTTACATTGTCGTCAAGAATGATGACACTGCGACTTCCATCCGGGGAGCTAGCTGCTCAGCATGGGAGACGCATGTCAGTCATCAGCGTGGCCTTTACGCTAAAAAGTGTTGCACAGCTGGCAGAAGCGCTGTTCCAGGCGGGCGCATGCAGGTAACATGTAGAGGTCTAGAATCAGAAAACAGTATGTTTGAACAAACTATATTACTCCCTTGCACTCCCCTAATTACATCACTACGTACCGCCTCAGCCAGGACCACTTGGAACTGTTCTTCAGCTGCATCAGGCAAAGAGGAGGATGGAATAATAACCCATCAGCTTCCCAATTCCGTCATGCCTACAGGAAGCTTCTGATACACGCTGAAGTTCAGGCCCCAAGCTCTGCGAATGTTGCGCCTACAGTGGAAGGCATAGAGACACTCGGTCACCAGGGCAAGCCGCGAAGGGAGGAAAGTGCAGGTGAGGAGACTCCCACTGCAGAAGTTCCTGCAGAGGACAACATCTGTGCCCTTCTACAGTGTGCTGACCATGACTACGGGGAATCATCCAGACTCAGCAGGTTCAGCGAGGACATTGTTGCCTATATTGGAGGATATGTTGTTAGAATTGTCTCCTCAAAACTCACCTGTAATGGTTGTTTGGACACACTCCTAGATGACGAGACATCAAGTGTTCTCATCATGCTCAGGGACAATGGAGGGCTGGTTAAACCATCCTCCTTTGTTACACGTCATCTGTGTAGCGCTGAGCAGACCTTTCGTCTCGAGAAATTGAGGTCTGTGAAGCTTGTAGTGCGGGCGATCGTTTTGAAATCGTTTAATCACTTCATCCTAACACACGGTGACAAGCTACCACTGTGCCAGCACTATGCAGAGGAGCCTGATCACATAATTTCACTGGCAAAAGTGATCCTGCAAAAGTATGCTGGCATCAGATTAAGAGAACATAGTAGAAGAATTACAGAAGCAAGTCGTGGTGCCCAAGTGAGGCAGATGCTCACGAAACAAATCTTGTTCCGCAATCAGTAGATGCCCTAAATCGTCGTCGTCTTCGCTCGCCCCAAGTGGACCTGCGACCCAAAATTTATTTTTTCTTCTTACTTATACCTGTGTGCCTTGATGAAAACACTAAAAGTTTACGACGCTTTCCTACATTGTTGCATTGTTATAACGCGCAAACGACGGAACAAGGTAGGAGTGATACACAGGCAGTAACATGTACCACGAATTTCGCCTGTTGTCCCTGTTAATGACCAACAACCACGGCAAATAAAGGCCTTTCGAGGAAACGCACAGTTCGGAAACACACATTTCTTTGTTCGAACACTTAAACGGTCATATATCCACATTACATGCTATTCGCTAGGCCTCACTGTGTGCAACAAGACACACGTTATCCTTTTACGCCACGATACAAGCTATTATTCCAAAAGAAGCCGTTCAACGCAATTGCCCAAAGGTACGACGACAAACGTCTGCATCATGCATGCAAACAACAACTGATAGGTGTATGCTGACATATTTCCTGCTCGGCTCGGCGAGCAATGCGGAGGCCATGAGAGCAGACGAACGCCACGCCCGAGGCGTTCTCACTTACGTTGCCATACAGATCCGCATTGTTGCCCTCAAAAACGAGTACTTCGCTAACATTTAGCGTGCAAAAAGAGGTCTGGCAACGCTGTCTATGCCTCCACTGGCCGCGCGCAGGTGGGCACACCCCGCGGTAGGGAGAAAGCATTGGCCACGCGCCACGGCCGTTCTCTAGAGTCTTCCTATATTATCTCTATGGAGCAGAGAGAGCGCGTTAGTTGGAAGTTGGAACTTGAAGCGTCGTTGCGAGGTCGTTTTTTCTCTTCGGTTGCCGTGGCAGATATCGGGCATCGCCTGTGCACTATTTACGTGGTTTTAGTGCGTTTTCTAAGACAACGTGATGACAATGAGTCATGTGAAACATATTGGCGATATCTCGGAGAAGTTTCGACGCTAGGAAGACACAGCGTCCGGAGAAGAACCGGACGATGAAACGCCAAACGGACTGCACAGAATGCTTCTTCCGATTTTAAGAGGTATAAGTGCTTACCGTGGTGCTTCGATTACTACTGATTATGTGTTTTATTTTAGGAGCTAGAGGAACCTGAGAAACATGGTTAAGACGAGTACAAACATTAGGATCGTTTGGTGAAGAGGGAAATGGTACATGCCGCGACCTACATGGACGGAGGTGTCATCTTTGAGAAAATACAGGTGTGAGATGGTCAACAAAACGCCATGTTCCCTGTTGTCCGTGGGTGCATCGCAACTTCAACACAAGCACATGCCTCGTCTGAACGCAGTGAGTGATTACCCGTGTGCGACTTAGTACGTGAGAGATGTATCGATAATTTCTTTATCCTTAATGTATGCTCATAGCAGAATAAACAATATTTACTTCAACAGTATGTGCTTTTCTACGCATTACTTTCGGTTCTTACATGCATTTAGTGGTCCCATCTGCTAAGTGGTCGGATCCGGGACCACTTAGCAGAACGGACCACTAGATAATTTCCATTGGTTCCACTACAAGTGGTACCACCGTGAAACTGGTTCCACTTTTAACTGGTCCCAGCCATTGAATGGTTCCACATTCCAAGTGGTTCCTGTCCGATAATCCACTTCGAAGTGGTCCCACTCCAGATTTTTGCCTGGGGCTTTTTGATGTTCGTCGACAGGCAGGAGAAATTTTCGGTTCACTGCGTTGTACTGATGGCAACCAACCGATGCGGTGAGCAGCCTTGTTAACTAACTCTACTCTACGACAGGAGACACAAAAAGCTAGCCTCACACCATGAGTTTCTGTTAAGGAGGTTACGTGTCCGTGAGACACAGAGGCGAAGGGTAAGAGGCTATCGAGGGGGATCAACATATCCCTGTTAAAAACGGTCGATGAGTCACAGGGGTGCAGAAAAGATGGCTATCGGAGGGGTCAACGTATTTTTCAGGCTTTGTGATGCGATGGTTGCCCTATATAGTCGTCAAGGTTGCGACGAGAATAACTGTGTGTTGGAAGGTGACAAAACCTCCCGTTCTGCCACGATATATAGCATGAAAGTAAGAAGGTCCGGTCCCAAATTGTCTCGAATAGGCAATTCTAGGCACGAAACTTGGAAAAAGGCATTTATGCATGAAAATGTTCAGTTTAGGCATTTATAGGCATTTTTAGGCAAATGCCTAAAAATCCTGGCCCTAGTTATTAGTAATGCCTTTCTTTTCAACAGGAAAGTGCATCACGCAAATAACCCAGTTCAGATCTGGTGCAGGAGGTGCAAGCGAAAAGAATGCACCTATAGTGGTATTGCGCGGGTGATTATCGAACCGACCGAACGCGCATTACGCGTCGCCATCTTTACTCAGTCGAGGTGAGTACACGTTCCTAAGCTACTTCAGCCTTCCTAAGTACATGTTAAATACACGTCCTTCTGAGTACACGTTCGTACGCTACTTGTTCTGAGCTACTCGACCCGGGATTTCTCCGGGGTCACGTGGGCACGACTCGATCACTGCAATTGGGTGCGCAGTATGTTCAATAAAGACGGCTTTCTCGTTCGTGGTAAAGTTTGACAATGTGTTGAGGGTGCAATGTAGAATCCACATAAATATTTGCTGCCTAACTAGAGTGACTCTTGGAAAATCAACGTTGTTCTCTATGTTCACAATCCAGAGTTGATCTACTCGACCTGCGAGTTTCTTTTAGCACGCACCCTTGGTTAGCGCTCCTATACAGGGTGTCCCAGAAAACGTGTCATTGAATTATAATAAAAAAACTACACGACATACGGTCATGCGGTCAATGGCATTTGCTCTTACTGGGTTTTTGCCACCTCCTCATGTGAATGTCGTGTAAAGTAAGTTTAATTATGTAAATTTTTGCGAGCTTAAGTCGGAAATTTGCCTAGTAAAGGTCACTTTTTTACCCCACCAATGTGAAGAGCGTGTCTAATGTAGTCAAATTAATGATAATTGACAGGGATATTCAGGAGCTATCCCATCGGAAAAAATAGCCGAACATCATGCTCTACGGAGGTCGCACAGAATAGCGCACGATGAATTTGTCAGCGCAATCTTTGTCAGTCCGACGAAAGGAGGTTGGAAACCCAGCCCTCCCCGATATCGCAGAAAGAGACAAAGCAGGCACGGCTTATCACGTCCGACTTTCGCTTGGATAATGCTTTCCCTCTCCCAATTTTAGGAAGTGTTACTTTTTCTACTATCACTCTGTGGGCTGGCTTCGGAACCTCCTTTCGTCGCACTGAGAGCGATTGCGCTCAAAAAGTCATCGCGCGCTATGGTCCGGTGCTCCGAAAAGCATGATATTCGGCTATTTTTTTCCGATGGGATAGCTCGTGAATATCACTGTGAATTATCATGAATTTGAGTGAATTCGGCACGCTCTTCATATTGGTGGGGTAAAAAAGTGACCTTTACTTGGCAAATTTCTGAGTTCAGTTCGCAAATACTTACATAATTAAACTTGGAGTACATGACATTCACATTAGGAGGTGGTAAAAGCCTAATAAGAACAAATGCTCTTGACCGCATGATTCTAGGTGGCGTAGTTTTTTTTATTATAATTCAGTGACACGTTTTCTGGGACACCCTGTATATGGCGGGCTAGAAAGACCATAGCGCTACACGACACAATATGTCAACAAACATGGCTGCCTTTCAAGTCGCAGCAGCGCTCCAGTAATGGCCTCCGTGGACTAAAGAAATACCGAGAGGGCACGCGAAAAAAATTAAATGAGGGAGTCTTGAGGGTAGAGTAGGGTTTATTCACTGACGTTACCTCGCCGGCATACTGTAGGTCCCTCGAAGTTATGTTCCCGCATTAGTTCGCTGCCATATGCTTTTTGGGTGACTATTACCGTCGAAAACATGAAAATTGCTTGGATATGCTACAAATCACGCTGCACAATAACTTTGAAACACCAAATATACGGTGTAGGAAGGGAGTTGCCTCAGCAGGACAGAAGCCGCTCTCTGTTTTCGAAATATCGGGGGCTTCTGTCCAGAGGCAACTCCTTTCCTACATTTCTACCGGTTCGCTGGATTTCTGCCCATCTACAAATATACGGTGGGTGTGATATGGGTAGCGGCTTGGACGGGACCTACAGTCACTGATCCCTATAGTATATAGGCTGGATCGCGCATAGGGTGCTCCACAGCGTGGTCACCGGCCGCCATATTGGTGGGCCCCACGCATTCTGTCGTCTGCATTTAGTTCAAGCGGGGCTGCCCGTATTTTTTAAAATTTACTTTAAACTAAAGGGCATGTCATGCCAGTTTGTTGCAGCTTTGAGTACACTTCACACGGGCAGATAATTTTTCGCAGGTAAGTCTTTATTTTGAGGAAAAATATGTTTATTCGCATCGCATGCACCTGATCTCGAATTTGTTTGCATTGCTGCTTCGCTGGTGCCATTACGTACTAAAAAAGCATTTGTGGCTGCTCCTACCAATTTCAAGACCATGTATTTTCTATAAACAATGCGCTTGTACTTGCAGGTTCCCCTCACAGTCGCTCAGCTGTGCCGAAGAAGCGGATGAGGAACCTGCGCCAATAAGCCAATTTGTTCCGCTGTCCTTTTAATTTGTGAGGTACGGTGGAAGTAAATAAACTGCTGTGTTAACCTCGTATGTGCAGTCGCTCCTACAGCGTGTGTGATAAGTCATGCATGTGCATGCTCTTCGTGCACAGCGCTTCGAATTTCTGGAATGAAATACGCTGACAGCTGAACAACTGGAAAGCACTCGTGACAATAACGTTATTTTAAGATGAGGAATAGGAAGTTTCATCGCCAGGGTCTATACTCCACCCCATTGCTGGATGCTGATGTGGTGAATAAAATAATGAGCCTCTTCAAAATAAGGATCGAGGTCTTATTGCAGAACACACCCAGAGACACTCGTAGAACATAATACGATAAAGGATAAAGTCAAACGAGAACCGTACAATACCAAACTACTTAATAACGAACGAGAGCCGCGGAACACCACACGAAAACCGAACAACAAACGAAAACAAACAAAAAATATAAAAACGGAATTACCTTACAATAACAAACAGTGTGAAACCTTTCTGAGCAAAAATAATTAATTTTATAGGTTAACATTCACCAAATTCACCTTCATGCGTATGCGCCCTGTGCACGACAGTTACGACCCCCTATTCGGAATACAGGCAGCGGAGAAGAAAAAGAAGGCAATTATCATTAAAAACTACAGGAACACGGCTGAAGCACGTTTGGAATACATCAGCACACTGATTCCTAAGAAAGATGCCTGCTAATCAGCAATGAGGTGCGTTTAAATCGCAATAAATACTCAAAGTCAAATCGCTTCCCATTGTTTCCTATGGGAACAACCGGCGCCAGTGGGCCCTCCAACATGGCGCCCTGTTGCCGCACCTCTCTCCCACGCGCCCCTCTCCTATGCGCGATCCAGCCTTCATACATAGAGATCAGTGCCTACAGTATGCAGCACATCTACCTGCAAGCGACAGTGGCGGTCTCCGGCGAATGACGTCATGAGAATAAACCCTTATTATCTACCATTGTTTTTGATGAAGTCGTTCGCAAAATAACGCAGTGTGAAGGCTATAGGTCTCAGTATCTGGCTTTCCAGGGCACGTGAGCACCGCGTTGCGGCCGGCGAATTTTGTTATTTTGCCATTTTATCACAGAGACTATAACTTCTTCCTCTTCCCTTTCCTGTGAGTTTTAGTACATGGAAAGCCCTACGGAAAAGGAAGTTACCAAATCCAAGTTTGGCAATGTGATATCACCCCGTACAAAGGAACAGCGCCATTGGCTTATCATGTTTTCGAAACCGTTGTCGTGACCAAAACCAGGTGGTATTTGCAGAGAAAAGGAAAGATATACGGGGAAAGGGCAGACCATCTAATGACAGCCGCTAGGTGCTCCATGCACTGGTGCTCCGTATAGTGCCGCTAGGTGGTAAAGGCAACTGGCGTTTCACCATAGACGATGAGAAGGGAGTACTTAATTGCAAAACGGTGCATCTCCATCGATCGCCAATCTTTCCGAACCTCCAGTCGCTCCGTCTCCTCTTTTTCCGTCTTTCCTCTCTTCTCTTCTTCTATCCTCTTTTCCTCTCTCGTATCTTCTTCGCGTCTACCGTCTGCTTTTCGTGTTTGCCTTTTTTCTTCGCGTCTATCTCTCCTTCGTGTTTGCCTTTTCTTCTTCGCGTCTATCTCTTCTTCGTGTTTGCCCTCTTCGCGTCTATATCTTCTTCGTGTTTACTTCTCCTCGCGTCTACCTTCTCTCTCTTCGCGTATCTAATTCCCTTCTGTCATTTCTTTCAGGATGAAACTTCAAGTCGATCAACTGCTTCGTGGCGGAAAGATGATGGCGAAAACCGCGCTCGCAATTGTGTACCTGACGGGTCTAGCAGTGTTCTTAGCTGTAGGGCGCCCATACCTTGCGCTTGTTTTCACGCTGCATCCGGGTGTCTTTTGTGGGCTGCTTTGGTACAATATACCCAGGGCAGTTGTCAAGGTGTACCAGTCATGGACCGGGGCGAACCAACTGTCGGTGGAAGGGCAATGCGTCCGCGTCATTTTGACATCCTACTGGGCAATGCCTATTCTTGTCTACATTGAAGGACTTTGTTTCATGCTTTGCATCGGGCACTTTTGCTTAGCATTAGTGTACACTAGTTTGTCTGCTGCGACATTTCTCATGTCTCGGGAAATTTGTCGCGTAGAGTGAACAAGTGTCAAAGAGGTAGTGACACTCTTTTAAAATGGCAGAAGGGGATTCACACGGAATTAGTCACATCGGTGGTATTGCAGCAATATGTACCGCTTGGTAGCTTGGTAGACGATAATCGGAAGCAATCTTCATGTCTGGAGAAGGATGTCTTGAGCATCTACGAACATGTAGAGGGCAACAAATTGCATAGGGGCAGATTTCTTTGAATTCTTGCAGGCTTGCACGATGTGGCAGAGGAGGCACAACTATATCAACAGGAGGACTCTCATGGAGGTTCAAGTGATACCTGCGGTATTGCACCAATATATACCGCTTGCTGCAGCTTGGTAGCTTGGTAGACGTAATCGGAAGCTGTCTTCAGGTCGGGAGAGGAATATTTTGAGCATCTGCGAACAAGTAGAGGACAACACAGTGAATGGGGGCAGTATTGCAGCAATATGTACCGCATACTGTAGCTTGGTAGACGGTATCGGGAGTAGAGCCCTGCACGGGCCAACTTTTCTGGGCCCGACCCGGCCCGGGCGCATCGAAAAATGGCCCGGCCCGGCCCGACCCGACCCGACCTTCATATTTTTATGCAGCCCGACCCGGCCCGGCCCGGTGACCCAGTGACTAGAGCCCGGCCCGGCCCGGAGTCTAAGCAAATAGAGCCCGGTGACCCGGCCCGGTGACCCGGTGAGTAGATCCTGGCATAGTATTTCCAGCCGCGACGTACGCGTTTCTGGCGATTATCCAACAAATTTACCAGTAAATTTATAAGGAGAGAAGACAAACATACAAGTGATGGCGGTTTAACACCATAACCGCACCAGACCAAATTAAATCCAGAACGTACGCGGGCATGGGCGTTATCGTTACACTGTCAAGATTTTGCGGAGGTACAGGAAGCGGTCGACAAACTCCTTCTCCCAGTCCATACCCATCTCACCAAGCTTTGCCAAGTGATTGTGAAATACGTGAGGAGTGAGGAGCAATGTAAAGTGGTTTTCAGAATGTTCCAGAGGGTCGAATCATATGCCTAATGCAGTATCCCTTGCTTGTCTTTGCAAAATATGCACAGGAATGACGCAAGCACATGATGATATGAACTAACGCATCTCCATTGTATGAATTAACTGCGTGGCCCGGCGGGGCCTGACTCTCGGAAACATATTTGTCGGCCCGGGCCCGGCCCCGCCCGCGGTACTAGCGTATTTTGTCGGCACAGGCTCGGCCCGGCCCGGAGCACACACCCAATAACAAGCCCGGCTCGGCCCGCGGGCCGGGTCGGGGGCCCGGGCCCGGCAGAGCTCTAATCGGAAGCTATCGGTATCGGAAGGTCTGGAGAGGAGAGGAGAAGGTCTGGAGAGGAATATCTTGAGCATCCCAGTATACAGGGTGCCCCAGAAAACGTGTCATTGAATTATAATTTAGAAAAACTACACCACGTAGGATCATGCGGTCAACTGCATTTGTTCTTACTAGGTTTGTGCCACCGACTGATGTGAAGGTTGTGCAACGTAATTTTAATAATGTAAATTTTTGCGAATTGAAGTCGGAATTTTGCCAAGTAAAGGTCGCTTTTAATGATCGGAAATTAATGATAATTGACAGGGATATTCAGGGGCTATCCCATCAGAAAAAATAGCCGAACGTCATGCTCTACGGAGCTAGCGCGCGACAAATTTTTCAGCGAAATCGTTCTCAGTCCAACGAAAGGAGGTTGGAAACCCAGCCCACACCTGCAACGCAGAAAGAGATAACACAGGTATATGGCTTATCAGGCCGACTTTCGCTGGGATCGCACATTCCCTCTCCCAATTTCAGGAACTGTCACTTTTTCTACTATCACTCTGTGCGATAGGTTTACAACCCCCTATCGTCGGACTGAGGGCGATTGCGCTCAAAAAGTCGTCGCGCGTTATGGTGCGGTGCTACGAAAAGCATGATGTTTTGCTATTTTTTCGAATGGGATAGCTCGGAAATATCGCCTTCAATTATCATGAACTTGAGTGAATTCGGCACGCTCTTTATATTGGTGGGGTAAAAAAAGACCTTTACTTGGCAAATTTTAGCAAATATTTACATAATTAAACTTTCGGTACATAAGATTCACATCAGGAGTTGGCAAAAACCTAGTAAGAGCGAATGCCGTTGACCGCATGATTCTAGGTGGCGTAGTTTTTCTATTATAATTCAATGACACGTTTTCTGGGACACCCTGTATATGGACGCTGTATACGTGCAGCAGAGTGCGCTTTGAATATGAAACTTTTTTCTCTTAAATGAGTCTTCTTCGTGGAACATCAGTTTTTGTCGAAATTCGTTATATTTACTCGTTTTCGATAGCCTCGCGTTGCAGTAGAAACGAAACTCGCGTCAGCAAATCAGCCGAACCGGCATCGACACCGTTCCTGGTCATGATTTGCCTCCTTCCGGGGCATTGTTTTGGTAGGCGTCACCATTCTGCAACTCGCCTTCACCTAGCGCACAGGTGCGTTAGGTGAAGCCTAATTTACAAACCTACCAGAATGGCTAGTGTCGGATAAAAATGGAATCGGAATCGGAAGTAGGAAGAAAAAAAAAACGAAACTTTCATACGTAAGACAAACGTCTGACATTGCCAAAGGTGTAGCGTCGAATGCTTCCGACGGAATCCTCTGTCTTACTCCCCGGCCGTCTCGCCCGCCTCGGGTATCGTGCCCTCCTCGCTCTCGTGCGCGCGTACTTTGACCGCTGCGCTAACACGCTAACACTAGATTTGTACGTACGTTTCCGCGAAAAATGGCGAAATGTAACGTTTTGATGTCAGGTGAAGCCCACCTTAAGGAGCAGCATATGTTGCTTCGTGTTGTTTTCTCCCCTTGGTATTGTAAAAGTATGTGAATTTTTTTGGAACGCTTTCTTTTCTTGTTTATTTT
This sequence comes from Ornithodoros turicata, assembly GCF_037126465.1. Lineage (NCBI taxonomy): Eukaryota > Metazoa > Arthropoda > Arachnida > Ixodida > Argasidae > Ornithodoros > Ornithodoros turicata. The sequence goes on along the minus strand of NC_088209.1, from coordinate 4,966,830 downwards.
TCTCTTTCCTTTGTAAGTTTACTTGCGCATTTCTATCTTGTATTTTTTGTACTATCGACAAAAGCGAGCGAAGAAAAAACAAACAAACATTACGGGACAGTGATCGTAACGTCGCTTCTTTTCGCCTCTCCGTCTGTACTATGAGCGTGCGTGTGACTTTTTTTTCCAGCGTAGTGCAAAGTAATCCATTCACGGGGAGGCGAGGGGGTTAGAACGTACAACAGATGAACACGGGACATGTATGCACAGGACAAGCATCAGGACAATCGAAGGCTCCGATAATGTTCAAACCATTTTGACGATATCTGAGTATAGCTCTTTACACCCGGCCCGCTCATTCGGCAGAGCTTCGCACCGGGCACGAAGGTAGCGACAGACGAATGACAGGACTACAGACGCATAAGCTACCTGCGCGAGGTCAACGGGACACACATGAATCTGCAGTACGTAACAGCTGACCACAACGTGAAGTTTGTGTGTCCTGTGACGGGCACTAACACCCAGCGTATAACTAACCCAACCCAACCCAACCCAACCCAACCCAACCCAACCCAACCGAACCGAACCGAACCGAACCGAACCGAACCGAACCGAACCGAACCGAACCGAACCGAACCGAACCGAACCGAACCGAACCGAACCGAACCGAACCGAACCGAACCTAACCGAACCTAACCTAACCTAACCTAACCTAACCTAACCTAACCTAACCTAACCTAACCTAACCTAACCTAACCTAACCTAACCTAACCTAACCTAACCTAACCTAACCTAACCTAACCTAACCTAACCTAACCTAACCTAACCTAACCTAACCTAACCTAACCTAACCTAACCTAACCTAACCTAACCTAACCTAACCTAACCTAACCTAACCTAACCTAACCTAACCTAACCTAACCTAACCTAACCTAACCTAACCTAACCTAACCTAACCTAACCTAACCTAACCTAACCTAACCTAACCTAACCTAACCTAACCTAACCTAACCTAACCTAACCTAACCTAACCTAACCTAACCTAACCTAACCTAACCTAACCTAACCTAACCTAACCTAACCTAACCTAACCTAACCTAACCTAACCTAACCTAACCTAACCTAACCTAACCTAACCTAACCTAACCTAACCTAACCTAACCTAACCTAACCTAACCTAACCTAACCTAACCTAACCTAACCTAACCTAACCTAACCTAACCTAACCTAACCTAACCTAACCTAACCTAACCTAACCTAACCTAACCTAACCTAACCTAACCTAACCTACAAATATCAAAATGGATGCCACTGACATGCTCATTAGAAACGAGTCGTCCAAGTAATCCTGTGCACGGTGGAGGTTGTAGCACGGATATAGGGAAGGCAATCTCGCGTTCTTGATTAGCTTGAGGCGAAGAAGAAATTACATTGGAGCACCAGAAACTGAAATACTTTTTGATGCTTTCAATAAATGCGGTAAATTTATAGAATTTACAAATTTATAGAAGTGAGCGAGCGGTGGTGTTTTTCTTCTTTTTTGTATTTTTGTTCTTGTCGAAAGTACAGTGATTTCGTGATTTGGCAAAAGTACGATGATTTGAAAATTATCATTACAACTGCATTTACAGGCTTTGTCGATTGCGCTAGCAATGACTCAGGCAAATACGGCCAGATATGCGTCACGAGTCGTCAAACGTACCATCTAAGACCTCTATACAGGGTGTTTCACCCTAGGTGATAAAATACTCTAAATGGCTACGTACTCGCCGGAGGATTGTCGGGCTCTCGGCAATTACCTCCTAGAAACTTTTGCGACGATAGAGGAAGGTTTTGGACAATTTTTAATTGCGGGAAATTTATTTTTCAATTGAACTTTGAAAATTGTCAGGCGAACCTCACTTTTTTTTCACAGAAATATGAAGTCCTCCACTGATAACCACACACCCAACCGAAACTATGCACTGTAAGGCTGTTGGGCACCATGGATTAAATATCATGCATGCAAATCTCCAGTCCGCATCAAATAAAATAGAGAAAATTGAATGTCTGCTTAAGCAATGTCAGCACTCTTTTGACATACTTATGTTCAGTGGAACTTGGGGCCGAAATGAGCACGACGCCGTTCGCTTATCTCGATATCAGACATACTTTCTGAATCGCACTGGGAAGAGAGGGGGCGGCGGATCTATTTTGGTGAGGGAGAAGTCATGTGAAATCATAACGGAGTATAGCATTTGTACTGACGATTTTGAAGTATTGTCACTGTTGTCAGGGGATGACGTTTATTCTGTGATATATCGTGCTCCGGACGGGAACACCTCATCATTCTTTATTTTCCTTGAAGGCATGCTGTCTTACATAGTCAATAACAAATTGACACTGTTTCTCGGTGGTGACATCAACATAGATATGAGCAAGACATCACCACCACAAACAACACTACTGCAGCTGCTCCAGTCATACGGTTTCATCAATTTTGTTAACACCCCTACTCGAGTTACACCCACAAGCAGTACAATAATCGACGTGATCATATCAAATTATTGTGCTGCACATATTACTAGTGGAACGATAAGCACAGATATCAGCGATCATGTGCCGATCTTCTTCGGTTGTCGCGGCCAGGGTAGAAGACCAAGAGAGACGACGATAAGACAAGATATAAATGAAGGTAGCCTGTCAAAATTCAGAAATCAAATTGGGTCTTTCAACTGGAGCCATGTCATGTACTGTACAGACCCGAACGCCGCATACGATTTGTTTTTCGGTGCCATAAGTGACATGTATCGCGACTGCTTCCCGTTTGTGCACAGGACTCAACCAAGGCATGCTCGTAAGCCATGGATAACGCATAATATTCTGAGGTCGATTAGAAAGCGTGATAAGCTTTTCAAGAAGTTTTTGAAAAACAGGGATCCAGACACCTTTAGCACCTTTAAAAAGATTCGAAATGATATAAACAGGATGATCAAGAAGGCCAAACAAGAGTACACCTTGAATATTTTCTCGACATGCAGGGGCGATACTTCGGCCATGTGGCGCAACGTCAACTACCTATTGAACTATGGCCATCCACGGAAGCCTCTCCAATGCGTTATCCACGAGGGTATTAGTTACAGTGGAAGTGACATGGCTCAGCAATTCAACGACAACTTAGTCAATTCATGTGCGGCAAACGATAGTGACATCAATATAGATGCTGCCTGCAAATATGTCCCTAACTGTACGGTCAGCTCTATGTTTATCGCTCCCACGGATGAGATCGAGGTTTACCGTAGCTTTATGCGACTTAAAAACAGCAAGGCACTCGATGTATACAATATGCAAATCGGTCCCATCAAGGCAGTGCTAGGTCTCATAAAGCCATACTTATCTCATATTCTCAACCTTTGCTTGAGTCAGGGCTGCTTTCCAAATAGCTTACAGATGGCTAAGGTTACTATGATTCATAAAGGTGGGGACGTGCGCAGCTTATCTAACTACCGCCCTATCTCAATTCTACCGGTGTTTTCGAAAGGCTTCGAGCGAATAATCTACAGTCGCTTATCTGCGTATTTTGAGAGAAATAGATTCCTCTCTGACTGCCAGTTTGGGTTCCGGAAAAATTTTTCTACTGAGTTGGCCCTGTTACATCAAAAGGAAGTGATATTGAAAAATATCGAAAACATGTTACTAACTTTGGGCGTGTTTATTGACTTTAGTAAGGCATTTGACTGTTTATCCCACAGCCTACTATTACACAAGTTGTTTCGGTATGGCATCAGAGGCCCTGCGCATTCCCTATTTTCCTCGTACCTGTCTAGTCGCCACCAGAAAGTTAGCATCAATGGACACCACTCCTCCCTCCGTAAAATTACTTGTGGCGTCCCGCAGGGTAGCCTCTTGGGCCCTCTTCTCTTTTGTATCTACACGAATGACATCGTATCACTAACTAATGAAGCAACCTTTATCATCTATGCTGATGACACGAGCCTGCTGTTTACCGGTTCTGACCCTGATGGCTTAATTAGGAGAGCTAATAGAGTACTCCGTGAATTAAAATCTTGGGCCGATCTCAACTGTTTAAGGATCAATGCCACAAAAACCAAGGCGTGTATCTTTGCTGCCAAGAACAAGTCTGTCAATGCAACGGAACAACTTTTGATTGATGGCACCGTTATCAGCGTTGTCGACAGTGTTAAGGTTCTTGGTGTCACTTTCACCTCTACTCTTTCTTGGACACTGCACATCAATCATGTTCACTCTAAGGCATCACGTATCTTTAGCTTCTTGTACAGATATCGCTCATCCCTACCCAAATCAGTTGTACTAATACTTTATTATGCGCTCATTTACTCGCATTTTACGTACTGTTTTCTGGTATGGGGAAGTGCAACTAGGTCGGACCTGGATAAGTTACTAGCTCTGCAAAAAAAGTTCATCCGAATCCTAGACAGCCTTCCTTACACCCACACAACAGTAGGACTGTTTAAAAAGCATGGCTTGATACAAATACATAACTTGTACAGATACAGGCTGCTTTGTTTTTACCAGGGAGCATGTAAAAACTGTATAAGTACCATTTTAGCTTTCTTTAATCTGAATCCCAGCACATCCTACTATAACTGTAGGAACCAAAAAATGTGGGCTGTACCCCGTTGCAGAACACGCTACGGGGAGCAAAGTGTGAGCTACATCTTGCCACGTGTTCTAAACGAATGTTTTTTTGATCCTGTCTATACATCGCGGAAGTGTATTCGCAATTCTTGTATGTAAATGCCAATGTCAATGCCAATTGTTTTCTTTTCACGGGAGCTGAGAGCTCGTCAAGTCACCAAGGTGACTTTTTTTCACAGTTCCCGCCACATGTTATGCTATGTGGAAATAAATAAATTATTATTATTATTATTATTATCGCAACAGATATAGTCTACAAAAAGCAGTAAAAATTCGGCTTTAGCCCCGCCTGCTTGATTGTCGCAAAGAAAAGTGCACGGTATTTTCGGGGAGTGGAGCAAGTGTTCCCGCCTCTTGTTTTACCTTTCTTTCCGCCGCGTTGACCTTGATGCTGGTGACAACCGACTTATCACAGGCTCGCAGGTAGTATAAACAAAATACAGAAGCCGACACTGAAGATTTTTGTTTAAGTTTAATTTGTACAAGCTTTCGCGTGGAGGTCCACGCTTCCTCAGGTACAAAGTGAAGTGGTGACACACATAAGTATATATAGTATAGACATATACACTGCTGTACAAAAAAAGGGGAAGAGGGGAATCCTCACGCACATCTTGCAAGACCTCCCACCCCCAGCTGTGACGTCTTCCCCCTTTGAGCTGCGTCTGGAAGATTTCCCCCCCTTCCCCGTCGATCAGAGACCATCCACTTCTACAACCGACGCCACGACTGCGCGCTATGCCGACGTTCTTGCTCCACTTAACTCGTGCAACGACCAGCCAGCCCCTTCTGCTTCCCATCCTGCGTTGGTTCCTACAACCCCTGTGCCCAAGACCTCTTCTCCACAAGCTCCAGCTTCACCCATCAACAGTCCCCCGGCCTCTTCTCCAGCCGCTGACAACGTAATCAGCTTCTCTCCTGCGGAGTGTGTTAACCATAGTGCCGGAGTCCACCTGCGATCCCCACTTCACCCCGATGCATCTCCAGGGGTGTCTGACTGTGTGAACGTGGGTTCTTCACCAAGGACTTTTTCTACTTCGCGTGGTGCGTCTGCTCAAGTACGCTCTTCTCCTCCAGCCGGGGCACAGAGGAGAGTTGGCCGTCGCTTCCCTATGACAACACGTAAGCAGTCTAGACAACGCAGGTCCGGCCGGACACAATGACTTGTACAGAACAATGAACGTCATTCAGTGCCCTTCTTGAAAGCGCGTAAACTTTTGGCTAGGAAAGCTAGATTCCTGTCTAATTTTAGTTTTTATACAGATTGTATATCTCAACGTATAATTCCCAAAGGTTTATCATTGTCCATCACGCCGTCTTTTAAGTTCCATTCCCCCTTGAGCTCTACGAAGTGGGCTACCGCTCTCAATAATGCGTCGCTCCAACTAGTTAAAATTCTCAGACAGGAAAGTTCTTACGTCTTGAAAGATATTGATAACCAGCTCAAACAGCTTGCGAACCAACTCTCTCAACATGAAGTTCTTAATCTCTCTGAATTCACTGCCAATAAGCTGAAGAAAATTCACGAAATCAAAACCAAAAAATCGAAACGTGATAATCTTATTCTATCTCCCATTTTAGCGCATGGCATTTGTGACGTGATAAATTCTGAACCATTTTCCACGAAGGCTGGCCATAACACCGTCTTTAATCTTTCTGATGTGACCCTCGACGAGGCTGAACTTGGTGTTCTCTCAAAAGGTCTCAGTTTTGTACCTACGGAGCGTAATATTGATGAATTTGAAATTCTGCACGATCTGCACAACTTAGGTAGGAGAATGCACCTGAAAACCTTCTTTCACGATAAACCTAGCTCAGATGCTGCGCCCTTCCGAAACCCCTCTAGCTGGACGCCGGACTCCTCTAGAACTAGCCCCCTTATTGACAATTACATCAAGGCCGTTCACAAGGATATCAAGACCAATTATTCGAAATCTATTGTACACACTGATAACTTGTCTAATTGTGAGAAAGTAGTGCTACGAAATCTTAAAGCCCGTAATGACATTATTATCAGACCAGCGGACAACGGTGGCGGTATAGTTGTTCTCAATACATCCGACTACATCGCGGAAGCAGACAGGCAGTTGAGTGACCGCTCATTCTACAGAGCTATCGATCAGGATCCAACCCCTTCCTTTTGTCTTCTTATTAATAAGAAAATTGATGAACTCGTCACTAGTAAACTTATCCCGTCCCATATTTCGAAATTCTTGCGTCCTAAGAACGTCACACCAGGTAATTTTTATCTTTTGATCAAAGTTCATAAACCCAATAACCCTGGGAGACCCATTATTTCAGGAATAAACACACCGACAGAGAAATTATCCTTAGTTGCTGACCACTGCATCAAACACATCCCACCCCTTCTCCCATCCTTTGTCAAAGACACAAACGATTTCCTTTCCAAAATTAACGCTGTCCATGACCATTTCAGTAACCATGCTGACATTTTGTTGGCAACAATGGATGTCGTTTCGCTATACACTAACATTCCCAATGACGAAGGTCTATCTGCTGTTGAACACTTCCTTAATTCTCACCCTTCCGATATTCTTCCCATGCCCGCTATCATCCCCCTTTTAGAACTAGTTCTTAGCTGTAATAACTTCGTATTCAACGATCAACACTTCGTCCAAATTCATGGCGCTGCCATGGGCTCCCGGGTTTCACCTAATTATGCCAATTTATTCATGGGTCGTTTTGAAAACTCAGCCCTCAATTCTTTCCCCCTTAAGCCACTTATATATCTCAGGTTCATCGACGACATTTTTGTCCTCTGGTCTGGTGATAAGGCATCTCTGCAGTCATTTTTTGATCACTTCAATTCTCTGCATAGCAAAATTAAATTTACCTGTAACTATTCAAGGTCATCCATCAACTTCCTTGATGTGACAGTGTCATGTAAATCTGGTAGGCTGTACAAGAAACCAACGGACAAGCGCCAGTATATCCACTATGAAAGCTATCATCCCAATCACCAGAAAAGGAGTATTCCATATGGTCAGTTCTTGCGCCTGAAACGAATCTGCTCAGATCAGACTGATTTTGTAAAACATGCTCAGCAAATGGTATCTGATGTCGAAAAAAGAAATTACCCATTTGAACTCATCCATGACTCGTATGCCAAATCATCTAGCCTATCCAGGGAGTCCTTATTCACCCCGAAACGCAAAAAGGACTTAAGTAATGTAGTTTTATCCACCACATATCATAAATCACTTGTCAATACCAATTCCATTCTTAGACGCCACCTCAATATATTACATGCTGACGAGCAATTAAAGGAAATTTTTCCCACTCCCCCATTAGTAGCATTCCGTAGATCGAAAAATTTGCGCGACATCCTCACGTCATCATGCATGATGAAGCGCTCGCCAGGTTGTTATCCCTGTGGTAGTACATGGTGCCAGACCTGTAAATTTATCGCGCCTTCCACCATTGCCCGTAGCACTTTGGGTGACTTCTGTTTGAAAATTCGTCATTCACTCCACTGTAATTCACCCAATATTTGTTACTTGATATTCTGCAGCAAGTGCAATTCACAATACATCGGTGAAACCTCCAACACAATGAGAAAAAGATTTTATGGCCACAAATTTGATATCCTAAATGCCCGCCAAACTCTTGTCGCCATTCACTTCAATCAACCTAATCACGATTTTGAAACTGATTTGAAAATTATATTGCTAGAATCTGGGTTCCGCACCGACATTAAACGTAAGAATAGAGAGTCCTACTTAATTTCGCAATTCAAGTGTCTCACACCAAATGGTCTGAATCTTAGTCCTGGCTCGTTATATCCGCTGATGTAAATTTAGGCATCACCGCCACTTCATCATCACAATATATATGTTGTTGTTGTTATTTGTGCACAATTCTTGAATCCCCACTTTCAGTCATCGTCTGGTACTCCGTTAGATAATCCGTAACCTTCCCTTTTGTCCATTCTGGGCCACTCGTTTCCCATACTCCTGACCCCCCTTCCGCGTAACTGGGTTGGCGAGCCTTTTTGTTCACAACAACACCTTTTACTGTTCTTAAACGGTTAGAGGTCACCTATCCGTCTGCCCAGCTATTCATTGTACACAGACATGTGGCACCATATCTCCTTTCCTCTTCCCCTTTTTTTGTACAGCAGTGTATATGTCTATACTATATATACTTATGTGTGTCACCACTTCACTTTGTACCTGAGGAAGCGTGGACCTCCACGCGAAAGCTTGTACAAATTAAACTTAAACAAAAATCTTCAGTGTCGGCTTCTGTATTTTGTTTATGTGATCTACAGGACTTGACTCCCCTCTTCGTATACGCTCGCAGGTAGTCAAGAATTATGCTCGGATATCGTCTAATCATTTGGACAATATCAGAGGACCGTCTGCATGTCGAAGCATTCGATTGTCCTCATGCTATTGTCTTGGGTCTATTGGTTGTACGTTTCTGTCCCCTCTCCCTTCGGGAATTCTTTGCCCTACGCTGAAAAAAGAGTCACAGGGACGCCCATGGTACAGGCGTAGAAATCGTGCTAAAAATGCACATACTTTTACAAAGAATACGAAGGGGAGACAACGATATGAAGCAACACAAGCTGCTCCGTAAGGTGGGCTTCACCTGGCATCAAAGGGTTACATTTCGCCATTTCTGGCGGAAGCGTACGTACAGTTTAGCCGTACTGGTAGGTTTGTAAAGTGGGCTTCATCTAATGCATTTGTGCGCTAGGTGAAGTCCACTTGCAGAATGATGACGCCTACCAAAACCATGCGTGCGCTTGTTTCTGAGTGATGTGCGAACAGCACGTCACAGTTTTGGAATAGCACGATAGCGTATGAATGGGTTTCAATGGTTACTAGCTACGCGTCTGGTTGCGCGATCGGTGGCTTGTGTCTCGCTCCAGTGTATCAGGGCCCGCTTGCACGAAACTTCTGCTAGGATCCCAATCTTGAGGCATTTCCTTTTGGCGCAGCTCTGGTAGTGCATTTCGCTGATAAAAAAGTTTACGTCAGTAGCACGTGACACAAGCACTGTCAAGGCTACGCTAACCCAGACAGAACACTTTCTCGTGTGGACGTCCGAAACAAATCCCAAGGTCCATATCCGGAAATCTATATCCGTCTGATATCACTGGGAGCCCCATACATGGACGTCCCAGGATCTGTATCCACAGGATGTCCGGTCGCGGTTGTTTCAAGAATTGTCCGAGTTAGATCCCTGTCTGGATCAGTGTTGCGGATTTGAATCCACGGATTTGATTTCAATCCGGATTTAAATCCACCGGAGGGCTGGCGGATTTGATTTGCGATTTGATTTGCGCAAAAAAAATAATATATGGGCAGGATTTGGATTTGGATTGAATCGCATTTTCCACTACTGATTTGGATTTGGATTCAATCGCATATTCCAGGCATGATTGGGATTTGGATTCAATCGCATTTTCCACGAATGATTTTGATTTTGATTGAATCGCCCCCTTTTCAGCGGATTTGCGCGTGGATTTCGCCAAGCTCCCTCACAAGATGCATGGATTTGAAATTGAGCGAAGCGTCGTTTCACATTCTACGCGAATTAATGTGACCTTGTCTGAAATCTGCACACGCACTAGCGGCGTCCTCTACCCAGAGCGACGGGAGTAGCCGTTTTGTTTCAATCACTTCCCCTCACCGTACCGAGGGAACACCAGGTGCAGTTCTTTGAACGCAGTTAACGTTATTCTGTCGATTGGACGGCACCTTTCTCGTGGACCTCCAGCTGAGTCTTCAAGCACGACCCGCTTCAAGCTTACCAAATCATGTCGCGAAATTCTTGGTCTTCGCATTCATATTGAACCCATATAGGTACACGCATTCACGTGAAAACAAAGTAAAAACGAACAATAAATATATCATATCCTATCATTTCGTGATTTCGGGAAGGCAAGCCTTTCCTACTCCCACGGACAATCATGGCAAGATGTGCCACTCTTCCTCGCATACCTTTTCTTCCTCCTTGATTACAACAGTCTGTACTGCACGAGGTAAATTTTTACAAAGCCCCGAAACGTCAGCATTAAAATAGACCCATGGGCTACATGTTTAGTATAAGTATTCGTAACATGTCCCGCGATTTATTAACGATCCATTTAGTTGTGACCCCCAGGGTACAGTAACCAACGACGTGTGGTCTTTTGAGCACTGATGGTAGAAATCGACGCAGGCGTGTGTTTTTGGGCGTAGCTGAGCCTAGGCCCGCGATAGGAATTCCTTCACTCAGGCGTGTTCGCCCAGTGCTAAATGACGAGGACGTCCCTGACCCAAAATCCGCTTTTGGGAATGTGTACCATACCTACCAACTCCACACTGTTCATGCCCCGTGAAGCCCGAGCCAACACCAACACGATACGTGATGATGGAGATGGGGGTTGTGCACCGCCCCTCCCAGAGTGAGCCAGTCATCTACGATTCAATACACTTTTATCAGTATCACTTTTTTTATTTTGGTGTAACACAAAAATTTAAGGACACTTAACGAATTACGTGTTGGCAATGCAACAGAAAGTGCGGCTGATTTTCGATAAAGTTTTACTATTTTCTTTCTGGATGCCTTCAACTCAACTCCCATCATTCATTCATTACATGTATTTTCGTTGGGCTTCCCTTGCGCCCCTCTTCCACTGGCATTGCGCGGAGGAGTGGCCAGCTGTCGGCTACGCGCCGGCGAGGAGAGCCGTCTGAGCCAACGGGGAATTAAATGTCGGAGGACGAGTTTTTTTCGTGAGGAGGAATCTAATGCTATCACACTGCAGGCCGACGCAGCTCTGGGCTCGGGCAATGCTCGGGACTGCCTAGCTCTGGGGGAAGTACTCATGCCCTCCAAAACGCGGCTGGTGTTAGCTTCCAGTTAATCGTACGGCGGCTGGTCGCGCGTGAAATACAACATCCACATTCAACGATCCCAACGATCCGAAATGGCTGCGCGTCTTCAGCATTTACGAGGGAGCACGCTCGGCGTGCCCGTTGCCCGCACGGGGCGTGCGAACGCTAGAGGTGACACAGTGAGGTCGCCTCTGTCCACTCTTGGATAGTTCCATTTTAAATCGACAAGGGTGGGAAATTGACAATTTTTAATTTCCATGGAAAAAATATATGTTAGATAGCATCTCAATTGATGACAAATGCAACAATTTCGAGCTCCATCAGATGAACCGTTTCCGATATGGAGAGGCGGAAGGTTGGTTCGGATTTTTTCCCAACTTTGGACCTCATAGCAACGCGCTTCTTGTTTTACCACATCCTTCAAATGTGGCTGATAAAAACTATGGGTTCAAGACAGCACGTGGAAAAAGTTCCGTGACTCCTATTTTAAAGGGGCGCTACGAAAAAATTCCCGAACACAGCACTTCCGGCAAAAAATGTACGATTTCGAACTTTTATTGTTCATGAGCGGGTACACGCATTCCCTTGAAGGTAGATTCATTAGAACCGGTAACTCATTCTCTATCAAATGGTATAGATATCATTTATATTGCTCCTGTGGTAGAGCGAGCAGACGGCTGTAAGTAGAAGCAACTCGCGAAATTGCTCCCCCCAATCGCCCCCCCCCCCACAAAACGTCAGTTCCCAGTCAGAAAATTATGTCCTACGGATGTCCATCGGATATACTTTCACGGAGATACGGATATCCGCAGAATACTGAAATTCCTCCAGCGGATATACTACACTTGGCTGGGCTTCGAACTTCCTACGAACGTCCACTTTGCGGATATAACCAGGAGATACGGACATAAATCGGAGTTCTCTGGGATGTAGCGTGTATCTCCGAGCGCGTGTTACTGTTTTTTTTTAATTTTCAGAAATCAGTATACGCGTTGTAGCAAAATATAAAGCGGATTTTGCGCCATTTTTTTAACAACTGCCACCGTCGCCGGTCGTTTCACTTTCTGTTGCTCCGCTTTACTTCCCACGAGGAAAAATCAGCGCGGCGTTTCAAAAAAAAAAGAAAGAAAGAAGAAAAGAAGGAAAAACAGGAACAACGAGATTGGGCCACTCAGCCGAAATGCTTTGCAAATGAGGCTACATTCACTTCCAAACAGGGAACAGACACTGTACATGGGTGTTCTCGCGAGTTTCTACATATTCGAGAGCTTTGTTCGCCTGTGAGTCAAAATGAAGGGTGAGCTGCTTAAGTTTAATTCGATTGCGTGCACAAACAAGGCGTAATGAGAAATTGTTTGGCGTATTAAGTCGGAGTAGAGGTAATGTCTCTGTTTCTTACTGATGTAGTTTGAGAAAGTGAGTTGGTTCATGGAAAGTCGAATTTCTGCAGTGCTACATCGTCCCGCATTTCTCTCTCTCTTCAAATACATGATCCGTACAGGATTGATAGGTTGGCCCTTTATATCCTTGTCAATCAGACGAAATTTATTGCTCTTTGTGCCACGCCACGCTGTTATTTAAGTGCTGTTAGTGAATGCGTGCAGTATTAGTAATTTGTAGACACGGTTATAGGTCTAGTAACGCTACTGCACGAATTTTGGCTCCCGGATTTGTCAAAAGATTCGATAAATCCCGATTTAAAAGCGGATTTGATTTAGGTCCGGAAAAACAAATCCAGATTTGAAAGGATTTGATTTAACGTGTCAAAATTAAATCCGGACTTGATTTGGATTTGATTTGCTACCTTCAGAAAAAATGTGGATTTGATTTAAATACGATTTGAGCCGCCAAATCCGCAACACTGGTCTGGATGTTACACGGATCATTTATTGCGGGAGAGAGAGAAACTGGGGGCGATGTAGCACTGCGAAGTATGACTTTCGAAGTACCAGTTGAATGTCTCTAACCAGAACCAGTAAGAAACACAGACGTTGTCTTCATAGCGAGTTAATACACCGATCAATTTCTCAATTCGTTGTTGTACGCGTGCGTAATCGCATTAAGCTTAAACAACTCATCCATCGCTTTGATTCACAGGCGGGAAGGTATCTGGAATATGGGGATGCTCGCGAGACAAACAGTATATGGTATCTGTTTTCTCTTTGGAAGAAAATGGCACTGCCTTTCGAAGTGAGCTTCTGGGAATGGGTGGTCTTCTCGGAGCTTTCATATATATTTTTTTTCTTATTAAAATGCTGCGTTCATTCTTCCTCATGGCATTTACTAGAAACAAACAGGAGCAACAGAAATTAAAAGGTGCGGAGGCGGGGATTAAAACAAAATGGCAGGCAGAAAAATGCTGATTTCTACGAAAACTGAGGATCAATATCTTTCTCCTTTACGGATGTTTGTATATCCACACAACGTGTGCATGTAAATAAGTAAGCCCGTGCAATGTCCAGATATCTCCTACATGTAACATCCTATGAGGACAAACGACGGATATTTGTGGGAAGTTCGAACCGTGGCCACTCGGAGGTGTGGGGGACGTCCGTCGGAAAAATGTCTGTCTTCCAGGGAGATCCGAATTTCCGTGAAAGGATATCCATAGGAACACCCCGGGAGGTTTTGTTATGTTTGGGAAAGGACATTCCTCAAGGTTAGGATCCTAGCAGAAGTTCACCGTGTGTTCGTGCGTTCCTTGTCGCAGGAAGACGGGAAATCCCAAAAGTGAGGGGCAAGCGCGGCATTTATACAGCAGCACGCCGCCGCAGCGAGCATGACTCGTATTTTTTGGGAAGGAAATCGGACGAACTGCAGTTCACACGGCTGCAGGGAAGGCAAGACAGTGTTTCAGCTTCTGAAGACGACAACTTCTCTTCGAGCAGTACTCATATTCTTCAGTGCCATCTCCACTCCCGGTGCTGGCTGCGAACACCGATCCTACACTCTAAAAACAAAGCTTCACCGCATAGCACCCTGTGAGCCAACCGTTGCCATGAATGATACAGTTATTGCTTCTGATTTGAGGAGAGAGACGGGCGTACGCCTTTTTGTGGCAATTTAGATAGATGATAATTGCCACAAAAAGGCGTACGCCTCACTCTCTCCTCGAATCAAAAGGGACAACCCTATCATTCGCGGCTATGATTGGCGCACAGCGTGCTATGCGGTGAAGTTCTGTTTTTAGATTACTTAATGTCACGTCGAGACTGGGAAGGAGGTACCCGGGTTCGAATCTTGGTGCCGGCTGTGCTGTCTGAGGTTTTCCCTGGGTTTTCCTCAGAGGCTTTCATACATATATGTCGGCACAGTTAGAAGTCGGCCCAGGACGCACATTCCCCCAGGGCGTCAGTCGTGAAGTTGCCCAGATATGTGAGGCCGACAACGGCATGTTCTTCCACCAGTACCACTACCACAGTGTACGATCTCCTGTCCTCGGAGGGATGCGCATATGCCAGATCAGCTGCATTTGAGCAAAACCACTAATGCGAACTGAATTACTGTACACGAGTAGTAATTCAGCTTTTCTTCAAAGCATCAATCAAAATCATTTTGAATTTTTATGAGTTTGATACGCATTATCTATGGTGTATACACACAGCTCTGTCCGTTTTCGAGGTAGACTATACGTTTGGAAGCTCAATATTATGGATGTTGTCCAAATCAAACACAGATTGAGGAACTCTGTCGTGTCTTGGTGGGAACGATTTTGCCCAGCAGGCAACACGCACCACCCTCTATTACATCTTGACAGACTCCTTGGGGTAACAATACAGGTGGATTGGGCAGAAAAGGAAAATAACGTTTGCACTGCTCAAGTTTCCCAGCATCATTTTCAGTATATGTGTTGCCATTGTTTTATCTTATATCCCAGCTAACATGAGGAAGACATCATAACTTACTAAACTCTAAGAAAAAAAGGAATAAAACGGGGAGTAATTGCAGCTTCTACTCCCCTAGTCTGCAATTACTCCCCATTTTAGTCCCCTAACCTGACATTTACTCCCTAGGACTGCAAATTGTCACTGAACTTCGCGAATGGTCTCCTGAATGCAACAGTCTACGTAAATATGCACCCGTGGTCAATTTGATGGCATAAGGCTGTATAACCCAGCGAACGTAGCAATTTTACAGCCACACAGAGTAGGAAACAGCGCTTTTTTCTTCGCAAATTGTGCCCTATATATGTCATGAGTCATGAGTAAAATGTCGCAAGATCTATATATGCCGCAAAATCTTGCATCACTCGATATATCACGATTGACGGATTGCTTCAAAGTATTTTCATGTATGCACACGAATTATGTACCTGGGAATCTTACAACAGCGCGTGAAATGCAGTCTCCACTCTGTGACATTCATTTACTCCCGAAAGAGACTATTTTTTGTGGCAATGCATTTACTCCCCAAAAAAAGTAAAAGTACGTACTCCTTGTTTTCTTAGAGGCCACGTACTTTTCTGATAGCCTCGCACATCCATGAAGGGGACATAGTTTGATACTTAGATGGGTAGAAACCCAGCGAACCGGTAGAGAAGTAGGAGAAGAGTTGCCTCAGGACAGGAGACGCCGATATTTCGAACAGAGACTGTTCTTCTTCTATATAAGAAGCCCAGAAGAAGGATAGTCTCTGTTCGAAATATCGGCGGCTCCTGTCCTGAGGAAACTCCCTTCGTATAGTTGGATACTGTTCTGCATCACTCCACCACAACCACGAAAAACAGAAACAAACATTCTGGCGAGATATAATGCACAAACGAGGCTAACGTATCGACCAAACATAGGCCACCTTGAGCTAGACCAAATAAAAGCTATTCCACCTTTTGTTTGTGCGAACAACTCATTGAGCAATATAAACTTTGTTTAACTAGCGAAGCCGGAATAACCATTTTATTTTTCTTTCAAATCGATGAATCATTCATCATTTCTTAAATCTTCCCGAAAAGAATATCTGAGAAAGCTGTTCTTTTAATGATAGTTTTCATGTATATTTTCTATTCGTTTATTTACATATAATGCTGGTCAGTCGCCTCAAGGAGGAGAGGCTGTGCATTAATGAGTCAGAACGTCACGAGCCAACACAGCCATAACCGCATGATACAATGAAAATTACGCGCACGAAGAAAGGTAAACTTTACAGATAAATTACCATACACGCAGGCAAGCTGGTGGACTCCAACCAGCTCGTGTGTTACGTCTTGCTTATTTACGTTTTGTACTACCCAAGCACAGGCTTCCATTGTCATAGAAAGGAACATGCACAAGAATTAGGGACAAAACGTAAAGCAGGCTTCACCTAAAACGGCTCCCATAGAGCCTGTGTATTTTGGAACGAAAAGCGCGTGCTACATATTCTGCTGGCAGCGCTTTGCATTCGTTCTCTAATGGCATGTTGCCTCTGCCAAGACGAAACTTTTGAGAATTTTTTTGGGCATGAATAGTGGCATCTTCAAGGTTCCATTCGAGTTCCAAATTTTGAACATGTAAAGGAGCCTTCAATCGCCGCAAGAACGCGTAGCGGCGAAGCCTACGTTCAAGGCAACGCGCAACCACAGGTTTGGGAAATGGCTCGCTGCAGAAGAGACTACAACAGATAAAGAAGACAAACAAGAAATAACAATAGGAGGAGCAAAGATTTGTGTGTTACTCCACGTGGTAAGGGTATAGGATATAAAAAGCTAAAAACTTGACAGCTGTTAGGAGAACTAACATCGTTGAGCAAACGTGTGTACATTATGGCTGTTACGAAGTCTGTTGGTATCCGCTAAACTGTGAGAAATAAAACAAAACATAAAATAAAGGTGTGGTCGGAGTGAACGGCACAACAAAAACAACAATAAATGATGACAATGAGATGGAGTGTTTCACCGCGGAGGTGCGCACCCTACCCCCCTACACGTGGAGCATTATGTGAACATGATGAACAAAGGATGAAAACACAAGAAAGAATTAAAATGAACGGCAGAAAATAGACAAACGACAGCTTAAGACGAGACATGTACTACTTTGCATTGGAAAATGTGATATCTGAGGTTCTACGATGTGCTAGGGTTGTCAAACGAAGTTTATCGAGGATAGGTTAATAATTATAGACACCAATGCGTCGGTCATAGAGAATGTACAATGACTCCAAGGGATTCGATGCTGTCATTCGGCCAATCTCTTATCTTTGAAAATTAGTGAAGCTAATTAAGTATACCATTTCAGTTAGCCATCGAACCGGCATGCGACCGGCTAGGAAAGATATCCGA
This sequence comes from Ornithodoros turicata, assembly GCF_037126465.1. NCBI lineage: Eukaryota > Metazoa > Arthropoda > Arachnida > Ixodida > Argasidae > Ornithodoros > Ornithodoros turicata. Next base: position 4,949,091 of record NC_088209.1, on the reverse strand, counting down.
GAGGCCAGGTATGTTAGCCGCCCAAGCGGCACGTAGATCACGGCTCTCATAGATTTTTAATAACAACTGTGGCACCTAACAAAGGACAACCTGTATATCCTCATGTCTTTCCATACTGACTCCCGGAAGAATTCGAGGCTCGTTCGAGTAGACCGAATGTACAATCGTGTTTATGAAATAGCGCAAAAAAAATCTAAAAAATTGGACATGGTTGCAAAATTTGAGACATACAAAAATAAAAGATTTGACTAAAATTGGCGGGCTAAAGTGTGCCTAACGAACCAACATTCAGTTTGCTTATAGAAACAAGGTATTCTGAGGCACGATAGGTCTATAACTTGAGTGAATGTTGGCGTGGATATGTCGCGGTAACGTAGATGGTGTCGTCTAGACGAAAAAAATGCTGGAGGCTTGAAGGCTCGGCAGTGCAGAGAACCTACAGATACGCATGTAAGGAAGTAGGACAACCATGCACGCACACGCATGACGCTGAACTATAAAATTGATCTATATATTCCGAAACTCCGAGTGGCTGAACACACCGTTTGTATAGACTGCCGGTTTCGTTTCTTCTTTCTCGCTCTCTCTTTTTCTCTTTTCTTTTCTTTTTTTGTTTTTGTTTGAGGGGGGGGGGGGGGGGGGCTTATTAATACCTGAAGACAATTTATGATACAGCTATAGGATGTCAGGCTTCGTCGCGAACGCAGGAGCCTCTCTCAAGGAAGGAAAGCGCAATTGTAAAAGGCGGTCACGTGTTCCGTTTGCAGATGACATTCACAAGGCAACGAGCATTATTGTGATCAAAAGAGAGCAGAGTAATGTGTATTACTCTGCTCTCTTTTGATCACAATAATGCTCGTTGCCTTGTGAATGTCATCTGCATTTTTAGATACTGTAGATATGTCGTTCACCTCGAAACTGCAAAAAACGTTAAGAAGTCACGACTTCTGTTGTTTGAGTTTCATTTGCGATTTTGTGGCGACTTTCTGTTCTATCTATCAAAGTATGTCAAAATAAGCACAATTTCAGACAACGAAAAAAAAAAAAAGCAAAGTAAAGGAAATATATCGTTCTGCTTTCCTGCCTTTTATTTTCCATACTAATACAGCCAAACCCGTAGTGGCTCAAATGTATTCCTACTGCAGCCTAATGCCGCGTGCTTTTCGACAGCCGTACTCCTTGCTTTTCTTTTCGTCAGTGGAGAGGGTTCTAGCAGGTGTGCTGTCTTATCAGCGTAGTTCTTCTGAAGATTTACAATCTTGATCCAGACGTACATGCTCGCGCTTTCAGCAGACTGCTTGGGACTGTGTTGTTCGCTATCGCGTCTTTTTTCATTCGGTCTTCTTTGTTTCTGTAGGTGTGAAGAAAAGTTTATTGACCGGTTGATAAGCAACTGCGTGCACCACGTAAAAGTCAGTTGTGTAGCGTCGATTGCTAGTACGTATGAGTTGAATAAATATGAATAGAGCACGCTGAACATTTGATTTACACATAAGAGTTAGTGACGTCTTCATGTTGACGTCTTCACGTCGCATGGTTGCATATGCGATCACAATGTCCTCCTTTTAACGTTGAAGCCGAAATAATCGGGGGCACTTCAAACCACGTTACTCAAGCTGTGACGCCACATTTGCCTCAGCTTGCCGTCGTCTGGATCTTTGGACGTCGTTCCCGATTTCCGTTCTTAGCTCACCTCGCGTCATAGAGTCCACATCTAACATGCGTGACACGCGCTGGTTGGGTTCGACACTTAAACCTGGCCTCTTTCCTCTTGGGTGCCACCTTCTTCTCAGTACGTGACGTCACGTTTCTGATATCTCCTAGCCTGTAGCGCAGACGAATTTTCTTCCAACTTTAACATATTTTAGCCCATCCCATGCTGCGTCCCATTTGTTTGTTCGCCGATGATGTAGGTTCTCTAAGACACAATTTACCTTTTCTAGTCCTTGGCTAGAAGGCCATCAGAGTCAGCGCTGCTGCACGTGGCTCATCGCGGCGTGATGCGAAAAAAACATGTATATACGGGGTCACGCTCTACTGTCCGTACCTCTTGCATTTGTTTCCCAGATCTAGAAACATAGTTAGGACGTTTAACGTCTCCTGACGCAGCTCTTTCCCTGCAGTATCTTGCTCAATTCCTTTACCACACCTCTGAAAAGACCCCATAACTGTGCTAGTTCACCTCTGGTGTCCGAGGGCAGGGCTGGGGTCGCAAGGCGTGGTAGACTCTCAAGAAGTAAATCGTCATTCTTCCCTGTTAATGATGTGAATTTAGCAACTTCCATTTTGCTGTCAGTGAGCAGTCTGACGTTCGCACCAGATCCCTTTATAATCTCTGCCAGCTTTCTCACGGACGTGTAATATATTCCTTGTCTATTCCCATACAGATTATGGAATACCCTTTTAGCAATTATTTGTTCTATGGCGTACAGGCAGTCTGAAGACATATAGGAAGGCCCATCTGTTCGTACTCCCGTCGCAGACTCCCAGAATTCTCAGCCGCAGAAAATAGGGGCACAAAAGCTCTTGCATACAGGAACAATAGCAAGAACGCGCGCAGAGCGAATAAGCTTTGGCAACGTCCTAGCATACTTCCTACTCAAGACAAGACCGCAGTGCTATCAGGTCCAGTAGATATCTTGATGAACAAGGAATGATTTCACTAGATGAAGTATGGAAGGGGGAAAAAAAAGTAACTAAAATCAAAGAAAACAATAAGTCGGTCGTTACTTTTGTGCACGGGTTTCGTTGATAGCTGCTGTAATCGCCCTCGCCTTTCTGTCTGTCGTGTGGTTAATGGAGAAGTCGTGATGAAGCGGGCAACTGAACAAGATACAGACAAAATAATAATTCCGCGCTTGATGCCCCGGTACGAGTACATCATGAGCCGTGCAGCAGTGGCCGGTCTGCAACCTCTGTAAGAAAAAAATAAAATAAAATAAAAAACGAAGAGAGAGAGAGAAACTTCAGTAGTCGAGTGGCAGCGGCGAGTCCCGCAAAAGAAGCTGATTATCGCTCTTATCTCTTATCGCTCTCAAAGCATGTACGCTGAAGGTGGACGGTTGTTTTGCTGTGAGACCTACAGACTCATGTATTTATTTCCCCTGTTGGCCATGGTGGCAATACAAACGGGAGGTTAGCATTTCGTAGCATAATGTTAACATAGCAGCATACAACCACATGAAAAAAATGTGCAGATACGTGGAGGTAAATAAACAAGTACATGAAACATTTTGGTCAACTGGAGCAAACAATGACAACACGTACAAAGTGGAAATTGAAAAACGGCAATGCAGCGCAATGGTCATGCCAGCCAGACGCGTGAGCCTTCCTCCTTCATCTCCCCCTCTTCATCCCTTCCCCCAGCAAAGTGCCGCCAGTGCAGGCATGCAGATCGCTCCAATTTCCACGTCACCCCTCCGCCCGCAATGGTCGCATAAGCAGTTCTTAAATTGTTTGGCATCGGTAATGGAATGCATATAAGCACTTGAGTTAACGATCCTCTTAGGTATTATTATGATAATCAATTTTGTGAAACAAACACTCACAAGTTATTATTCGGCCAGTGGAAAGCAGACGCAGATGTACGGCAACATGAAAAACTCAGTGCGGCACCCCCCATTGTTCTCTATAGAACCCCGCTTCATTATCCCTGATGTTTTGCACATGAAGATACGAATAGTCGAGCAGCTTCTTGAAAACCTGCTCTGGAAATGCAGGACGTAGACACTGCTAATAGAGTGCGCGATCCAAAAGGAAAAGACACGTCCGTGAGAAAACTGGTGGACATTATAAAGGAAACTGGCGCGAACGTCAGACTGCTCACTGACAGCAAAACGGAAGTTGCTAAATTCACATCATTAACAGGAAACGATGTCGATTTACTTCTTGATAATCTGCCACGCCTTGTGACTCCAGTCCTTTCCTCAGACACCAGAGATGAACTAGTACACTTGTGGGATCTTTTTAGACGTGTGGTAAAAGAATTTGAGCAAGATACTGCAGGGAAAGATCTGCGTCAGGAGACGTTAAACATCCTAACTATGTTTCTAGATCTAGGAAAGAAATGCAAGGGGTACGGACAGTAGAGCGTGACCCCGTATATACATGTTTTTTTCGCATTATGCCACGATGAGCCACATGCAGCAGCGCTGACTAGGATGGCCTTCTAGCCAAGGACTAAAAAATAGAAATTGTGTCTTAGAGAACCTACATCATCGGCGAACGAACAAATGGGACGCAGCATGGGATGGGCAAAAATATGTTAAAGGATAGAAGAAAATTCATCTGCGCTACAGGCTAGGAGACATTAGAAACGTGACGTCATGTACTGGGAAGAAGATGGCATCCAAGAGGAAAGAGGCCACGTATAAGTGTCGAACTCAACCAGCGCGTGTCACGCATGTTAGATGTGGACTCTATGACGCGAGGTGAGCTAAGAACGGAAATCGGGAACGACGTCCAAAGATCCAGACGACGGCAAACTGAGGCAAATGTTGCGTCACAGCTTGAGTAACGTGGTTTGGAGTGCCCCCGATTATTTTGGCTTCAACGTTAAACGGAGGACATTGTGATCGCATATGCAGCCATGCGAAGTTTTTCCCAACATGAAGACGTCACTAACTCTTATGTGTAAATCAAATGTTCATCGTGCTTCATTCGTATTTATTCAACTCATACGTATTATTAATCGATGCTACACAACTGACTTTTACGTGGTGCACGCAGTTGCTTATCAACCGGTCAATAAACTTTTCTTCACACCTACAGAAACAAAGATGATCGAATGAAAACAGACGCGATAGCGAACAACACAGTCCCAAGCAGTCTGCTGAAAGCGCGAGCATGTACGTCTGGATCAAGATTGTAAATCTTCAGAAGAACTACGCTGATAAGACAGCACACCTGCTAGAACCCTCTCCACTGACGAAAAGAAAAGCAAGGAGTACGGCTGTCGAAAAGCACGCGGCATTAGGCTGCAGTAGGGACAGATTTGAGCCACTACGGCTTTGGCTGTATTAAGTATGGAAAATAAAAGACAGGAAAGCAGAACGATATATTTTCTTTACTTTGCTATTTTTTTCCGTTGTCTGACATTGTGCTTATTTTGAGAGATTTTGAGAGATGACGACAACAGAAAGTCGCCAGATAGTCGCAAGTCAAACAAAAACAGCAGAACGTCGTGATTTCTTAACTTTTTTTGTAGTTTCGAGGTGAACGACATATCTACAGTGTCTAAAAAATGCAGATGATATTGACAAGGCAACGAGCATTATTGTGGTCAAAAGAGAGCAGAGTAATGTGTTGTAATACAAACCGACCACGTGACCGCCTTTGCGCTTTCCTCGCTAGAGAGGCTCCTGCGTTAGCGAGCACCTTGACATCCTATAGCTGTGTAGAGGACGGTGGTCGTCCTCTACATGAGCCCCGACCGGCGATGATGGTATGCCACGGAGAGGCGATGACGGTGGCCTATCTCCATGGCCGCGCCGGTGGAACTGAGGCAGGTGCTCCAGGCGCGTGGCCATCTTCGTCGTTGTCGTGTGCACAGCGCAGGGCGGTCCCCGGGATCCGTCAAGCGATGGTCGGTTAGAGGATCGTATGACCAGTGACCGGTCGCAGCGTTGCATGGTCGTCCAAATCGGTACCGTGGAGGGGGGCGGTACGCGAGCGTCGGCGCGTCAGTCGACAGGAGAAGGGCAGTCGTGATGCTGTCGTTGAGAGCCGGACGGTGAAATGCTGCACGGCTGCAGAGGTGGGCGGGCCGTGGTGGACGGTGAGGCCGCAGGTGGAAAGGCGCCGGGTACGTTAACGGCGGGGTTTGCAGGCGGTGGGTCCAAGTATAGGGCGCTGTGGTAGTGCTCGAAGGCGTAGTCAGGAATTTGGGATAGTAAAGAGCCGAATTGCTCCGAACATGGTGTTCGTTGTTCGGGTCACCAAATGTAGAGGACGGTGGTCTTCCTCTACATGAGCCCCGACCGGCGATGATGGTATGCCACGGAGAGGCGATGACGGTGGCCTATCTCCATGGCCGCGCCGGTGGAACTGAGGCAGGTGGAACTGAGGCAGGTGCTCCAGGCGCGTGGCCATCTTCGTCGTTGTCTACGGCCCGCTACAGCTGTATCATAAATTGTCTTCAGGTATTAATAAGCCCCCCCCCCAAAAAAAAAGAGAAGAAAAAGGAAAAAGGAGAGAGCGAGAAAGAAGAAACGAAACCGGCAGTCTATACAAACGGTGTGTTCATCCACTCGGAGTTTCGGAATATATAGATCGGTTTTATAAAGATGGTTGTCCTACTTCCCTCATCTTACATGCGTATCCGTATGTCTTCTGCACTGCCGAGCCTTCAGCCTTCAGCATTTTTTTCGTCTAGACGACACCATCTACGTCATCGTGACATATCCACGCCAACATTCACTCAAAATACCTTGTTTCTACAATCAAACTGATTGTTGGTTCGTTAGTCAATTTTAGTCAAATCTTTTATTTGTGTATGTCCCAAATTTTGCAACCATGTCATTTTTTTAGTTTCCTTTTTTTGTGCGCCATTTCATAAATACGATTGTACATTCGGTCTACCCGAACGAGCCTCGAATTCTTCCGGGAGTCAGTATGGAAACACATGAGGATATACAGGTTGTCCTCTGTTAGGTGCCACAGTTGTTATTAAAAATTTATGAGAGCCCCGGACGTGCCGTTTGGGCGCCTAACATACCTTGCCTCTCGGATATCTTTCCTAGCCGGTCTCATCAGCGTTCGATGGCTAACTAAAATGGTATACTTAATCAGCTTCACTAATTTTCAAAGATAAGAGATAGACCGAATGACAACATTGAATCCCTTGGAGTCATTGACATTCTCTATGACCGACACATTGGTGTCTATAATTATGAACCTATCCTCGATAAACTTGGTTTGACAACCCTAGCACATCGTAGAACCTCAGATATCACATTTTCCTGTGCAAAGTAGTACATGTCGTCTTAAGCCGTCGTTGGTCCATTTTCTGCTGTTCATTTTAGTTCTTTCTTGTGTTTTCATCCCTCCTTCATCATCTTCACATAATGTTCAACGTGCAGTGGGGTAGGGTACGCACCTCCGCGGTGAAACACCCCATCTCATCGTCATCATTTATTGTTCTCTTTGTTGTGCCGTTCACTCCGACCACACCTTTATTTTATGTTTTGTTTGATTGCTCACAGTTTAGCAGATGATACCGACAGACTTCGTAACAGCCATAATGTATACACGTTTGCTCTTTATTACAACCTCAACGATGTTAGTTCTCCTAACTGCTGTCAAGTTTTTAGTTGTTTACATCCTATACTCTTACCACGTGAGGTAGCACACAAATCTTTGCTCCTCGTATTGTTATTTCTTGTTTGACTTCTTTATCTGTTGTAGTCTCTTCTGCGGCGAGCCATTTCCCAAACCTGTGGTTGCGCGTGGCCTTGAACGTAGGCTTCGCCGCAACGCGTTCGTGCGGCGATGGAAGGCCCCTTTACACATTCAAAATTTGGAACCCGAATGGAACCTTGAAGATGTCACTATTCATGCCAAAAAAATTGCTCAAAAGTTTCGTCCTGGCAGAGGCAAGATGCTATTAGAGAACGAATGCAAAGCGCTGCCAGCAGAATATGTAGCACGCGCTTTTCGTTCCAGAATACACGGGCTCTATGGGAGCCGTTTTAGGTGAAGCCTGCTTTACGTTTTGTCCCTAATTCTTGGGATGCTCCGAAAAAAAAAAGCAAAATGATTTTCGGATCATCGTTCGCGGCGTTTTGTTATACTAGGAGAGCCTTGGGAAAGCAGGTACCTGGCAGTTTCAAAATTGTTATACTAAGATTTGCTCTCCGATCTAAGTCGTACGAAGGTAAAAACGTGAGACATTTTACATCTGAAACACATCGAGAGCAACCTGAAAATCCGTCGAAGAACCCCCACGCCCGTAACGCGGAAATGTGGAGATACCACCTCACGCATTTTGTATATTGTTCTCTCCCCACATGAGCAGGCGGAACCAACGGAGCGAAGAGAAGCGACCGAGCAAACACTATACAGTTGCCAATGTTTTCTGTGCACTTCCTACATCTTTATTATTATTATTATTATTATTATTATTATTATTATTATTATTATTATTATTAGTTGTATTTCGTTATTTCATCTTTGGACATATGTTGGCGCTGTTGCAATATAGCTGCAATAAAGACGTACTACTCCAACTTTCTGCAATGCACCGTGCTGAGAGTGTTGGGTAAAATACAATGTCGTAATATGCAGTTATAATGCGCTAGCATAGCGACCGGTAAAGACAGAAAATCAGCGCTTCTTCACAAACTGAACGAACGGTTACCACATGATACCAGTTAAAAATTGGTGAACAAATCAGAATGGTGCAAGCGAGCCGTTGTACTGTATAAAAAGGTAAGGGTGAGCCTAGTGTCATCCTCATCGTCATGTGTGTCCCTCAAACTCGAGGAAAATTTCCCTCTTTCTACAGTTAAATATGCACGAGCTCAGAAATCAATATGCACGAGTTCCCATTTCTGTATCTTGGCAGTTTTTGATGAACCCAGGTTGTGCAAGTGCTCTGGTACACGCCCTCACTCAATCATGCACTGCAAGTGGGCGACGGAACTTTCCTGGAATATAGAAAAAAGAAAAAGGGAAACTCTCCGACACACGACGTGACGCGAGCAGCAGGCTGGCCGGCGAAGCCAACGCCACCTAGATACATAAGGCCTGCACATTGCCTCCTCTCCCTTCTTCGCTACGTTGACCATTAAGAGCCAGAATATGCCTGCTACTGCAATTCGCCGTTCTGCGAATTCAAGAACCCGCAAATGATAGCAGCTTGCTTGGAACCTGCAGACCCGAATATTTAGACAAAAAGTGCAACGCGTTTTCCAGAAAATCAGTTTTTCAAAGCAGGCTTTCCCTATCTAGGTGGTGTCGGCGAAGCGCTCTGCAGTCACGTGACCTGTACATGTCAGAAGGAAGCTGTTCCAGGTACAGCACAGGCGGCCGCCGAAAAGGGAGTCCTGCCCGCGCTGAGCGAGGCTCAGTGCGGATGAGCTAAGATGTGGGTTTGAGTCCTACATCTGGCAAACCCTTTTGAGTGATGTGATAGAAAAAGAAAATATGGGGATTGAAGTCACGACAAAGTCAGACTGGCTACCCCAGACCACTTAGCCGCAGTTAGTCGAAAAAAAAATGAAAAAATGAAATGAAGTTGTGGGCCGGGAGACAGACATCCCGAACTAATGGGAACACTTGTTACAAACGTAAGACCAGAAAGTCTCACAAAATATCAATCCGATGAGTTTGTTCAAGGAAACGTATAGGTACGCTTTCAATGCAGTCGCTTAGGCACTTGAGGCTTTGTACGTATTTGTCCTTTCCATGCGTTCCAGCCTCAGAACGTCAACTCCCATCATGCAACAGCCATCTGCGTAGCCAGTCAACGGTACACTGCCGTCTGATTGGCGTACAGATGTATGTCACAATGATATTTTGCCGCTGGGGCTTTCTGTGATGCACTATGTAATATCTACGCTGTACGCGTAGACTACGCTCTTTTCGGGAGGGAAAATTAGCGAAATAAACCGTCGAACAAGGTCAGACAGTCATTTCCGGAGGCGACTGGCACTTTAATGGAAGCAGCGGCCTCGTGCTTTTTCTTTTATTTTTATTATTATTATTTTTTATTTCTTTTCTTTTTTCTTTTTTTTTTTTTTTGCGGGCAGCCTTCCACATTTTTCGCCCAGCATTCCTTCGTCATCTATCCTTGTACGCGTTCATCCAATGCTCCCGTTCCGCAGGTATTTCTTTCGTAGGCAGTTAACGAGTGTAATTACATTTCCTTTCAGTACAATGTTACAATGTACTTAAGTAAAGTAAGTACGCCGATGAAAAAAATAAAATAAAATTTGTGTGAAAATTGTGCCTGTCACAGCCTTTTCCTCGATATTTTTACCGTACCTCAAAACCTGTTGTCGAGGCTACCCTGTCGATTCGGCGAAGTGAAGTGAAGTGAGTTTGGGGAGCTCACTAAATCGTTAGTGCACTTTCTGCGAAGTGTCACTAAAAGATGTCGTGTGACAGCGCACGAATGTCACAAAGCGCAGGTGTCACTCGTTGAAAGTGACACTTAAACAGTGCGTGTGACGGCTAGGCGTAAATCTCGTGTCGTCAGAGTGTTTTCGCCATTACAATCGGTTCTCAACCATTTGCGGAAACCAATAACAGAGCTCTTCAGATTGTCGCCCTTTTTGAGAAGGAGAGGGTGGGTAAAAGCTTAAATTGCGGTTTCTTCCGCTCATAAATCGCGGTCTCCATTCCCCCCTCCACCCGGCCCACTTTGAAAGATTGTCAGGAGCTGAGGCGGTGGTTGAAGTGGTGACCAGCAGTGTTGCCAGACTGTGCACACTTGACTAGATATCAAATTTTACGATATTTCCGCATCATATTGGCAATATGGCAATATCGTAAAATTTACAGTTTGCACAAATTTATAAATGCACAGTCTGGCAACACTGCTGGTCACCACTTCAACCACCGCCTCAGCTCCTGACAATCTTTCAAAGTGGGCCGGGTGGAGGGGGGAATGGAGACCGCGACTTATGAGCGGAAGAAACCGCAATTTAAGCTTTTACCCAGCCTCTCCTTCTCAAAAAGGGCGACAATCCGAAGAGCTCTGTTATTGGTTTCCGCAAATGGTTTGTCCAATCATGGCGGGGTATCGTTTGAGGAGACCGGTCTGAGGCCTCTCCGCATTGTCGGCCTTCTTGACGAGGAGACAGACCGGGTGTCTTTCGCTCATAAACCGCGAACGACGCAGTGCAGGAACCCCGTTCCTTTTGTGTTGCTGTAAAGGTAACAAGATCTTTCATTCCTCAAGCAGAAATTTTACCCTTTAGTCCCCCTTTTAGCATCTGCGTGGAACTAGACAGATATATGCGTGATAGGAATCGTGTAGCTAAGAAAATATAAGATAATATGTTCGCACTATCTAAGTTCCTTTTTTCGTTAGCTTATAACTTAAGTCGGTACTTTTGCGCCGTGGTAACTTTCAGAAGAATTCTTTCTTTTTTCAGGTAACTTTGCCAAATAAGTAACAAAGTAAGTTCGAAGTTACGTTTAATTCACTTTTCACTCACGTCCACATATTTTCTTACTTTCTTTCCGGTTCTTTGATGGCATTTTATGCCATAAAGCAATACCAATGCCAATAGCAATGCCATAAATCAATCAATGACAGTATTCTATTCAAGAAGTAAGAAGCGCTGCCATGGAAATGAAGCTGAACCATTGTGCGCCCACATCGAGTAAGATGCAAAGCGTTCGAACTGTTGGACATAAACGAAAACGATCTGAGAGTGTTGCAGTCTTCCGCAGGTAACTCAAGGTCTAACTAAACTGCTCACGCGCGCTGCACCTGTTTAGTGCTATTTTGTGTCCGAAGTAACTTGGAAATGACTCGTTCTTTATTTTAAGTAACTCCGTAACTACGAGTTACATTTCAAGCCGAAGAACTTCGTTATTACCTTAGTTACATTTTTCACGCGGTAACTTAACTTGTAAGGGGCTCTTTTCGACGGGTAACTTCTAGATCTATGCCATTTTCTGTCATATAGTTACGCTACCTGATTTTGTTGTCGTTACAGTACCGGTGAAAACCTGAAATTGACGTACTCAAGCACTAGGCACATGCTAAATTCAGACGAAGCAGCACATATTATACGCCCTTCGTTGCAACAATGTTTTCTTTGAAAATACCCACGCGAATAGCGCAAGGAAGTCGGGAGCAGCAGCAGCCATATCTAGCAACAGATAGTGCGATTGAACGGATAATTTGAAGTGCTCTTTCCTTTGACTATCTGAGAATAAATATTGTCACCGACCGCGTAAAAATAAATACCAGCGCGCATGTATCGGTGCACTTCGGTAAGTACCGGAAATCCCTTACTGACAACCACATACGTGTAGGGAATACCTATATTGGGATATGTTTGTAATAATATGTTGCGGATATAAGATTCCTGAAATCATGAAGGGAATATGCGTTGCACGTTGAACAGCCAACGGTGCGTTTGAAGTCCGTGTAGCACTGTGCAAACAAGAAGTAACTGGGATGCGTGAAGCGTGGAGCTATAGTTTTAAACACCTTACACCCTACCACCCTCTACACGCTAGATATATTTAAGCGCTTTGCAGGTGGATAAATAAAATTAAACGTCCTCAGGACGTTAGGCTTTTCTTTTCTGCTGTCGCATTCTACAGGGTGTCCCAGCTAAATGTGACCATATTTTTTAAAAATATATCTATCACTTTTTTCCGAGATGAAATCAATTGCAATATAGCGTATGCTGAAGGGCACATCCTAGGAGTGCCTTAGCAGACTCCTAATGCAATGTCTTAATTAACTAATTAACTTTTCCATTATAAAAGCTACGAAGTTGTTCCAATGAGAACATCTGATCTCTTCGGTCACCAGATACCACAGCCGTTTTCAGAACAAAAATCCGTTCCATACATCGTCCGCAAAAAAATCGTGAAGGAACACCATTTTTTTCTTTATTTTGTTCATTGCCCATCTTCGAAGAAGCGTCTTTCCTTCATCCCCAACGTGAGAGAGTGAAAGAGCACAGTGCCGCCTAATGCTTCGAAGATTAGCCGATTAGCTTTAACTTGCGGAAACAAAACAAGAACAAATGTATCCTGTGACTCTATCGCTACTGCCCTTATCTTGGGCTGCATTTTCTGTTTCCTTTTAATCTTGTCCCATGACGCAAGAGGCGATAGTGTGCTCTTTTCCCCTCTCACACTGGGGCTGAAGGAAAGACGCATCTCGGAAGATGCGCAATGAACAAAATCAAGAAAAAAAATACGGTGTTCCTTCACGAATTTTCGGCGGACGATCTATCGAACGAATTTTTGTTTTATAAACGGCCTTGGTATCTGGTGACCGAAGAGATCAGATGTTCTGATTGGAACAACTTCGTAGCTAACCTAATTAACTTTCAATAAAAGTTAATTATTGAAAGTTAACTAAGACATTGCCTTAGGAGTCTGCTAATGCGCTCCTAGGGAGTGCTCTTGAGCATATGCTATATTGCAATTGATTTCATCTCGGAAAGAGTGACACATATATCTTCAAAAATATGCTCGCACTTAGCTGGGACACCCTGTATATGTATACAGGGTGTCTTTTTTTGGATGATGCAGATTTTTCATAAAACACTATAAGGGGTATAGACATACTGTTTTTATTTCTATCATCTCTGGGCCGGCGGACGTTCTTGGGCATACGCTGCTAGACCGTCAAATGAATAACTACCTAAAAACCGTTAATTAACTTTTTAATTATAAAAGCTACGAAGTTGTCCCAATGAGAACATCTGCTCCTTTCGGTGACCTGATATCGTAGCCGTTTTCAGAACAAAAATCCGTTCGGTAGATCGTCCGCACAAAATTCGTGAAGGAACGCCATTTTTTTTCTTTATTTTGTTCATTGCTCATTTTCGGAGGCCCGTCTTTCCTTCCCGACTTTCCGTCTATATTGCCCTTATAGTTTTTTTTTATGAAAAATCTGTATCGCCTAAAAAAAGACACCCTGTATATAAAAGGAATGCCCTGACCGATGCAAAAAGAAAGTCTCATGAATCCATCTGTTCTGAGTGTTCTGCATGGAGAGTTCTTTTTGTGTGTCTGTGTGTCTCAACAAGGCCTCAGCTAACAATGGAAATCGTGCGAATCAGTGGCAGGAGATAGGCGCGAATGAGACATCACATTTTTTGCCGTTTCGTTCACGTCTGCTTCCTTCAGCTGTTTCTTTTTTCTTTTTTTACAGGGGGGAGAAGAATTTCCACCTCGTTTTCCTCTCCCAAATGCACTACTGAATCTAAGATTACGGTGGAGGGAGGGTTGAACACCCGAAACTTCCCTCCCCCTTGACTACGTCACTGCGAGTATAACTGTCACCCTTGTTGATGCTATATTCAGCTGTTGCCAAGTGATGCCTGGATGATAACCTAGCTTTGAATAGGAGCAAGAAAGGGATGCAGGTCACCTACTAGTTTGTCCCTGCATGTTGTTTTCGTCAATGACATAGGGTACTGTAGGGTACGTGTATGCTGTCAAGGATCTCGAGATTTGGTTACACAGTCGCCTCGCATTTAGGGTGCACGTGATTTATATATTTACATTGCCAAGAAAGACACTCAAATCCTTGTGATATGTAGGGCGACGAGGGACTTGGTTGATCAATGCTGCATGGACCCTGTCTTTATTATTCGCTTCTTTCACTTCATATAGAGGTTGGAACAATTACGCGACATTGCATTGGGCAAACTATATTACGCACACTGAAATCGAACAAGCAACCTCGGCACATTCCCCTGTTTATATACGTGGTATACACGTAACGTTGTACGTTCGGATTCTGCCCTTCAGCGTTACCTGTGCGCGATGGTTTCCACGTATTCAACGTATATGTCTATGTCCATGTGGTGTAACCGTAGATTAAGTCGGTTTCTTTGTTCTACATAAAGGTATTCATAACATCGCAGACGCGAAATCTGTACTTGATATTTTGAGTTTTCACTCACCACCTAGCGCTGTCCGGCACACTCATTCATTTATTCCGGTAAGGAAGTATGTGAAGGGAGTTGCCTCAGGAGGAGATATTTCGAAATATCGGCGGCTATCGTCCTGAGGCAATTCCCTTCATACTTTAATAGCATAGTTCTTCGTTCGCCAGTCACCGTCCGTCGTCGATGTTTTCTTAAATCTCACCCGACCTGTTTTATTGGTTTGTTCGCGATTTCAGACAGGTGTTTCGTAACTCATGGACCTATCCCTGTTTGTAAACAAATGACGTCATAGTGTTTCACAGCGCCACCAATTTGGTAGACTTAAACTACGCCCGAAGCTTATGTGCGAACAAGATCGCGCCCGAAAGCCGCGATCTTGAGGGGATTACGATGGTCCCTCACAGGGACCATCATAGGGACCACATAGGGACCTTATATTGACTATAGGACCTTCGGTCCTACATTTCTTTCAATAGGAGGCAGTGAACAAGTGCCCATTCATTGAAGCCAGCACTCTCCTTCGGATTTGTTTCGGTTTCAGTCTGTCTGCCAGCGTCATGATGACGTTTCTCGGGTAGATGTCTATATATATAGGTAATGATGCAGAAAGCAAAGTGACCTATACTGCGTAGGCTTTCGCCGCGTTTGTAGGCATCTTTTACACGGAGCATATACGCATTTTTTATTGTTACAGGTTTAGCCGAAGCAATCAACTGGAACATAAAAGGCTGCGTGGTGCATTTTTTCATATTTCAAAACGCCATATGCAGGCAACAAAGAACACTGCACCTGGCCCTGACGGCATACACTATGACATGTTGCGGCATTTATCACCCCACAAATCTTACTCCACATTTTTAACCGTGTGTGGAGAGAAGGGACTCTTCCGTTGTCCTGGAAGCTAGCCGAAGTGGTTCCGGTTCTGAAGCCAGGGAAAGACCCGTCTGCTGCTACTAGTTATCGCCCCATCGCATTAACCAGCTGCCTTGGGAAGACTTTTGAGCGCATGGTAAATGCAAGGCTCGTGTATGTTTTGGAAGAGGCAGGCATCTTTGACAAACACCAAAGTGGTTTTCATTCCGGCCGAAGCACCCAGGACAACCTACTCCACCTAGAATCACAAATCAGTTCTGCGAGGGCAGTTCTGCGCATCCATGTTTTTTGATCTCGAAAACGCGTACGATACCACATGGCGTTTCGGGATTCTGCAAGATCTACACGCATGTGGTTTCCTACACAGCATCAAGTCTTTGGACAGCTGAGAGACAGGTGCAGCTCACGATCAACCGTCTGTCTAAGTGGGCTGATGAAAACGGCTTCAGGTTTTCCGCGCAAAAGACAGCGTGTGTTGTTTTTATGAGGACGCGAGGCACATTTGCTGAGCTCTCGCTGCTCCTCGGTGGCAACACATTACCAGTTTGTGATGAGCAAAAATTTATGGGGTGGTATTTGACAAGAAGCTGTGTTTTGTGCCACACAAAAACTATGCCAAACAGAACTTCCTGAAATCCTCCAACATACTCAAGGTTTTATCCCATCGATCGTGGGGAGCCGACAAAGTCACACTGTTGCGTGCCTACGACTCGGTTGTGCGATCGGTAATTGAGTACGGGAGTGTTGTGTATGGCTCGGCGCGGCCTTCGGCATTGAAGGTGTTGGACCCCATCCACTACGAAGGCATCCGACTCGCCACCGGTGCCTTGTGGACGTCCCCTGTGAAGAGTTTGTATGTTGAGGGCAATGAATGATCGCTCGAGAGACGGAGACAATTTGAACATGTGAAGGCTGCGCTAAAGTAGAGGTGCCAGGGCGATGACCCAGTTGTACATTGTAGTGAGAAACCCCGCTCTGGAGCGACTCTTCCTTGCAAAGCCCTCTGTTGTAACCTCGTTTCCGCTTCGCGTGCAGGCGGCGAGTTCCCGTGTGGGATTCAGTTCCTTTGGCGTTCCCCTGCAGCAGGCAGTCCTCGATGCTGCCCCTTGGCAGAGACGCCTAATACAATCCAATCTAAAGATGACACAGTTTGACAAACAATCCTCTGCACACACTGTCATTCTCCAGGAATTCCTGGAGATTCACCATAACTTCGGGAACCACCATGCAATCTACACTGATGGGACCAAAGTAAGCAATAGTGTGGTGGCCGTTGCCCTTGAAAGTGATTCTATTACGACGGCACGCATGAACACCAACGCCACAGTTTTCACCGCAGAGCTTTACGCGATTCTCCTGGCTCTGCAGCACATTCAACAAAAAGACCTTCAAAATTCAGTAATTTATTCCGATTCGCTAAGCTCTGTGCGTGCGCTGCTTTCATGCTATGACAGCAAGAATCACCTCGTCAAGCGGGTACGAGCGCTTGCGACTCAACTTTGTTCCCGAGGCTTTTCAATATGTCTCTGCTGGGACCCCAGCCACGATGGGATCCCGGGGAATGAACGAGCCGACCGTGAGGCCCGGCGAGCGTTGGCACAAGAGGAGTCAGATGACTACCCTACCAAGACATCCTGCCAGTGTTAAAGAGAGCTGTCTACACACAGTGGCAGCAGGAGTGGGACATGGAAGAAAATAACAAGCTACACCTCACACAGCCACACGTTTCCCCCCCGCATCGGACTGAACACATCAATAGATCCTCCGAAGTTCGAGATTGAGGATTGGGCACACATGGCTCACGCATCACCGCCTTTACCCAGAGGTCAGGATCCGCCAGCTTGCGCGCACTGCGGTGACAGCTTGACTGTCTTGCACCGTTGCACGTACTCGCATCCTGCCCTCACTTCGAACACCAACGCCAACAGTATTTCACCGCATTCTACGAATACCATGTCCCATTCCACCCAGCCCTTCTACTGGGTGACACTCCTCTTGTGCCGTTTGATAATGTCATCCAATTTTTCACCATTTGTGGGTTACTTAGCCAGATGTAGATGTTAAGTATTGCTCCGCTTTTGTCCAATATCATCGAACTCCTCATGTAAATATCTCATCCTGGACCACCTCATTGCTCACACTTGTAGATAGCTTTTAACTGCCATACTCACTTGTTATCGTCATCCTCCTCTCTTTCCTATCTTGGTTCATCTCATCGCTAGTACCTGTAGATAGCTTTTAACTACCACACACATTCTCTCTCACATCATCTCTCCAATAATCATCTCCCACACACTCACCATAGTTTTGGAGCTCTATGGCCTTTGTTGCCTTTGTGCCATTAAACCCATAATCTCTCTCTCTTTCCCCCATATGCTACACATTGGCACTTGAAAAGAATTTTGCAATGCGAAAAAAGAAAGAAGAAGAAAGAAAGAAAAAACGTCAACAAAAGAACCTCGAATACAAGAAACAGCAATCAAAAACTGCTGCGGTATGGCCAGGGGTTACGCCCCATTTCGTCCAAACGTTTATTTCGTCCAAGTACTCACAACGTCCAAATATTTAATTCGTCCGAAAAAAATCGGACGTACTGAACACTTGGACGAAATGAACAGGCGGGGAGAAACTTGCCCAGCGCGTCCAATACCCGTACCGTCCAATAGCCCATTTCGTCCAAATGGGGGAATTTTCAAAATCTTTCGGCAGGCGACTGCCTGGCTGCATTCATGAAAGCACAGGCCATTTTGACACTGGGTGAATGGCAGGTGACTGTATTCATGAAAGCAAATGGATTATCGATCAAACGGGGAATCACAGAAAACACAAACCCGTTCACAGGACCGCTGACCTACAGTGACCGTCCAGTTAACGATGTGTTGTTTTCTATAACTATGTTCTCGCTACGTACCGCGTTTCCCAATGTCAGTGATCTTTCTTGGAAACATCTAGGGATCTGAAAGGAAACTTGCGGTCCTTTGCCTTTACGTAGACTACTTCGAGCGGCAGTGGCTTACCAACGTTCATCTCTGGAATTAGTTTGCGGATGAGGACGATCTCCGCACAAACAATCACGCCGAAGGGTGGCATAATTCGCTGCGCATGAAATTCAAGAGCCAACCCCACATGACGTTACGGACGGCATAAGGCCCAAGTGACCAAAACGTCCACATGTTCATAAGACCCGAAAAACAATTGGGCCTTTTGCGCATTTGGGTCAAATGAGCAGGACAGGATAAGGTGTCCAGAAGGCCCAAATGGTCATATGGCCCGAAAACCAGAAAGGAAGACTCACAGTGTATTTTTTCGACCGTATTTTTCAGTGTATAAGCGCCGTTATACATTGAAAAAAGTTCCCTGAAGAAGTCCTGCGCGTCATCTAATGTCATCATATCCGCGTCATCATCCTGCGCAGGACTTCTTCAGAGAACTTTTTTTTATATATAACGGAGCTTGTACACAGAAAAATGCGGTACATTTATCAGTGCGAGTTATATGCGAGAAATATTTTTCTGTAAAATCGCTTTTCAGGTGTGACTGCGCAGGAATTCCACACTTTGCCGAGAATCGCTACGGCTTGGTATTTTGCTCGGGACTGAGATTTATTATGTTCATCAAGCAGTGCCCATTTTGGACAATTGCACTCGGTCACTCAGTGGAATATGCTCCTTCTGCAGCGCGCATCTCACGTGAACACAAACAATGCGCTTCTTCCGTTTTGTGAAATGTAGTCTCCAAAGAGTTCAGTTACAGAATCAATTCGAAGGTGTCCGCCTATTTGACAGAGCGCCATTTGGTCGAACGGCCCCGAAAAAATGGCCCCGGAAAATTTGGTGACGGAACAAATGGTCTCGAAAAAAATTACACCGATGGGTTAGAGCGGAAAAAACGGTCCCATGCGTAGGCGTGGTTTGCGACGTTCAGACCCCTCCCGTAATTGTACCTTTGGTAGCGCATCTGGAAGAGAGAAACGAGGAGTAAACCCTTATCTCCTATGCAAATTTCCTCCTGAACCCCTCCAGAAATATTTTTTTCTAGCTACGCTACTGCAGTGCCCGGCTTGGATACCTTCGCAGAAAAAGCGCTACATATTGTGCGTCATAGCAGTATTCAAGCGAAAGTTGAAAAGCTTTTAATGCGGCAAACGAATCAGTTGTTCAATAAATATATTAGGCACAGAGCTTACCAATCTGTACCAAGCGAAATATTGAACGCTGTAAGGATTCAATATTTATTTGTATTTTACTTTTTCTCACATTTATATCTTATTTGCTTGAAATTTTTTTCTTCATTTCAGTACTTTTATTAATATTTTTAGTTAAGTTACTTTCATTAATTTTCTTTAGTTCAGTTACCTTTTTCTCCTCTGTCGCATTCAGCATTTAATTAATATTGCGCATATGTGCAAAGAAAATACATATCTAGGTCACTCCTAGTCTTCCCTCCTGGTTTTCGGGCCATATGACCATTCGGGCCATATGAATATTTTGGCCTTCTGGACACCTTACCCTGCCCTTCGCATTTGACCCAAATGCTCAAAAGGCCCAACATTTTTTCGGGTCTTATGAACATTTGGGCGTTCTGATCACTTGGGCCTTATGCACACTTGGGCCATATGAGATGATACCAAATACAGCTCAGGGGAAACGATGCTGGGAAACGAAGCACCCTTCACAGACGTAACAGAGCAGTTTGCTCATGTCATCAAGGCATACCTGCAGCGCATGTCCCATTTGCTGGGCCATGCTAACTAATAAGTTAGTTGTTCCAAGGAAAAAAAAAAACTAAACGGATCAGGCTGAGCATTTGTTTCTCGTTTTACTCGGTGTATAACATCTTTCAGTGGGAATGTTTAAATCTTACCTTCAACTAATAAGTCAGTTGTTGGAATGAAAAGAAAGAAAGAAAGAAAAATAAATAAACAGAGCAGGCTGAGCATTTGTTTTTCGTTTTACTTGGTGTATGGCACGGCATCTTTCGGTGTGAATGTTTAAATCCAAAAGATGTGGGTTCGATCCCTACAGCTGGCTAACCTTTTCAGTGACTTTCATCTTTCATTGTTTAAATCCTACCTTCAATCGTAAACGAAGCAATTGTTCACTCGCATTCGGAGATCCCCCTCCCTTTTCGGACGAAACAAGCGTTTGGACGGTACGGTTATTTGGACGGGTTGGTCAAGTTTCCCCCCCCCCCCTTTGGTTCAGTTCGTCCAATGCCCACTATGTCCAATTTTTTTCGGACGTGCTGAGTACTTGGACGTTGTGAACACTTGGACGAAATAAACATTTGGACGAATCGGGGTGCTACCATGGCCAGGGCGTGTGTGCAGCAGCAAGTTGTCGACAAAGTGATTGATTCTGTGTTAGCGCAGATTGAAAATAGTCGGGGTACACCTTCTTTTTCTCTTCCATTGGCCTTCACATTGACCATTGCACCTGGTATGACTCGGCTCTGAGCCAACCTGGGCTTTCAAGCCAGATCTATGTCATTATGAACATTTGTACTATTCCAATATTCCTAATGGCTTTATCACTATTATACGTGGTGGTTAAAAAGTCATCACACACACACACACACACACACATTGAAGCACTTAAAAAGGAGGCGGAAGGCCTCATTCTTCCCACCATAGAAAGGCGCAATTTTTTTTGTGATGTTTCGCGGTTAAATCTGTATTTTCGAGGAAAACAGCAACTCGTATTACTCTTGTGGAACGAGCTTCGTTTGCAAACGACGTGGTCAGCCCGAACATATCGAGCATTTGAAGATCCCCTTCTTGAAAAAAAATGCTGCTAGTTTTTAAGTAATTCGGGGCTTTACGTCTCGAGACTTAACTGTGATCATGAGCGACTCCACAGTGTTCGGGTCTGTGGATTAATTTTGTTCACCTCGACACACCACAGTGAACGTCCCTCGCGGAGACGTTGAAAGCAACTCATACCCTTCCACCAAGCTGCCACCGTCCTCGGTTGGGTTTGTACCTTGGTGTTTTCTAAGTTCATGCAAGTTCTTTCGGAAGTATTTCAGTGTATTAGTATTACGAGAATAATTAGGGTCTGAGGTTTTCGGGTTTTACCCAATTCCTCCCCGAATTTACCCCCGAACTGCACATTTAGTGATTCGGGTCAAACCCGATTTCAACCCAAGCCGGGGTTTTGTTACGCGACGCGGAACCATAGAGCCCTGGACCGGTAATCCAGAAGATGTGGGTTCGATCCCTACAGCTGGCTAACCTTTTCAGTGACTTTCATCTTTCATCGTTGATTTCTTAGGCAATTTGAGGCTTTGTTTGTATCTGTCCCTTCTATGTTGTTCCAGCCTCAGAACATCAGTTTATCTCTTGTTCAACAGGTGCCGCTTGCGTCGATTTCCGTCGTATGAATGTGTGTATGAGTGAGCAAAAATGTAAGAGTGAAAGGAAGGTGAGTGAGAGTGAGTGGCTGGTTTGTCGTCCCTTCAGATGACGCACCCCGAAAGTCGCTGGAGCGGCGTGTTAGCTTAGCTCAATTGGTAGAGCCCTGGACCGGTAATCCAGAAGATGTGGGTTCGATCCCTACAGCTGGCTAACCTTTTCAGTGACTTTCATCTTTCATCGTTGATTTCTTAGGCAATTTGAGGCTTTGTTTGTATCTGTCCCTTCTATGTTGTTCCAGCCTCAGAACATCAGTTTATCTCATGCGGCGCACCACTGCGGTAGTGGAAGAGAGGGAGAGACCACCGACCGAAGGAGGTGACACCGCAGCTGAGAGAGAAACGCACATGGACGCACATCCCCCAGAGACAAAACGTCGCGCGTACGCCGTGACCTTGTACATGCGGCGAAGAAACGACCGCGGTCGACCACCCGAAGCGAATGGGACGCGGACAAAGCGAGTAACGCGCGCCTATGTTGCCACGTTCGTCGACTAGAGCCCTGCACGGGCCCGGGCCCGACCCGGCTCGCGGGCCGAACGGGGCTTGTTATTGGCTGTGTGCTCCGGGCCGGGCCGAGACAAAATACGCTAGCACCGCGGGCCGGGCCGACAAATATGTTTTCGAGAGTCAGCCCACCACCCCGGGTCGGGCCCGGAAAAGTCGGCCCGTGCAGGGCTCTATCATCGACAACGAGCGTTGGCGCGCGAATATCAGTAGTCGACAGATTCCAGCGTAAAGCCTGCGCGTAAAAAAAATTGGGGTTTCTGAGATCGCACGCACGCCGAGCACGCGCGCTTCGAGAAATCGTCCGGAAAACTCCGCGGCGGGCATGGCTTCCGCCGCGTGTGTCGCACCCGTTCTGGATGGCATACCGCCCCGTCGTCGAAACAACGCCCAGCACCAATCAACTCAAGATAGTTCTTTAAAAAAAGAAGTTCAGGAGCCAAGTTAAGCATAACTGCCGCCGAACGTAATTGAATCCGACGCCCATTTCTCCTACTTCGATGCGGAAACGAAAACGCTTCTCACGTGAAGACTTGCAACAGCGACATGTTAAGCGAAGTAGTACTTTATGAGTAGTGCAGGTTTGCAACACCATGCGTATTCGAATTACCATTCCACTCAACGCAGACTTGAATTGCCCGTACACCTTTAGACACAGTTCTCATTTTGTCACAGACTTATTACTTAGTTTAAAAGCTGTTTTCTTTTTCTCATATGTACTCGTATAACAAGCCTCATAAACCCGATTTTGCCTGTATCATATAATACCGGAAATGTTACACCCGAATTGGATGCTAGTGTTTTACCCCCGAATTTGGTAAAAACTATTTCCCGAAAACCTCAGACCCTATCTATAATACACGGTTCCAAAACGGGTGTCAGTTTTTTCATACGAATTTTCATTCAGTGTCGTGTGTTATTATTTTTATACAAAAATCGTATCGTTGCCCACCCCTGCGATTTCCCGCCTTTCCATGCCTTTCCATCAATTTAGCGCTGCTCCGCATCATCCCTTCCTCGTCTTCCCTTGCCACAATGCTGTCTCGCCAGTGGTGCCGCCGCCGCCGCTGCAGGCTATTTCCCACTATTCCACTCTCCCTCTTGTACAGATCGCAGCGTGGCAACCGGCGGGTTCGATTGCTTCTTCGTCACTCTCGCGGTTCACTCCTGATACAAAATGCCACTCAACCTTGGTGATCCATTTCCAAACTTCAAGTGCGATACTACAGTCGGTACGATTGACTTCCACGAATGGCTCGGAAACTCGTGAGTATAAACAGAGCTATATGACACTTGGAACTTGTCACGCGTGTCTAGTGCCACGCCTTCGGAATAGCGGTCATAAGGACGAGGTATATTTGACTGTGCTTCGCTGAATTGATTTTAAAATAAGAGGAAATAAGTGGTATAGTCGATCTACTGCAACCTTTTCTCTTCGTTGAACTGCGAGTTATTGTATGTCATTGAAAACGGAACGAATGAAGAGTGCAAGGAAATATCGGTTCGTAGCGTGTCATCTATCGTTATTCGAATGAGAACATTTGAACCGAACACACACAACAAATTCCTTCACGTAAGAAGTTTCCAGCGAGGCTACCCTGCGTTCCGAGTGTTTCTCGGATGACGCATATCACTAACTTTTCAGTTTGGCGTCATATTTCATGAGAAAAGCACTTGACCAAATGAGCTGTTAAAGGTTGTAGTGTGCTGAGTTATCGGTGGCAAAGCAATTATTTCACAGAGTGCTTTATCAATCGTCTCATGAATGGACAGGAGCAAGGCCATGTCAACTTAATGGGGAGGACCTTGTGGCTGCATGCTTTCGATACTATCTGTGGGGACGTGCATAAGAGCGCGTTGTCTGCACGGTGCTAAGTGGAGAATTGTACCGCTATTTAACGAATGCCACGTCGTAGATGTATGCAGAGAAGTTGGCATTTTCAAACCCACGTTAAGCGAGTTACACACGTGTGAACGTATTCAAAGCGCGCGCATGGTTGTGATTTATGTGTGACGAATTGGCAACACATTCCGGATTTTTGGCGCAAAGACGAATGGACACAATTGAAAAACGAACAGCCCAAGACAAGACTCTGACCAACAGTGAACAGCAGATACAAAAAACAATGAAAAAGCCAAGTATCTCATTGCTGGGTTTGAGTCTTGACTTCATTACTGCGTCCTAGAGTATTCGTCTTTTCCCTAAACCAGGGGATATTATTGCCAATGTCAAGTACCCACCACTTTTGTATTGATTGTTTTATTTGTCTCGCAGCAAAGTTATTGTGATATACCGTATTTCAGCATAGTTGCAATCAAATCTTTAAAATCTTGCCCAGGTTTCACAACGTAATGTGCATAGCAGTGGACAATATATCAGAAGGAATTTGGGTAGGATCACTGGTTAAATGTAATATTCTGACGTTCCACGTAAAATCCACTAATTGCAATCTCAAATAAGACAATGAGACAAATAAAACAATCAATACAAAAGTGGTGGGTACTTGACATTGGCAATAATATCCCCTGGTTTAGGGAAAAGACGAATACTCTAGGACGCAGTAATGAAGTCAAGACTCAAACCCAGCAATGAGATACTTGGCTTTTTCATTGTTTTTTGTATCTGCTGTTCACTGTTGGTCAGAGTCTTGTCTTGGGCTGTTCGTTTTTCAATTGTGTCCATTCGTCTTTGCGCCAAAAATCCGGAATGTGTTGCCAATTCGTCACACATAAATCACAACCAAGTGTGACACACCAGTATAGCACGTTGGGCAGATGGGCACACAACTTTTCCATAAGATATGCAGTGAAGTAAAATGCACTTATAGAGCATTAGGATATCTGAAGTTCCTCGATTCAGCAAAGTGGTTACATCACTGTCACACGGATTGGTTAACATGTCGAAAACGAAAACAGGCGAGCCGGTGATTTCTGACCTCCATAATTAAAGCTCTTAGATTGCGAAAACAAGATAGACATCACAAAATCTCAATGGCACAGAGTTGAGATTTTTTTGTACGTGCGGTGTCATTTCACAAGCGTTGGCCACAAGATGTTTGTTTCACTACAGAAAGTCGTGGTGAAGGAAATGTGGTAGTTCTTACACAAAGAGACATCATTCTGGTTGTTGCCTTTGTGAGTTTCACCTGAACTTTTATAGCCACGATTCAAGTGAAGAAGTAAAAAGTTGTGCACTAATTTCAGGCCAGGCGCAGTTTTAAATATTTTGCACACATACTAGAGTACGAGTGAGGCCTATTTGTGCTCAGTCTGATTCTGCCTTCCAACTTTGTCGGTGTTCAAAAACAAACTATCTGCCGTAAATGATTGTAAGGCTGCGCGTCGAGGCTTATCAGTAAATTAAAAACTGCGAGGGTCAGTCGTAGGTGTTCAAAGTCTTGTATCAGCTGAATATGACTGCCACTATCCACCTGCAGTTGTAGGAAAGTGTGGTCATTCAGGTATTACTCACATCTACGTTCACTCGTAACGTTGCGCCCATGAACATGGTTCACTATTCTAGCGATTAACTGCAAAGCATTACGGCTGACAGCTTCACTTTAGGGGTTTAGAAGTTATTTAAATGAGCAGCAGTAAAACAGCGGTACAGTGCTGCACAAAAGTTTACGCTCCAGCACATTCCTTCCTTAGTTAGAGTGACACGCTAGCTGCGAATGGTACAGCTTGGGACAGAAGTTTACGGAACACGGCACTTGTGTATTTCATTATCGGAAGGGCCCCTTGCTAGCTATCAATTACAGATCAAATAAGAAACGGGAGACCGGCTATTATATCCATCTCTCAGTATGTGTGCCCACCCCTGCTTGCTGCTAGGGTGTCGCTCCAATAGAGAAATTCGATACCCCTGTGTTCCGTAAACTTTTGTCCGAAGCTGTACCACGCAGAATTGCAAACAGGTGTCTGATTTCACTAGGCACAAGGGCTCTATGTCCATACGGTTCCATTCGCTGCTAGTGTGTCACTCTGATAAAGGAATGTTCTGTGAACTTTTGTGCCGCACTGTACATTACATTTGCATCTCAGCTGCTCAGGATGTCACGATTTTACCCACACTTGACTCATCTTCCTGTTACATAACGAAGACTGCCAATGTAAGCATAAGGTGGCCATCCCAGGGATCCCAACATGAGATTACCATAAAATACGGCAGATAGAAGCATCCTGTTTAATGATTGTCGTGTATCCAGCGTTAATAGTGAGAAACACTGGAAACATTTTTTCCTTCCACGTTTTTCTGTGTGTCATGACCAGGGAAAAGATCCAAAAAAACGTACGCCCGTAAAATTTGAAGCAGTTTGGACTTATCCGAAAAACTCTGCATTTGTGGGTTCCAGTATTCGAGAACTGAGTAAAAATGCTGTGGCTTGTTGACTGGTTTGATCCTTTCCCTTTGGTGTCAAGATTACCTTGCATTGCAGATTACCAACCCCTGCAACAAGTGAGTGTCCATTAAACTAAATCCACCGTACAGCTGCTTTTCACAACGCATCCGTGTAATGCGGTGAGCTCCATCCTTGCGTAGAGGTAATTTGCCATTGGAGTCACTGGATAGGGTACCCAATTCAGTGACACTATTCGACACGAGGGCATTTTGAGGCCATTTCAACCGCTTTCCAGGACTGCTTGGAAAACATCCAGTGCCTACCCAAGCAGCACAATGTACTGAAGGTAGAGTCGAATAGGGGTGGATGGTATGTGTCTTGTCAATGTTCCTTAGTTTCAGGAGTCTGTTCAAGGCCTTCCACCTACCCGTCCACCCCTATTGCACTCGACTTTCAATACATTGTGCTGCTTGGGTATAGGTTTTTTCATTTTCTGTGAATCTTGCTTTTGCCTCAAAGTACTCGTATACACGGCTATACAAATTGTCTTTATGGACAAGTAGCAGGATTGGACGCAGGCGAAAACTGCCTCATGATTATGTAGAGGAATACCTGGAGGAATCCAAGGTGTGAACGTTGTCAGGTGATGGTAGCATAGATGTTGTCTGTTTCACAACATGACTGTGAACATTCTGGGGACGCAGCGTCTTTTTGTGAATAGTATCTCGTTTCACAGCTGTAGTTTTTCACCAAACTGTGGGTATTAACGGAGATATAACAAAAATAAAGACAAAAAACTCTGAATCCTCGGCACATACTGAACTCAGTAAAACATGCTCGGAATCTGTCAAGAAATAAGCCCCAAGAACTCGGAACTCTAGTTATAGCCTGCGTGGTAAATTGTTCTACCCTGTATTTTTAACTTTTTGTCTGGTTGAGAATTTCTCTCGTGCTACAGAGGTATATCATTTTGTGTGATATTGAGGCTGCTCAGCATTGCAGTTTGCATAACTGCTGCCCCAGTAGTATGGGTCATTGAAGTTAATTGAACATGTCTGTGTGCAAGGGTCAAATGTCCTGACCTCCCCCCACCCCAGTTTCTGTGATTACATAGAGGAAGTGTAGTAAGATGCTGTCTAAGGTAAGCCCCCCCCCCCCCCCCCCCCAAGGATAATCCTGAATCTGTCCCTGTCTGTGTGATAACATTTAGCACACAACATGCACCTTTCAATGCTTAGTCATCATCTATGTTCCACACATCTAGACAGAGCAAACAGACCTAGAGGCTTATTGTGAGCACATATCAGGCAGGGAGGAGCTGGGGACCCACTTATCTTTTGAAGTGCTATTTTCGCATTGTCACCACAGCAAATAACGAAGGCTGTTGAGAGCTATTGCACCGATGATAACCTTCTTGTAGAAACCAGACAGAGTTTGTACGCACCGTTCTCGACAAACAGCTGCCGCTTGCCACCTGGACCTGTTGTGAATGCCATTCTGCTGCCTCTTCAAGTACTGCACCGTACAAGTTCTATACTTCAATACAATTCAATACTACAAGTTCAATACCGCACCGTGCCTGTTCATTGTTATATCTCCACATGAACATCACGAAACGATGCAACACAAACAACTACACCAAAGACAGCAAAGAGAGCAATATGTTACTAAGTGTGGAAAGATGGGCAAGTGTTAAGTCCGTAATTATAGTTGCATGGCTCTATAGTAGTATAGTTGTGTAAAGAGCACAGAGAAGAAAAATGGGCAGCTCAACTAAAGCTCCAACTCCTGCTCAACACAACGCAATCTCGAGCTTGTGCTGTGTTGTCCATTTTCTGTTGTGTGCTCTTTTTATTCGACTGTGATACTGCACTAGTGGTTGCTTGCAAATGACAACCTAATGCCCACATGTTGACATTTGTTGGCATGTGACACCCTGTAAGATCACCAACATTCCTGTGTCATCCATCACCACCTTCAACACAAACGAACCCACATTGTCACTAGCTGTTTATCACTCTTTTTGATGGTTGTCTCCCGTCAATGCTTTTACTATTCATAATGCATGCACTTGGTTGAGAATGTGCAGTTATAGGATTATTGGCAAAGACTTTTGTCTTTATGTCGCACGTTAATTTTAGTGGAATTTAACGCCGTTTAATTCATGACAGACATGCGGAAAATGGGAGAAAACAGCTGCGGAAACAGCTTGACATGCACTCATCCCTGACTGAACACAGAGCACACATGAAATATGCACTTTGTAACTGAACAGAAATACACACACATATATAACAGTCACAATCTCAATTCGGCAAGTCCCCCCCCAAGAAAAAAAAAGTATTTGTTTTGAGTTTCATATGCCAATGCTATCAAATTTAGTTAATATAGTAGGAGAGGTTGCATACCATAGCTTGTGTGTAATTGCGGTAGGTGTCATGGGTTTTCGTTACAAATGCTGGAAAGCACAGTTTGGATAGATTTACAAGCCACACCCGCTAATTTTTAGCAAAATGCTAATTAGCAAAAAAATGCAAAAAGTGCCTAGGTATATAAGTGCCTAGGTGCATAATGTTGAAAGAGTTTTTAAGAATAAATATTAAAGAATAAAGATCAGGTTGACGTCGCATTGTGACGTGTCAGTGACGTGGCATGCTCGTAAGCTCCTCCCACTGGCTGCCACTTTTCTTGAGAACGACAATGACGAATTGTCTTCGGGATAAAAGAAGGGTACGGACGCGACCAGATTTCAAAGAACCATTCGAGGCTTCGTTTTCGAGCAAATGCTACATAATCTCAGCAGCTGCGACGAAAAAGTGAAACAACTGACGCCATGTGAAAACACCCTATATGTAGGGAGTGACTTTTTCGGGCCCTAATACAGTGCCGCATGGTACTTGACGAACAATAATATTTTCTTGGGGCGACACAACTTGACACCCCCAAAATATGACAAATAAGTATAGCACTGGTCTACATACTCCACAGTGGGTTAACTTACAGAGCAAAACGTTATGATTTATGTGGTCAAGTGTCCTGGAAAGATGATGGAAAATGCCCCAAAAAGTAATCCCCCAGGGCAGGTTTTGAATTCCGTAACCACGGGAGATTTAGTTGGTTGGAGGGAGAACCTGAGACAAAACCAAAATGAGCTTTGAGACAAAAATTGGCTTTTTAGGCCGGCCAGTTTTGAGATAGGCACTCCATGTGCGTTATCTCTATCTCTCTCTGAATGACACATCGTCCATTGCCTGCCGCCTGAAAAAAAAAAAAGCAAAAAACTCTTGTGATATGGTCCAGTGGCTGAAAGTATCTCTATGAAGGCGACATTTGTCCTTTGCAACTACAGTCGACCCCCGTTTATCCGGACAGTGCCGTTCCCGGCGAAATCGTCCGGATACCGGGGCATCCGGATAAATGAAACGACCGAATAGAAACGTCCTACATAGCAAGGTTTAATTAAAACATAGAAATCTCGTCAATGACAGCAGTGACACAGTAGTGTAGGCACTCGATTCCTGCAAACTTTTGCTAATTGCATAGAGTTGAGCCACGCTGTTGCGCTGCTCGAAGAATGTCAGTGCGGACGCAAAGTGTCAATGTCGGAGCCTTGTTTCTCACTGGCGTCATCGGCACCGTCTTACTGCACATCATCGGAGTCAATATCAGCAATCACACCGTCATCAGACATAGCTGCACACGCGTCATCATCCTTATCAACGTCAACGTAGTCAGAAACCGTAGCATCATCTACGGCAGTCGCAGTGAGCCTCTGCATCAGGGATCGCAGCAGGCCCTCGGGTTGGAGTTTTCCCCTCTAGAACCAGACAGTTGATCGAGATATTTCCAAATGACCCGACTGGTCAACGTGACCCAACACACACAAATAGAAAAGGGGGTCATCGTGCAGGGTTGTCTCCCCTACGGAGGAATGTAGGCCCCTGACGTGTGACGGGAATAACCCCAACACAGCGAAAAGGGTGACGAAGCGGGGTCAGCGTCTCCTCTTACTCACGGTAGTCCGGATAACTGAAGCTGGATTACAAGAATTTTCGACTTTCGTTCCCTGGAATTCTTGTCCGAGTCCGGAAGCTGAAGTCCGGATAAACGAGAACAAAATACATGGAGGAAAATCCGTTCCCGTGCCTTTTGTCCGGATACCGCGGGATCCGGATAAATGAAGTCCGGATAAACGGGGTTCGACTGTATTATTGCTGTGCGCATTGGTTGCGTTGTGCACATGTTATGCTATTCCGTAGTATGGTAGTGTGCGGAAAATGTAAAGTGCTCGAAAAGTAAATTGCCTAGAAATGAGCAAAATGCTACAGGCCCTAGAGAAAATAAAGAAAATGCAGTGTGGTAATGAGACACCTTCATTCAGTCTCAGTGTACATTTTTACTTTGGCTGTAATCTATATGGTAGATTTATAATACTCCAATAGTGATAGTCCTTTGCATGATTTGCTGTTATGGAGACCACCATAGGATAGAGTATGAGATAGAAAAAGATAGACTGGAACAATGTAAAGGATTGCCTGTGTTGTTGTCGACACTCCAGTCATTGTCAAAATGAAGTTGTTGTTCTTGGATGGTAGAGTAGGAGATATTGGAGATTGCGAGCATTCAACTATAGCATGATGTTGTAGTGGATGAGGCAATTGAACATTGAAGGACGACAACTTTATTTGAATGATGATGAGAGGGGAGTTACTCGCGGTTACGGCTGGTGAAATGGAATAATGAGTCCCCTCAGATGGAGGATGACGACACAATGGGGTAGCGACAATGCTGTTGTTGCTGTTTAGCATGGCGACTGTGAACACAAAATACATTCTTTGTTTGTGGAGAGACGAAACAATGCTTTGGTGATCTGTACTGGTACGACCTTACTGCATCCAGCTGTAAGCAACATACAACATGATGTGCAGGTGCAGATAAAGCACCCAAAGGGCACATCATATAATCATTTAATGCATGGCAAAAACGACACCAGCTCTCCCAATACGACTGTGTTTCCTTTGAACGTTACGGGGGGGGGGCGCAAGAGTCGCAGATCTGGTAGGGAGCTCCGAAACATTTTTCGTATTTTTCGCTGAAGGTTTTGGCCATCCCTCAGTACTGTGGAAACCCAAGTTCCCACAACCTCGGGGCGTCGGCCCGTTCGTTCCGCACACGAAGTACGTAACAAGCAAGGCAACAGAGATTCAATCAAACAACATCCAATATATTTTAACCTTTAAACGAACCCTTCTTCCTATACTCTGGTTCTGCCACAGCGGGGAATGCCCCCCAAAAGGCAGGCTTCTTGCCTGAAATAATTAACTGTCACGCCCCCTAGTTCGCAGCACGGGATGCCCCCATGTCTAGCAGATGAGATATCTGCCACAGTACATGCACATTGTTGTTGAACAATGCACGCTGCGTGGAGGAAATACGGGCACTCGTCCGTGCCACTTTTTCCTCAACATCTCCCTCAACTTCGGCGTCACCTGCGGCCACTGTCCTGTGCCAACAGCAGAGACAGCTGCACTCATTTCTGCTAGTCATGCTTTCTCCCTGTATGCACATTTGCAGTCTTTACAGTCATCGTGCACACTCAGAACTGGCAGTGACCAACTCTTCCATCCAAGAACTGTTATACCTGTGCCATGCAGGTAGAATGAATTGCATCACCATCCCAAATTCTATCACTGACTAATGCCGTGCCACGAATCAGTTTGTAATATAATGTTAAGCCTCGGGTTGTAGATGTTGCCTGCTCACTAGTCTACTAAAATGTATCCCCATTTAAAAACTTATTAGGCAGCTTGCAATTGCGCGTAATATTCTGAAATTCAACGACAGTGAGTTTATTTTCATGCGGATAAGCTGGAATGTGCCTTACTAATGTGGTCACGTAAAAGCTTATTTGCCAACTGGCACCCACTTCAAAGCAAACAAGATAGCATCTGTTGCATCAAAGAATACCTCGTCAAAGAATACTCCCAGAAAGAATACCTCTAATTATGAAATAATCTTGCGCTGCATGGCACAAAGTGACTTGCACAAAACTATGGGAGCAAGAGTAGGCATTTCGTTGGCGAATGAGTTGTGGCGATCTCATTAAGCGTAAACTGTCATTCAGACAAATGTTATTAAATCTCGCCGTGTGGCACTACACAAATGACATAAAGATGTGGGATTCAGCACTTAATGTCACTGTTCGTGCCAGTGCAGCAGGGGTATTGCTGTGCGATATTCATAATGTGGGTTCATCCAATGAGTATCAGTATTGGGCTATTAGAAATCCGCAGTAAAGATACCGTATACAAAGCTGAAAGGCAAGCTGCAGTTGAATGAGAAGATCTCATTGTCATGATGCTTTTTTGTTGTTTTCTTTCCCAATATGCTTATCTAGCTTTGCTTATTTCTACGCAGTTTATTTTTCGAGCACCATACATTTTCCACTTATAACCGTATGAGTGAATACAACAAGTTCTGTACGATGCAGGTGATGCACACTGCATTGACTGGCAGGAGAGGAATCTCGTCTCTATAGAAATATTTTTGGTCACTCGATCATGTCACGAGAATGCATTCTGCTGCTGTGTCACTTAGAGATAGATAAACATACCGAGAGCACCACTCAAAGTGGGCCAGCACAGAAAGCTCATTTTCTTATTTTGATTGCATCACTGATTATCCTCTCCCATACTTCATCCAATCTAATCTTCCTTTTCTCCGGAAGACTAAGTCTTTACAGAGGCTTTAAGAAGAGCTCTTCCAGTTCAGGGTCCACAACGAAAGCCATGTTGAGAATCTGTCTGCAAATTATGTTTATCGAGAAATGAGTGCTACCAATTAGTCGTGAATTAATGACCTTCACTCGGAGAAAATAAGCAAGATCAAAATAATGCGATAGCACCATAATTTACCTGATAATTTTTGTCACTACCTTTTGTCACTACCTTTGAAAAAAAAGACAACCTTTGCAATTTGTGTGCGTGTACGAGAAACACCAGTCGATAATGAGGTACATTATAAATGTGGACAAGCAAAGAAACTAGGTCAAGAACAGGCTTAACTGGTTCAAAAGTCACCTTTGTCACTATTCTAGACCTATTTTTATTTTTTGAATTTCAGACTCAGTAACTGAACCTAAAAACAGGAAATATAGTACAGACACATCAGAGGTTGAGCAGTACAGATAGCTTTCACATGCTACTGACGAATTACAACTGTGTACAAAATGTGTACCTAACGTTTACGCTAATTCGTGCCCGGCCACAACAGTTCGAAACACAACAGGTGCAACTGCATTACTCCTTTCTCTTCTCGATTTGGATGGATAACCTTATTTATATTTCTTTAAAAATTTTGCTGGAGTCCCTACGTATTTGTACAGGAATTAATGTACTCTCCTTTTGGAGTACCCACCCCACCCTGCCCTGTGTACGCTGCTGTCCCCGGATGCTTCTGGGCTACAGAGTGGTATCTTTCTATCCAGAGTTTTCTGTGTAGTGGAAATATTTGTTACGTAAAATAGACACCGGCACACACAACATTTAGAGTGTTTTAAAATGACGTTTCGGAATCCATTTAGATTCCATCATCAGAATGGCATGCGAGTGCCTGCCCCAGCCTATTTAAGTACCAAGCGGGCGTAGCAGTCAGGCAGTGGTCCCGGGACATTTGTTGATAGCTTCCTGTGTTTTTTTTATGTACCAGGATTCTAATTGTTTTCATATGCCACAAAGATTTTCCCTGGCTAAGATAAGTATCTTGTCTCAATCTAGACCTGACTGCTACGCCCCCTTGGTACTTAAATAGGTTGGGGCAGGTGCACGCATGCCATTCTGATGATGAGATCCGAAAGGATTCCAAAACATCGCTTCAAAGTGTTTTAAATGTTGTGTGTGCTGGTGCGTATTTTACGTAACAAATATGACTGTTTCCAGCATTTTGGACTGTTCTTAGTAGTGGAAATTGAAGTCTCTATAATTTGATTCATATTGAGTGAATTGCTGCCTTAGGTCTTCCTTTGAGTCGGTGTTTCAGTGTTGAATGTGGGAGACAAGGAGTCCCTGTGGCCACTTCTCATGTTATGGGGAGAGCAGTCTTGTTAATGCGGTCGACCATGGACAGTGTCGTGGAATAATGCCTAACGGTCTTTGAGAAGTCTTGCTCCTTTGAACTTTTCCTTCCTCACTAAAATATTTTCCCAGAAGATCATAATCCTAGAAGAAGGTCATAATATGGGACACCCAGTCACGTTTTCTCCTCAAAATTTTGCACGTTTTTCTATTGATGTTTTAAACATTACATTAATTCTTGTGCTCGTATCTCAGCAGCAGACTTGTGCCTGTTACTAAAAAAAAAAACGAACTAAATGCTGTTACCCATTACTTCAGAAAAAAGTAACTAAATACGTTACTCGTTACCAACATACAAAAGTAATGAGTTCTCGTTACTCACAGGTAACGAGTTACTTTTACGTTACCGCCACATAGTTAAAGGAGCCAACAAACATGTCGTCATCAGTGTATATCATATTGCCTGGACCTTCTCCCTTCTTTCTGAAGTGGGGGTGATCGGAGATTATGAAAACACAAGAAAAAAAACACCGGTTTTCGTGCCACCGATCACCAGCGGTTCCCGAAAACAGACGAGGGGCTGCGTCATAATTTAGGACACTCAGAAGCTTAACAAAGACAAGAAAAGGCTAGAAGTCGAAACATGCTTTTTATAGCCATAGCACAATTGGTGCCCGTTCTTGGGAAGGAGTGATGGTCGGAGATTCCGGAAAACAAGAGAGAAGACAAGGGCCTTCGTTTAACACGATTCAGCACGCCAATAACACATCTAGCGAGAGACTGCAATAGTAATACTTTGAGTGACACGTGGCCGTGGTTCACGCAGGACAAATCTGCGCGCATTGTGCCACACAGTGTCGAAATGTGCTCCCCCACTCTGAAGAAAAGGAACGAGTAACGCAGTAACGAGTTACCAATTTTTGTAACTGATTCCATTACTGTTATAACTTTTTAAAAAGTAACTGAATCGTTACTTCGTTACCAAAAAAGGTAACCGTTACCAAGTAACGAGTTATGCACAACTTTGCTCAGCAGTACCCAAAGTCGGGAATGCGTGTAAGAGGCCATTTAAGAGAGTGCCGTTCATTGTCCCATGTAAAGACTATTTTTGTTGTTTATAGTGTATGAGCACAGGCACATTGTCAGCGCACATTTTTAGCGCACGTTACAGCCCTAGTGATGATATATCACCCTTCTTATTATTTCCTTTTTCCTTGTTTCCTTCAAGATGGGGCATTCTGTTCTCTCACCCTGCTGATTACACGCCAGTGTGCACCACTGAATTGGCTAGGGCAGCGCAGTTGGCCGGCACCTTTGAGAAGAAAGGAGTGAAGCTCATTGCTCTCTCGTGTGACAGCGTTGACAGTCACAATGGCTGGATTAAGGTAAGCTAATTGAAGTGCACAACATACATAGAACTTGCTTGAGCAGGTGTTAACGGGAGAGCAAGAGAGCAACCTATATTCTGGACAGACTATTCTTGGCTGCCCTGAAATGTTGTCCTTCCCCAAAATATCGTCTGTGCCTCTTCCCTTGAAGGGGCACTAAAGGGGTCTTTGTTTCTGGGGCCTCATAGACTTCGGGAATGAGGTACATTCTGTGCTCGATGCTCATTAGTTCGAATACATCTGTGGTGGTGTGATGCAGGAAGAAGTAGAATTACGCTGTATTTTGCGATGCGTGCCTACTGTGAAGTGTGTGTAACATTGAGTTTCATGTCAAAATGACGAATGAATTATGGCAGGATGACGAAGTATCTCACCTGCCAATGGAGATGACGTGTGGATTCGTGACAAGGATTGTTCCACCCGATACCATATCTTTGTTGTTGTAGATGTCACAGTACACTATATGTACTAGAATATTACACAACAGCGCTATTATAACAGTTCCAATACTACTGTAGCTTCTTATGTGCGCACATCTGCAACCTCGCATGTGCACTGCTCCACTCACTTGGAATAGCTCCAGCTGCTGCTACTACAGAGTATGCATCCCAGCGATGTGTATCTCTATGCATTTCTGCCAAGTTGGAGCTCCTCTCGTATGGCATTGATTGGACAAAAAATGCGGGAATGGGATATTCCTGCAATGTATTTCCTTTCTATAGTTCGTTGTGCCAGAGGTGACGTACCCTTGAAGTTTTACCCTCCTACGGAGGAAGGGGAACCTTCGCAATAGCATATTTTCGCAGTTTTGGCACTGAATGTTTCAAAAATGTCGCAAAAATTTTTCCACTTGAATGCCCCTTTCAGATTTCTACATCTTATACCCTCCTTGTTTAGACAGGGTGTAGATAATCCAGAATTTAGCTCAGCAATTTAAGCCATATTACAGAAAAAAAAAAGAAGAAACATCTGAGACCAGCTCGTATGGCGTTGCAGTTAGGAATGATTGCCTTCCACGAAGGTGATGCAAGTGGGAATCCCCGCAGCTCTGAGCTTTTCCCTGGATTTTCTAGCAGATGTTCCAGAGGAATGTCATCACAGCTTCCCCTGAAGTCTGCCCAAAACACATACTATTGCCCTTGTTCCCCACTCCTTTGTGTTGGCCTCTCTCCATCTGTCTGTCTGTGCACCACACATGGCAACAGCTTAAAAAAGAGAGAACTCTGCAAGCACTGTGCCATGCTATTATGTCATAACTTCCCATGGACGATGACAAACGTTCGCTACTACCACCACCCTCCTGTGCACAATTTAGTGCACGATTCTAGAGTACTCCAGGGCTGAGACCTTCGGGCCTTCAACGTTGTACACACTAACGTGCCCTGAGGACCACCTTGCTACTGCCGCAGCATGTTGCCTGCTTCAGTAGATCCCACTGGCATCAGGTTAGCATCTGTGAGCCAGCAGACAACAAAATCTGCTTAAGATGTAGATGAAATGACACAGCAAAATCAATAAGTCGAAGTAGCTTTTGGATACACGTACTAATGCAAAGTAGAAAAAAGAACAGTGCGAGCACATAGATATAACGTAGTTTCATTTTCTTGCGTCTGAGGAAGACCCTGGACAACCACACACAATGAACTCTGATACTTATTTTGGGCTTCTGGTGGTTGATGGGAATAGAGTTCTAATTAAAAGCATCTTTGTACATCATTACAAGTATAATTACAATTTGCTCTACAAGTGTCCCATTGTGGCTGGAGAGTGTTGCAGCCCCTCAAGACAATTGTTTATCAGTGTGGTCTATCATTCGCATTGCTAGTTATAGTGCCCAAATTGTTGGGGTATTAAATGGCTGATAGTCGCATGCTAGTTTTTCGTTAATGTCAGTTTCTTTTGGTAGCGCATGGGCCTGTATGGGTTTGTGTGTGTACTAGCTGCGGAAAATTCTTGGTTTAAAAAAATCTGCCCACAAATTTGCAATTGACTCGACATGCAGTGAAATTTTTTCCTCTCAAGTTAGCGTACAAGGAAGATACTTGCTTATGCTCTGCTCAGTAACAAAAGCTGGTTGACTTGGGCAAGATTTGGCACGAAACAACTACGGACCAACAAACGATGAGCACTTATGTGTGTATTTCCGTTTTAAAGCTTATTGCTGCGTGTGAATTTATCAACGAGTGGAGAGGCTGTTCACCCTTTCCACCTTTAGTACTACATACTCAGCTTGCATGTTTTGATGACCAGGCCGATCGGGTTTGATGCAGCCTTTGTTTCCTCTTGGCTGAACTTGTTTTTTGTTCTGACAGGACATTGAAGCCTTTGGGGAGCTTCCTGATGGGCCTTTCCCATACCCCATCATTGCAGACGAGAAGCGTGAGATTGCAGTAAAACTTGGCATGCTTGACCCCGTGGAGAAGGACAAGGCGGGACTCCCTCTCACCTGCCGGGCCGTAAGTCGAACATCGTGTTCTATAACACATGCGTTTACATTCTAGTTAAACTTTTAAGAGCTATATTTAGCAGCTGTGCACTATGGAGTTTGAATATCAACTATGGGGTGGGAAACTGTGTTCACTTCTTCTTTTTTTATTTTTTTCTTGTATGGGGGTGGGGGGGCGCATCAGGTAATGAAATACATTTCACTTTGCCAATTCGTAAGGTTGCTCTGTGCTCCTGAAATTTAACTGGTATTCTTTCTTGGTTTATTTATTGTCTGTGTAGTAACTTTTGAAGTGTGTCTAGCTGAACACTAATGAGGCCGATGTAACAGGTGTGCACGAGTCTCGCTCACGAGTCGTATACTTGAGCCAGGTTGTATTTTATTTGCAGTTTTGAGGCTAACCGCCATTAGAGTTTGCAGTTTTCATGCTGCCGAGTGTGCATATTAAAACTTAGACGAGAATGCATTCTACAACTTGTTCTTGTGGCATCATGTACGAACTTGCCCAGTCAACCCTTCTTGTCAGTCTCTTCTGTTGAATGTATTCTGTTTCCTGCATCCTCATACTTGGACAGATATGGACAGAAAATCTTACCCCAAACTTCCTGAGTCACTGAACTTTTATTTTGTCATTATCGTCGGCATCTCAATGGTTGATCACTATGCTCAAGACAGTCCTCCTCCCATGAAGGCAGCTGGAAACCATGCGCAGGTGGTCATTTTTTTCCCACAAAATACTGTCATAGGGATGCTTACTAGCAAACGCATCATAATCAAATGGTCAGATTGTGGAAAGATGTGAGCTGGAAGAGGGCAGCGTGGGAGCAGGAAACTTGTTTTTGCCGCATTTTTTTTTTTTTTTTTTTGCATTCAGGGATTATTCGAGCCAAAAGCGGGACTAAACGTCCCCGAGTAAGCTGGTGGGATAGCGGGACCAGAAAAGCAAAAGTAGGATTGTCCCTCTTAAATCGGGACATGTGGACAGATTACGCTAGGGAGTAGATCTCCTCCAGTTCCGAGCCCCTGTTCTACGTCATTTTGCATTGTCTGTATTGTATTAGTCTGCGGAAGGATCACTATTGTGAACTGTGTAGCCATCAGAACCAATGTGAAGCTAGATATTAATGTCAGTTACTCATAATCAAGCTTGGACAGCTAAGACACATCAGTGCCCGTTAACAAACTTTCGGGGGTTCACAAACTTCGTGTGCCCAGGGAATCCCTGAACACTTGGGGACGCATTGGAAGAACCCTCCACCCAGCACTCCAGATCCACCTTTGAAAGAACACAAGTGAGATCACACAAAACTAATAATAGGGCACAGTTTTTTTTTTTCCACTGAACAAACAGTTAAGTACATCTGGGACAACCCCAGTGGGGTTCGTTCAGTGACTGTAGCGTGCAAGAGCGTGCGTTCCTTCTACCATATTTGCTTGTGAATAAGATGCACATCTTTTACCCAAAAACATCTTGCCACTCAGTGGGTGCATTCAATATGCCCCTTGAGGGCACGTGAGGTACTGACATAAATAAATAAATATGTGGGAGAAAATTGGAACCCAACACTTAAGATAACATTTAATTCCGAGATATCTGCAGCGATCTCCCTGTAATCGAATGTCGCGATTCTGCCTCATTGTTGCGATTTATTCCAAGATATTCCCCGACATTATATTCCCCGACAATCTCCCCAGACCCGAATGTCACGATTGTGTCTCAATATCTCTATTTACATCAATCACATCAAACCACATCAAATGCTCTTCCGTTCTATCAAGTGTGGATGAAATAGTGCTTGATGTCTGTAGCATTTGTCTGCCATCACTCTGGCACCAGGTGCTCTATCTCGCTGACCGCGTGATACAAGTGGCCACGTGAGTGGTGATTTATCCAGACACTCCCCCAAATTTTTGTCGACACCCCCACATGTTTGCGATTCTGGATAAACTACTGCACGCGAGAGCGATACGCTGGTTGGCTGGCTGGTGCTGCGTCAGATGACCCGGCTGTGCTACTAAGGTTGGGGTGCGTTTAATGTGCGGGGCAAACAGAAAGAAAGCTCACGCTCGCGGTGACTGACTGTGACCGGTGGCCCCTGCGTTCCGCACAACCCAGTCTGGGAACCCCTGCTTTAAACAAAGATGAAGCTTAAAGTTAGCCGTCAATTCTTTTTCTATAACGATACTTAGCGATGCAAAGTGGATTCTAGTAAGGCTTGTAACGCTGAAGCAAGAGGGTTTAAGTCGTAATTTCAAGTTAGCGGACGGATCAACTCTTAATCTGCGTCTGTGAAACTTTCCCTAAGAGCATTATACTTTATTAACGAACTTTTACGTAGAGACTTGCACTTCGCCTGAGTGAAGGCATGCTGATGCACAGATTCACCCCCCGAGTCAGAAACCAGAAAGGCTTCGTAAATCTTCCTACTAATGTTATTGTGGAGTACATGCCACATTAAAACCTTACGAAAATCTTGCACATCCACGTTCCTTGCAGTGGGGCTGTGTCCAGAAGGGATGTTCACTTTCAAGGACACTGCCCTCACTTGTTGCCAATATTCCCACAGTCTGTATCTCAGTTTCCAGTGTATGCTACACTCCGTTGACTTTGTTGCCTCTTGTCCCGATTGTCCCTGTGGAAAATCTTGCACAGTTGGTTTCGAGGGGTTCGATTTACTCTCACATGGAAGACGACCAGCTTTCTTTGGGGTGGTGAAAATGTCTGGAACGTGATTCCTCTCACCCACCTCATTTAGATTTCTGTGCTAGTCCCGGTGTACAGCTTGGGGTAAAAGTTCACGGAACACAGGGTTATCACATTTCTTCGTAGGAGCGACACCCTGGTTAGTGAACAGGGGAGGACACCCATTCTAAGAGATGCATAGAATAGCGGGTCACACATTTCTTATTTGGTCTCGTGCTGAT
Source organism: Ornithodoros turicata (assembly GCF_037126465.1). Lineage (NCBI taxonomy): Eukaryota > Metazoa > Arthropoda > Arachnida > Ixodida > Argasidae > Ornithodoros > Ornithodoros turicata. The sequence goes on along the minus strand of NC_088209.1, from coordinate 4,907,529 downwards.
AGCTAGCAGGTGGCCATTCCGATGAGGAAATACGTCAGTGCTGTGTTCTGCCAACTTTAGTCCCAAGTTCTACATAGCACACTCGGAGGTCTTCCTAATGGTCATTCCCTCGAGAACGTGTGGTGTCCTTCCTCCTCTGTCCCTTTGTCGGTTTGGAAAGCAAAGTGGGAAAGCACCCTTTGACTGGAAATCTGTGGATGTGGAGCTGAAATGCTGTTGATTTGCATCAAGTCAGTCTTTAATTGATGTTAAAGCTTGTGTATCATAACACTTTCAGGTATTTATCATTGGCCCTGACAAGAAGATGAAGCTTTCAATGCTGTATCCAGCTACCACTGGACGAAACTTTGAGTGAGTGTTATGGTGTCAATTTAGAGCAACAGTTTTTGATGGATTACTCGAACTGTTTTCTGGAACATCCTGTATTAAAACAAGGGTGTCTAACCGTAAAAAATGCACAATCACGCTGCTTGGATTTCATTCTGGTTCAACCGCGTGGAAAATCCAACCACTTCATAAACCAGTTTGCAGCCCCGAACCGGTTCGTGAATGGGTTCAATTCCTCAGTTTTATGTATCCTTTAAAACTGCTTTTATCAGGAAATGCACGAAAAATAGCTTACTGCTATTGTCTGCGTTGACGTTTTCAGTGGTCAGGTACTCCCTTTAGCGAGAGAAAGGAGAAATGGATGAACACTCACAAATAGCTTCCACGCTGATGTCCAAGAGTGGAGTCCCGCTACTGTCTGTTCTCAAAATAACTATTTTCACACGCAAAGTGCCGGCAGGATACACTTAATGAAAGCTAAATAAGATAGGCAGCATTTTACATAGACTACGGTACTGATCCGGCACACTGCTTTCGCACTGTGAATCTCGAACTGTACTGAAGGATGTCGAAAATACATCTGTCAGCCTTGCTATGATATACCTATGATGCCTTGATATAAAATATTGCGAACATGCTGTAGAGCACAGTTTTGTTTCAACATTGACGTGTGATTTCTCTGGCTGGAGGTGTCCCTTAATGCTGTACTTGGCATTAGCTAACTCATATTTTAATGCTCTCTTACTTAACGTATCTATGATTAAAGGCTCCAACTTTCTGTGGTGGAAAATTAACTTTTCCACGGGGCTCCAATGTCAAATCCGCGGGCGTCCGCGAGTAAAAATCGCAAATTCCGCGCCATTCTGCAAGTGTGGCACAAATGCATGTCTGGAAGCAGATGCACTCAGATCAAGCCAGTCAGTACCTCAAAGAGATGAACACACTTTTATTTTCTGTTAACCACGTTATTTTCGTCGACCACCACCGACACTGTCGACCCACGCAGCACGCCAAGCTTCGTGTTTCTCGAACAGTTCTGGAATTCGACGGCGAAGTGCGTTCGGCCCCGGTATCGACCCGCCCTTGGTAACTCGCGTCGCCAAGAAATTCCTTATTTTGGGGCGTCCAACCTTTTCCAGCGGAATATTAGCGGCAATGAGTGCTTCCAGAAATTCCGTAACAACGTCCATTCTTGCTTCCCGGGCTGTGACCACAGAGTCCAGCGTCTGCAATCTTACATCACGCTGCTGCAGTCCAGAACGACCAGCAGCAACGTTATTGCATCGCTGCGTTTCTTCCTGCCTTCGCTTCAACTTGTCGGCGTTCATGCCGTGCCTGTTGCTCATTACGTGGTCGTCGGTCGTAGATTTACGTCGATGGTCGACAGACTTAGCACACACCTTGCAAAAAAGGATGCCTCCGTTCTCATAGAATACAGCGTTTCTGTATTCCCAGCGCGATGCGATCCCGCGCAGTTTTCTTCCTAAGGTGATGACATCGTACGAATAGGAAGGCGTTTGTTCTCCACCGTTCCCCGAATGCACGTGCGCGCTGACCCTTTCTCATTTCTTTACAACACGAGTGGAGAGGAGAACCGTGCCATGTGACTCGCGCTGATCGCGCGTCTGCTGTCGGCGCCGTTTGCAGGCACCGCTCGAAGCAAGGTTTTTTTTTAGCACGAGGCTTTTTTAGCGAAGGGCTTTTCAGATCTAATAGGCGTTATTGACTAAGGGAGCATAAATTATTAATTGCACAGTGAATCACAGCATTCCGCGGAGTTACCGCGGAAAACAGGCGATTCTGCGGAAGATCGTCATTTCCACGAAATTTCGCGGAATCGCAGAAAGTTGGAGGCTTTATCTATGATGTGTGTACGTCTTACGTGTCCGTTTCTCGAAAAGGCCCCTTTTTATTTCAGTTATGTTTCGATGACATGGGCCGATGTTACACCTTTCCTCTGCTGTAAAAAAATTCTGCTTAAAATCAGTACACTGGCGATGAGTGTTCAAAACGCGGCCCTACACTGTGCACGTATGTGCCGAGCGGGGCTGGCGGTACCGTGGGATGGCGGCACAGATTCCTGTCACACTGCACAGACAGATGACGCGTGAGAGCACCAGATTGTGAGCCACAGCCGACCACAGGCGTGGGCATAGCAATCACGCCTGCGCAGCTGATATTTGTATGTGGGCTTGTTTTGGCGTGATGGCTGCCACGGAAGCACAATACCACGGCTGTGACAATGCGGCCTTATCACAGACAACATATGCAGGGAGGTCTGTGCAATACTGAGTGAGACTACTTCAGCCCTTACCCGTTAAATACGTGTAGCATCTACTTTTGTGTCCCGTGTACTTCCTCTCGGTGTGAACCCAAGCACCAGTGCAAGCATTCATACGAGCATGTAATTTTCGAGGCGACACTCTCGCCCCAGTTGCTTTGTACAGCATTTTCCTCACGCTGCAGCTTTGACAGGGATGCACTTGGATCCATGCATTGAGCATTTTTGGAGCTTTAATTTCACGAAACTTTGCAAATCTGCAGAAATCGTATTGCAGCTCTTCATTTTAGCGGATAAAAGTCTGCCCAGTGGGACGTGGCCTTTAGGGCTAAAATGATTATGAATGTGACCACTTGAACACAATCGGATCGCTGCATGAGGAATGACCCTTCTTTCATGATAACGCTTCATATCCCTTCAACTGATTCTAGAACCTTGATCTTTCATCAATCAAGGATTAGCATTATCTAAGGGTTGACTGTGATATTATCCCTAATGGCCAATTATTCTGCTCCTTCCAGCGAGGTACTCCGTGCCACGGACTCGTTGCTTGTTACTGAGACCAGGAAAGTTGCCACTCCAGCTGGCTGGAAGGTGAGCGCTCTCTGCTGGCTGTTAGCAGCATGTTGTATAGATATGATTTTTAATTTCGAAAGAACTATTGGGGGAGGGACTATGCACCGCAGAAATAACGGGTCTGCACCGCAAATCACTCTCTGACGATAGCTGGCGGCATGTAACTGTGAGGTGATGACCATTTATGGGAGACTGCCCAGGCTGGAGGCAATATCCTGGTTCGCCACAGCGTGCAGGGAGGCCGCTCATGTTTTTTTTTTTTTGGTATTCTTCAACATCTGTTAGGTGCTTGTTCCACTCCCTGTCACTTACACATGTCCCATACAATCCTGCTTTCTAGTTGTCTGCCTTAGTGAAAATTTCTTTAAAGGGACAGTCTGGAGCTGTAGACTAGTTGCGAGATTAGAGTTGTATTCCACTCTAAGCTAGGTATAGACTGGAAGCGCAAAATTGTATTCAGCAGATTATTGTTGTTTGTCCTGTCGCAGACACCAGAAATTGCGATGTCATTGTGTAGGGTGGTCGGCTAAAGCGACAATCACTGACGGTTGGGATGAGGCATGACACCAGCAGGAACTGCGACGCAGGAACAATCATGAATGGGTTGAACACCAATGAGTGACGATAGACGTCAGTGTTGCAGTTGAGTGGAATCCGGGCAATGCGCAGATTACAGATGGAGGAAAACTCAACTTGGAACGGCAAGTTGTTGGAACTTTGCAGTTGAAAGGGTGCCCAAAAAATACGGTAGTTGCAAGATTGTAACGCACAGGTGAACCTTGCAAGAAAACTTGCCGAAAAAGATAGATGCCAATTCTACAGCATGAGTGTGAAACAGGAGGCCAAACACATTCTTATGACTAGAAAAAGTACTTTATGACTGGAAACATACGACACACGCACTGTCTCATGGTCCTTCATTGGCTTGTTCAAGCACAGATCGAGCGGCTCCAGTTGCGAGGTCATCCCTCCAGTCGCGCACACATTTCCGGGACGCAGTGCAGTTTCCATCTTGCTCTGTTGATAGAATCACCTTCCTCTTGAACGACGCTTCATAATGCCGTCTTCACTGCATTGCGAAAACGAGTCATAAACCGGCACTACCACATGCGACGCTTGTGAGTGTCACCTGGCACTCAACTTGCGATGTAGTTTTTGAGGCAAACTAGAAAAACTCACGGCACGTTCTCATCTGATTTCAGATTTACAATGACGTAAGTACGGGCTAGCACACCGTTGTGGATGTCTCAACGTCGTGAGATTCAGATAAATAGGATTGAGGTCTTATTTCGAGCGTGATATGAGATGGTCTCTTCGTTTTTATTTCTGGAATGTGTGTCTGGTTTGCATGGCAGAATGCAAGCCAAGAGCTACTGACAGTAACGTTATCTCAGTGGGAGGGATGGTTATATTAGTTGTTTTTAATAATTTGCCAAAAGTTTGATTTGTAAAATTTTTCACAGTGGCTCTGAGCAGCACAAGAAAGCATGTGACAGTTTGTTTTCAGTAGTTTATTAGGGTGTTTATTAGTGTTTTGGGTGAACTCTGTTGTCTCACGACGTAAACCCCCAATTATTATGTTTTGGGTTAAACCACCTGCAAAACCGCAAAAACTAATGTTAAAACACAAAAACGGACAGCACGAGACAAGGCTGAAATCAGCGATGAAACTTTTAATATAGGAGGTACAAATATATATCATGAGGACCCCAGGTAGGGGAAAGGGAACGCCGCTCTGTGTTCTCCAAGGAAGCGGATATGACGCCTGATATCTGATTCATTCAACGGTTAGCGCAGGGTAAAACAAAGAAAAGAGGAAACCGTTGTGGGCGACAAGGATGCCTCGTGTCTTTGTTATCTACGACCGCAAGGTTTAAAGGAGCTACGAACTCTTCCAAGCTAGCCCACCAACTGTGTCTGCTCCAAGCGGGGGCTTTATTTTGTCGGCTGTGACACCTTTTGTATAGGTCCGTATATAGCGCCGTGGTAACGTTCAGAGGAACTCGTACCTTTTGAGGTAACTTTGCCAAAGTAACTTAGGTTAAGTTCCAAGTTACTTTTTACTCTTTTCACTCACGTCCACATATTTTCTCGCTTTCTCTCCGGTTCCTTCATGACTTTTTTCTCCATAAAACGTTATATTCAATAAATGACAGCATTTTATTTAGGAAGTAAGAACCGCTGCCAATGAAATGAAGCTGAACCATTGTGCGCCCATAGGGGGTAAGATGCAAAGCATTCGAATACACCTCTACCAGAGAAACGTCATCATGACATTGGTAGACAGACTGAAACCGGAAGAAGAGGGCTGGGTTCCACGAACGGGCACTTGTTCGCTGCCTCCCATTGAAAGAAAAGCAGGACCGAGGGTCGCGTCCCTTTAAGGGACCATATCACAATCCCCTACAGACCGTTACCTTCGGGTGCGACCTTCACCTCTAACTTCGAGCGTAGTTCAATTCAACCAAATTTGAGGCACTGTCGAACACTATGACGTCATTCGTTTTCAAACAGGGGGGGGTCTATTGTTGGACATAAACGAAAACGATCTAAGCGTATTGCACTTCTCCGCAGCCAACTCAAGGTCTAACTCAACTGCTCGCACGTGCTGCACCTGCATAATGCTATTTTGTGTCCTAAGTAACTTGGAAGTAACTCGGTTCTTTTTTTTTAAGTAAGTCAGTAACTGAGAGTTACATTTCAGGCTGAAGAACTTCGTTATTAACTTAGCTACATTTTGCGCACGGTAACTTAACTCGTAACGAGTTCTTTTTGACGGGTAACTTCTCAATCTACGCTATATATCATTGATGTGCGGCTAGAAAATTGGCTCCGCCTCCCGCTTTCAACAAATCAGGGACAAGGACGTTGTCGTTTGGGGTGATGGTTGGCTAGGAGCGTGCTATGTGGTGAAGTTCATTTTTAAGAGTGTAGAGCAGAACGTTAAGTGTAGCACCGCATTGGCGTCCGATTCGGGGCTACAATTCTTCCTGTGACGTAACAATGGATATAGAGGTATCTGGATGACAGTACGTCTACTCGCCCGTATCTGAAAAAGTGTGTTTTTGCATGAACACTGCACATGTTGTGAAGGAGAAGTATTGAACAATAAATTGTAAATAAAATTACGAAGCGTGGAATAACAATATTACACCAATATTATGTACACCCATAACTAAATACTAGGGGTGTGCGAGTACTCGAATTTTCGAATACGAATTGAGTAATACGCTATATCTGGTTGATATTCGCAAAGGATATTCGCTATTCGCAATTTTCGAATATTTTTCGAGTATCTGCCCACCGGCAGAGATGCACGCGAAGACACCCGCGCGTGCTGCTAGGCTGGTAGCGCTGCTTGGTGACGTCACCGCGCGTGAGCTTCCTCCTCGCCACTACTCTCCCAAAGCGAAACCACGTGCAACTGGTGAAACCGTTGAGACGCAGTCACGAGTCGCGCAGGGCATGGCAAGTTCGGCTGTGTGTACAACTGAAAAACTGCAGGATGATGGACACGGTTGTGAAGTTGTGCAGGATGATGCGGCAGCGAAGCGAACAAACAGAAGCGCCGTGTGGGACTACTTCCAAAAAGAATCGGCAGTTTCTGCTAGTTGCAACCGGTGCTCTGCGCACATCCAGACACCATCGCGGTCCACAACCAGCCTCGTGAATCATCTGAAGCGACATCACCTACTTTATGCTGAGTTTAAGAAGAAACATGAGGCTAAGAAGGCGGAACAGCAAAGAATCGACGAGTTCGCCACAAAGAGACAGCTGCCACGTGCTCGTAAAGAAACATTGGATGTCAAAGTGGTACGCATGATAGCCCTAGACTACCAACCGTACAGTGTGTTCGAGGATCGCGGGTTTCGAGAACTTCTGGCCGAAGCGGTACCAGACTACTGCCCTCCTTCAAGAACGACGCTATCCCGGACGCTAGTACCGAAACTCTTTCACGACACAAGGAGAGAAGTTCAAGCAGAACTCGAAACCGCCTTACAAAATGGTGTTGAGTCCATGTCATTCACGTCCGACATGTGGACGTCACGCTCGAACGCCAGCTTCATAAGCCTAACGTTCCACTTCGTCGATCAGCTTTCAAGTGAAGAGGTACAACTTGGACACGCATAGTTTTTCGGGAAGGCATACTGCGATGCAAATATCATCGGTTCTCCGCGACATGGTGAAGACTGGAACGTACCACTGGATAAATTTCCAATCTACATCCAGGCTAGCACGCAAGTACCTCGCCATTCCAGCAACGTCAGCTTCCAGTGAACGGGCATTCTCAGCAGCAGGAAATGTTGCTACACCATGCAGAGCTGCCTTACTCCCTGAGCATGTCAGGCAGTTGACATTTCTGCACGACAACCTGTGAACTGTTGAACAATAACTGAACACAGTATTCCAGTGTGCTTAGACTGGACTAAGAAGTGTTGTGTTAAGTGTACCTCAGTGTGCCAAGACTGCCTGAATTTAAAACCAAGTGAAGGTTCAACTATTTCAGTGTGTTTGAGAGTCTCCAAAATGTACATTTGTGGGAAGAAAATAAATAAGAAATGTGTGACGTGTTAGTTCTTATTACTTGAAAGTATTCGAAATCCTGATTCCAACTATTCGTACTCGATTCGCAGTGAACTTTAGATACTCAAAAACTATTCGCAGTGAATTTTAAATATTCGAAAACTATTCGCAGTCTAGAATTTGGTACTCGCACACCCCTACTAAATACCTGCAGATAGGAGTTCTTACCTCCTTTAAATAAGAAGATAAGAAGGCAGAAAAATAGGCGTTGTGGTTGCCGGTGGTAACTAACTGAAAGAGTGATATTAAACGGTAGGGGCAACTTATTTATTCACACGTGGTAAACAAGGCTTTCGTGCACGAGACTACACTTCTTCAGGTTAGAAAAATATGGACATGGCACAGTAGAACCTCGGTATAGTGAACCCGCATGTAGTGAAGAAACTGATGTGGTGAAGGGAAATCTCTGTTCCGATTGAATGCCCATAGACGCCCATGTATTGTCAACCCGTTTATAGTGAAGACTTTTGTGTCCGAGAACCGGATATAGTGAAGAAAAGTCGGCCGAAACTTCGAAATTTCCCCGAAAAAATGACTCATTCCGCCATCGCGGTGGAAAACGGAACTCATGCAGTTTTCAGGAAGTTGGGTGTGATCAATGACGTAGGATGGAAGGCGTGGTCATGAGTCATGACCAACCAGCCAGGCATCCAGGCTCACTATTTTGTTTTGTTTGGTGTTGTCAAACGCTGTGCATTGCAGTGCATTTCAAGCTTTGTAAGCGGAAGCGGCCATGAGGGCAAAATCTTGTGCAGACCACCTTACTGCAACACTTTAGATAGCACCAGTTCCAAATGTACTTGTTATCATATGTTTTCATGTAAATAAATAGAGCCTGAAGTTTTAGGGTTTTACCCGATTCTTTCCTGAATTTGCACCCCGAATTGAAAGTTGCCTCTTTAGGGTGAAACCCGATTTTACCAGGCAAATTGCCTTCTCTGGGATGTCCATAGGAATGCACCAACTTACTTGTTTGGCAGAAAAGTGCAGTTACATCACTGTTTGTACCAAACTGCTACAGTTAGTTTGAATAACTGAGCCCGATATCCCCCTTGATTTTAGCGTAATGGAAGTTTTTTCACCCGAATTCGCATGAATTTAGTGCACATGTTCATTTACCCGATATTTACCACCCAAATTAAAAAAAAAAAAAATTCCCGAAAACTTCAGGCTCTATAAATAAAGTGTTTGTATTCTATTACAACCAATATCTGCTGCTTACAGGCATTCTGTGGGTCATACATGCAGGAAAAAAAAATACTGAAATAGTGAAGATCCTGATATAGTGAAGATTTTTCATGGTCCGGATGACTTCACTATAAAGGGGTTCCAGGCACATATATACAGTTGACGGTGGAGTTCTTGCATGAGGTAACAGGGTGATGGAAAGGATGCAAATACAGGTAAAAATGAAACTAACATAAACACAAACGCAGGGGTAAGGTTGCGTTATGTTGTGCTTCTGATACCTCTGCGTCTGTATTTATGTTCTTTTCATTTTTACCTGTATTTGCATCCTTTCCATCATCCTGTTACCCTCTCGTGCTAAAACTCCCCCGTCAACTGTACATATGCTCCTGTACCATATTCGTATTTTTCTAACCTGAAGAAGCGCTGTCTCGTGCACGAAAGTCTTGTTTAGCACGTATAAACAAATAAGTTATTCCTACCGTTTAATATCACTCTTTGAATTATTCTCCTTTAAATCGTTAAATCTTTAAACTGCCGTGCTGTCATCATTACTTTTTTTCTATGATATCTCCCACTCACTCGGAAAACAGGCTGCCGCTTACGGTGTACGTGGGGCATACACGATACCTAATAAGCTCTCTGATCTAACTCCATTCTTACGCCCCTCTACTGGAAACGGTTGCACCACAAACCACAAATCTCCTTTTGTGGATTGCTCCAAAATCGTTGTGTACTCAATTCCCTTAAAATGTGGAGCCTTCTACTTTGCCAAAGCAAAAAATGTCTAAATGAGTGGTTAAGAGAGCACAAAAACAACGTTTCCAATACCTAATTCACCAACCTCCGAACTATCCCAACAACATTTAGACAACTGTTCCGGTTGCCTTCCTCTCTCATCAGTGAGGCTAAAACTCTATTGCATTGCAAAGATGATACTTCTCGCACACCCTTGGAAATGGCTTTTGTTACTAACACCCCAGATTGCATTAGTAATCCGTCCATAGTTATCGCTCCTTGCCTTTATAATCTAATAACCCCCACATGGACTGTTGCACTGTCTTGCTTTTTTTCCTTACCCTTCTCACGTACTTAAACCTTTCGGTGGTAGATAACAAAAACGTGAGGCATCCTTGTCGGCCACAACAGTCTTCTGTTTGCTTTGTTTTACTCCACGCTAATCGTTGAATGAATCAGATACCAGGCGTCATATTCTCTTCTTTGGAGACTGCAAAGTGGCGTTCCCTTTCCCCTAACTTGTCTTCATGTGATACATTTGTACCTGCTATATGAAAACTTTCATTGCTGGTTTGAGCCTTGTCTTGTGCTGTTCATTTTTGTGTTTTGCGTTTTGCCCTTCCCCCAAGCTCAGGGACATGTTGCCAACATCAGGTATACACCAGCTCGCTTGCATTTTACCACGGTCCACCAAAGGACCGTGATTTTTTTTTTTTTTTTACTTTCGTATTTATTTCCAAAGGGAAAGGGAGGTACAGCAAAAAAGCTGCAGAGGCAGCTTGACAGCAACCGTACCCCCAGATGTTCCCCCCAAACTAGCTTGGCGCAGTGCCAGAGGCCCTTTTTTATTTTCCAAATACATAAAAACACATAAAACCTCAAAACATACTGCATACATTTTATTAGGACCAGATTGTTCCTTTAAATATCAGTTCATACCATCCATTACCATTCTCTGTACCCCTTTCATAATACAGGGTAGTGTTGAAACCTCTAATTATTAATTATCGCATCTTCAGAGTGTTGTCATCACAGTACCTCCCTACAGTTTGCCCTTTGTGCTCTATCTGCAAGTGCCTCCTTGATTGTGGCCTCTTTCGTGTTGAAGCCTGTTCTATGCAGACAGTGATTCGACTGTCATGTGATTACGATATCGCTGAGTAAATGCGTGTGTATGTCTCTCAGGCATCGGAATCTGTATATTTTTTCAGTCCGGTTTGGGTGCAGGTATATTGGTTTGGTTCAGGTTTAGCTCCGTTGAACCGGTTCAGGTATATCTGTTCGGTTCGAGTTCGGCTCAGGGAGAACAGCCCCACCCCGCGCATACAGACAAAAAAAAATATCTGTCAGCGGTCGGGACATTTACAGGGATTGGAACCATTACTTTTTTCGGTCCCGGTTTAACCGATTCATGGGCAGTAATTTTGCTACATGAAAACGAGCTTACGCTCCACGTACCCGGTTGAGAAATGTGTGAGATAACCGTTTCAGGTGAGTCAAAAAAAGGTTAGTCAGTAGTGCAATTATTTCACCTCTGAATCGATTCCCGACCGGTAACCGTATGAATTTTTTTTGGTTCAGTTCTGGTTCAGTTCAGGACAAGCAAAAAAATTGTTCTGGTTCGGTTCGGGTTTGTCAGAAAATAACGTTTTTTTTTTTTTTTCGTTTTTCGGTTCGGGTTCAGTTCCGGTTCCGATCCCTGCACGTACATAAAATATGTGTGTTTTAAGTTTAGGCTTTAATTCTATCTTGTGGCATGGCATTAGACTTCAGGGGGAAGAAAAGCTACTACTAGAATGTTGTGAGCATTATCAGTACGAGTAGCATTAGTAGTAAATGTAGTAGTGATAAACCCCAAGGACAGTGGCATAAAATTTATGCAGTATCTGTATGTGGCATGCATGTGGGGAGTTGCTCCTCAGAGAGTACTGTAGTGTGCTTTGGTGATATCGCGGTGCAAGCTTAAGGGGGGGAATCACTTCTGCGCAAGACAATAGAGAACGTTTGTTCGCACAGCGCTCAGACACAGCGTAAAATATCGTCAAAACAGAAGTACTGGCGTGTTCTCCTTGCTCTGCCCTTGTCAATGACACATTTTTGTAGAATTCCAGCACTATCCGTTGATTTCAGGGTGTATACCAACCTGGAAAACAGGGAATAGTCAGGGAATTTTGATGTGACTGGAAAAGTCAGGGGATTGTCAGGGAATTTGGCTAAAAAGCAGCTGAAGTCAGGGAAAATTGCGGACAAGTCCCGTGATGACTCGCGTCGCGATCGACCGGTGGTTGAGCGGCGCCGCCGCAAGTAGCAGTTCGCTGGTATCACAAGCTCTGAGGCAGAAAAGTAGGGTAGCCTCACTAATACTTAATAAATGGTCTGTTTTATGAGGGGGGGGGGGGGATATACGTTTATTTCGGAAAAGTCATGTTTATGAGGGATCTGGTATCAAAACATAGGAGCAGGCACCAAGTTCCCTTTAGTTTTTGTCAGGGAATTCGCTTGAAATAGTCAGTGAAAACCTGGAAAAGTCAGGGAATTTGAAGGCTGCAATTTGGTAGACACCCTGGATTTGTATTGAGCCCGAATTCGCAAATATTTTAGTGTGTGAACCTTTATCGAGATGGCAGCACATGTTCGAGATGCACAAAACTTTAATTTATTCAAAATCAACGGCTCAACCTTGTCCTCTAAAAATACGTCATTGACTAGAGAAAAGCTAAGAGAACATGAAATAAGGGTGAGCAGGCAAGCGAGCTGGTGAAGGTTCAAAGAAGGCATACCTTGATCTTGAGGGAACGATAACACACGAAGAAGTAGACAAGATGAGGCTCTTGAGCCTCGTTGCCTCAAGCCATAAGCCTTGAACTATGCCTTCGTCGTAAGAGAACACGACAGTACCAATCTTATCATGATAGTTTAGAGAGTTCACGTGTCTTGTGCGAACGAAAATCACCCATAGATTTCTGAAGAAGTGATTCCCCCTTAAGTGATTTCGAAAGGTGATACAATCAGTCTGTGTAGGTGTTGTCAGCAAGGGGCAAGTGACATGTCCAGCAATCATACAGAGCTATGCGTAATCAACTCACATAGAGGTGCAGAGTTTGCCTTTCTTGCTTCCTTGCCATGTTCTCTTGAGGAGGGCTTTTGCTCAAGAAAAAAAAGGGGGTCTAGGAAGTCATGTTTATACATTGTAACAAGAATGCTCGAACTTCACAGATGATTTAACGGACCATTGTCATATTGAAACTGCAACTTTATGTGATCGTTTAGTACATTAGCGATTTTGTCGATCCCACAGATGACCAGCAGAACACTAGTACTCAGCTTTTCGTGCAAACCTTTGTTGTACAAAGTTTTCACCAGAGCACAAAGCTTGTGTACGCTATTGCACTTACTAATAACCTCACATCTTTTTTTTCCTGAACTGCCACTGCTGAAAGATTTTCACTCAAATTTACACAAACACAAAATAGTTCTTATTCCCGGCACTCTTACTGCCCTGAGTCACTGAAAAACTTCGGATACTTCAGGCCCTGCTCATGATTGTCCAGAGCACATTGTGGAGCAGTACCAGCATAGTTAACACGTAGGATGCCTTTGCATCACAGACTGAAATTTAGTAGTAGTTCTACTAAGTAGTACTAAGTAGTAGTGACGTATTGATCTGTTCAGTGATCTGTGAGGTTCAGGCATTCTTGACCCAATGTATCAATAGACCAATGTAGTGACTTCCTAGACCCCATTTCTTTACTTTGCTTTACAGTTGTTGAATTCCAGTTACGTTGAATTAGTTGTGATGTATGCTGATTTTCTGTGCTACAAAATGCTATGCCATTGCAGAAAGGGACACCATGCATGGTGCTGCCCAGTGTGACGGACGAAGAAATCCCCAAGTTATTTCCGACTGGAATTAAAGAAATTCCTGTGCCGTCTGGGAAGAAGTACCTGAGAACTACCATGGACTGATGTGGAAAACTGCAGTATTTGTTTTTTCCCACTGCCCAACCTTTACAAGTTATTCCATGCTAGCTGCATTGCTGTTCTTTATACTCTCGTTAACCGCAACAATAAAGGGGATACCAGGGTACCATTTAATAGAGTGGTCGTACTTTGTCTACTCAAAATGACGTGACATAACAATCCGCCAATCGCTACAGTGCTTCGGCGGCCGTAGCTGTGGATATGAAGCATATGGGCAGCCATCAGAAAGCCCCTGTTTGAAATCATCTGCAGCGATGACACTTGTTATGTCTACATGCGAGTGAGTGAGAGGAGGCATTATAAGCAGGCCTTGTGTACCTGGGTGGCGCTTCACGTGGAAGGTAAGACGACATGCAACATATTCGTGTTGCACAGGAATCTAGAAAGACCAAACGAACGGTGAATGAGACTAGGGTGAGCAGCTGCATCATGACGTCAAATCTTTTAAAGACTGGTGCTTCTCCCTACGAGTAAGACGTGAATGCACTTCGTACCCGCTTCGCAATCTTCCCATTTGAAATTGGCCGACGGCGGACTCTCGGCAGAAAGTCGGGGACCAGTTGGCAGCCAACTAAGTCGGCCAGCCAGTCATGTTCTAAAGTCTGGGCAACGTTAACTGCCAATTACGTCGGCAAGGACCTGACCAATGACGTTGGGCCAACAGCCCATGCCGACGGGACGCCACCGTAGCTTGCCGTCAGTCGGTTACCGAACTCATCTTCACGTAGTACCAAGGTAAGTGGCCAATGATGTCTCTTTATGACAATTTCAATCGGTTCTCGGGGGTGCACATATATTACCTAAGATTGAGACAGTCACGTAGACTCTGTTAGTCGTTGAAACTGTCACAGAACAGCCATGTACGACATATGAAAAAAGAGAAGGTGTCCTCTAACGTCCTCTATATGTTGCATTGTGATAGGCAGAGCGAGGTTTGGCAAGCCGGTCGGCCAGGAGAGATCTGTAGCAAGTAAGCTCTGTACCGAGCTCGTTTGCCAAGCACTTGCCAAGCACGGCTGGGTTGGCCAGCCAAGCTCTTGCCAAGCTTGGTTCAATCTCATGCAGTATGCTGCCTCGGGGAAAGGGAAACGCGGAATGGTGTAGCACTGCATAAGTTCAACTTTCGATTGGCCAAGTGATTGTCTCAAACCAAAAGCAGTAAGAAAAAGAGACATTATTTATCTTCATAGTGAGCTAATACGACAAGCAATTCCTCATTTCCGTGTTGTTTGTGTACGCATCAAATTAAACTTGCACACCTCACCCTTCATTTTGACTCACACGCGAGCAGGACTCTCGAATTTGTGGAAGCTCGCGAGACAAACCTATGTATAGTATCTGCTGTTCTTCCTCAGGAAAGAAATGCAATTTCTTTTCTTTATACTGACCTGTTTGATTCTAGTGATCTCAGGCATATTGCGAGCTTTTACGATTCTCCACCTACGCCGTTACCCTACGCCACGGGACAATTGAGCAGAGTTCGAGGTAACTCGTTACAAGTAACTCGTTACTGTAACTAAGTTCCTTTTTTTGGTAACTTGTAACGTAACTCGGTACTTTTGCGCCGTGGTAACTTTCAGAGGAACTCGTTCCTTTTTTTGGTAACTTTGCCAAAGTAACTTAAGTTCCAAGTTACTTTGAACTCGCTTTTCACTCACGTCCACACATTTTCTTGGTTTCTGTCCGGTTCCTTCATGGCATATTTTGCCATAAAACGTGATATTCAATGAGTGACAGTATTTTATTCAGGAAGTAAGAACTGCTGCCATTGAAATAAAGATGAACCATTGTGCACCCAAAGGGGGTAAGATGCAAAGCGTTCGAATAGACCTCTACCAGAGAAACGTCATTATGACATATTGGTACACAGACTGAAATCGAAACAAAGCGGAAGGACGGCTGGGTTCCACGAACGGGCACTTGTTCGCTGTCTGCCATTGAAAGAAAAGTAGGACCGAGGGTCTCGTCCATTCAAGGGATCATGTCGTAATCCCCTCAAGACTGTGGCTTTCGGGCGCGACCTTGTTCACCTCTAGCTTCGAGCGTAGTTTATTTCTACCAAATTTTGGCGCTGTCGAACACTATGACGTCATTTATTTACAAAGAGGGAGAGGTCTATTGTTGGGCATAAAGGAAAACGATCTAAGCGTGTTGCACTCCTCCGCAGGCAACTCAAGGTCTAACTCAACTGCTCGCGCGCTGCACCTGCGTAATGCAATTTGGTGTCCGAAGTAACTTGGAAGTAACTTGTTCTTTTTGTTAAGGTACTCAGTAACTGCGAGTTAGATTTCATGCTGAAGAACTTCGTTATTAACTTAGTTACATTTAGCACGCGGTAACTTAACTTTTAACGAGTTCTTTTTGACGGGTAACTTCTCAATCCATGCAATTGAGTGAGTTGGGTCATGCATTTTTTTGGAACGGGCCGTGGTTGGCCCATGCACAGGTGTTGTTCCATGGGCCATTCTTGGGCCCACGTTTACCCAATCAGTACCCAAGCTTGCTTCCTTATTGGCCAGACATCGGCCCTACATCTGTCAGGTCGGCTCTCTACATTGGCACGAGCTTGTGCCGGCTAAGTCGGCCTGAGTGAGGCCATTGTCAATCCCCAACCTTGGCTTAAGCTTTTTTTTGCAAGCTTGGCCCGACAACTTTAGGCTGGAAGCAGACGTCGGCCCAGTCTTTCGCCAATATTGCTTTCGCCGCTAGGAGGTAGCGTTGTCATGCAAAATTTCTCACTGGGCCGTGATAGGGCCATATATGGGTCAGCGTTTGCCAGGTTGGCCAGAAAGGTTGGCCTTATGTTGGTGGCCAATGAATGGCCAGTCTCAGGCCATTGTCAATCCCCAAGCTCGGCCCAACCATGTTGTCTTACCTGGGGCCAAGGTTGGCTTAGTTGGCCAACTCCTCTCAGCCGACCTTGGGCCAAGCACGTTTTTTCACTTGGGCCCAATTGAAATTGGCCGACGGCCGACTCTCGGCAGAAAGTCGGGGACCAGTTGGCAGCCAACTAAGTCGGCCAGCCAGTCATGTTCTAAAGTCTGGGCAACGTTAACTGCCAATTACGTCGGCAAGGACCTGACCAATGACGTTGGGCCAACAGCCCGTGCCGACGGGACGTCACCGTAGCTTGCCGTCAGTCGGTTACCGAACTCATCTTCACGTAGTACCAAGGTAAGTGGCCAATGATGTTTCTTTATGACGATTTCAATCAGTTCTCGGGGGTGCACATATTACCTAAGATTGAGACAGTCACGTAGACTCTGTTGTAGTCGTTGAAACTGTCACAGAAGAGCCATATACGCCATATGAAAAAAGAGAAAGGGTCCTCTAACGTCCTCTATATGTTGCATTGTGATAGGCAGAGCGAGGTTTGGCAAGCCGTCGGCCAGGGCAGATCTGTAGCAAGAAACGAGCTCGTTGGCCAAGCACGGTTCGGTTGGCCAGCCAAGCTCTTGCCAAGCTTGGTTCAATCTCGGTATGTTGCCTCGGGGAGAGTGAACGCGGAATGGTGTAGCACTGCATAAGTTCAACTTTCGATTGGCCAAGTGATTGTCTCAAACCAAAAGCAGTAAGAAACAGAGACATTATCTTCATGGTGAGCTAATACTACAAGCAATTCCTCATTTCAGTGTTGTTTGTGTACGCATCAAATTAAACTTAGACACCTCACCCTTCATTTTGACTCACACGCGAGCAGGACTGTCGAATTTGTGGAAGCTCGCAAGACAAACCTATGTATAGTATCTGTTGTTCTTCCTCAGGAAAGAAATGCAACTTATTTTCTTTATACTGACCTGTTTGATTCTAGTGAACTCGGGCATATTGCCAGCTTTTACGATTCTCCCCCTATGCCGTTACCCTACCCCGCGAGAGAATTGTTGGGTCATGCATTTTTTTGCAACGGGCCGTGGTTGGCTCATGCACAGGTGTTGTTCCATGGGCCATTCTTGGGCCCACGTTTACCCAATCAGTACCCAAGCTTGCTTCCTTATTGGCCAGACATCGGCCCTACATCTGTCAGGTCGGCGCTGTACATTGGCCCGAGCTTGTGCCGGCTAAGTCGGCCCGAGTGAGGCCATTGTCAATCCCCAACCTTGACCCAAGCTTTTTTTGCAAGCTTGGTCCGACAACTTTTAGGTTGGAAGCAGAAGTCGGCCCAGTGTTTCGCCAATATTGCTTTTCCCGCTGGGTAGCTATCCGACTACATGTGGAGGACCAGCATGCGTCTTAGTAATATGCACCCAGATGTAAGAAAGGGTTGGTGCCTGACCTATCAGCCCATTCGAAAATAGTGAAGAGGGGTGTTCTGCATAACTGCTTAAAGGTACGGTAAAGCAGCACCGATCAAATGCCATTTAGTGCGGCTATTCGATAGTCCAAGCCACCAGGACGAAAACTGTGCAAGTTTCATTCCAATCGACGGTTCAATTAACTAGAAAATTACAATTAAAGATTACGGGCAACACTGTACTAGGTATTCGAAATGAATCCGTACTCCTGACACATACGGCGGCAACCACATTGCATGCGTATAACACTGGGCCCGACATAACAATCCACCACAATACACCATAAAATCCGCCCCTGCAACCCACACAACGATACACATCTGAGGATAAACGGATAAGCGAACTGAAATGAAATGCTGAGCCATTGAAAATAAATGTGTCAGACGTTCAAGAAGCCAGACAGTGTCGGGACTTGTTTGTTCACGGTTCGCAGAGAGAGTTTGTTCGTTCGAAAGAGGCCGCGAACAGAAGGAGCGCGCAGGCGCAGCAGAGAAGTAGGGAGAGCCTCCATCGAACAGCGGCCAGCGCTGGGTTACTTCGCAAAAACAGGGGTTAACAGGTTAAACTGTTAACAGGGGTTTCAGAATGCGTAGGTAAACAGGAAATCTAATAATATGGTTACTAGAATAACAAGTTCCGATGTAATAGTGTGTAATACCAATTCTGTCGCGCGTTGTCGGTTGGTTCCGCATATGGTATTTAGAAGCAACAAAGTCTCTAGTCACATTACCGGCATATCATGCTTGTCTACTGCTTTACATTACCTTTAAAACATGCCTTGGACCGGTCCTGTTACCACTGTGTCAAGGAAGCGTACGGAGGCCAGATGGAACGCGCTCGAAGAGCAGGATACCCGCAAGAACTTCTGCTAGCTGTTACTGAGGCACTCCCGGACTCTGTTAGCGGTGGGGGACGCAAGGAAAGATCACATGAAGGACGGCCGGTGCACAGATTGTGACACAATCTCAAGACAACTGCTGGGAGGTACAACGTCCCGGTTACGTTCTCTGCGCAGGAAAATATTGGAAAACTGTGCAAGATCACTGGCGGCATCAGAACTACCAGAGAGAGCAGCATAAAACATCTAAGTATGCATCATGCAAAAGTAATGTGATCTTTGACATCCCGCTATCATGTGGGAAATCCTACATTGGACAAACTGATTGTGAACCTTAATGTAAGGCTGAGAGAACACGCTGCCACCTTGAAAGGGACCCCATCAGGTCACCTGGGCGTCCACTGCAGTAAGTGCGGCTGCACTCCACAGTTTTATAATACAGGGATTAAGGGGCGTTCAGCGGTTCAGCGCACGAGAGAGATTGTGGAAGCATTTCAAATAAGCGTCAGTCAGGCATCCATACCGTACTATGATAGAGGTATTGTTCCTGGAGTGGGATAAAGGACCTTGAATTGTAGACTGAAATGTGACACCTGAAAGCTAACTGAAGTATATAAAAGGAGCCCGTTTTGTTGCCAATAAATTTTCTGCTTGTTGGAAGTCTAGCACAGTGCTTGTCCTCTCCCCTGTCTGTCCTCATTTGCAGTGATAATTTACCTCGATGCATTCAAACCAACTTGCCCGGTTCACCACAGTAATGTATCAATTGTCGCTTACCATTTCCTGTGTCTTCTTGGCTAACATGGCCGCTTCGCAATGCGTCTCCGCCGTGACTGGTATTTGGTATTATATATCGGCTAATACTAGATTCTCCTCCCTCCCACTGGTCGATGTTTTGGTATGCACAAAGGCACCCCTAACCAGGAGCCGTGTTTCGTGGCTGCGGCAGCTGCACTCACCGATCCCATCAGCGATGAGAGCAGTAGTCTCATGCCAGGTGTGACATCCACGCCAAATGTACCCGGCGTGCAGGCGGCATCCAATATGCGCGCCATAAAGCCTGCAAAGAGAGCTCCCAAGATGTTTGGCACTTCCACTTCCTTGTCCTGTCACGCGCAGCGCTCTCGCCACCTTCGCTCCGCTGAGCGGTAAAGATGAGTGCGGTGCGGGTATACCGTCGGATATCCGCGGGTTCCCGCGCAAGTTTGTTGTTCGCGGGTACACACTTCCGTGTCATCGCAGGTTGCGGGTAAGGTGCGGGTAGACCCGCGCTGCTTCCGCGGATTACGCGGGTTTACCCGCAATACCCGCAGGCGTAACACCATCTCGTCGGATTTTGGTGTATGACCCGATTCATTGCGAATATTTAGCCCGAAATACTTTCCAAGGTGCTCCATATTCAATTCATCTCAAAATCAAGTCGTCGTTGTTGTTTGCCACATAGGGTTAATTTTGTCTGTCATTCGACATCACCACTGGTACACTTCGCGTTAGTAAGATGGCAACCATGTCAGCAGTCGCCACAGTGTACGCGACGGAAAAGTACATTCTCCCCCGCATCAATGAATCATTTCGTGCTGTGACGATAATGTGGCATTAGTGAAACATGCGTACGCCTTGGGCTAAAGGAGTACTTATATCGGCGGGTATGCGGTTACGGATGTGGGTTGAGCGAATGACATTGCTGCGGATGCGGGTACGAAATTTCATACCCGCGCACTCACCTCTATTGAGAGGCAATGAATTTCTTGAAAGGTTGCGAGGCCTCGCATATGATGGTGTAGGGCAATGAGGCATTGAGGGGCTGTGTGGCCTACCGTGAGTTGAAGGCACATGATGGTGTAGGGCAATGGATTTCTTGGAAGGTTGCGAGGCCCGACATGATTTGAAGACATAAGATGGTGAATACCAATGAGGCCTTGAGGGCTGTGTGGCACCGTGAGTTGAAGGCATGTGAGGGTGAGATGCAATGAATGTTTTGGAAGGTTGCGAGGCTTGGCATGAGTTGAAGGCATATGATGGTGAAGGGCAATGAATTTCTTGGAAGCTTGCGAGGCCTGGCATGAGTTGAAGGCATCTAATGGTGAAGGGCAATGAGGCCTTGAGGGGCTGCGAGGCCTACCGTGAGTTGAAGGCGTGTGAGTGTGAGAGGCAATAAATGTCTTTGATTGTTGCAAGGCCTGGAATGGGTTGAAGGCATATGATGATGAAGGGCAATGAATTTCCTGGAAGCCTGCGAGGCCTGGCATGAGTTGAAGGCATATGATGGTGAATGGCAATGAGGCCTTGAGGGGCTGCGAGGCGTACCTACCGTATCGCGTACCGTACCTTGTTTGCGCGAAAGTGCCTATGAGTTTTCGGAGATAATATGAAGCACATTCCAGAGTTTGACGCCCATAGCATTGTAGTATACGACCCCCATAAACGTTATTTGGTCGAAAACTTAGCATATTACTAGATCAAAATTATTAATACTGCTGTTGTTCCTGCGGCACCATCTAAAGTCTCAAGTTTGGCTGCGATTGTTATTATTGATTCCACTATGTGTCAGCCTAACATACCACAGGTGAACCAAATTAGGAAGGTGTAATATGTTGAGTTCAATATATAAATCGGACGAAGGATGCAGAGTGCGTGAAAAAGCTAACAATCTCAATATTTTGTAACTCGAAGAGACCGTCAAGGAGGATATGGGAAATCTGTTGCCCCAAGACTTTTATTTTTCTCGTCATATTCAATGTGTGGCTTCCATGTCTAGGACGGCTCGAGCAGGACACCAAGGTACTTCACCATCTCTGTTTAATTAATCGATTCTCAAGAATCAACTCCAAGTTTTCACCTGTTGCAGATGGCTTCCTAAAAAGAACCGTACATGTTACTGTATTGCAAGACAGCTGGTTGGGCTTGAACCATTACGTTATACTGCGTCTTCCATTTGAGACAGTAGTAACAGCCGTCTTCGGCTGTTACACCAGAGGAAATGAAGCAGGCGTCGTCTGCATACATACATGATGTCCCAGAAAACGTGTTATTGAATTATAATAAAACACTTTGTGTGCATGTTAATACCACGCTCTCTTAAATTTTCCGCAAACTTATAAAAAAAAACTACGCCACCAACACTCTTAGAAATGAACTTCACCGCATAGCACGCTCCTAGCCAACTACAATCTCGAATGATATCGTTATCTTCCCTGATTTGCTGAAAACTGGAGGCGTACGCCTTTTTTGTGACAATTATGAACAGCATAAGTGTCACAAAATAGGCTCCGCCCCACGTTTTCAACAAATCAGGGGCTAGAACGTTGTCATTCGGAATGTTGGTTGGCTAAGAGCGTGCTATGTGGTGAAGTTCATTTCTAAGAGTGTGGGTGCAGATAGAAACTCGTATTGGACGAAATTTTACCGTGTTCCGTGGAAACGTTAGCAATAAAAAAGCGAGCCGCTACGCGGGTCCAACTCGTTCACTACGTCACATTGTTACATCGTATTCCTTCACATCATTTATTGTGAACAGCCAGCCAGGCTGTTTCATAGCTTTGGGAATCATTTCCTTATTAGTGCGAAGTGTTACGAGCGGAGGCCTATAAGGCCTTTGCTCTTCCTCAGCAAGCTCACACTGAGCGCAATGTCAGCAACAATTTCGAGACGTCTTTCATATTCTTTGCATACTCCTTTTCATTCGTCTTTTTCCTTTTTTTTTCCAACAGAATATTAAGTCTACATTGCTTTTGACTGAGTTTGGCTCTATTTCCTCTATTTCTTGGAGTAAGCATTCCCCCAGCCTATTGACTGTTGCGGATGATACTGCATAACATAAAACAAGGAGTTAGTATTGGACAGTGATTGAGTGCGGGTACACCCGCATTTTACCCGCTACCCGCTGCGATCGCGAATTCCTACCCGCAAATCGTGACGATGCGCGGGTAACTGCGGGCACCCGCGGGTTTACCCGCACCCCCGTCAGCTCTACTCAGCGGCTTCTTTTTTTTTTCTATGATCTAATGAGACGTGTGGATGAAGCGGAGTACAAACACATGCTCATTTTTAAGAGTGTAGAATCAAGCAGTCAACGGCATTTGTTCTTGCCAGGGTTTTGCCACTTTCTGATGTGAATGCAATCTACTTTAAGTTTTTATGTCAATTTATACGATCTGAACTCGAAAATTTCCTAAGTAAAGGTCACTTTTGTATCCGAATAATGTGACTCAAGCATCTTCCGTATGTGGGGAGGGAGCATCTCTTACGCCTTTTCGATGACAGTTGGCAGCAGGGGGGGGGGGGGAATATGTTTAATGCAAAGTAAGAAGGAAAGGGAAAGGTTAGCCACGGTGTGGGCTTGCTATTCCCTAATGCTTTCAAGCAAACAGAAGAAAACAGCTGGGGTACAGAAAATTATCAAAAAATACAGAAGTAACAGCTCCTTCACTAATCGTTGCGCATCAGAGAATGCCCAGGAGTTTAGATTCCCGAAGGAATCGTGTCAGCGCAGACGTGACTTCAGCGTGCTGGGTAGGGCCAAGTAGCACCGCGAGGGAAAGCTCTCGGTAGCCTAGATGAGCAAGGCGGCGCCGGAGACTCGATCGGTGGACTTCGTACCGCTGGCAGGCAATGAGAATGTGTGGCACATCGACTTCTACGTTGCACGTTGGGCAAAGAGGTGATGGGTGCTGATTCATCTTAAATAGGAGGAGAGGAGTTCGGGCCACATTCAGCCGCAGCCGTTGAATCAGCGATTCCTCGATGCGCGGGATGCGGCCAGGCACAGCATATGTCATCAAAGGGTCAATGGATTTGAGGAAGGCATTGGTGCGTATAGCTTCTTGCTGAAAGAGCTGTGTGCGGTTGGCAGTGAAGCGGCGGATTTTCAGCTGGCACATAGAGTGCGCAAGGGGAAAGACAGTTGGATGCTCAGCGTCGTGGGCTTGCCGAGCAAGAGCGTCAGCACGATCATTGCCTGAAATTCCGACATGGCTCGGGATCCATTGGAACACCACTTCGTGTCCCAGTGATACAAGTTCAGAGTGCAGGGCGATGATCGTGGTATAGGTGTCACTGATGACTGCGGCAGAGTAAGAGGCCAGCGCCTCCAGAGCCACTTTACTGTCAGTGAGGACCGACCAGGCCCTGGGCGCACACGAGGAGACATGTCTCAAAGCGGCCAGTAGTGCGAATGCCTCGGCCTCAGCAGATGACATACGAGGGAGCTTGAAGCCGTGCTCAGCTCCATCCTCTGGGATGCAGAAGGCAGCAGACGACCCAACTAGAGAGACTGAAGCATCGGTGTATATCTGGGTGCGATGCCGGTGGTGACTGTAGATGTGGAACAAGGTCAGTTGGCAGGCCACAACTGTTGGCACAACCTTCTTTTTCCTAAGGCCCGGAATTGACGTTTGTACAGTGGGGTAGTGAAGTGTCCACATGGGTGGCGCAAAGGAAGTCCGGGCGGGAGTTGAGGGGATGTTGCTTCGTAAACGGCAAATAGCTTGACCGAATGCAGATGCGGGATAACGTTGCGCAATGTCACAGAGGTAATGGGCTGGATGGCGGACAAGATAACGTGTGTACGCGTGTAAGGCGACACTATCGCGAATAATAAGCACCGATGGCTCGCGTGCCTCCGCCAAAACAGAGAAGGTTTCGGTTGTCTTTGGCACTCCCAAACAGAGACGGAGACTTCTGGCTTGAATATTGAGCAGCTCCCGCTCGTGAGTGTTGGAGAGCCCATAAAGGACAGGCAGGGCAGCAGGGGCGAATCCCCGAGGAATGGAAATTGGCGATGGTTGTCGCCTTGCTCAAACCCGGCCAATCGCCACATCACCTCGACTCTTTCTGCCCGACAGCCCTTACCAGCTGCGTGGGTAAAACTCTGGAACGATTGATTTTCACCCGTCTCATCTGGCACATTGATAGTGACCGTTCCTTCCCGGAAACAATGATGGGCTTTCGCTCAGGCCGTTCGTCACTCGATAGTGTCATTGCTCTGGTCAGTGACACGTAGCAGTCTCCCGTGGACGGCTTCCTGACTGCTACTGTTTTCCTGGATATCAAGAAAGCCTATGACAGTGTCCAACATAATGCAATCCTTACGGCTGTCCAGCACGCCAACGTAGTGGTATGCTCCCTATCATGGATCCCAGACTTCCTCGCAGATAGTTCCCTCTTTGTCCTCACTGCTGACGGAGATACTGCATTGTATCACGTTCACCGAGGCGTCCCGCAGGAAAGCGTACTCAGCCCCCTCTTGTTCAACATCATTATGGCCTCTTCCTCTGCTCAGCTGCCAAGCCACACCCACATCAGAATCTATGCAGATGACATTTATATTTGGACCCTCGCTCTTCGTCGTGATGCGATTCAACGTCGTCTACAACGGTCCTTGAACACCATCGCCCACTATCTTGCCGACCGCGGCTTTTTCACGAAGATCATTCCACAAATATTCACCCTTCATCGACGGTTCGCCCCTAATCTGTGTCACAGCCTGCCGTTACCTGGGCTTCGCAATTGACCGAGGCCTCACATGGTCATCTCACGTGAAGACGCTTGTTACGAGAGCCTCCAGCCGGGTCAATGTCCTCAAACGTATCGCATGTGCGTCCTGGGGCCCGTGCTGTCAGGACCTCCACCGGGTTCATACGGCTGTTCTTCTGGGCGCACTGCGGTACGGCCTCCCGATCCTTCTTGCCCTCAGCTGCACCCAAGAACGGGAGCTCCTGAATCTCCAAGCCCGCAGTCTTCGTGTCTGTCTTGGGGTCCCTCGAACAACGGAGACGTATTCCATACTCCCCGAAGCTCGGGAGCAGCCTATCCCCATTCTGCGGGACTTTGCCGCCCTCCGCGTCTACGCCGGTTGTCTGGCGCAACCTTCTCATCGCCGCATTGCTGTGAGCTGCCCAACGTCCACTTTTGCCAATGCAGTTGCCCGCTTACGAGACCATCTCCCGTCCACGCCATCTGCCCCTTCCTTAGTGCCAGCAATGTGGACCTCAGAACGGCCTCGCATTCACGCTCCTACACCGGACCATCCCCGAAAACAGGCAATCAGCCCAGTGGTAGCGTAGCAACTCGCTTTGGTCCATCTCACCTCTACTCATCCCCATTGCCGACAAATCTTCACCGATGCCTCCGTAGTACCTGACGCATCGGGCGCGGTCTTTTACGTCGCCGATACAGATCATGAAAAGGCCTACAAACTGCCCCACACTCTTAAAAATGAACTTCACCACATAGCACGCTCCTAGCCAACCTTCACTCTAAAAACTGAACTTCACCGCATAGCACGCTCTGCGCCAACCATCGCCGCGAATGATAGGGTTATCGCTTCTGATTCGAAGAGACAAAGGGGCGTACGCCTTTTTGTGTCAATTTGGATACATGATAATTGACACAAAAAGGCGTACGCCTCCCTCTCTCGTCGAATCAAAAGCGATAACCCTATCATTTGTGGCAGTGGTTGGCGCAGAGCTTGCTATGCGGTGAAGTTCAGTTTTTAGAGTGTTCACCCCGAATGACAACGATCTCGCCCTAGATTTGTTGCAAACGGGAGGAGGAGCCAATTTGGTGCCTTGCATAATGGTCACAAAATAGGCTCCTCCTCCCGTTTTCAAAAAATCTAGGGCGAGATCGTTGTCATTCGGGATGATGGTTGGCTAGGAGCGTGCTATGTGGTGAAGTTCATTTTTAAGAGTGCACCCCATGTTGTCCACCGAGGCTGAATTCTTCGGCATCCTTACCGCCTTGGAATACATTTCTGACTTGCCACCTGGGAAATGCATCGTCCTCACCAACAGCAAGGCGTCCTTCCTCCGCTTGATGTCGTCCCGCCCCAACCTCATACAGGATATACCCAGCCTACATGCAGACGTACAACAGGCTCCGCGCCAATGGTCATGGTTTGTCCCTCCAATGGGTGCCCGATCATGTGGACCTGACCGGTAACACACGCGCAGACGCGGCTGCTATTCCTGCCACTGCACGTTTGCCCCCTTACACTTTCGGCTTGCCATTTATCTGTTCACCGCCGGTGTGCTGCCCGTGTCCAAACATTTAGGTCTGAGGCCGCCTACAACAGTCACGTGCAGTCCATCGATCCCTCGGTTGCCTTCTTCATGGCGTGTCGCTGCAGTCGTCAGGAACATACCTGGGTAGTAATGTCATTACTATAATGAATTACTTTTCCTGGTAATTTGTAATGTAATGCATTACTTTTTAGATTTTGTAATTTGTAATGTAATTTAATTACATTTGGGCAGTCATCTTAATGACATTACTCATTACTTTTTACAAAAGAATCGAGTGTGTCTTCTGTGTTTGCACTTGGCAGAGAGTTGGGGACCGGCGAGTTAAAAGAATTCCAACGCCCACTATGAACGGTAACGAGCTCAATCGGCACGGGGAACGTCAGTTCCCATCGACGAGCCAGTTGCCTTAGTTAGGGCACCCACAAACAAACGTTCTTCGGGTCAACGGTTTGCAGCCTTGGAGAATCATTGTTTGCGGACCCCATCCTCCAGACAATCTTCCTGCTGTCGTGATATTTTGTGTCACCTTCGTCCCTATATTGTAGAGCGAAACGTCATACGTGGCACACTAGCTTGACATGTAGAAGAGACAAATAGAAGAGTACAAGCCAACTGTTGTTAATTGTCAGCATACATTTCCCCGAATTTTGGGGAAGGCAAGTTTCGTCAACTTTTGTGTTTTTGTCCCTTGTGCCTTCCACAAAACTAATAATGGCAAAGTAATGACTTTGTAATGTCATGACTTTTTCGTAGTAATTCTAATGTAATTTAATTACATTTGAGAAGTAATTTACCCAGGTATGGTCAGGAGGAATCGCTGCTGCGCCGCCTCCATCTCAACGTCGCTCGCACCCCATTGCTTCTTTACGAAGTGGGCCATTCCAGCTCCCCTTTGTGTTCCAGCTGCGGCGAGGTGACCTAAATTCCTCATCACACCACCCCCAGCATCTTCTGCACTGCCAGTAGCTTATTGCCCAACGGCAAGCCCTCCGTCGCCGTCTAATGCAGCTTGGCTGTAACACAATGTCCATGGCCACCTTCCTTAGTCGCGTCCCTCGGCCTACCCGATGGGGCGTAACCACAGCCCTGCACTGCTTCCTGAAAGACCCGGGCCTTGCGTCCGTCCTCTGACTGGGCCTTCTTGTGCCATGTCGTGCCTGTGCTGCACTAACTGTTTTTCTTTCTTTTCCTTTCCCTTTTCCTTTTCTTTCTTTCTTTTTCTTTCCGTTTATTTTGAATTTCTTTCTTTTTGGAATAGCAAGCCGGCATTAGCCTGGCTGACATTTCCATTTTTCTTTCTTTTCATTCTATTAAACATATTCCCTTCTCCCAATAACGTGGAGCGCGTGCCGAATTTACTCAAGTTCATGATAACTGACAGGGATATCCAGGAGCTACTCCATCGAAAAGAAAAAAAAAAAAACCTTAACGTAATGTTTTTCGGAGCACCAAGAACATAGGGCTCGACGACTTTTTGAGCGGCCTCGTTGTCAGTCCGACGAAAAGAGGTTGCTAATCCCGGCCCACAGTGGGATAGCAGAAAAAGTGACAGTCCTTGAAATTGGGGGAGGGCAGGCATGACCCCCGCAGAACAACACCTCCTACACAGCAGAAGGCCTGCACCATACTTCACGCACACGTCACGCACGGAAGCCTGCTTGAGCTTTGCGAGCTGCTTCGAGCTTTTCTCTTGTTCGCTCTTTCACTGACGTCATAGCAGCATCAACAGTTGCACCAGCAGGCCTCCCTGTGCGACGCAGTGCGCGGGCCTTCTACTATCTAGGAGGTGTTTAGCAGAAGCTGGATGGGAGAAGCCATGCCTGTTTTATGTTCTTCTAGTATGCCTGTGGGCTAAGTTCACCAACATCCTTTCGTCGGACTGACAACGAGCGCACGCGAAAAGTCGTCGAGCGCTGGATGTTTGCGCTTCGAAACGCATGATGTTCTCCTATTTTTCGTATGGGATACCCCCTCAATTTCACGTTTGGGTCACCGGGTCCATTCAGCATCTTTAAATAAAGTTGTTGTTGTTGATATTCGTGTCAATTATGAGCTTGAGTAAATGCGTCACCCGCTTCACATTGGCGCGGTAAGAAAGCGACTTTTACTTGGCAATTTTTTGAGTTCAGTTCGCAAAATTTGGCATAATAAACCTTACGTTAGATGACATTCATATCAGGAGGTGGTGGTAGAAACCTTGTTAGAACAAATGCCGTTGACCGCATGTTTTTAGGTGGCGTAGTCTTTTTTTATTGTAATTCAATTACGCGATTTCTGGGACACCCTTCTGTAGACAGTTTTTGGCACAACAATGGGTAGACCATTCGTGTACAGTAAGAAGAGTAAGGGCCCCAAAACAGAGCCCTGAGTCACACACCCATAACCACCGCCAAGGTACGTGAGGACACTTCAACTGCTACGTAGCTGCACTCCTAAAAATGAACTTCACCACATAGCACGCTCCTAGCCAACCATCATCCCGAATGACACCATTCTCGCCCCTGATTTGTTGAACGCGGGAGGCGGAGCCTATTCCGTACCGTGCATAATGGCACAAAATAGGCTCCGCCTCCCGTTTTCAACAAATCTAGGGCGAGAGCGTTGTCATTTGGGATGATGGTTGGCTAGGAGCGTGCTATGTGGTGAAGTTCATTTCTAAGAGTGTGGGTGCAGATAGAAACTCGTATTGGACGAAATTTTACCGTGTTCCGTGGAAACGTTAGCAATAAAAAAGCGAGCCGCTACGCGGGTCCAACTCGTTCACTACGTCACATTGTTACATCGTATTTCTTCACATCATTTATTGTGAACAGCCAGCCAGGCTGTTTCATAGCTTTGGGAATCATTTCCTTATTAGTGGGAAGTGTTACGAGCGGAGGCCTATAAGGCCTTTGCTCTTCCTCAGCAAGCTCACACTGAGCGCAATGTCAGCAACAATTTCGAGACGTTTTTGATGCATATTCTTTGCATACTCCTTTTCATTCGTCTTTTTCCTTTTTTTTTCAACAGAATATTAAGTCTACATTGCTTTTGACTGAGTTTGGCTCTATTTCCTCTATTTCTTGGAGTAAGCATTCCCCCAGCCTATTGACTGTTGACGGATTGACGGATGGTACTGCATAACATAAAACAAAGAGTTAGTATTGGACAGTGATTGAGTGCGGGTACACCCGCATTTTACCCGCTACCCGCAGCGATCGTGAATTCCTACCCGCAAATCGTGACGATGCGCGGGTAACTGCGGGCACCCGCTGGTATACCCGCACCCGCGCTCAGCTCTACTCAGCGGCTTCTTTTTTTTTTTTCTATGATCTAATGAGGCGTGTGGATGAAGCGGAGTACAAACACATGCTCAAATGAAACGCACAATGCCAACCACTGCACAAAGTAACACCTTTTCATTTTCAACTAGGAGGACATAGCGAAAGGTTACACCTTCCTGTGACTATAGTAATATACATTCCAAAAGCGAAGTGGTTGGAAACCACCACCACCGCTTCCCAAAGCGGAACTTCACCGCATAGCACGCTGAGAATCAACTGTCAATCAGAGTAGCATTGTTCTCGTTCTTGATTCGTTGAAAATCAGAGCAGTACGCCTCCTTGCGGCAATATAGATTAACTGCCACAAAAAGACGTATGCCACGTTCGCTACCTAAATCAGAGAAGAAGCCATATAACTGGATTGGATCATTCGGCATAACGGTCAGCGCAGACTGTGCCATGCAGTGAAGTTGGGTTTTAGAGTGCGCACGCAAATACAAATAAAAGCACGCAATACCGGGTTTTTGCAGCGTGCAGGTGACTGAACGGTTATCCCAGGGCATCACGGTGTAGCATGAAGAAGTTTATAGAGGTAACTGCAAAGCAGTCGAGCCCAGAAAGCTTAGTTACCCTTACGTCACAATTTTCCTCCCAATTGCTTTGAACATAGCTTTTTAAACAATTAAAAATTACTGGCAACATTGTGTGGAAGTGGCCACCAACTGCGCATTGCTGGTCAAGTACGGTGGCAAAACCACACTGCATGCGCGCAACACTGTGCCTAAACCAAAAGAAATATGACGAGCATCTATGTAGCATCGGGTGCATAGATCACTGTTTCTTTACAAATTGGGGGTTATTTCCAATGAAACCTCACCCCGAGCCATTTTCCTTGCGAATTAAGAATATCTAGCGTACCCTGTCAGATGCATAACCTGTTGTTGTTGGGCCTACGAGCAACAAGCTGTTAAACTACGCTGCCACTAAAACCTAGCTGCTGGTTTACGGTACCTTTAAGTGAGATCCCGTGCGGTGTAAGGGGGCGAAATCGCCGTACCTATGCTGCAGAAAACCACAAACGTAGGAGGAGCACAAAGAAACACGAATATAACGGCAACAAGTTACTGCTAGATGCTCGAAATATTTCTTAAGGGTGTTACAAGGAAACACATAGTATATTTCTTCAGTGGCTTCGTTACACAAAACGTGACCTGCTATATAGCCATATATTACCCAGTTGTTAACGTTGCAGATCTACGAGGCTGAGATTAATGACAAGTCCCGCGTTTCACATATTGTTAGCTTCACAACTCTACACGTATTTACACCTCCCCGAGAAAGTCGTCGCTATCGACTTACTATAGAACTTTTCGAATCGTCAGACTGAACACCACCACTACTCGTGCCAGGTTCACTGAAACTCGCTGGAGCACCACAGGTTCGCTCCAAATTCCAATCGGGGGCCATCACTCTTAGGCGACCATCCAAAGAAAGCTTCGTCGACACACTCTCTGGGTCTATCCCACTTGGAAGCACGAAGCGTCTCTCAAACTTGGAAGCTGTTTTTTTCTCCTCGTTCCCCGTCAGTTGCTCGTGATTGCTGACGGCGGACACCAGCACCCATCCTTCAGCCACTTTCACAGACACTTCCTCAGGAAGGTAACCTCGGACGTCGACGGTTGCCTCGTAGCGCGCACCAGAAGCGTCTTCCACACGGCCGAAGGACAGGAGGTTCTGATCCAGAAGCGAAAGTTCATCTCCGCAGTCTGGGTGGTCTTCGACGAAGCTAAGCCATTCCTGGTCGAGATCACTGCAGTCGTCATCGACGAGGAAGGTTTCAAATAGCGTCTGAACTTTGTCAACCTTTACGGCAGTGCCGTCTTCGGATGACCATTCCGTCGCAAAGTTGACGGGAACCACAAGTTTTGTCTTGGCGCGATGCATGATGCCTGCAACGTTGGCGACGGAGCGGCTGCATGTTCTCTTGGCATCGACGATTGGGAAGTTTGTGTCGCGTTCGGGATAGAGCCTAGAGCTATTTATACAACCTGTGCTGCCTCTCGCAGGAGTTTCACGAGGTGTGGAGTGCGTAGAAAGGCTGTTTTGCTCCCTTTAGCCGGTACCAGAAGGGTTGTTTTGGAACTGCACTGAAGCAACCCCCGCTGCGAGGGCTGAGCGGGTAACAGGATAGTTTGTCGTGTAAAGAAAAATATGTCCCTCGAAGGACGCACTTAATTAGTCGGAAAACAGGGGACTTGTGCCAAAATGTCGAGTAAGCAAGAATTCGTCGCAGTGACGTGTGCTCAGCTCGCGCGGTTAAACTTGGGTTGGATTTCAGTTTTTCAGTTGGATTTCAGTCGCACGCTTCCTCCGAAAAATGCCAGTGGAATTAGTTTCTGGGTATGACGCATTCAAATCGCGTGCGATCGCCATATATATCAGACTCGATAGACTCAGTGGTTATATTGGCGGCGTAGTTTCACAGCTTGCAAACGCAGCAGAAGAAATTATGCGTGTGACAGGGAACGCAAGTATTTCTAATTTGCTAGTAAAATTTCGCTAAAACGGCCCAGGGCGACATCTTGCGGGAAATAATCCACAATTTATCGAGCAACAGTGATCTATACCATCGATTACACGAACTCGACAGGAGCGGGTCGAGTTGACCCAGTTGGCGGGCTGAATCCAACTCGACCCGACGCTGTTTAAATGAACCGCAGCGGCGCCTAGCGGGCGTCGAGCCTAGACTTACCCCTCGCTGTCGGGTTGACTCGATTCGACGCGACGCGTGGTCAACCCGACCCGACAGCGTTTGCATGAGCGAGTCGAACCCGACAACCCAACTCGACCCGCTTCTATTGAGTTCACGTAAACGTAGCTTATGTTCCGGCTGGCTCGTTGCTCATGATGGCTACGTAGACTACACGTAGCCGACTTGTTTCGTTTTAGGCACAGCGTTACGCGCATGCAATGTAGTTTTGCCGCCGTACTTGACGACGAGCTATGAGCAATTGTTGGTTGTGGTCTTCAGTTTTAATTTTCGAAAAACCACGAGTGCAGTTGTGACGTAAGAGTAAAAGAGTGTGAGCCTATCGAAATGATAAATTTTCTGAGATTGCAGCTTTACTATAGTTAAAGGAGTACACAGGGCCATCCAAAAAAAATTCTGATTAAGACATCTCATGAAAGTGTGTGTGTCATTATACCGAATAGCGCGAAAGGTTTTGATGTGTGCAATTGTTTCCCAGAAAAAAACTTACATAAACATAGCTCCGCGCCTTCACCCTTAACTCGCCACTCCAGCTATAACGAGGATGAGGAGGTATGATGGCACGTCACCGATGACGGCATAAGGAGACTCGTTCTGGTTTGCCGATCAGTGGGTGTCAGCGCATTGTCCCTTTGCCGCCGTAAACCTGTTTTGCCAGTTTTCCCGGAGAATTGAGGATAGAAGGAGCGGCCAAAGCATTACCGAGCAAGGAGAAAGGCTTTATCAGAACCCCGAACAGCCGAGTAGCAGACGACAGCGGAGTAGCAGACAACATTTTTCTAGGCCAATCAGCGAGCGCTCTCCTTATAGCGTCAGCGCGAGGTTCCAGGCAGATCACAGGCTGGTACTGCTCTTCACCACCGTTGCGCACGGTCGCTTTTTGCGGCGTATTTTAAATTCAATTTCTGGGATAATTATGACTCTGTGGTGTAAATTACTTCGCATGGTGCATCTTACTGGCAAACTTAACAGTTTTATAAGAAGAAAACTGGGTGTTAAAAATGACTTCTGTGCTACTTTAAGGGGCAGAAAAATTTCTCCTCGCTGAGTGAACGATGCCGTTTGCCTTGATAGCAATACAAAAGGATTCACCTCTTTTGTGATTTATGGCCGAAGGAAACTGGATCTTACTGGAAACTGTACTTTCTCTCACTTCCCCCACTATGCGCTCCGACCAGTCTCGAATTTAGGAGGGGGCAGACCGGGCACTTGCCCCGGGGCCCCCACCACAAAGGGCCCCCACCACCAAGGGAAATCTGTTTTGCATGCCTGAAACGGAAACTTTGTAAAAATCTGTCCTCCGTCCACGCATATCGATCCCGAATAACAGACTGGATAGACATAGAATACACGAGGGAGCCCCCCCCCCCCCAACACAATGTCCCGGGGATCCCACCATTGTAAATCCGGCACTGGCTCCGACAAAGAAACCGCCCCCCTCCCCACAAACCGAGATTCTCGATCCAGCCATGGCTGGAAGCAATGTGTATGTGTACCTCCCCAACACTGCTTCCTCAACAGATGTAATATGTTGATTGTTTCGCTCCTCGGAGTTGAAAAGTTGGCAACTGGTATACGGGGCAGGTATATTGACAGGGGATGACGCAACGTTCAACAAGGAAGCCGAGAGTGAGCTATATGCCTTTGACCCAAAAGAAGACGACGGAGCTTTCTTTGCTGGTGCACGGAGAGCAGCCTCGTTGTCGCTCGAAGCGGCGACAGTGCAGAGTGGCGTCTGCCGTCGCTGCTGGCAAATAACCAACGTCTTCCCGAAGCAGATAGCTATTACGCAATGCAATGCGGTGCGTGTAACGGGTTCCTCGTCGGAACGCTTAGACCAACCCTTGTGTTCGGGGGTGCCAAGAGTTACTGCGATACGGGTAGTGACCTACTGAGGATACGTTGGATGCGTCGAACAAATATTTTCTTTCGTTATACGTGC
Source organism: Ornithodoros turicata (assembly GCF_037126465.1). NCBI lineage: Eukaryota > Metazoa > Arthropoda > Arachnida > Ixodida > Argasidae > Ornithodoros > Ornithodoros turicata. The sequence goes on along the minus strand of NC_088209.1, from coordinate 4,872,725 downwards.
TTCATCGGAACAACTTTCTGATATCACGCTGAGTGTCCCAGAAAACGTGTCATTGAATTCCAATAAAAAAACTACACCATCTAGAATCATGCGGTGAACGGCATTTATTCTTACTAGGTTTTTGTCACCTCCTGATGTGAAGGTCGTGTAACGTAAGTTTAATTATGCAAATTTTTGCGAACTGAAGTCGGAAACTTGCCAAGTAAAGGTCCCTTTTTTACCCCACCAATGTGAAGAGCGTGTCTAATTTATTCAAATTAATGATAAGTGACAGGGATATTCAGGGGCTAGCCCATCAGAAAAAATAGCCGAACAACATGCTGTGCGCGCGACAAATTTTTCAGCGCAATCCTTGTTAGCCCGACCAAAGGAGGTTGGAAACCCAGCCCGCACCTGCAACGCAGAAAGAGATAACACAGGCATGGCTTATCGCGTCTGACTTTCGCTGAGATCACATCTTCCTTCTCCCAATTTGAGGAAATGTCGCTTTTTCTACTATCACTCTGTGGGATAGGTTTAAACCCCCTATCGTCGGACTGCGAGCGATTGCGCTCAAAAAGTCGTCGCGCGTTATGGTTCGGTGCTACGAAAAGCGTGATGTTCGGCTATTTTTTCCGATGGGATAGCTCGCGAATATCACTGTCAATTATCCTGAATTTGAGTGAATTCGGCACGCTCTTCATGTTGGTGGGGTAAAAAGGTGACATTTACTTGGCAAATTTCCGAGTTCAGTTCGTAAATATTTACATAATTAAACTTACGGTGCATGATATTCACATCAAGAGATTGCAAAAACCCAGTAAAAACAAATGCCATTGACCGCATGATTCTAGGTGGCGTAGTTTTTTTATTATAATTCCATGACACGTTTTCTGGGACACCCTGTATGTACATACATTTACTTATCGACAACAACGACAAATAAATGGCGACTATGACCCGGGGTGATTCACTACTAAAGAGCAGTACACTACCCCATTACACGCGAAACATTGGATGTAAGATATGAGAATGGAAGTTAAAGTTATGTGCATGTACAACAATTGAGCTGTCCTCCACTGACTGCGCTACGCCGGAAAAAGAAAGATGAATGAAAAAAAAAAAAAAGACATACTACACATACTTATCACTAGAAGCCGGATTCCTTTGCAAATGCCTATTTTTTTTTTCGTATGGTTCTAATAGTGCCTTTTCAATGCAGGAGCACGAATTGAATGCTGGCAAACCTCCCGTATCGTTCTGACAGTGCGTACAAATGCCTATTCCGGCGTTAGTGCCTATTTCCTCGTAGGTTCCTAAACCTCCGATTAAACGTGGAAAAATGCCTAAAAGGCCATTAAGAAGTGGCAATACTCTGTTGTGCAGGCGAAATTGACACGGTTCACCTCCCACGTCATTTTGAAACCATCGATATCGCTTCAAAGAAGTCAGTATCTCAAAGGTACTGGGATGTAAGCTGGGAATTGAAAATCGGTTACTCGGTACCAGTCGCTTACTCTTACTTTCTCTCCCTTCCAGAACTGTGTTGTTGTTGCGTGGGTCGCTATTATAAAATACAGACACGTTTTGTAACGGTTTTGTCGAAATCTATAACTCAGAACGCTTCTGCGTTCTGACATCTAAACGACCGTTTTAGTTTCCTTCTATTACCTTTTTTACTTTCTTTTTTTCTTGTACAACGAATTTGACAACCGGTAAAATGCTGGGCAAGGGATCTGATGTACGAAGATAGGTACAATCCCTACAGTTTGGCAACCTGGAGATGCTGCCCTCCTTTCGTGCAGTCACTGCCAGCAAGTCACACGAGCGAAAATGACATCCCGTCGAGAGTGAAGAGATTTGATGCCCCATATTTGCTAGCTGTCGCGAGTCTTGTGGTAATGCCGAAAAAGAAATCTAGAAGGCGGGGCTTAAAGAAATCGCGGACTAAGAAATCTGCGCGTTATAGACTAAAGCTTTCGCCGCTCGGAGACCATCTCGCATATCGCCAGTATGCTGGTCGCGAACAAGTCCTTCTGAAAAGTATCTTGGAACGGTGGCGATGGCTAGAGGGCTCGTGACCGTAGTAGGATGGATAAATTTTGCATCTCGTACAGCAAATAGATTAGCGAAACAGTCACAGCTCCCACTTACGGTATTGTTCTTGCGCATGAACTGATTTATTCAATCTGTTTTTGTACTTTCACTGCTACAGATGAAAAAATAAAATAAAAAAGTGGACAATTTATAGTGTTTATGATTCCATTTTGAGTGCCTAAATCGAGATTTTTAGGGTTGTTATAGGCGCCTAAAACGAGTTTTTTTTTTTTTTTCGTGCCTAAAAATCCAGGCTCTACTTATCACTTTAGTGAGCGGCAGGTGAGGCGAGTTGAGAGCACTTGAGGAAAAAGCACTCACCTCCCTACAACAGAGGAAGAACATCAAATTACAGATGAGCATTTACACAACACACTGTAGCCGACATTCACACACAAAGGGATACAATACGTAAAACTATATGTATACTATATATATAATAGACAAATATGGAGAGAGGCTGTTTAATGCCTCAAGAGGTGATGCCGAGATCGCGGGTTCGAACCTGGCCGAGGACGCCAGCAGCTTATTGGTGGCAGGGTACAAGTTGCTTAGACACGCCGTCTTCCGCGAGGGACGTTACAGGTACTGTAAAGCAGCAGGCATACAATTTTATATTGTTGGCTCATTTGACAGCATGGGTGCTCAGTACACAATCGCCACAAATTTCGTTCAAATCCATCCCATAGTGTTTTAGAAAATTAAGTTTCAATATTACGGGCCTGTGTCTAAGACTCGACACGAACTCCGCAGTTCCTGCCATGTAGGGCGGCTGACATAAACATGCAAATAACAATGAAGCGTACAGCGACATCTGTGGACAGCTACCGTCACCGCCCATTGTTGCCATACCCGAATTTTTCCTATGGGCGTGACACGAAGGACGACTTCCTCGAGTGCACATTTTTATGTTTTTTAAGTAATGTTTCACCTGCACATTTCGGAACATACGGCAGATAAGCGTTCTGGGAAAGTGAATCAGAATTTGGACCGATGCTGAACTGAACATACCGTTCGTTATTAGTGAGTTTTAGCGCCCCTGGCGGTGAAACGCCCCATTCATCATCTCACAATAAAGTTGTTGTTGGTGAGCTAGTGCGCTATCGCTTTTGCGTACGTTAGGGATAGTGTTGGTGCTTCTGCGCACGCGCAAAACATAAAGAGTGCTTCGCGCAGAACCCCCCACGCTATCCCTTTCGTACGCGGAGGCGATAGCGTACCCTGCACTCAAACTCACCATTTTATCCAATTAGCGCGCTCCGAAGAGCACTTGGAAACCGTTTTGGTAGGTCGGCATTTCTTAGAAACGACACGATTGGTCATCGCGCGGGAGCTCGTGACGAATCACGCCGAAACCATGCATGTCTCAGCCACGACCTACTAGATTATAACGACCATATCAGGCGCGCCCCTTCTATACGCCTCATTTTTGGAAGGTAGCGGTGGCGCTTCTGATCGTCCCAGTTATACTTTGTACTTCAGCTCACCTTAGTATTTCTGTACAAGCGGTGGACGTTCCACAGATGTTTCATTCTGAGGTTGATTATCATCATCATTCTACGCGTTTTCATAGGGGCTATCGCTGTCGTCTGCTACGGTAGTCGTACACACGCTTCTGCGCGTTCAGAATTCAAATTTCCATCGTCCAATCATCTTGTGCCGATCAGTAGCGCCCCTGGCGGATCGTGCGGAGAGGCTCCTCATAGGGTTTTCTGATTGTGACGTGGTCATTATAATCTAGTAGGTCGTGGTCTCAGCTGCCTTATAAGTCGGCCCAGGACGCCCACCTGTGTACGGCTGACAATGGCGAGTCCTTTCACCATCACAGCCGTCGGGCGGTACGGAATTACGAAAAGTGGAGCATCGAGTCCACCGTTCAGTGGCGGTTTCTTGGTTCTCATATGCGCCACCAACGACAGGGACATATCACAAACGAGAGACCGGGCGTCACGCTCGTTTGTGGTTAGAGAAGGTTGTGCTGAAGACTGGGAGGTGGTGGGTTCGAATCCTAACTCTGGCTGTGCTGGCCGAGGTTTCCCTGAGTTTTCTGAAGGCTTTCCAGACGAATGTCGGCACAGTTCCCCCTGAAGTCGTCCCAGGACGCATACTAATCCCCCTGTACCACACTCGTTCCTGCTGTCCTCTCTTCTTCTGTCCACGTCTGTACGCCGCTCATAGCCACAGCCGCTTCGCGGCGCTAACACGGAATCGAAAAGAATCGAAAAGAAACAAGGGTGTTACCGCTGGTTAGCGCAACTGGTCACTGCTGTGCAATAGCACGCCATCAACCAGCCAATTGAACAACCACATCGTTTTGTCCGTGCAGGTCAGAACTGGTTCTTAAATGAAACGGAGAGCAAATGAAGTTGGAATTAGGAAAGAAAAATTTGAAGAGATATGGAAAGCAAATGCTTTGCCCGGCTGCACAGGAACCCAATGCAGGCTCATCTCCAGTGTGCACCGCAGCCAAGCACCAGGAACAACAAAACAGCAACAGCGAATGCACGGTAATGCCTATCACTTATCGCCGGCAATCAGAGCTGGCCGCATTCTTGACTATCTTCCAAGACAGCTCATCACGATATTTTCACCGCGGGTTGCTCGTCAGACATCGGTGTCTTAGTATATTTGCGTCCCTGGTAAGAAGAATGTGAAACTCGCAGCTGGCAGCAGTGCCTGAGCGATATACGGCAGCAGGTGAAGACGATGTCCCCCACTCTACTTGTGGCTGCCAAAGAAGAAAAGAGGAAGGCTCCGAGTGATTGCATACCTGTCGTACGATGTTTTGGGTCTTTTTATCCGCCACCTCAGAGCACATAATTACTTCTGAAATGATTGATGAAACAGACAGCCCGTTCTTAAGACGAAAAAAATAAATAATATAAGGAGCCATATAGTTTTACTTCATCGTACGTTGTGGCTTTGTATACGAAGCACCAAGTATTTGTAGCAAGATAGCCGTGCTAGCATCACGGACGTGCAACGGCAGCATACAAATGACACACAACGAGCGCAGGCTGCTTCACAGGAGTATATAGCGTGCGTATAAGCATAGAGTTAACGTATACGCGGCGCTGTGGGGACCTCGCATTCCGCGCCCTGTGCGGGATGTTCTGTCGGAAGCTGTAGGAGGCGAATTCAGCGAACTGGCAAAGTCAGGTGTGTTGTACGTACGAGTGCGGAAGATAAAGAGTCGTATTGGTGCGCTTATTACATCCAAGGCATCCAATCTGTCGGAAGGGGAGGAACAGCAGAAGCATTCTAACTACCGCATAGCGGAGAACAGTATTTTGGTGGAGGCAAAACAAAAAGACAAGAGCGTTACGGCTAGTTCCGACGGACACTTGGCAAAATCCTCACCTACCGAATACGTTGTTCGTGCTTGAATTTTCTTTTAAATAAAATCAGTCAATTTTTTAGGTTTTCAGCGCAATTGGTATCGTGCTGTTATTGAAAACAATGTCACACGCCCTTAGAACACGATTACGATATATGTGTATTCGCAAGGAAGCTGGCTTCGTGATCGTGGAAAGCATCTTCAGAAGGCTGTACTTCCACACCTATACCGCTGCTAGCCTGAGGGAGCCGACTGTTCTCCATACAGCTATCCGGCCCGAATATGTGTTATATTTGTTTACTTTTACTCTTCATACTCAGAACCCTTCTTTTAGTAAACAATCCTAATAATGTTTCTCTGCTAAAGACAAAAGACAGGAAAGCAATTGGACAAACCACTGTTGAGTTACGTTGATAAAATGTTGTAAAGGGGCCTCATCAATATTACCTGAAGAATGGATATCTCCTATTGACAGTACGTCCTCCTAAACAGTCAATTCCACGGTAGCGGGAGTTCTACTTTTCTAATCTTTTGTCAGCTTGGAGGTTACCAATAACAATAGCTGCTTTGCAGTCATAATTTTATCTGGTGATATATGAACCTACTAGAAATTTATTTTTGAGTACAAATAACGTTGCCATGAGTGGCTGTGTGAGGGGTGATGAAGTTGAGAGCCCTCGAATGAGTGCTCAACAGTTTAACTCCTTATTTTACGTTATGCACTGCCATATGAGTCCTTAAGAGACAATAGACCTCTCCCTGTTTGTAAACACATGACATCATAGTGTTCGACAGCGCCACCAATTTGGTAGAGTTGAACTACGTTCGAGGCTAGGGGCGAACAGGGTCGCGCCCGAAAGCCACTGTCCTGAGGGGATTACGTTGGTCCCTGAAAGGGACGCGACCTTCGGTCCTACTTTTCTTTCAATAGGAGGCAGAGAACAAGTGCCCGTTCGTGGAACCTAGGCTTCCCCTTCCGATTTCTTTCGGTTTCAGTCTGTCTACCAACGTCATGATGACGTTTCTGGGGTACAGGTTTATTGGGAAGGCGAATTTGTGCTTAGTTCAAGAAAAATATACCAAGCGTCAGTCAAACGCAATGTGGAGTTGATATTCTATTTAAAAAGAGAGGGAAACGACAAATGAAAATCAGTATGCAAAGAATATGCACGAAAGACTGAAACTGTTGCTGATACTCAGTGTGTCAGTGTCTGTGTGAGCTTGTTGAGGAAGAGCAAAGAGTTTAGGCCCCTGCTCGTCACACTTCACATTACAAATGAAACGTTTGTATAGTTTTCCAAACCTACCAAACAGATTGGCTCACTAATCACAGTAAATGATGTGAAGAAATACGATGTAACCACGTCACGTACAGAACCAGTTCGAGCCGCGTAGCGTTCGATGCTAACTTTTCTGCGGAACAGGGTAAAATTTTGCCTAATACAAGTTTTAGCAATCACATTGCCCCCAACTATGTAGCAGTTTACGTTTGCACTATTTAGCTGTTTGCACCACGTGCACAGTGTGTGCCCCACGAGCACAATTCAAAGAAACCGCGAACGCCAATGTTAGACGTGATCCGCTCTCCTAATGCCGCCGCCGAGCGCACAATAAGGTGGCGCTTCGTTCGAGGCCCGACGTCACACTCTAGCGGTGGCATTGCACTCAGCAGATCGTATGCTTGGTGTAGGCAAAACAGCAATCAGTTGGAGTGATTGGAGTGATCGTTTTCATGCAAAGTGGGCATGCCGCAAAGCCGCGTATCCTTCGGGTACACAACCCGATGAGGAAAGGGCGGCGAGATCACTTTTCATCAGTTTCCGCGCAACGCAGAACGACGAAATCGTTTGATCGCTGTAGATAAACGGAAAGATCCCCTGACATCAGCTCTGTGGGATCCCCTCACGATATGTGTGTACAAATAAACGACGCTAACATGAACCGGTGCACGGTAGGAAATTCGCGCTGTTTTCGGAAACGATAAAAAAAACCAGTGCAAGGGGACAACGAAAAAGACAAAAAACGAGACAAACACAGCACCTGGGCACAGTGCCTGGGTGTTTTTATCGTTTTTAAAATGGATTACCAACTCGCCCGGATTTTAACTTTATTTCAGAAACGCCCCGATTAAACAACCCGCCTTAGGTGAAGTCATTGTATGCTTCCAGCAACGAAACAGTTCCAGTTCCAGGCGAAAATATTAGATAAACTACAATGGAATTGTGATCGGCGGCATGTTTTGTGGCTGGGCTCTCCAGTTGTCGATGTGCAGCGCAAAGGGGTCGTGATGTTGTATACCGTTCATAGACAACTTCATCTTGAAGCGTTGCGCTTTGTGTGATTCCATCAGAGCTCTAAATTATTGGGGTATGTTGGAAGGTGACAGTCGAGAGCGGTGTAGCTCTGCAATGCGGCCAATGTCGCACTTGCGGAAAGCATTCGTACGCTGCATTCAGTGTGTTTTGGCCACACCCACCTCGCGCATGCGCAGATGACGCCTCTTGTTTGTAAACAGTAAAGTAGTCATGTATACTTCAAAGAGCTAGAAGGTTTTACAGAACATCAAGCAGGATTTCGTCTTGTTCAAGATTAGTGTTTTGAGTCCTGTGTCATGTTTTTCAGCCGCGATATTTTGAAATTTTTCCCAAAGAGTCCCGGTATTCTGGGATTGAGATAAAACACTGAGATAGCGCTCATGCACAGCCTTTGAGCGGTGATTCTGCGTATAGTGAATCCGTGTCTCGAACAAGTAGCAACGCCGATGATCCTTTCGTGCGTTTTGTGCCTCCTTTGCACTCTGTCCCTACATGTGAATAAAAAATTATCATAATTTAATGGTGCTCATCGTGTTTAATATGCGACGCTATTTAGCGAAAAATCGACGGTGTCCTCAAAGAAGCAGCTTATATTTATTCGCAGTCGTCACGCGCATCGATTCCGTTGTATTGGCCCCTAGGACGAACCGAAGCTCCGATTCACAGAACTTAATTATCGAAGCACCAATGGGTGACCGGCAACAAGAAAGGAATGCTTTCGCTGCTTGACGGAACATGAAAGGGCTCTTTACTAGTTTGAACCGCACCGGCTTTCAACAAACATAACAAAATACTGTTAACGTTTCGGGTCCCATTCGGGTCCCATCATCAGAATGACGCTGTCCTGGTCGTCACCGGGTACTTACGTAGAAGAGGAGCGTAGCATTCTGGGAGGGGGCCTGGTTGTCGATTGATAGCTTCTTTTGTTTTCTTTATGTGCCATGACCCAACAGAACTGTGTGAACACGCGCGCAAAACAGGACACGTGTTAGACCTTGACAACCCATGCATTCTGGCGAAAAAGAACAAATGGGGGGTGAGGAGACAGCTGGAGTCATGGCACATAAAGAAAACAAAAGAAGCTATCAATCGACAACCAGGCCCCCTCCCAGAATGCTACGCTCCTCTTCTACGTAAATACCCGGTGACGACCAGGACAGCGTCATTCTGATGATGGGACCCGAATGGGACCCAAAACGTTAACAGTATTTTGTTATGTTTGTTGAAAGCCGGTGCGGTTCAAACTAGTACAGATGTCTACTCCCGGCAATTGGACTATATTCAGATACGTTCGAGATACGTACGGAGACGCTGCCCTGGCCGCTGCTCGTCGATACCTTAACCTAGCGACCAAAGTGATCAGATTCCAGTGCCATCTTCGCTTCAATCAAGTGTGTCTGAACCAGCATGTGGTCCCTCCTGCTCTCCGTTGCAAACCTCTGGTGGACACAGCATACGGACGACGCCTGGCCAAATCTTACGAAAGGAATTGCCTGAGGGCCCGCACTCAAGAAAACAAAGAAATCATCTTCAAGACGAGGAAACAACTTCACGCCGCTGAAAGGAACATTCAACGGTTTTTGGATATAAACGACTTCAGCAGGATCATCATCGCACGTAAGGAAGCGGAGCTACTTGAACACAAACGGCGATCAGCAGCACACCAGCACAAGCTTAGTGTGCTTTGCCCGAAATATTCCGGGCTGGACGACAGTACAACTGTGATCAACCTCTCTTCCAAACGACTGGACTACGACCACACCTCCGTGCTAACTAAAGGTATGAACTACGCCATCATTCCCCGAAGCATACCTGTTAGCGAGATTGTGTCGGAAGTAGAAGACAGACTGCGGCAAGTCAAAGATAAAACAGCAGCCATAGCGGCGAGGAACAAAGTAATCGGAATACTACAGAACGCAAACCTTCCGCCTAAAAACATCACAAAAGCTGAACAGAATGCTCTAAAAGACCTTCGCAACGACGATACAATTGTTATTTTGCCCGCCGATAAAGGCAAAGCGACTGTGGTACTTAATCGTGACGATTACGACAGCAAGATGGAGTCCATCCTTCAAGACCGCTCCCATTTCAGCGAACTATCGGGTGACCCAACAGCTGCATCTGAGAGAAAGATTGTCGCCGCGCTCAGGAAACTCAGAACTAAGAAACTAATTACGGACAGTCTGTACTGGAAACTTTTCACCTCCGACGGAGCGACACCGAAGATACATGGCCTACCGAAAGTTCACAAGAACAATTGTCCTCTGCGCCCCATTGTGTCCTTCATAGGTTCACCGTCCTATAACGTGTCTAAATTCCTGGCTGAACTGTTGGCACCGTTAGTGTACAAGAACGACCGGTCGGTGAAGAACTCTGCAGAGTTTTGTGAGCTCATCCGTGACATCCGCATAGACGATGGCGACGTCATGATGTCTTTTGACGTCATCTCCCTGTTTACAAACGTGCCCATTGACGTAGCTCTGTCCGTAGTTCGAACGAAGCTGAGAGCTGATGTTGACTTAGAAGACCGCACTGATCTTTCAGTTGAAGACATTTTAGAACTTTTAAAGTTATGCCTCGGACAAACCTTCTTCCAATTCAAGAACAGGTTCTTTAAACAAACTGACGGATGCCCCATGGGCAGCCCAATTTCAACGACCATTGCCAACTTAGTCATGGAGTTTGTTGAAGACAAGGCCTTAGAGGACGCAGGACAATTCATCACCTTTTACAGACGTTATGTTGACGACACATTTGTGATTATTAAGAAGAATTTCACCAACATATTCTTTGACAAGCTGAACAGCATTCATCCTAACATCCAGTTCACGTGCGAGGAGGAGAAAGAGAAAAAGATCGCCTTTTTGGATGTCCTCGTGCAAAGATACCCGTGCGGAAACTTGAAGACCTCGGTTTACAGAAAACCGTGCGACACAGGTCAGGTCCTGCATTATGGTTCGGGGCACTCTCTTCAACACAAGCGATCGGTTGTTCGTTCCCTGCTTTCACGTGCCATGAAGATCCCTTCAGATCATCAGACAAGACATGAAGAAATAACAAAGGCCAAAGCGGATCTACGAAGAAGGGCATACCACGAACAATTTATCAGCGATACATACCACCGAATGATGAATACACGCCCGGAACAGGCGGAAAGTGGTCAAGAAAGACCCATGTACGTTACCATCCCCTACCTGAAGGGTGTGTCAGAACCAATTAGACGGGTGCTCTCCCAGGTGAATATTAAAACTGCATTTAAGCCCACGACAACACTGAGGAACGTACTAAGCCACCCCAAGGACAGAACACCACCGGAAGAAGAACGAGGCGTTGTATACAAGGTATCTTGTCAAGATTGCCCTGCCGTGTACATCGGAGAAACAGGAAGGAAGACACGAACAAGAATGAAGGAACACAAGAAAGATATCGAGAAATCAGCAACAAACCCAACAGAACTGTGTGAACACGCGCGCAAAACAGGACACGTGTTAGACCTTGACAACCCATGCATTCTGGCGAAAAAGAACAAATGGGGGGTGAGGAGACAGCTGGAGTCATGGCACATAAAGAAAACAAAATAAGCTATCAATCGACAACCAGGCCCCCTCCCAGAATGCTACGCTCTTCTTCTACGTAAATACCCGGTGACGACCAGGACAGCGTCATTCTGATGATGGGACCCGAAACGTTAACAGTATTTTGTTATGTTTGTTGAAAGCCGGTGCGGTTCAAACTAGTAAAGATGTCTACTCCCGGCAATTGGACTATATTCAGATGAAAGGGCTCGAGAAAAAAGAAAAAAAAGGAAAAGAAAAGAAAACATGAGTACAAATTAGGGTTACAATTTACCTTAACATTCCTGTTTTATACCCCAAATATGCCGTTGTCGACCAAACCGTTGCGTCGGTCGGTCGACAATGAGAAATTAGGGATATCAGAGAGGACCTGCCCATTCAATAAAGCCTTTTCTCGCAAGTCAGTGCTGTGTCTCGCCTCGTCTGCGTTTACCCCAGTTATGAGTCAGCGCCTTGGCCGTGCGCCGTCGGACCTTTGTGCAACATGCAATGTGCGCGCTCACCTATAGGGCTGTTGCGCTAAAGTTTGAGGAGAGCGACTGGAGCTCCACTCTGGCCCCTACCGTCGGAATGCTACGACACGCGGCCGCTCCCGCCTCTTATGCGTAACTGATAGCAACGGGTAGGACGCGTCAGAGTTCGCCGTTTTTTTCCGAAATCGAACTCTGCTCGAATGGAACCGAACTCTACTAAAAATCGCGAACTAGTGTTGCGTACGCATAGCAGCAATAATGTATCTGTATCTGTATGTGTCTGTTTTCGTCGTCCCTCGTCTCGGGGTCTTACTGTCATGAATTACACTCACCAGCTCACTTGTTTTTAGCAATTCGTTCACGGGGTCAGGGTCATCGCCACCAGAAACTTCATATATACATATACAATATAGCCTCGTGCATATGTATACGTGCACAACCTTTGGTTCCGTACGTATATTTAAGAAAAAGTTATAGACGTTTGTTTGAACGAGGTGGACATATGATAGCTGATTCCAAATCTAAGTAGTCGAGAAGTTCGCTCACGCTACATGGCTGTTCCCGAAAATGCTTCGAAATCATCGGTACTGCGTTGCCCAATGGCTGTTTATTCTGTGTTCATGGTAGCGCCGTGAACATCCGGCACGCGGAGAACACAACCAAAGGTTCCAGGAAAGAGCAACTATTTGTGTGTTGAACCATAAAACAGTTTGCGTTTCTTTTAGAAGTTCCGTTATTATTGTTCAACTCTCATCAATTATAACGATGAACGGTTTGTTAAGTCCCCAGTGAATTCGGTAAGCACCCTGTGAATTAATCTTTGCCTCGTTCTCGTTAAGCTTGATTTTGCTCAGAATGAGATTTATACTTTGGCACTCCCAGTGCACAAGAGAAGCACACTAAACACCCTAACAAGCAGCGTCATTCGCGACAAACACACGTTCTGCATATGTACATCGTGCCGCACATCGTACACCTGTTTCAGCAACTTCTTTTGAAAGAATTTGTCGATCTTTCTGACTTTTTTCTATCCCTAAAACATATATAATAAATGATAACGCCACACCAAGTTAGCCAGCGTAGACTGAGTGTCGTCTGCTAGGGAGCGGCCGTGTGTTGAAAAGGTCGCCACTAGCGGCGCTGACACACAAGGTTTGCAGCGCCACCTGGCCCAGCTCAACAGGCCTATACTGCCTATACTGCCTCCTTATGGACTGCCCCGTCTACCAGAGGAGCGCGATATCTTACAGCGCGGGATGGATGCAGTTGACTGCCGCCCTTTTATTGTCGGCAAGGTGCTGGGCCCCTGGTTCAGTCCCGCTCATATACATCAAGGCCTCCGTCACTTTTGGGAGTTCCTGACATCAACTGGGCCCCTCCACTGTATAGGTGGGGAAGTTACTTTTATATTGTAGTGCACTACCGTTACTCACTACATTTTTGAAAAACTAACGCGTTACGTTATTCGTTACTGTTGCGGTAGTAGGTAACGCGTTACTAACGCCGTTACTTCTGATAAGTAATGCCGTTTTGCATTACTTCACCAGTTGTCCTTATAGTATGTATCATTTTTGGTTGAGTCACATAAGTGCATTCCGCAAATCAGTACAAGCAACGTTGGACACAAACAAGGGTCACGCATGAACACAACTTACATGTACGATTTAGTGCAACGAAGAAGTAGTTGATGTTCAAAATTTTCATGTGTCAGCTTCGCCCGTTTGGCTGAGAGGACGCCTAATGACCAGTAAGGGTTACATCCCATTTCGTCTATTCTCATTTCGCCTAATCCGGATTATCGGATTAAAGAGGCGGGAGGGGTGACTGGCGTTATGCGAAATGGGACTGCTGCGCAATCTCATTGGGCGAAACGGGACCGTCCAAAAGTGGACGTTACTTACATGCCCCTCCCCGATAGTGACGTCTGCAAGAAATGAATGCGCTCGTCCGGCGACAATATTACGTCGTCCGAAACAAGGACCCTTTACATTTGCAAACGAAGGTGTGTGCGATGAAAGATGAAAGTCACTGAAAAGGTTAGCCAGCTGTAGGACTCGAACTCGAACCCACGGCCTGGCACTCGAACCCACAGCTCGAACCTACAGCTGGCTAACCTTTTTAGTGACTTTCATTGTTAATTGCTTAGGCAATTTGAGGCCTTGTATGTATTTGTCCCTTCTATGTTGTTCCAGCCTCAGAACATCAGTTCTCTCGTGTGTGCGATACCACAAATAATAAAATGAATCGATTATTATCGAGTAAAACGTTTTCGTTGATTCATGAATGGATGGATGGATGAATGTTTAACGTAAAAAAGAGATAAGTTTCCATACAGACTGGACACGGAAATGGACATACCACTTTGCAAAATCACTAGCAGTGACACAGTTTTTTCGTGCGGCTCACGGAATTCGACTTGGAATGAAAAAAATAACAGGCAGATTTTTGGATTTTTGCTCACTTCAAAAAAGAAAAACAAGAAAGAAAAGATAGAAAGAAAATTCCACTCGTGAATAGAGCGGAGGGATCACGTAGGCATGGCGACACCGTGACCAACCAGATGGTCGTGACGTGGTCCCTGTGCACGTGACCTGTGACAGGCCTCATTAGTTTAGCGCACAGATACGAAATATTACAGGTAAAGTGAATTTTGGCAGCACGCTTGAATAGAACTAGCAAAGGGATAAAGTTGTTATGTGGAGATGCGTAATCAACTTTGACTTCCCGACAAAGAAGAACAAATTTCTCACATTTACTTGCATTGTAAAGTTATGTGAAGATGCGAAAGTGACTTTTGGCAGCACGCTAGTGGACCGCCTTCTTTCATCACGTGACACGGATCAATAGGCGAAGTGGGACTGTCTGCAGCATACATTTGGCCAAATGGGACCCTTGAGTTGGAAGTTGGTGAACCCCCTACGGGGTTGTGAGATAATCCGCTAAAAGGCATTAAAGGGACTATGAAACGATTTTTTCTACGTTTCGTTCGAAAGAAGACATTTTTCTGAGTCTAGAACCGAAATTTTACTTTCGTCGCGCGAGCGGATTTCTCGGGAGCGAATTTAAACGGAGCGGCGAAGGGAGGACAGCTAGCGCCGCGCCGTGGCGAGCTGCCGAGCGGAGACACAACGGGCAACTTGACGCGACCACGGCCGGCTCAGCAACACGTCATCGTGACGTGTTGCCGAGCCGAGGAATCCCGCCAGGAGCATGCGCCGTAGGATCCCGCGTATGCGTTCATCGGGAGTGGAAATCTCCATGACAGCAGCTTTCGCGTGATCGGCAGATTTCGGCAGTGGCGGCAGCCACAGCGCGAGCTCGCGGCATTACTTGCCATTGTGCAACACCGGTGACGTAACGGGGAACCGAAGTGCGGTCCGTACAGTTACACCATCGGCAGGGAAATATGCGCGGGAGAGGAGGAACGCGGAAGAGACATTTCCAGCGCGCGCTCCTCGCAGAGTGGAGCGATTTCGTCCGGAAAAATTTGTGGCATATTAGTTTCTCTGCGGGAAGAACAGTTTCCACCGAAAAAAAGTATGGGGGTTCGGGAAATTTCATAGTCCCTTTAAGCGAGATGGGAATAGGCGAAGTGGGAAGACACGCCAGTGAGTGTGTGGAAGACGACTGATCAGACCAGCGCGATAGGCAGAACTGTCTGTTTATTCCAGAGCGCGAGGGGAGACCGCGCTTGGTGTTGCGCGGATATGGCCGCTACAGGGCTCCCCCCCCCTCCCAGAAACGACAAGGTCGCTCCAGGATACCCGTTTGGGGGATTTGGAAGGTAGGTCTAGTTGACAGGTGGGGGTGGAGCCTGAAGCGGTAAGGAAAGGAGGCTGAGTGTCGGATTCGGTGAAGGCGGGTTTGAGCCGATCGATGGACACCGTTTCCCGACGACCACCGTGGTCGATGATAAAGTATTTGGGATGGCGTTCGATCACGTGGTGTGGACCAGAGTAGGGGGGCTGTAGAGACCGTCGGAGGGCGTCAGTCCGGAGGAAAACTTGGGATGCTGATCGGAGGTGGGGTGAAACGAAGGTCCGATGGGTACTAGGAACTCGAGGGGCAGTTGGTCGAACTCGGGAGAAATGGTCACGAAGGCGTCCGACATAGTACGTTGCTGTCAACTGTAGGTTGTCAAGCGGCTGGGGGTCGAAGAACTGGCCTGGAAGGCGAAGGGAGGCCCCATAGACGAGGTCCGCTGGTGTACATTTCAGATCTTCTTTCCAAGCACTGCGAATGCCCAGCAGTATCAGGGGAAGATATTCGCTCCATTTTGGGCTGTCGTCGTAGGACATTATGGCGGCTTTGAGGTGACGATGAAAACGTTCAACAATGCCGTTAGCGCACGGGTGATAGGCTGTGGTGCGACATCGGGTGGTACCAAGAAGCCGAGTGAGGGCAGAAAAGAGTCGTGATTCAAACTGACTTCCCCTGTCGGTGATTAACTGAGATGGGACTCCGAAACGGGAGATCTAAGTTGAGGTGAATGCTTGCGCGACGGTCTCTGCTGTAGAATCGTGCATCGGGGCCGCCTCCGGCCATCGGGTGAAACGGTCGATGCACGTCAGGAGGTATCTGTAGTTATGAGACGGAGGCAGGGGACCGACGATGTCGATGTGGACATGGGCGAACCTTGCGTCAGGCAAGGATTTGGTCGAGAGGGGAGACGCGGTGTGCCTGCGAACCTTTGCCCGCTGACATGCAAGGCAGGATCGCGTCCAGGTGCGAATGTCGGTGTTCATCGATGGCCAAACGTAGTGGGTGGCTACCAAACGTTGCGTGGCTTTGACTCCAGGATGAGAAAGGCCGTGAAGCGATGAGAGGATGGACCGCCTGAACGGTTTTGGTACAAATGGTCGGGGCGAACCGGTTGCCGTGTCACAAAAGATAGGCTGCTGGATACCCGTAAAGGGGATAGGCTGTAGGCGGAGGGACGAATTGCCGGATCGGATGTGCCTAAGTTCTGGGTCCAGCTCTTGCTGCCTGGAAAGATCGCCGAGATTGATGGGGGTGTCATGGAGGGAAGAGATCCTACTGAGAGCGTCGGCGGGGACGTTGTCGGTTCCTTTAACGTGCTGGAATTCAGCGTTGAACTCGGCTAGGAAGGCGAGGTGTCTGATTTCGCGTGGGGAATAGCGAGAGCTTCCAGATTGATACGCGTAGACCAGCGGCTTATGGTCTGTGAAGATGACGAATGACTTGTCTTCGAGGTAGTAGCGGAAATGTTTAACCGCTGTGAAAGCGGCGAGAAGTTCGCGACCAAAGGTGCTATATTTCTCTTCCGCAGCAGATAGTTTCTTCGAGAAAAAGGCCAGCGGCTTCCAGTGGCCGCCAATACGCTGCTGTAGCACCGCCCCCGTGGCTTGGTTGGATGCGTCCACCATGAGGGATGTAGGAGCTTCACTTACTGGGTGACTTAAAGAGGCTGCTGAAGCGAGGGCTTCCTTTGCTTGGCGGAAGGACTGCAGGGCTTGTGGAGGCCACGTGAGTCGAGCGGAGTTGGGCGTATGTGCTTTTAGGAGTTTTTCTAGCGGTTGTAGAATAGCAGCACAGTGGGGGACGAAACGACGATAGAAGTTAACCATGCCAAGGAACCGGCGGAGCTGGCGGATGGTTGTGGGCAAGGGAAAATCCTGGACTTGCTTGACCTTGCTTTCCAGGGGAGAAATTCCGTGCGCGTTGACCTTATGGCCCAGAAACTCCAGCTCAGGCACGCCGAACTCGCACTTATCGACGTTGATGAGCAATCCATGGTCAGATAGAGATTCGAAATAAGATGCGGAGGTGCTCCGTATGTTGGTCGGGCGAAGCACTAGCAACCAGCAAATCGTCGAGGTAGGCAAATACAAAAGAAAGGCCGCGCGTGATGTTGTCGATAAACCGTTGAAAGGACTGTGCCGCATTTCGTAGGCAGAAGGGCATCCGGAGGAATTCAAAAAGCCCGAAGGGTGTTACAATCGCAGTTTTCGCGATGTCTTCCTCGGCCATAGGTATTTGATGGTATGCCTTGGTTAAATCGATTTTTGAAAACGTTGTTGCTCCTGAAAGGCCGGCGGTGAAGTCGGAGATGTTGGGAAGAGGGTAACGGTCGGGAAGTGTTGCCATCCGTGACCACGTTCGGGTCACCAGTGTGGAAGACGACTGATCAGACCAGGGCGATAGGCAGAACTGACTGTTTATTCCAGAGCGCGAGGGGAGACCGCGCTTGGTGTCGCGCGGTATGGCCGCTACAAGTGCACCTTTTCAAGGTTGATAGAGACGGTGACATTTTATGTTGCACAGTACAAATCCAAACATCCAATCCCTTGATACCTCGTTACTTGTTCAAAGCATAGGTGGGGAGTAACGCGTTACAAAGTATAGTGCGTTACCGGTAACGCGTTATATTCGAGTAGTGAAATATGGTAACGCATTACATTTGGGAGAAAAGTAATGAGTAACGTAACGCCATTACATTTTTAATAACTAACGCGTAACGGCGTTATGCATTACTGCGTGTTCGGGAACATTGCTTCATCGTCTAAACTTGAAAGCTTAAGCGAGGACCGTGCCTGCAGAATCCGGGACAATCCCGGATTTTTTCTATCCATCTTCAACATTGACAAGAAGGTCATATCGACACCCACGAAGGACGCAAAAGAAGGGTTGTTGACCTACCCTGGTTGAGATGTCACCTCTGTTTACCACCTCTGTTTTTCACTCCCACTGGTATTTTTCGGAGGAATGGGGCAAAAGCGGCAGAAAAATAGCCCCTACCCTCTGAACAAGTAACAAAGTACCAAGTGATTGGCTGTTTGGATTTGTACTGTGCAACATAAAAGGTCACCGTCTCTATCAACCTTGACAAGGAGCATTCACTGGTCATTAGGCGTCCTCTCAGCCCAACAGGGAGAAGCTCACAGATGAAAATTTTGAACGTCAACTACTTCTGCGTTGCAATAAATCGAAAATGTAAGTTGTGTTCATGTGTTCATGCGCTTGTATTGATTTGTGGAATGCACTTATGTGACTCAAGCAACAATAACAATAATAATAAGGACAACTGGTGAAGTAATGCAAAAGTAACGGCATTACTTATCAGAAGTAACGGCGTTAGTAACGCGTTACCTACTACTGCAAAAGTAACGAATAACGTAACGCGTTACTTTTTGAAAACGTAGTGAGTAACGGTAGTACACTACAAAATTAATGTAACTTCCCCACCTATGGTTCAAAGGGTAGAGGCTATTTTTCTGTCGCTTTTGCCCCATTCGTCCGAAAAATACCAGAGGGAGTGAGAAATAGAGGTGGTAAACAAAGGTGACATCTCAACCACACTCTTAAAAATGAACTTCACCACATAGCACGCTCCTAGCCAACCATCATCCCGAATGACAACGTTATCGCCCTAGATTTGTTGAAAACGGAAGGAGGAGCCTATTTTGTGCCGTGCATAATGGCCACAAAATAGGCTCCTCCTCTCGTTTTCAACAAATCAGGGGCGAGAACGTTGTCATTCGGGATGATAGTTGGCTAGGACCGTGCTATGTGGTGAAGTTCATTTTTAAGAGTGCAGGGTAGGTCAATAATCCTTTTTTTGCGTTCTTCGTGGGCGCCGATGTGACATTTTTGTCAGTGTTGAAGACAAATAGAATAAATCGGGGATTTTCCGGGATTCAGCAGGCATGGTCCTCGCTCAAGCTTTCAAGTTTAGACGACGAAGCAATGTTCCCGAACACGCAGTGACGCATAACGCCGTGAGGCGTTAGTTAGTAAAAATGTAATGACGTTACTCATAGCTTTTCTCTCAAATGTAACGCGTTACCGGTATCGTACTACTTTGTAACGCGTTACTCCCCACCCATGCTCCACTGTGCTTTGATCACCTGAACTGCCATCTCCATTGTTGTCCTTAATTCTCTACAATTGGCACTGGGGCAGCACCCATCAGCCCCATCTCATTATCGTCTATTTATGTGCGTTGTCTGGTCCCTTCGTTCTTTTTATGTAATCTTATGCAAATGTTTTTGTAACGTTTAGAATGTACCTAATCGTGCCATTGCTACATTTGGGTGAGTCTGCGCTAGCTTTAAGAGAAGACACGTTTCCGAGCATAGTCTGAAATAGAGATGCCCCTCCCCCTCCGAGAGCTCGTTAAACTCTCCACTGTTAGTCATCTCCCCTCGTTTGTCATCATTAGTAAAACGTGGCAGCCAGCGTGAAAATGTGTTTTCAAGCGTTCCAAGCGATGTGTTCCTGCAAAGCATAAATGAATTGGCATTAACTCAAATTCCGTCGCAGATGATGTGTTGCTGCCATTATCGACTCTGGGTACACACAAACAATGGACAGAGACTAGTCGCCTAGCCCACTAAAAGTAGGAAGAAAAATGAAAAGGTCGAGCTCCTACATGTGTGTAAAGGCACAGAAGTCGCGTGAAATTTGAGTTGGGGGGGGGATATATTTATTAGACGAAAAGGGAAAAAACCGGGGAATGTCAGCCAAACGGGACGTCGGCTTGCTATTCCAGAAATAATAAATAATAATAAATAAATAAAAAGAAAACATTAGAATTAAAGAAAGAAAGAAATAGGCAGGAATAAGAAATAAATAAATAAAGAAAATTAAGAAAAAAGAAAAAGAATTAGGAAATAACGAAAAACTAACAAATGATGAAAGAAGGATGAGGTAGACAAAAATGACAAAAAAAAAGATGACTAACAAACGGTGAAAGAATGATGAGATGAATCACAGAAGATGACTTTAAAAGGAAAACATGAGGTTAATGCGTTGAGGGTGAGAGTGGGGCACAGAAGAATGAGATTGCACGACTGAGTTCACAGGCTGTTCATCAGACCTGAATATCTCAAGAAAGTGAGAACTGCTTTGGTCACAGACCGCTGTGTGTGATCCCGTACTTGTTGGACTTCAGCGACGAGATCGAGTACGTTGTCAATTGCTGAACATCCCTGACGAAAGCCTGCCATCACCTCAGGAAAAAAGCGCGTGCATTCCAGGTACCAGTTCAAGCGGCGGAAAACCATGCGCTCCATTATCTTCGCAACGCAGCTTGTGAGGGCAATCGGGCGAAAGGAATCAATATTATGCGGCGACCTGCCTGGTTTCAGAAGAGGAACAACCATTGCAGTTTTCCATCCGCGTGGAACTTCACCTGTCCGCCAGGTTCTGTTAAAGAGCCTCAAGAGGAGCCGACGCCCACATAAGGGGAGATTCCGGAGGGCTTTGCACGTCACCTCGTCAGCTCCAGGCGAGGTGTGTTGGGGGGAATTCCTCAGGGCAGATTCAAGCTCAACAAGCGAGAAAGGTACGTCCAAGGCAGGGTCTGAAGAGGAATCCAGAACGATAGGGATATTACGTGCAGAAGACAGCGCAGAGGCTGAGAGCGTGGTGAGACGTGCGCAGTACTCTTCAGTGATCTGCAGAACTGAGCGCCCGGAAGCTAGTGATAACGATAGGAATGGGTTCCGCTGAGCAACTGGGGCAGAAAGCCCCCTGAGCACGGTCCATATACGAGACATCGGTGTACGGGGTGACAAAGATGCAGCGAAGTTCCGTCAGCGTTCGCGCGCTAACTTACGTAGACGCCTTTGAATTGCCTTCTGGATCCGTCGAGCTTCAGCTTGGTGAGTTGGAAGTTGGGTGCGACGAGCTCTGCGCTCGGCGCGACGACGAATGCCACGGAGCCTCTCATATTCAGCATCAACCGCAGAAAAATGGCCGGGGACGCGGATAACGCTTGTAGCTAATTTCGCTGCATCAATGATTGCCCGAGAAAAGCCACTTTCACAGTCGGGCGTATTGGCGGCGAAAGTGGATTCGAGAGCAGTCCTGTAACTCTCCCAGTTGGTCCGCTTGATGCAGTGACTAGCGCGGGGCCGGCGGGCGCCACGAACGTTAAGGAGTATGGGCAGGTGGTCACTCCCGAGCGTGTCTACGTCAACGCACCAGGTGAAACGATGCGCTATCGATGCAGACACGGCTGTTAGGTCCAAGCACGATGAAAGTAGTGCGCCTTGTATAAAAGTAGGGGAGCCATCATTGAGAAGCCTAAGATCCCGTTCTTGAAACAGGGCAGCAAGCCTCTCCCCTCTCGTATCCGAGCGTGTACTGCCCCAGATGATGTTATGGGCGTTGAAGTCCCCACAGACGACATACGGAGAGGGAATGATGTCCAGTAGGGCGCCCAAGTCATCCACATTGTAATGAGTTGCCGGTGGGATGTATAAGGAGACGACCGTGATGTCAAGAGAAGCCAAACGAACGGTACAGCATACGTATTCGCCAGCCCCTGTTATCCGCACGCGGTTTTGTATTGCAGGTATATCGGAGCGCACGAAGAGCGCTGCTCTGCTTCTTCTTCCAAGGGGCTCGGAAGCGAAGGTGACATATTCCGACAAACGAAATTCCTCCGTAATGCCGCATTCGGATATGCACATGAGGGGGAATTTGTGTCGCCACACAAACTGGCGGAAATCGGACAGGTGGTGGTGGTGGTGGTGATGGTGAAAGGGCTTGCCGTTGTCGGCCTCACGTATGTGGGCAACGTCACGACTGACGCCCTGGGGAAATGTGCGTCCTGGGCCGACTTCGAGGGGAACTGTGCCGACATATGTCTGAAAGCGTCTGAGGAAAACCCCAGACAGCACAGCCGGCACCGGGATTCGGTGGAAATCGGACAACTTCGACTGCAGACCCCTTGCGTTCCATTGAAAAACTGTTGCTTGGTGATATCAAAGCGCTGACAGGGTCGTTGTCCTATTAGGCATTCCGGGGTACCAAAGTGGAGGCACCATTGTTCAGAAGTGGTTCGAGAGCAAGCCCTGCTCTGACCTTCGGTAGATCGGATGCTAAGGGAATCCGATGAACGATGGAACGTAGTGCTGCGAACAGCATAGTGAGGACGGAACCGAAGACATTGTCGTGACTTTGGAGCGCTGGCTGACAGCAAGTTTGACGCTGAGATCCAGTCACAGATTGCATCGGTTCATGTTCCTTTGAGGGCGTTTGGGGTGACGAAGCACACGTGACCGTCTGAGCCGTCCTGGCGACGGAGGCGAATGTTTTATTGAATTTCTTGTTTCCAACCTGAGGCTGTTGACTGGTACGTGAAAGGCTCGGGAAGTGAGGTTCAGGATGGTGCAGAAAATCAGGCTGCGGCCGGTTATTGACAAGAGGAGGTGAGATTGTCCGTTCGCACAAGACTCTCCGTCGATGACTGGCCATTGCCGCCTTAGCAACTCTACAAGCTCGATAGGTGGCAGTATGAGGTCCGGTGCAGTTTGCGCATTTGGGCTCGCGCTTCGCCGTACAGTCTTTGAAGTGATGGGGACCGGAACACACCTTGCACCGCAGGGGTCGGCGGCAATTTTGGGCATAATGGCCGTACCTTTGACATTTGAAGCATTGAACTGGCGGCTCAACGTACTCTGACACCGGGTAACAGGAGAATCCCATGCAGACTTCCGGGGGGAGCGCGAGCCCGGGCTGGAACGTTAGGGGGACATTGGATTTGACGATTTCGTTGGAGGAACAATCGCTCTCGGGTATATGCCACTTCTCTCTTTACACGAAGGACTCCGCTGGGCTTCAGATATTCTAGAAGCTGTTCTTCGCTGTATCGGCGCGGAACTTTAAATATGTGGCCCATCGCGCGCAGATAGGATTCTGGGATGTAGGGATGAACAGAGACTCCAGCAAGTGATCGTAGTGCGACCAGGCTGCGGGCAGACTGTTCAGAGGACACGTGGACGATGAGAGTACCGTGCTTGTTGATACGGTTATGCCGCACTTTTTCTTGAGTAGCCTTCAAGATCTCTCTTGCTATGAGGTTGGGGTCAACCTGCCAGAATGAATCCGACTCTGTCGCACATCGACTGGGATGCCACCCGGTCGCCTTTTCCGGTACGTGACCACTTGGAATGGCTTCTCACCTTTGTCTTCAGAGACTTGCATATCTTCCACGCAACATTTATCTTGAAGGATACCGGTGACGTGGCCGAGCTCGTCGTTCAGAATCTCCGTTTGGGAGGTTTGTGATGTGGGTACCACGGCTGGTAGGCGGTCATTTGAGTTGGGTTTAATGCATAGTTCCTGTTGTATATTCACGCGTTACGAACGGTGCTCGGCACGGTTGTCATGGCAACCAAGTACGTCCATTCGAAAGGCGCACGTACTGCAAGGGTTGTGCTCGACTGAACTGTATGCGGTACGCATCTGGCTACGCAGGTAACAATAATGGCGCACCGCGTAAGTGCATCACTGCCCGTTCATGTCTCACTCGAGTGTGGAGTCGGGGTGGAGTGGAGTGGATGCGTGATCGGTCAAACTCGAGCGTTTTCCATTTCAAGAACACATATGCGTCTGATCAGCGTGTAGTACCGACATCCGCATCCGCACTCGATCCATACCGATACCCGCAACGGAGAGAAGTTGTAGTGCGAACTAAGTACATTGTACGGATTCATTAATGAAGCAATGAGGTAAAACTTAACTGACTCGAAACCATGCCTCACCTGTCAAACAGGAGTCATCATGCAAAGCATTTTCGCTCTGCGGTCTATTATAGCTGCGCAATCATGTTTCCACAAACAGTCGGAAAAGAAACACTTTTTGGGGTTCACCTCAGTGCTCCTCGATATGCATTGTCTGCGATCACCAGAAGACAGAAAAAACCTTGTGCAGGTTTCATTTCTCGCTCGTAGCAGGCACAACATATTTTAGGGATATTGATGCATAATTAGACAGTATTGGTCCCGACGAGAAGTTTTCCTTCCCTCTGCGGAGCAGCTTTGTTGTGTGGGAACACTGAAGTTGAGGAGCTGCACGTTATAACTTATCAGTTACATACAGTTGGTGGTGGTAGTGATAACGATACGCTCAGGCGGTTGACATGAAGCCCGTGAACAGCTACTACCAGTGAACATTGGCGTTCTGCCGTTTATTGTGTTTTGGTTTGGCTCGTCACATGCCCCAAAAGCAGGAACTTCTGGAATATGCACGAGCGGTTCGTAAGACGCGCTACACAGCACGTAAGGCTAGTCCGATGCCTTGCTCTTGTACGACGAGGATAAGGCTGCGTATATTGGAGCAAACGTGAGATTTCGGGAGATGCCGTGAGAGGACGAGAACGTTGTCCTTAGTTATGTACACGAATGACGGCGAATTACATTGAGAGAGCAAATTGCGTCGTAGTGTGAAGGCGGTGTCGTTCTGGTTTACGTCTCCAGTAGAATGCCATCTGCCCACCGCCAGAGCATATCGCGTCTTATCCGTATACTTGGCTGCTGTCTGAGTCATTTTTTCTTCTGCGATTGAATTGACCACACGCTTTACATGCGACGTAGCCGCGCCAGGTTTCCTCCGGACCATGACCTACAATTGATATTTGTGCCAGGCACGGTTGCCAAGCACGGTGCGGCGCTTCCAACAACATAAACCGGGTAAAACTCTCCAACGTCATCCCACCGTCACTTGCCGGGACCAAGACCTTACCAAGACATCTTTCTCGAAAGATGCTGGAAATGCTAGAGGAAATTGGTTTATATCGTAGCACCCCAGAGCACGTAGCATGCGTCATGTACTATAATTTTTTGTCAGTACAGTGAACAGTCCATTCGACCTACAGTGACCTATTCGTGAAAATAAAAATAAAAAGCCGTCGCTCCTGAATATTTTCTATAGCCCGTACCTGTGTTTCCACTCCTTCCATCTTGATGGCGCCATAATGGGAAACGGCGTTGCGCACAGCATTGAAGGCAACGGAGTGTGTCGAACTTTATGCTGCTGCTGTATAAAGCGATTCCGTACATAGGAAAAATAATCAATACGAAAGGTAAAACCGAATTATGAGAATGAAGGCAACCAGCAAGCACCCAAGCAGACGATTTTCTCTTCATAGCAATCGTCTGCAAATCTCGTCGGGTGATTCAACGTGCAATTTTCTCCTTTCATTGTTCACTGTCCTCTCGTTGTTTGCTGTGTATTCATTTGCTGGCTCTTCCTGTATATCCAGCGTTTCCACAGCATTCACCTTACGTACAATGCGCCAACTAACTGTACGATAGAGCATATACGTAGTGCTCAGGTACACGAAGCTAAGAACTGTTGAAAAAAAAAAAAAAAAGAAACTGACGGCGACGTAGAACCCCCCTGTGCCCTCGGACCGCAACATAAGAAAGCGGACAAAGCGTTTCACCGAGGAAGGCTCTGTAAGAAACAAGAAGCATTATCACCCGAACACAAAACGGACAGACGAACTCGCCAACACCTTATTGTGCACGTTCGAAGACCGTCCTGACATGTCAACAGCCAGGGCTCAAACTCAAAGACTGTTCTCTTTCTCCGTAAAAACTTGAAATGCTTCACGAACTGGGATCAGAAGGTTGCGATCGCTGTATGTAGTTATGCAGCACAGGGTTGCGGTGCATTGCTGATAGCTCACCTCACTCTCGAGCTTATTTTGTTTAGCGACGAGGCGAACTTTCATCTCAATGGCCACGTAAACCGCAATAACTGCCGATACTGGTTCGCAAACAATCCAGATTGGGCGTTGCAATGCATTGTGGAGTCCCGAAAGATCGGTCTGTCGGGCGGGGTGTGGAGGCAAGGGATTGTTGGTCCCCTTTTCCGCGACACCGTCACTGGAGAGAGACACGCTACTATGCTCCAACGTGAGTTCTTGCCAGAGATCGAGGCACTCCGCATGCGGAAAGAAATCTACATCTTCATGCATGTGGGGCACCTTCTCACGGGAGCCGGCGCTTTCGCCAGTGGATGCGCTGATATGCTCTCTAAAATACGTACATGGAGTGGTCTCCCCGATCCTCGATATCACGCCATGTTACTTCTTCATTTGGGGTTACGTCAGGAGCGCCGAAATGGTGGCTCGCGGGCTGCATGCGGCCCGCCTGGTGTTGCTTAGAGCAGCGTTTCCCAAACTTTTGGCGGTGGCGGACCCCCCGGAAGCGATGAGAACCAATTCACGGACCCCCACCCCCCCCCCACACAAATATACCGGAATACGCGCTGTGTACACTGCATTGTAGACCGCGTTTAATATGCGCGACAGGGTATAACAAGGAACGAAATTACATATGTGCAAGCATAAAGGTGGTCAAGTGACTGTCTAGACAGAAGCGAAGTTGACTTCGAACGCCCCGTTCAGTGTGAGGTATCATCTGTAGTGCCACCATCGCTGCAAGAGGTCCGCAGGCTGCCAAATATAAAATGCGATAAACACAGGAACACTCTTCAGTCAGTTCGAACTCGAAGCAAAACGATATGACGCACTGTATTTCCCATGCTAGCTAGTGCATAACCAGCAACCTCGTCAGCTGCTGCGTGCTTTCGATACAGTTTCAGAAACGATTCCGGACTGGTTTCTTCTTCTTGTTTGTATGTATATGACGCGGACAAACGTGCATTGCAGGACTTTTCTATCAGAAATTAGAAGCTAGCCGTTGAAGCATGCTTGTAGCAATTTTGGAAGTTCTGGGTGTTTGGAAATCGGGCAGCATGTACGAGCGCGTGTTTGTGGGGACGAAAATCCTCACTGAAATGTGAGAGACGGCCGCGGACCCCCAGGGGTCCGCGGACCACACTTTGGGAAACACTGGCTTAGAGTCACTAAATGAGGGTACAGAGTATCGCATTACTTTTCCGCGCCGGAGCCGCCGTTCGGTGTCCTCGATTCGGCCGATCGTGTCACGTGGTTTCTTCTTCCAAGAACGCGCCGTCCATGTTAAGCTCCCCTCCATCCAAAACCGGTTTCCTCTGCTGCGAGCTGGCTCGCCTGCGCGCTGTTCACCGGCGGAGAAGGGGGAGATTGGCGTCCCATTGCAATGCGACGCAGCCGCGCCGGACCCAAGATGGCTGTCTCGCTCGCCGGCGTGGGTCAGTGTCGCTACTCTGCCCTCTATTTAGTGACTCTAGTGTTGCTATGCCTTCCGCGTGGCCACCGAGTGAGAGAGAGAGAAAAGAGAAATCGGCCCAAGCCTCACGAACGGTCGTGCCGTTATGACAGAGCCCTGTACTCATGAAGTTCATCTTGCGTTGGTTTAGTTATCGGAACTGTGGTAATCTTGCCCTAACCTTCCTGTGGCCTACTCTCCACATAAGACACGAACAGAACCATTTGGTACACGACAACAGCAAAGGTGACAAAAGTAACACAAAGACAGACGGGGATCGTCCAACTTCCAACATCTAACCACATGATTGAGGGTTGAGAGTTACCGATGAAACCGAAAATCGAAATGGCCAATATGTAATATTGGTTCAGCTTGGGACAAAAGTTCACGGAGCACCGTTGACCCGCAGTTCTCCATTGGTGCGACCCCCTAGCAGCAAACAGGAGCGGGTACACACATACTTGGGGATGGATAGAATAGCCAGTCATCCCTTTCTTATTCGATCTCTTCCTGATATCTAGCAGTAAGCCTCTCCGATGAAGAAATATGCCAGTGACGTGTTCCGTAAGCTTTTGTCCCAAGCTGTACATTCAATGCCATCAGCAACCGACCGGTTCATCCGCACGCTTAGTGATCTCGCGAGTAAATTCGAGCAAAGACTCCTCGAGTTCAGGAGACTTGAAATAGAGCGTTCTGGCTCTCTGTTTTCCTCAGCTCTGGACAACTTCCTGGTGGGTTATAAATGCAGCTGATTAACCTGGATTGCGACGCACCGATAAGAACAAGTTCGCTGAAGTTTGTGCGGCACCGTTTTATTCTTACGTTGGACGAAAGTGTCAAAGGATACATATGATGTCGCGGAGAAATCTGTCCATGTTCGGTACAAAAGATTGTATCTTATTACGACCGAAGTCTCATTACGGCCGATGTTTCATGACGGTCGAAAGTCTCAATACGGCGAAGGTTGTCATTACGGTCGAAGATGTCCCATCACGGGAAGAGTCAAAATGTGTATTACAACCTGCATAGCCATCTGATGTTGCAGCCAAGTACACATTCAGCAGGGTATAAGCCACGAAGTGTGCCCTTAGGGCCGTGGAAAGAAAAAGACGTCGACAACAGATGTTTAGGGAAGTTAGGAACACTAGTTTATTTAATATGGCGAAAATTGGAAGTTAAATAAAAAATCGTCGACGTTGCGACAGTGGCACTGTCTTCGTCAGGACGAAAGATGCACAGCGTGTTGTGAAAACCTAAGCTTCCACTCAGAAAAAGAATGACTGGCAGCACTGCTCTGAAAAAAAAAAAGCTTTAATGGATTCCGTCGACATCGCAGAACATGTAAAAAAAAATCGAACAGTAAGCAAGCACACCAAAGACGAAGAAGCACACCTCGATTTTCTCAACTCTTAGCCCACAAACCAAATAAAACCACAAGACAGCGGTTACAGATTGCTTAAAAATTGATTTAAGCATTCTGTAACAGCTGCACATCTTTTGTCCTGACGAAGACACCCACCGCTGGCCACCCGACACGTGCCACTGTCGAAACTTAGGCCGTTTTTCATTTAACTTTTAATTTCTCCCTATTAAATAAACTAGTATTCCTAATGATGAAAGATGGAAGTCACTGAAAAGGTTCAGAACATCAATTGTCTAATGTTCCTAACTTCCCTAAGATCTGTTGTCCGCGTCTTTTTTCCTTCCACAACTGTAAAACTTCGTGGCCGTTCGATTTTTTTGTACTTTCCTCGACCTATATATACAGGGTGTTTCACAAAACGTGTCATTCGGACTTTATAAAAAAACGGGGCGACGGAAAAATTCGGGGTAAACGGCATTTGTGTGGCAACTAAATTTGCCACCTTGCAAAATATTTTCATTTGACTTTAATTAAAAGAAATTGAATTTCTTTAATTCAACTCCAAAATTTCCAGACTCAACCTAAGTTTTTTTTCCCACAGAATTAGAGAGCCCGTAGCGAACTTAGTCAGATCCACCAAGAAATCCGCTCGATATTGAAAATGAACCCGCACAAAAATAGTCCCGAAATTTGGGTTCAAAGTTTCGGGTGTTCAACGGCGCACCAAATCAGTCGCAAAGATGCGCGGAGAGGAGGACATGCTCCTGCCCCCATGAAGCTACACTCTAAAAACAACTTCATCGCATTGCACGCTGTGCGCCAACCATTGCCGCGAATGATAGGGTTATCGCTTTTGATTCGAGGAGAGAAGGAAGCGTACGCCTTTTTGTGGCAATTACCATATAGCCAAATTGCCACAAAAAGGCGTACGCCCCTCTCTCTCCTCGAATCAGAAGCGGTAACCCTATCATTCGTGGCAATGGTTGGCGCACAGCGTGCAATGCGGTGAAGCTCTGTTTTTAGCGTGTAGAAAAATTTACCGCCGGACAGGCGTGCAGCACAAGATGCGCCGATAACAAGGCGGGTGACATTCCACTATACGTTGATAAAATAAACAAAGATTCCGCCCCTTTTTCCCGCCCTCTTTTTTTTTTTTCGGCCTTCTATCTTTCATGGGGGCATGAGCATGTCCTACTCTCCGCGCATCTTTGCGACTGATTTGGTGCGCCGTTACTTTGCCCGAGACTTTGAAACCTCAATTTCGGGACTTTTTTGGGCAGTTCCATTTGCAATATCGAGCGCATTTTTTGGTGGATCTGACTAAGTTCGCTACGGGCTCTGTAATTCTGTAAAAAAACAAAAAAAACAGAAAAAACCGTGAGGTTGACTTGGGAAATTTTTGAGTTCAATTAAAGAAATCCAATTTCTTTTAATTAAAATCAAATAAAAAATATTTTTGGCGAGGTGTCAAATTTAGTTGCCACACAAATGCCGTTTACCCCGTATTTTTCCGTCGCCCCGTTTTTTTATAAAGTCCGAATGACACGTTTTTTGAAACACCCTGTATATACAGTGTGTTTGCTCTAACGTGTCCAGAAATTATATTTAAATCGCGATC
Source organism: Ornithodoros turicata (assembly GCF_037126465.1). Lineage (NCBI taxonomy): Eukaryota > Metazoa > Arthropoda > Arachnida > Ixodida > Argasidae > Ornithodoros > Ornithodoros turicata. Next base: position 4,842,057 of record NC_088209.1, on the reverse strand, counting down.
AAAGAAAAGCAAGTGGTACTTTTCTTCTACTTGAGTAAGAAACAGGTACTGCTTCACTAGTAGCACCTGTTTCTTAGTCAAGTAGCTGAAAAGTATAGCGCTCGTTTCTCTTTTATCGCTCGCTTTAAATAAAATTTCTGGCCACGTTAGAGCAAACACCCGGTATATACAGTAAAAGAATAAGACGGGGACGACAGACTACAGGAAAGTTAACAAAAATGACTTTATTTAGTGGGTAATCTAACACAAAGATCGTAGTATAACATGAAACTTTTAAAAGAACGGTCGACGTTTCGACAGGGGCACTGTCTCCGTCAGGACTAAAGTGTTAGGAGTGACGTCAGGGCTAGTAGAGGTTCGCCACTTGGCGGTCGTCAGCTTCAGGAATTTTCTCTGAGGAGTGAGGTCATCACCCGTGGGTCGTTGTCCGGCTTATCGGGAAATTTCAGAGCAGGGTGGGTGCTGCTTAGACAGGGAACTGAAAGGCAAGAAAGGCGAAGTGGGATATCGATGTCTAGGTAACAAGGCTTCTTATTGTGGATACTACACCAGGATATTCATTGATTTCAACTTGACTGGAATGGACTTAATTGACTTGACGTGGACTGGAATTCCAGTCCACGATAAACATGGATCCCGGCATATTGTCTACAGTTCGCAGCCTTAGCTCATAGACCAAATCCCCCGACCCTCTTCCGTACTTTCTGCCGTCTCCTTTTGTCGTTTCAGGTTAATCGGACGACCAGGGAGACAGCCAACGCTCCTGCGAGTGTTCAATGGACGACCAGCAACAATGCTCCTGGAACATCACCAACGCCGCTCCACGTGTACTGTTCCCCTCTCCCTTGTATATAAGCCCTTGTCACCTATATTTTCAAGCTTAGTCCTGTTGAAGGCAGCGCTGACTGCCGAAATGCTGACCCCTAACTGTAACTGTAAATCTATTTCTAGTACCTCCTAATTTTAATTATATAATTTTTAATGTTATAAAAGTAGCAATCGTTTTTAATTTTTATACGGCTAGTAGTATACTTGTGGAGAGCTAGATGAACATTCCCTTTGTTGTGACGTTTTTTGAAGTCATCCTACAGGCACTGGCCCAGAAAGAACACCTTTCTCAGTTGACGTCAGTTTATTTCCATTTGCCTTACAATGGTACAGTTCTTGCTTCTGGAATGAGTAGACCTGCAAGAAGCAAAGAGCAACCGTGAATAGGCTACAACATTTAAAGAAAAAGCAGGCATTTGACTCCACATGAATGGTTTTAATGTGCACAAGCTGCATACGTGTTGATACGTGTCTGCTATTTCATACAAGGCTAACATAAATCTTCATCTAGAGAAAAAACTGACAAGCCTTAAAAATGTGACTTCCAGGTAAACACAGAGCATGACCATGAGATGAATTTAGTTGCATTAGTTCATTCACTTAGTGGAAACATGTGAATATGAAATAGTGATACGTTACAATTCATGAAATGATGGACGCACGACTTTCGTTTTCTCATTCCTTTGTTATGAAATTAGTGCACGAAGTAAGATTCGTGCACTGCTACACAATTTCTCACTTCCCAACAGAACCGCGTGATAACGTTTGCAATCTTAACAGCTCACCTCTTCGGCCAGGACTCCTTAGGCAGCAACATCAAATTAGCCATGTTTTTTTTTTTTCGGAATCTTTCGTGTAGCCGCATAACATGACTGGAACGGAGAAATAGCTATAAATGACAATGTATTTAAATGACTTCCTCTTGAAATATTTTTCTAATCAGATATGCTTTTGCGCCTAGTATGATGCGCGAAGGCACGTAAGCACAGCATTTGCAGATGTTCGCCGTAAGCAATTCAAGGACGTCAATTCAAGTACGCCGACTTGTACTTTTATTTTTGAACAAATATGACAAATATTAAGAAATAAAATATGGCTCACAATAATAAATGCTGCTGTACGGTGCGGCATTATCGGTATCTCGTCGGTAACGGTGACGTCTTAATTTCGAATAAATTTGTTGTTTCTATATAAACGCGCAACGAACTACAAACGGCACAAACCTACTAACACATACCGAGCTACATCTATTACAGGCATTTCGGCTGTTTTGATTCAGTGAAATTACTCGTATGAAAATGTAACTATGTGTGGATAGCAAAATGCTAAGCGAGACAGTCTACGAAAGCATAACTCACCAGAATGCTTGGTTGACTTGGCCTTGGTCAACACCGCCATATACGTTGGGACTGTGACGATTCATTCAACTAAATTTTCACCAGAACAACACGCGCTGGTCGAAAGACAACGACGTAAAATAATGAGCACGCTAAAGTCCGCTAATTCGCACGTTATAGCACCAAAAATCGATAGAAAAACACTCCGTAAACCGCAACTGCTCGTTCGCATAAAAACGAGATACCCAACGTTGCTAGACACCATCCGAAGCGAAAGTAGCAAAACAACAAGATATCAAAATGTAAAAGGAAGCGTATTGATCATCTCTCCTTCTATAGCATGCAAAACGTGATTAGTGCTGAGATGAACATAAATGTCCATGACGTGTGTAATTTTCACTGATCGATTGGAGGTCACGTGGAATAGCATGACGGCTTGCGAAATGAGCAGCAATGAGAATAGCGAAACGCAACTGGTGCATTGCACACCATGGTAGCTGCCAGAAAATCGAAGTAAAGTTATGAGACACCGCATTGCAGGTATGTTGACATCTTTTTTCATTCATACACATAATTTCACATCACTCTGTACGTGGATTCATGGGCATTGTATGGGATCTCGCGGTGGGCTTATGTATTTGCATGGGGAAGTGTGCATGGTTCTAGACTTTTTGTTTTTGATCGCGTAATCGGGATATCGGCACCTCTCGCGTTGTGGGTTGCATGCGACCAACCAAGTGCTGTGCCCCTATTAGCGATTCCTACAAACGACAAAACCAGACATGTGGGAAGGTATAGCGGTCTCTTTGATTACCCATATATAACGAGAAAATGTATCGTGTTCAGGTTGCTGCCACTGCTTCATGTTCTATGTGACCGCAATTGTCCTGCGTGTATGATTAAACCAACGATGTCTCCCACCACAGTGGAAGTGGATTGCGCACACACGTTTCAGCATGAAGCCTGCAAGTAACTTCTGCTGCTTACCCTTCTGATATACCGATTCTGAATTTACAATGTATTCAAGTTACAAACATTCAGAAGAACATTAATTTTTTCTATGAATTTACGTGTCCCATTAACGTACAACGTGTTTTTCTCCCCATAGAGCACTCATTAGGATTTGTTCATTTGAGCTGCGTCTCCTCATAACACCATCACTTACTTAACCCGACACACCTCGCTCGTCGCTCCTTCCCAAATCGGATGACACTCTCCCATCTGTGCCTCTGTGCAGGTGTGAAGAGTTCAAGCACTCGGGAGATTGGTGAGCGAAAAGTTGATATGGTAATGACCTCACGAGCGCCGGACACAAGTTTCCTCATCTTGGTCCTCATCGTCCACACACTCATTGACACATGCAGGTCCTCGTGAACGACGGTGGAAGCAGAACTAGAGGTGAGTGCGGGTAAGCAAACTTGAACCCGCACCCGCACAGTATACCCGCGCGTGTGTGACCTGCACCCGCAGTGCTGTCTGTATACCCGCATTTGGACCCGCAGGGGGAAGTGAGCGCTATACACGCGCTCAGCCCCCAGCTCGAACCCCCGTTTTTTTGTTCACCCTCTGGGTGATGAAGATGACGATGCGGGCACTATTCACGAGCCTTACCCCAAATCAGTGGATGCGTTCCTTCTGTTCATTATTGACATCGGTGCTTGGGGATTGAATATCCGACTGAATTGCAATTTTCTGGAACTATAACTAATTAACTATTGTTTAGTAAGTACCGTAGGTATGTAAAGCACAGCCCATTCTTCCTGCGCAGGGCGTTCGATTTCCCCCCTCGCCACCATGCCTTCAGCAGCACGTATGCGTTTTATGTGATGTCCGCATTGCTCTTGTAACATAACATCATGGAGACTTGATAGATATCGTACACACAAGTGAACCTTTTGATGTGAAGAATGTTTTCATTCGACGCCACCGTAGCTTCGTTCCTCGTAATCACGTTCCTCGTCCACTATACCGCTGTTTCTATTTTAAAACAATGGAAATTCTGAGTGTTGGCTACGTGTCTCGGACGGCTTCAATCGTATGCCAATAAAACTGATTCAACAGAGAGCCATATATGTCTCCATTAATAATCGCTAACTAGCTTAACTAGCCCACCAGCACTTGCCTCCTGCAGTCTGGCACATGGATTTATACGGGCAGCGACATAGGGCACTGCTGAGATCACGTGTGACAGAGAGGGATCACTTAGTTGACCATGGAGTGCGGGTAATGCGAGTATACCCACATTACCCACGGCCGCATTGCAGGTACACCCGCATTTTACCCGCTACCCGCAGCGATCGCAAATTCAACGACGTCGTATAAGGAATCTCCGGAGTATAATGGGTCTGATCCATGTTAATCCACAGTAATACATGGACAGTTAATTGCATAGTTAGATAGTCGAGTATGATCCTGAGCAACCGTAAGCCGCAGGTTGAAGCTGTAACCATAAACATTGTTATCGAAGTACTAGCTACAGGCAATGCATGACCAGAGACTACACAGACAGGCTCTCAAAAACGGCAGTGCAGCTTGTTAGTGTCCGTTACGTTGTCCTTTTGATGCTGTTTCAGTCATTAGATGTGGCCTTCAGCATTTCCGAATGTCTTCATCTGACCAGTGCTTGGAGAACGCCTGGCGCGCAGTCGCCTGGGACAACCTCGACCCCATGTAAGGGTCGAATTCTAAATGATCGCCTGTCGATTTTTATCGAGATATCTTTTAGTGTGTCTCTGACCTCAATAAGAAAGCACGATGTCGTGAAATAGGAAGACCGCGCTTTTGGTTAGCGCGGGAATACCATGTGTACTTTGTAAAGAAATACAGACGCGGGTAAAGTACCGGTTTCCAGAGCTAGAGCTGCGCGGCTCTCTGACTACATCAATGATGCAGTCCTCCAGTTGAACGACTTTTGTAACGCAGATCACCGACAGCTGTATGAAAATAAAGACGACGATGATATCGCATCACGCCCGTGCAGAGCACTGGGGCACCGGTGGCTGTGCGCTGCTGAAGGCATGTGTTATTAGGTATCGCAAAATTCTGGGGACCGCGAAGAATGGCGACGATGAGGAAAGGCGAGAGCTCGAAGGTCGACGATATAGCAAAGGTAATGCCCGTTGAAGACCCCACACTGAAGGTAGCCATCGACAATGCATCCGTTCCATTGGAAAGCAAGACGTCCTTATCCACAGTGTTGCTTGGACGGCATGACTCTGTATTTCCGGACTGCAAAGCAGCACCGAGCAGGTGAAGTACTCTCAGATATCACTTCCTTATGCTATACTGTAGCATCGTGACTCTTCCGGGGAGGGAGGGAGGTGCGCTGGGATTGGGACGGTTTAGATCGAGTCAAGTTTCCCCATGGCCCTCAGGGCAGGTCAGGCGAAGCCCCTGGGAGCCCCAAAATTGCCGTAAATATTGCTCATTTTGATTGGTTCGCCTCAGCTGTCTAACGGGACTATGAAATGGGACTATGAAAAGAAAAAGGACAAGTAGTGTGTTGAAGGTGAGTGGGTGTGCATATCAACTAAGCAGCGAGAGACAAGGACAAGAATTCGAACAGAGGGAGGGACTGCTAGCTCGCAACTGATGTTGACTGTATCGACACATTGCAAAGCAACAATCACGAGACGAACGAGGAAAAAAATGAAAAAATAAAAATAAACAAGAAAAAAAATCAGCTCGCAATCTTCACGTTTGTTCTCATGGTGTGCCGTGTTTCCAGTGTGGCTTGGTACGTTGAAGATAGTGTAGCCAGCATGGCGTAATTGGTTTCATCTCTGAGAGGAAATCAGAGTGTGGGCTCCAATCCCCCCTCTGGTGCATTTTCTTCATCTGCCATCATTCAATTGAAATATACGTTGTGAGGCTTGTGGTGGGTCTTGTCCAATTATGTTTAATTGCCTCATTCGCTACAACGTTGCACGAGTCACGGTGCTTTAGTATATCCATTCTTTGAGTTTGCCGTCCCACGAAAGAATGCCAGTTCTAGTGGTTGCGTATTTTCAGTATACGGGGGAGATGCACAGAATTATGATTCTTGTGTGATGTTGACATGGGCATGAAAGCCATCAAACTCACTTGCTTCTGTCTGGGATATTCTTCGAGATACTTCAGTTATATCCGACTCGTAAAAGCGCTGTTAGGCGCTAAAAGTCCAGTAAACTGCAAAAATTTATGTTCGCGGTATGAAAGACTGTGACGCAAGGGGTTCGTCCTTTGTAACTAAAACTTGAATAAAGTTGCTAATTTGGAGGTTCACCTTTCCTTCCTCTGAAGCAGAGAAAAACGTCAAAGGTACCTCGATAGAAGAGACAAAGCGCTGACAAGCTGGTGCATGATCAAGGAGGGGAACCCGAGACAGGGGATGAAGAGACCAGACAAGAAATGCTCAAATACAGCAAAACCTTTAATGCATTCCTGCCCTATATATCCAAAAACCTCCGGAGAGTTACTTCCTGTTCCTCCTCTCCGGAGGTTTTTGGATATATAGGGCACAGATGCATTAAAGTTTTTGCTGTATTTGAGAATTTGTTGTGTCATCTCTTCATCCCTGTCTCGGGTTCCCCTCCTTGAAAGGTGAAAGGTACCTCACTTCCAGCGTACCCGATTGTCGAAGAAAATATATAACGGAATCGTCCCCTTCACGCATTTCTTTGTCGAAGTGACGTCGTACGAGGGAAGTTCCGACATGGCCGCGACGCGTAGAGATACACCTCGCCCGGACGTACATTCCTAAAATGAACTTAACCGCATAACACATTCCTAGCCAACCGTCATTCCGAACCAAGTCGTTCTGTCCTCTGATTTGTCGAAAATGGGAGCCTTTTCCCTAAGCCCGTGGGTACATCCAGCTCACCAACGATCTGCCTTAAAAGTACTTCTAATGTACTTCGGTCCTTACTGTGATGACTCTCATATTATTCCGATTCACCGCCAGTAGTGGGGCAGAGCTGGTGATGAAAGTCATCATCGTCAAATAAAGTTGTTGGTGTGGCATTTATGCAGTGTATAAGTGTCGCAAAAAGGCGAACAACTCCCCTTCTCAGCAAATCATCGGAGGTGACGATGTCATTCGATTGGCTATGCGGTGAAGTTCATTTTTAGGAGCGCATATTCTGCAGTAGCGGCAGCCACACTCTTAAAAATGAACTTCACCACATAGCACGCTCCAAGCCAACCATCATCTCGAGTGACATCGTTCTCTCACATGATTTGTGGAAAACGGGGGACGTACGCCCTTTTTGTGACAATTAACATTTCTGCATAAGTGTCACAAAAAGGCGTACGCCTCCCGTTTTCAATAAATCAAGGAAGGGAACGATATCACCCGGAATGATGGTTGGCTAGGAGCGTGCTATGTGGTAAAGTTCATTTTTAAAAGTGCAGAGCGGAGCAGTACAGATTAGATCGCAGATGCGTGTACACCAGAGCAGTGTTGGGACTGTTATAATAGCGCTGTCGTGTGATTGTGACTCTTGTACTGTATGTTCTACAACGCTCTTTCTGACAAAAATACGATTTCAAACGGTACAATTCTTGTTACAAATCCATACGTCATCTTCTTTGGCAGAGGGATGTTTCGTCATTTTGACGTGGTACTCCTCGTTCTACATACCTCACAGTCGGCGCTCAGCGAGAAATAGCGCGCAATTGTACATCTGCCTGCTTTGCAATACGTGGGTATACGAACTAATGAGCATTGCGTACAGAATATACCTGATCGCAGTAACATTTGAGACCCATAGACACCAATCCCTCCAGAGCCCTTTTTAATAACAGTAATAATAAAAGAGATACCTGTCAACGCTATGATGTTGCGTTACGCTAGTAAACAAGGCCCATTAAAGTGTGAGTGTGCCCAATCGCCGACAGATTGCAGATGTGGCTTTTACTGGACTATGGACTACGTGTTGATGCCACGCGGGAAACTTCATCGAGCGGAGCGTCGTATAGCTTTCAAAGGGGCAGACAAGTACGAAAATATCTCTTCGCGGATTGAAAAATTCCGTTACCTTGACACCGACACAAAAGGAACGGGAGTCATCGGTTAATTGTTTCGTAATTTAGAAGGTAACGCAGCCGTAGGTTACGCTTTCGGAGTTCCCCTTTTCTCAGGAAGGGTAACAGTGCGCAGCGCCCTCTCAGTGATCCCTTCAAACCACCCTCCGCAATTATCGGACACGTCGTTTGAGGAAACCAATGAGGAAGCCACTCCGCGTTCCTCCGCTTTCGAATGCGAAACAAAGTGTTGCATTACAGTACCGTACGCAGATGCAACACATGTGCGGATATAAACACGGGTACGACATGTATACCTGATATATTGACACGGATCAGAATATGAAGTAGCAGTCACTTTCCTTTACGCCTTGTGCGATTTTGGGCCTTGCGTCTGATGAACGAACCAGCAGCCCACTAAGCAAACCAATCTTATCTAATCAATTGGATTACGCAAAAAAAAAAAAAAAGCTGAAAATACATGACTGTTCACATTCAGTTGATTTCATTCGTATATCGCGATCCGCGTTGTTTTACATCTTCGTGCCTGTTCTGACAGCCTTGTACGTGTAAGGTGCACACAATAACAGTATTGATAAATAGGGGCACACAAGTGCATTTTGTTCCCTTTGAACACTACAAATATTGTTGCTGCCAGAAGCATTCTGAAGTTGGCCGCGAGGGAGAGACAGCCACGGATGGCGTCTTATCCAGGGGTATGCCGTGCGGGGTAGGCCTTGTGAGCTTGTAAGTTTAGGCCGAGGGAACGTTCACTTGATGATTTAGAACGTCATTTTTCTACATCACCTTATTTAACTTTTATTTGTTGTGTACGCCTTTGAAGTGAATAACATTTATAAAACAAATTAAATACGTTATGCGTGTGTGTCGAAAACTTTACCGCGCGGAATGTCAACGTTCGCTGCGGTCCGCATGGCAGTGAGACACATAATCGTCTATTACGATTCCCCTAAGAAATGCGCGCCTCTCCCGCTGGGGGCATTGCATGTGGCGCACCTACACACGAGATGTAAATCCTGGAGATATCCCTGCAAACAGTCGGCTTTATACAGGGTGTTTGCTCTAACGTGTCCAGAAATCTTACTTAAAGCGAGTGATAAAAGAGAAACGAACGCTACTTTTCAGCTACTTGACTAAGAAATAGGTGCTACTAGTGAAGCAGTACCCGTTTCTTACTCAAGTAGCAGAAAAGTACCACTTGCTTTTCTTTTATCGCTCGCTTCAAGTATGCTATCTGGACACATTAGAGCAAACACCCTGTATACAGAGGGCGTCACGTAAGACTGACCAGAATTTTATTAAATTCGCGATTTGGTCTTTCTTTCGGAAAAGTCGCTGAATACACCCATTCCCGATGGGGCTTACTCAAAGGTGGTCGTGTATCAGTAATTAGTGCAGCCGTTAATTACCTGTCATAATTAATCTTCATAATAAGTGAATATAGGTTGACCGCGCAATTTGCAGAGTTGTAGAACACAACCCTGAGGAGTCCAGTCGGCTAGAATCGAAGCCGCAGCACTTTTCTGTGCCCTAAGAAATATGCGAAATTGCGCTATTTTCGAGCGTTGCGCGAGTTCTGTGGGCCCTTTTTCCTGTCGCTCTCTCGCTGTGATCCTTTCTCAACTGAATAAGGCTGGTCATCAAAGCAACGGGCACCGTCCTTTTTAGCGTCCTGGTCGATACCGTTATTTTTGTTTTGTTAAACCTGGTGAAACGTACGCACTTATCGAGCAGCGGAATCAGCGATTTTGTTCTTTTAGTTGCGTGGTTTTTGGGAGTGGCAGTTCTATTGCGTGATTTGTACCAGATGAAATCGCGGGGTGGGGTGCTGAGCAGGTCAAACCAAATAATCGAGAGCACAAAATGAAAGGCGCCGTTTTGGCGATAAAGTAAACTGAGAAACGGCATCACTATTTCCCCTTACAACCACTCCTGGGGACAAAGCGGGCTGTTCCATGATTTGAGGAACATCCTGATATCAGTTGTGCAAAGTTGACACCGAGATGGGGGGGGGGGGGGGGAAGTGGCCGCAAAACCCGCGCAGTGCTTGAACATTTTGCATTTTTGAATATTTTTTACTGGAGCACGACAAAAGCGCTGTGATTTCTATTCTTGTGGGGTAGGCTCCTCATGATTGTGCTCTACAACTTTGCAATTACGCTGTCAACCTATTTTCACCAATAATAAAGATCATTATGAAAATTAACGGCTGCGCTAATTACTGATACGCCACAACCTTTGAGTAGGCCCCATCGGGAATATATACATTCAAAGACTTTGGCGAAGGAAGAGTACGTAAGTCACGAATTTAATAATATATGTTCCGCAAGTCCACGAGGTCAATGCACAAGACGTCGCGGTGACATAATGATAAACGGAACGCAGCCAGGGACACGGACGAGGAAGTGCACAAACGAACTGCTGACTCTCAACTAACAGAAGTTTACTTGCAACACACATTTAAATGCAAAAAACAAGACACAAGGAATGTGACAACACCTTATCACAATATCAAAACAGAAAAACTAGCTGCTCAACACATGATGGTTGCGATCCGGGCACGTTCCAAGATATTCCATTTCGGCTGATAAGAGTGACAATGACGGTGTGCTAACACAGTGATCTTCCTCTGACTTTGTAATCAAGAAGGTCTCCAGAATTTCGCGAGCAACGCGCGTTTTGAACCCACCCTCTATTGTGGTATTATTCAAAAGGGGGGAGCACCCACAGGTCCTGCAGTGAAGAGCCAGGTGTCCAGGTCGCGGTGACGTTTTTAGGAGCTACTGATTGGCCGGAGAAACCATAAGCGCGCTTCACAAAGGTAAACAAAGGATCCTTCGATGCAGAGAGTGTCTAAAACAGCGCTGATTTCTGTATTAGAGGCCGCACTTTTCCTTGGGGATGATCTTGGTTTAGTGACGAAAGACAGACGGATATCTGAACTTATTCTGCTCTTGTTTAAGTTCGTTCGTGTGACCATCCTGCAAACATTTTCGCCATTGTGTTCAGATTACGGTCTCACGAGGTAGAAAACCATCTAGGGCGAACTGCGGGTGTCCTCGTAGAGGTACCTTTCGTCGTACTATTCTGTCTCCTTTATTATTTGTCTACACTGTTATGTTCAGAATGACCACTACTTTTTACTTTATTGCATGCCACAACTGTGTGTTCTGCGGGGTGTAGTACCATCAACAAGGTAACATCAGTACCACAATGTCACATAGCGCTAACAAGGCGCAATGTTACGGTCCGGTTGCACCACGCAGCGGCAACATGTAATTCCGTCATGAGCACGTCTCAAGCGTGAACCGCACGGCCCGAAAAGCGTCCGAATTCTTTCCGAACCGAATTCGGGACCGAACTTTTTTCGGAGAACAGAATTCCGTGCCGAATTCGGCCCGATCTGGCCAAGCCAGATTTCTCCTCCGAAATGGGAAGTGACGCCAACCAAAAAAGTAGAAGCATCCAATAGCTATCCAGCCGGAAGGAGAACCATAGCAACGATGACGTAGCAATGGGGTTGACTGTTGCTGTGTGTGCGATTTCTACCCCTATGAATACAGGGATTATCTCATTGACCCGGATGGTTGAAAGGCGATGTTCCCCAAGGCCAAAAGTCTTCGGCCGAAATTCGGGGTGCATTTCGGTAGCACGCGGTGATGCACAGAAAAAAGTTCGGTCCCGATTTCGGTTCGGCCAGTTTTCGGACAGTTTTTCGTGCCATGCGGTTCACCCTTTATCGTCTCTCTTTGCTATTCTCTTTCGTCTGTCTGGGACGCGGTGTCGGTCGCGCGTCAGCTACGCAGTGCGCAAGTGCGCAATAAAGTATGGCTCTGCCGTAGTTCTGTCTTCGCCGTCTCTTCTTGCATTGCTCAAGCCCTCACCGTTACTAATATATATGTTACACACACACAAAAAAAAAAGAAGAAGAGGAAAAGAAAAAAAAAACACTCTGCTTGCTTTCCCCACGCACCCACTAACCTCTTTAATTTTCGGAATGATCGCCCATGCCTGCCTGTTGTCCCGTTTCATCCTGTTGTTCGTGAACTTTGCATTTTTGTAACCGGTCTCGTGCAAAGACGCATAATTCGCTCCACACTCTAGAAAGCGGCCATTCACCTCGGTCGTAAACGCTTGGACGGAAATTTTTCTTCCCCTGACCCACAATTCACATGAACTTTTAAAGACCAACCTCCATTGTGGTAATGTACAGCGAAAAAGCTGCGAACTTCGCTCAGCGTCCGACACCCTGCGCCAGGCGTCAAAATTGTGAGCGTCTGCCGGCGATCTGCCCATGCCATATTTTTTCGGTCTCCTTGCCTCGTCGTCTGCACGTGGTCTCCTGTCTTGAGTAGTGTTTTTCTTCTTCTTGGTGGGGTGCTGTCGTCTGCTCGCTACTGTACCGCTAGAACACCAGGCATTATCTGCCAAGCAACACCTTTTCCTTTAGCGGTATTGAATATGCCTTTAGGTACATTACTGGACACCGTTTAGCCAGTTCTTGGATTTAGTTGCAAAATTTGTGACATTAGGTGAATGTTTTCAAGCAACTGTTTTCACTAAGCTTTCACCTTGTACTCTGGCAACAGTGGCATTATAGAACAAGACTTTCCGACGTCATCCGCTGCTTTTTCGTCCCATGGAGCTGGTGCCGGCGAACAACTGGCGACCTAACGCCCGTGGCAGTCTTGCGCGGGAACTTCGTTGCAAGAAATGCGCTCTATGGAGGTTCATATGGAGGTCCTTAACACGTCATCCGTAACCCTTTAAACACCATGCCAATAATGAGGACGGTGCCCAGAAGAAGAACAGACTTCGTTCGAAATATCGGCGGCTCGCGTGCTGAGGCACTTCCCTTCATACTTCATTATCGGTTCGCTGGATTTTCTACCCGTCTATATAAAAGAAACGTATGGCGGGTTTCTTACACTCCACTCTTAAAAATGAACTTCACCACATAGCACGCTCCTAGCCAACCATAATTCCGAATGACAACGTTCTCGCCCCCGATTTGTTGTAAACGAGAGGCGGAGCCTATTTTGTGCCATTATGTACGGCACAAAATAGGCTCCGCCTCTCGTTTTCAACAAATCGGGGGCGAGAACGTTGTCATTCGGGATGATGGTTGGCTAGGAGCGTGCTATGTGGTGAAGTTCATTTTTAAGCGTGTACTGCTTACCTTTCTGTAGTTCGCACGTGGAGTCGGCAGGGGCCTTGGCGAATGGGAGCGCGGCATCGTTATCTGCCCTGATTTGATGGAAATGGGAGGCGTACGCCTTTTTTGTGACACTTATGCAATGCATAATTGTCACAAAAATGGCGTACGCCTCCCGTTTTCAGCAAATTAGGGGAGAGAACGATGTCATTCGAGATGATGGTTGGCAAGGAGCTTGCTATGCGGTGAAGTTCATTTTTAAGCGTGTGGTGTTAGACAACCATCATTTTACACTCACCGCATACCACGCTCTTAGCCAACCATCATCTCGAATGATATCGTTATCTGCCTTGATTTGTTGAAAACCGGAGGCGTACGCCTTTCTGTGACACTTATGCGGTTCATAATTGTCACAAAAATGGCGTACGCCTCCCGTTTTCAACAAATCAGGTCAGATAACGATATCATTCGAGGTTATCGTTGGCTAGGAGCGTGCTATGAGGTGAAGTTCATTTTTAAGAGTGTAGCGGGCTATCCTGGCGCCCATACATCAAGCGTTTTCTTTGTCGTGATTTTAGTTTTCACTTTACGATTTAAACGGCACACGAATCAAAGTCGCCTAGATCGTTTTATTCGCTGATTTTGAAAGCTTTTATTTGCTCTTCGAAATTTTTCTTGTTTGTTATGCGTTAAATAAACACTGGAAAATCGCACTGAATAATTGAGCCTCTGTATGCAATCAGGGGTTAAGTCAACTTATCCTCTTTTTGCTATTTTTGCTACAATGACATCTACACACCAGTATGTACCTGCCAAACAAAATTTAGGACCGTATTGCGATTTATTGGCCAGCTACACGAGGGCAAGAAACGGGAAATGCATGTATGTGAATGGGACGAGCAATCAGATCAGGCCCCTTTTCTCGTTTGGGATTTTTCAGCTTATCCCCTTATTGCATACAGAGGTTGAATAGTAAGACACAATATCGAGGCTTCTGTCATTTGACAATGGTTCGCGATAAGTTTGGGGCATCTGATGGACGTGCTCGACCACGCCTTGGTGTGATTTTCAGTACGAAGGATATCCCATTATGATAGCCAGCTTTGAAATGGACATTAAAGTGTCTAACTTTGAATATTTTCCCTCGTCCTCTCCTCGCCACGAAGCGCGACAATGCGGAGGGGCCTCCGATTGGTCTCCTGAAACAATTTCTCGTGAGGCTTGGGCTCTTGGAGACCAATGGTAGTCTTCCTTCTCGAGAAGGAGAGGAAAAGCGTAAATTGGGGTTCCTTGAGCTCATAAATGACGCAATGGATAAGCCTTTTGCGTTAGTAACAACATCTTTGATTCCGCGAAAAAAAGAAATTTAATTCTAGATTTCAAGTTATGTGCTTGGGTCATTGCCCTTTTTTTTATTGTATTCCATTGGTTACGAGAAGAACAGAAAAACTTATGTATCCTCAATTACCACCCAGGTGTCCTTCGACCATTCGCTCACCAGGATACCACAACTTCGACCGTGACGAAACAAATGAGGTCATCATAGGAGTGGAACGGCGGCACGACGAAGAATCTCTGGACAACGACACCAATTTCTCACGACGAGTAGAAGGATCGGCAAAGCGTCGGGTAGCCGAGACACAAAAGTGCACAGAGTCCTTTCAGGAACAGTCCAGCGCGCCACCGAGCGATCCCAGTACAAAACCGACCCAGGACAAGACACTCGCCTGTGCACGTCGCCTGAAGGCCGTCACCAAGCGGACCATTCAGGGCAAGACGGTCATCACAAGATCGACGGCGAGGAAAGAAGCGGAAACAATCGTCAGGGGGGCAACTGGAGAGATGGATTGTAGAAGGAACGTCGACGAGCAAGGCACAGCGGACGAACAGACGGAAACAAATGAGGAAGAAGTGACTGAACATTACCACGATGGTTGAATCGCTTGAGGCATCGTCATAAAGAGGAAACTGTTTGTGGCCCATGACTGCTTATTTAGTGTGTTTCATAGTTTCCCGAGATTCTCAGTAGTTATGCCTATTGCGCTATCGGTCCACTGGTGCGAGCGAAGTAGCGTAGTAACGTACCTTTAGCAGGACGTGCACGAAAACTGGCGCCATTAATACGACGTACCAGGAAGTCCTCGGGGATTTACCATGGCGCTTCTGACTGAGCATCAGGATGCTCAGTGAGTAGAGCACGTCTCTTGGGTATTGCACTTATAACCTAGACGTCTATGTAAGTAACTAAGGTTCTGAGTTTTCGGTTAAAGGATAAAACTGCATACGCGCAGGCAAGCTGGTGTATCATGTCCTGGTGGATGACGTGCTGAATCTCACAACAGGACACGAACAGCTGAAACTAGACAAATGATTTATTGAACCGACAAGGCAAAGGAACCAGGACAAGGTACAAAATAAGGTACGCCTGCCCATCCAGTCTGTGCCCCTTCTGTCGTAATCTACACGGCTTTGAAGCAGTTGTCTGATAATTTGGGTTGTCAGCTGCCTGTTGCCTCATTTCCTTCCTTTTTGTACCTTCCTTGGTCATTTTTCTTTGCCTTGTAGTGTTTGTCTGTTCAAAAATTTTCAGTCTCCCTGCTGATGCAAACAGGAGTAAAGGAATCCGCAACTTTCAGCTACGGTGTCGCCGCCACGCGGGCGAAGTTGGTATTATTTCAGCGATGACTCCCGCTTCAAGCTGGCATTGTAGACGATCACAACTTGCGTCCGAGGCTCTACGCCGGTACACAGTTGTTGTTGATTGCAAGGTCGCGCTAGCCT
The DNA here is from genome assembly GCF_037126465.1 of Ornithodoros turicata. Classification (NCBI taxonomy): domain Eukaryota; kingdom Metazoa; phylum Arthropoda; class Arachnida; order Ixodida; family Argasidae; genus Ornithodoros; species Ornithodoros turicata. The sequence goes on along the minus strand of NC_088209.1, from coordinate 4,825,932 downwards.
AATAGAACAAGAGGAAAAATGAGAAGCCGACCAGCGAAAGAACAACAACAAAAAAGAAAAAGGAAAGTGTCCGTTTCAAAGCAGAAAGATGTGATGTGTTCCACAGTGCGTCAATCGCACTGTTGTGGGAATAGTCAGTTTAGGGCCAGTTCTCACTTGGCGACGCCCGACGCGGCGTCGTGAGCGGGCGGCGGAAGTAGAGGCGCATTTCCGCCGATCCGTCAGCGCGCACGATTTTCAGGTTCCCACTACAGTGGCATTCTGTCGTCCAAAGCAGACGAAAAATCAGGAGGCGTGGCCTTTCTGTGTCACCTTATTGGTCGCCAGCTGTCGTTCTCGGCAGCTCTCGACGTCTCTCCTCTCCCGACTCCGGAAATGCGCGTCTATTTCCGCCGCCCGCTCACGACGCCGCGTCGGACGTCGCCAAGTTAGAACAGGCCCTTGTACTGGTTTACACGTGAACGGACCAGCAGAAGGTACAAATGGCAAGAGAAGGGGTTGTTTATTTACAGCTGAGTTATTAAAAGTTTAAGTAGACTGTCTATGTTGCAGCGGAAGTTTTTCGTTCGTCAGGAGCTAAAATGAAGACATCCCCTGTACTGTAACAACTATATAGGTTCTTTACAAATAAATCCCTTCTCTTGCTCTTTGTATAGCGCTGGACAAAAGTTTACAGAACACGCTCCAGCGCATTCGTTCCTCAGGGTGAGACGCTAGCAGCAAATGGGGCCGTACGGACTTACGGGCATGTGCCTAGGTAAACCGGTCACCCGTTTGCAAGTCCGTACGGTACCATTCGCTGCTAGAGCGTCACACTGAAGAAGGAATGCGCTGGAGCGTGTTCTGTAAACTTTTGTCCAACACCGTACATTCGTTGTCTGCGTATCATTTAGCATTCCTGCTGGCATGCATACGATGCATATATACAGGCTGTACCTGAAAACGTGTAATTGAATTTTAATAAAAAAGACTACGCCACATAGAATCATGCGGTCAACCGCATTTGTTCTTACTAGGTCTTTGCTGCCTCCTGATGTAACCTAAGTTTAATTATAAGTCATGTAACCTAAGTTTAATTATAAGTCATGTAACCTAAGGTTAATTATGTAGAATTTAATTTTAATTATAAGTCATGTAACCTAAGTTTGATTATGTAAATTTTTCCGAACTGAACTCGGAAGTTTGCCAAGGTCACTTTTTTACTCCACCAATGTGAAGGGCGTGCCGAATTTACTCAAATTAATGATAATTGACAGGAATATTGAGGAAATACCGTATCGGAAAAAAATGCCGAAAATCATGCTCTACGGAGCTCGCAGAGGATAGCGCGCGACATCATTGTCAGTCCAACGAAAGGAGGTTGGAAACCCAGAACACACCGGCATGGTAGAAAGAGATAACACAGACATAGCTTATCACGTCCGGCTTCGGCTGGGACCATATCTTCCCTCTCGCAATTTCAGGAACTGTCACTTTTTCTACTATCACTGTGTGGACTGGGTTTCCAACCTCCTTTTGTCGGACTGACAGCGATTGCGTTCAAAAGGTCCTCGCGCGTTATATTTAAATGCCGCCAGAAGCATAATTTTCGGCTATTTTTAACGATAGGATAGATCCTGAATATCACCGTCAATTGTCATGGATTTGAGCAAGTTGGGCACGCTCTTTATGTTGATGGGGTAAAAAAGTGATACTTGGCAAATTTCTGAGTTCACTTCGCAAAAATTTACATAATTAAACTTAGGTTACATGACATGCACATCAGGAGGTGGCAAAAACCTCGTAAGAACAAATGCCGTTGACCGCATAAGGTCGCAGCGTAAGTAGCGTAGTTTTTTTTTTTTAAATTAGAATTCAATGACACGTTTCCTGGGACACCCTGTGTAGCTCTAGGTGAGAAAAGGACCTAAACCCTATGGACCAACATGGGAAGTCCAGGAATCATCGTTTGTTCGTGTCGGTAGGCCCACCCCACGACGAGGTAAGACGTCGCTCTCCCACCTTAACAGTCTGCCATAAACGCTGCTGTGGCCACGGTTCCCGTGGGGGCACCTGACGTCCCAGCTTACTTTTTGGCGCAGACCGCAGGGATTTCCGACGAGGTAGCGCACTCACGCTTCCCTCATCATGAAGCAAAAAGATGAAAGACGAACATACGGAGGTATACTTGCATTTTGTACATTTTTTGCGATGATTTCAAATTACGGTACCCTCAGTTTTGTCGAAGAAGCAGCGAAAGCACGCACAATAAATTCCTTGTTTCTTTTTTCCTTTCTTTGGAGCGGCTCCAGAAACTACAAGCGTTGCACTAATAGAATAGCCGTGACACACCTATAGGGCGTGAGAGAGGTGTGTGGTACGGATGCGCTTTTGAAAGCCCTCAAGTCGAAGCTTATGTATAGCAACTTTACCCTCGACCTCTTGAGCGAGACTGTAAGGGGTGTTCAGTTCATTCCGCGACGCGGGGGTACCCTGTGGGAATCCTCCACCAACTTTTGATTTGTCTGGCCAATGACACGTCGATATTATTTGATACTGTCGAAAGCTATATTTAACCCTTCTATGTTGGGAGTCCCCATTGAAGCAAGTATCCCTGGTGACCACCAACATAATAAATTTCAGGGCCACTTTTTTAAACGCCACCTGGATGGAAGGCGGCATGTGGGAAAGGCGCATAACGGCAGAACCTCTGGTTGGTTCAGGTACGACTGATGATATAATATTTTAATTACGTAGTATACGCAGATAGAATAAAAACAGACAAAGGTGCGTACAAGGATCAACGTAAACATGCTTATGTGCTTACGTACATGGGCTGGATATTTTGTAAACGAATTATTGAACGCGGCGGGTATTGCGCTGACCCCACCGCTGACGACTGAACACAATACAGAGTACAAATTCTAGTATTTGAGTACGATAAATACCTTGAAAGAACAAATAATTAGGATAAATATAGTTGCAGTTTTTATGAGCAATCGAGCGCACAGTTACAAAGCAATGGTACAATAGCCTTCATGATGCGCATGCCTGAGTCTGTGCACAAAACCAAGATGGGAGAGAGCCGCCCTCTGACACGGGTCTCGTGTTAGCCTCCTAGCGGGCTGGGCGATATATACAACATGTTTCCCGATGTCCTCCACATTCAGTCCATCTAGTCTGAAGAAGAGCCTTCGCTCGAAACGTCACCCCCCATTCCTTTGCTCCCCTCTTCGGTACACCAGTTCCCCCCTTTTTTTCTCTCATGGGAGAGAGGACGACATCGCCGTCCCGGGTAGTTCAGTCGGTAACGTGTTGGCCTGCTGAGGTCAACATCGCAGGTTCGATCCTGGCCGACAACGGTAACAATGTGGGGGAGGTAAACATTGCTTCCAGCACAGTATGTAGGGGATTTCCAGCGCACGTCAAAAGAACCCCAGGTGATCGAAATGATCCGCAATCTTACCCTGTGGCACGTGCAACTCGTAGCCACACCAATATGGGCGGCCTCACCTTACGTGTAAATCTTCTGCAATTATTACGTATGGACGACACCATTTCAAGGCTCAAACAACAGCATTCCTTCATCACATTGGTTTTAATAGAAGACGCCTTTCCTATTAAAATCAGTGTGATGAAGTAGTGCTGTTGTTTGAGCCTTGTGCTGGTGTCGTCGTTACGTAATAATGAGCCCCTTTTTTGAACATTCTCTCGTTCACGTACCTTCCAGTTGGTAACGGGTTGTGGTACGTGAAAGAACAGTTTCTTCACACGTGTCGAAGGCCAAAGACGTGTTAAACTTGCACTGTGCACATCCGGAAAGTCCTGTAACATTACCGACTTTGGCCCTGCGTCTTCGAGAGACCTCAGAACCTCCAGGTGAGCACATGCTATTGACGGCAGTCCTGTATGGCAACACCACGTTCGAACTTCAATAAATCATCTTCGGCAACTGTAGGCTCTACGACATTTTTGTCTTTCGCATACGAGCTGCATGATGTCATTCACAATTGACATTTCTCCCCTGATCTGCCATATTTTGGGATAACTGATGTGAGAACTGAAGGGTCATCACGAAGTTTGAGGTCCTTATGAATCGTACTTCCCCGTGTTTTGGTCTTTGCTTACAAATCGACGTGCCTGCGGGAAAAGAGATTAGAAGTCCTGGGCTGACTTCAGAGTGGCTTTGCCAACATTGATCTTTGACAGACAGAAAAAACACCTAGGTGTTCACGCAGGGATTCGAACCCCGCCATAGCCATAGACGCCATAGCCATAGCCATAGCCATAAACGCCTAAGTCTGCTTTACGCCTGAGTTTACCCGCAACCTACAGCGACACTGCATTTCTACCCGTAAATCGCAAGACTGTGCGGGGAATGGTGGGGTGGGTATACCCGCGCAGAGAAGCACTTGACCGTATAACATCGTCTGAGGTCGTTCAGAATGATATGTCTCTGTCTTTCTGACCTGTTCAAAACAGGAGGTTCCTCTGGATATGCATTGTGCATAATGCATCTTTCATTCCGCGAATACACAATTTTTGCACTTTGGAATCGCATCCGAAAACGTGTGTGTCATACCTATAAGGTAATGTTCGCTCGTCCCTTTACAGTCAACTTGGCCAGGTTTATCTTCCGAAAACAGCTTACATATTAAATAAACGCGTTTTAAAAATTCGCACTCCCTCTGCGGCTAAGGAAGCCCCAGCGATCGTAACACCAATGTGACTTCAGGGAGGCACAAGAATGGCAGCACAGGGCAGGCGATTGTCTCCGAGGTCGTCTACTTCGCGTTTGCGCCGCGATATATTAAGTTTAGAGAGAAGTCCTCGGTAAATACGCCGACTTTTGGTCCCCATTGTGAGTTAAGATGCAACCATGCTACAAGGAACGCGGCGTTGCTCCTTGCTGTGCGAACATGTTCGACAAGAAACAACATTTCACAGACTGTCGTATATTTGCAATCAGTCCTGAGGGATCCTTCCACGGACAGTAGCTTTGACAGCGCTTCCTGTACGCACAATGAGCGAGTGGCACTCGCAAATCACTGGAAGGGTCCCTCGAAGCACAGGGATATCCCCCAGGGCTGAGTGAGAATACGGTGGTCTCGCACTCCGCGTCCAGCAGACGCCGTCCTTCACGTCTGTCGGTCGGACGCCAAGGGCCATGCAGCTGCTCTCTGACTGGACTTGCCCGCGCAAAAGGGCGCTCACTGATTGGCCTTGTCCGAGTGACGTGTTTTCCGACTTCCAAAGAGGGAATTCCGGAATACACTCAACGTCAGTCGTCTGCTGTTGCCATGCATGACATCAAACTGCACAAGAACAACGTCACTATTTCGCGTCGAATTCGGCGTTGACATGAACGCGGAGTAAACCGGCACTAGGGTTTCATAACTGACCGCGACGAATTATCCCGGAATTTTGGCTCTCCCGAAATGAATCAGGGAGTTAGCTGCTGGGTGGCAATATGTTTGTTTACTCGCGGGTGGCCAGCAACCTACATCCCCCGCAGGAATGAAAAATGCCGAAATTTGCATTTTACGCTTTTCTCCTTCTTAAGAAGGCCAACCAACAGTGAGGAGACCCTTCTAATAGGCCTCCCCGCCGCGTGCGATTTTTCCAATCTTCGCAGGACATTGTTTGAGAGGACCAATCCGATGCCCCTTCGCATTATCGGGCTTCTTGAGATGGAGGGGTGGGGGGGCATCCTTCGCTCAAAAGTCACGAACGAACACAAGCAATGACTGGCGTTTCGTTTGTGTTGATGCGGAATCTTACATTTGCCGGGATCTTTGCAGTTTAGCGTTTCTTTAAGACTCTCGGTAGATTCGCCAGTTTCCACAACGAAAGCATCTGAAAAAGTGAACTTCTTTGTTTCACTCACGGTCACTTGAAGGACTGTAAAGTGAATGGCGAACCTATTGAGTGTATTCACCTACGTCACGTTGTAATGTGTCATGCTCCTAGCCAACCATCATCCCGATTGACAACGTTCTCGCCCCCGATTTGTTGAAAACGGGAGGCGGAGCCTATTTTGTGCCGTACATAATGGCACAAAATAGGCTCCGCCTCTCGTTTTCAACAAATCAAGGACGAGAACGTTGTCATTCGGGATGATGGTTGGCTAGGAGCGTGGTATGTGGTGAAGTTCATTTTTAAGAGTGTATTGAAAGATGACAAACTGCGCGATTTTTCCATGCGGCAACCATAGTTTTAGCAAAAGAAAACGTGAGAACGACAATGATGATATGTCTTCGGGATAAAACAAGGGGATGGACGCGACTGGATTTCAACACACAATTCTAGAATTCTAGGCTTCGTTTTCGAGCAAACCTTAGATAATCTCGGCAGCTGCTCTGTAAAAGTGGCCACCACGATTGCGGCCAAGCGCTTTCGTTTGACGTCATGCGAATACACCCTATGAATAAATTGTGAATTGTGTATGAATGAATTGTGTGATTTTCTGAAAATTTCGGCGCTTCAGATACGTAATAGCTCTGCTGTACATTGAGTATATCTTTTGGCAATCTAATTTTCATAAATTGCTGCGCCAAGCAAAATTTGCGGACCCCAAGACGCTGCATTCGTGAGGCGACGCGCGCGCGCGATCTATTGCGATCTCGAGGAACTAGGCTAGTTATGTTATTTGGCAGCTCGTGGCCACACTCTAAAAACAGAGCTTCACCGCATAGCACGCTGTGCGCCAACCATTACCACGAATGATAGGGTTATCGCTTCTGATTCGAGGGGAGAGAGGGGGGGCGTACGCCTTTTTGTGGCAATTTGGATATATAGTAATTGCCACAAAAAGACGTACGCCTCCCCGTCTCCTCGAATCAAAAGCGATAACCCTATCGTTCGCGACAATGATTGGCGCACTACGTGCTATGCGGTGAAGTTCTGTTTTTAGAGTGAAGCTGCAACGTGCCCTTCGTCGACGAAGGGGGTTCCAGATGTCCGGACCCCCTCCTCAATTTCTGCCTTCACATAGTGTTTAATTGACCATAGATCGCGTGTCTAGTGTGCTGTCCATGGCTGCAGCCAGACTTGTACGCATTTGGAGTATTTTATTTAAAATACTGTATTTTAAATACAATTTGCGGTATTTTGGTACTCTACTCAATACTTTTTGTTTTGTGTATTTGTACTCTATTTAAAATACATTTTATGGTATTTTCTACTCAATACTCTAATTACATATTTTGGATCTCCCTCGCAAGCTCTCTGTGTCTCGTCTTTCCATTATCTTGCTTGTTCAGTGGAAATTTCCTGAGTCCCTCGGACTTGACCTGGACATTGGCCCTTCTTGGAAGTCTCCATTTAGAGATCCTGCCCCGTGTGTCCTAATCCTTGGCCAGTGAGGGTTCTATTATGAAAGATGAAAGTCACTGAAAAGGTTAGCCAGCTGTAGCTTCAGTTCTCTCTTGTTCAGGGTTCTATTATGTGTGCCGTGACGCGGTGACGCCGAATTCTGACCTCGCCGAGCAGTGACCTGCTAGAAGTTTGCTTTATTTTGAGTCACATATACTTTGTGGAGTTATGTGGTATGTCTTTGTCATCTTTTTGGGACTTGCGTTTAGATTACTCCTATCACACAGCGGCGGCTTGCGTAGTGCGCGGGGTTTTGGTGATTCATGTCACCTAGCGGCGACTTGCCGCGTTGACCAGTGACCGGTGAGTTTTTGCGGTCAAGGATAAATAGTATCTTAATTGTGTTTCAAATACTTTTTGAAGTATTTTGTACTCTATCTTAACTACTTTAATTCTCATGTATTTATACTCTATCTTAGTTACATTCTTACGTTAGTATTTATTATCTTATCTTAAATACATTTTTGAGTTTCTTGTACATGTCTGGCTGCAGCCCCTCCTCAGAGAAATCCTGGATCCGCCCCTGATCCCGGAACACTAGAACGTAAACGGGACATCCATAGAAATCTCCTGAATGCAAGGTTTTGCACACAGAAATGATACCAAGCGGCTTTCACGACTTCCATCTTCTTGTCACTCTACTCACTCCGTGATCGTGAGTAATGACAGAGGAGCAGACGACGCGAAGAGAGATGAACGCCGACAGATGGCGCACATCGCGCAGATATTCCAGAACGGCTCTCACACGTTACAAATGTTTACACCGAAATTCCCAAGAGTGGCTTTTATTCTTCAAAGCAGATTGTAATAGTGATTAGCAACCTGTGACAAATGCGTCACGCGTACTTCAGTGTCGCGTGACGCCTGATCGCCAATCCGGGGCGGGCTTTCAGTGTTTGCGGGCGAACGTAGAAGGTCGCACCATTCAGGTTTTAGAAGTGCTGAAGAGCAGAAAAGTATGAAGAACTGAAATATACTAAGAATAACTGAGAAGATGACGCTGATGCATGTCATCACAAATCCAAGTTCTATATGATGGTGTCCTGAAACATGGTGGCTATTCCACATTATATTCGCTTTAAACTTTCATCGGAGCAGCTGTAGTTTTCACTTAAATAGCTGACAAATTCGACTCCGAACAGTAAGCGAAACTATATCGCGCACCTGCAGAAATTCCTCTCGTTCCTTTCACCTTTGCTGTCTGAATCTCACGATAAGATTGTACGCTCTACCACACACGTACTTGACGAACGTTGTGTTTGCGAATACTCAACCGAAAGAGCAGCTGAGCCGTTCCAGCCGAAACAATCCAGAGGTGTAGCTCGACCATCTTATATTTCGCTGACAAAAATGCATGCGAATATTGTATTGTACGTATATCTATAAGTATATAATATATGTATATATACAATGTAGTTGACATAAATGGGAGACAGAAGACGAAAGTAGAGGAAGTAACAAAAAAGGGTTTAGTAAAACTTACAAATTATAAAAGTTAGGGAGGATGTCTACGTTACGGCGGAAGCTCCGCCTTCTTCGGGACGAAATAGCTAAATGTGGCCACGAGCTATGTGGCCATTTAGCTATTTCGTGACGAAGAAGGCGGAGCTTCCGCCGTAACGTAGACATCCTTCCTAACTTTTATAACTTTTAAGTTTTACTAAACCCTTTTTTGTTACTTCTCCTACTTTCGTATTCTGTCTCCCATTTATTTCAACTATAATTACGTAGCCGTCCGGTCCAACTCCAACTTTTCAAGATATATACAATATATATATACATTTCATTTCATTTATCCTTTACATTGCAAATTATATGCGTAATTCGTACTTATTGGTGTGCATGTAGGATATAAACGTTTTTCCTCAGGACTTTTTTTGAGCAATGGGGGGCTCCTCGAACTTGGCCCAAACTTGAAAAAGTGTATCCATTCCGCGCCATTCATCCCTTCTGACACATACAGACGGCATTTCTGCGCTTTCTTTGTCCGGTGTTAGAGGGAAAGGGTCCATCTAGCTTCCCGAAGACCGGAACGAGAATAAATCCGGTGATGTCGTATAGGAGCTCAAGAACGGAGCGCATTGGTCAAGTTTACGATAATTTTGTGGCAATTTAGAATTATTTTAGGAGCCGGAGATTATTTATGCTCATAAACTACTATATGGAGGTTCGCTTCACGAAAAAAAATTGAAGCTGACCTGTGTTCACCGCTTAATTAAGCAAGAGAGAATATCGACCATTCGTAAAAAATAACACTTTTCAGATAGTATTTCCGCATACCTGAGGGCGTCTAGGAAGTGACAGAAGTTGTGCCATTTGTAGGACAGATCCTCTCCCACATAACGTATCAAAATCTACAGGTGTTTTTTTTTTCCTTCAAACAGAAAAACAAAAATCGTCACAATACTCTGCTGCAGTTCATTCGTTAGCTGGAGGTCTCCTAGGAACAGACAGAATGGCGTAGACGCAGGCCAGCTGGTGGATAAACTCCATGACAGGGAAGCCTGAGCAATTGGCAAAAACACATAAACGAAACACAACACTATGGCTTAGAAGCTTTTGAGCGTTTGAGGCTTTTCAGCCATCATGTTGTGTTTTGTTTATATGCCTTTGCCCATCCCTCAGGCTTGCCTGTCATGGAGTCTTCTAGGAAGTAAAATAAATGTGCCTTTGTGGACAAAACCCTCTTTCATAACATTTTGAAAGTCGACACGTGTGTATTTTCCTAGGCGGGGAAAAAAAAACGTCAGCGCATTCACATCCCATCTGTAAGGTACAGTAATAATAATTGGGGCTTACGTCGCGAGGCAACTGAGATCATGGTAAGGTACAGTGCTGGAATAAAGTTCCAGCGCATTCCTTCCTCCGAGTGACACGCTATAGCAGCGAATGGGATTGTACGAACTTTCAGACGTGCACTTGGGTAACCTAGGCAACTTAGGTAATGCGCGGGAGCGTGTTCCGTAAACGTTTGTCCAGCACTGTACCATTACCACACTTTGAAGGAAGTTCGCCTTCTATTGTTAGTTCTACAGCGAGTACACATAGCCGCCTCTTCGTACCAGCTTCGTCGTCGTTTCTGGTTGCCTGACTCATGAGTTATGACAATGTTACGGTAGTTACGGTACACACCATTCGCCACTTGTTTATTTAGAGCAATCTCCTAAGCAATCTTTATTTTGAGATGGAGAGTGGGGAGGTTCATCGCCGGAGGCGATACTCTACCCCATTGCTGCTGGGGAGGTGGGGAATAAAATAAGGAGCTCCTTCACAATAACGAGCCAAGTCCGATGGTGTCCAGAAATGTCAAAAGTGCTTTGAGCGCAGATCGTTGCTGAGCTGGATTGGGCCAGGGACCAAGAAATTTCGATAGGGAGAAGGGGCGAGAGTCCAACTGACTAAGGGACTCGGAGAGTGCAGTTCGGGAAGGTTGGTAGTGGGGGCAATGAAGAAGAATATGCTCCAGATCCTCAAGAGCACCACAGTGACAGCAGGTGGGAGAGTCAACTTGTCTCAAGCGGTAACGCCACTGAGCGGTAAAGGCCAAATCGAGTCGCATTCGGTGGATTAATGCAGGATCTTGACGAGAGGTGTTTTGTGGCACGTGGAAAGCGAGCGTTGGATCAACTCTAACTGGTAGACTGGTTGGTAAACTGCACTAATTCTCTTATAGCGCGTCGCAATAGAACAACAGGAAATACAATTGCTAACCTTTGCCTCTACAAGCGTGAATTTGTCCACGTAGAACTTTTCGCCTCATCCCGTGGTAAACGGCAATGTGACGTCTGTAGCAGTACGGTTTAAAAGGTAGGCAGCTCTAGGGTTAGCTTGCATCGCCCCTATTGAATGTAGATATTATGACACCCGTTCCTCTGAATGAAAGAAAGCTGGATGAGAGTGCATGCGTTGTGGCTCACCGCCGAAGACATACGGTTGGAAAAGAAATCACTGAACGTGAAGCACAATGAGGCATGACATCCAGGCAGACATGTACAAGATACTCAAAAATGTATTTAGGATAAGATAATAAATACTAACGTTAGAATGTAATGAAGATAGAGTATAAATACATGAAAATTAAAGTAATTAAGATAGAGTACAAAATACTTCAAAAAGTACTTGAAATACAATTAAGATACTATTAATCCTTGAACGCAAAAAGTCACCGGTCACTGGTCAATGCGGCAAGTCACCGCTATGTCACATGAATCACCTAAACCCCGCGCACTACGCTAGCTGCCGCTGTGTGATAGGAGTCATCTAAACACAAGTCCCAAAAAGATGACAAAGAGATACCACATAACTCCACTAAGTATATGTGACCCAGAACAAAGCAAACTTCTAGCAGGTCCCTGCTCGGCGAGGTCAGAATTCGGCGTCATCGCGTCAAGGCAACCATAATAGACCCCTCACTGGCCAAGGATTAGTACACACGAGGCAAGATCTCTAAATGGAGACCTCCAAGAAGGGCCAATGTCCGGGTCTAGAGTCACTATCTGGGTCAAGTCCGAGGGACTCAGGAAATTTCCACTGAACAAGCAAGATAATGGAAAGACGAGACACAGAACAGATCCAAAATGTAATTAGAGTATTGAGTAGAAAATACCATGTAATGTATTTTAAATAGAGTACAAATACACAAAACAAATACCAAAGTACAAATACAACAAATACCAAGTATCAAAATACCGCAAATTGTATTTAAAATACAGTATTTTAAATACAATACTCCAAATACGTACAAGTCTGCATCCAGGGCATCCAGACATCCATGACACTGGCGGGTACTGCTACTTTGAGCCTATATCTTCTGTTCAAGTATGTGCAGCAATAACGTCTACTTCAAGTGAAATAAAGAGTGCGCGTACAGCAGCGTTTTTTTTTTGTTACTTTCTGTTGTGGGAGAAGTGTGCGCGAGACCTTAAGAAATGGTTTCCACTGACGCCTGGTCAGCTGGCGGAGTAAGATCCACAGCAAGCAGTGGAAGAAAATTTTTTATGGTACCTCACAGAGCAGATGCTTTTCTTCCCGTTTAGTTTTTTTAGAGTTTTTTCCCGTTTAAGAATAAATACGCCAGCAGCTTTTTAATATGTACGATTGAAACTATAGCGTCATTTTATTCCGACTGAACCACTGACCAGGGTATCGAAAATCCCACGAGGTATAGTAGCGTAGTTTGACTCTTATTCGGTGCAATACATGACAAGAGTAGCCGACGAATGTTCAGAGTGTGCCGCTGGCCTATCTCTGGAAAGACGAGAAAACGTCACTTCCAAAGAACCAATGAGGGCGCGACCTTGACAAAAAGAATGTCGTGGCCGTGCTGCTGCATACCCGCATGCGGTACATACGTGCGGAAAGCGCTTGCGACTAGTTGCCGCCCCGCAAGCCGCTGCCGCTCGCGAGGCTCCACGGATAATCTCGTCGTAAACGAGAACGTCTGAGAACACATCTTCCAATATGGCGACCGACAGCGATGCAGAGTTGTTAACTATTATAAACGTCCTGCTTCTCACGTCTCTGCTTTTGCGAAAGCGACAGCAGAAACGCGTGAGTCGCAGATTTTGGATCCACCCCCTGTGGTGCCATCGCAATGACGAAGGTCAAGCGAACTGTCTTGTTCCACGATTGCGCAGTAGAGACGAAGCCTTCTACCGCGACTAAGTCTGCTCCTGACAAAAAGTTTGTGGCAGATTTCTTATCTGCCAGATATGCCCGCATCGCGTGCTACGAACTCGGGGGCGTGGCCTTTTTCTTATTTAAGGCAGGTAGCCTGGCCTTGTAGGTCATTCTCGGCCGGGGTAAAATCGCGGCAAGAAGTGTTCGTCACTCTGGTTGCTCGACTGTTTGAAGGTGAATAAACCTTGTATGTTCGTTTGAGTCTGCTTTTGTGCTGCTTGTTCCTTCGCGCACGGAACGGACGGGCTGACGCCCCGAGGTTGTGGGAACGTAGGTTTCCACAACTGGCGCCCAACGTGGGGCCCGAGCTCGTCCGTCCCGTGGCCAGGAACACGCGGCACTGTTCATTTCCGTAGTTTGTAGTAGTTTTTTCTAGTCTAGTTCGTATATCATTGCTCTTGGGTTTTTCGTGTTCGCGTGCGTTCTTTGTTTCTTTGAGTTTTTCCAGCTCCCATCCGGTGGACGTGCCCTCGGAGCTGATGGCTGACAGGGAGAAGGTGCCCACGCCGCAGTCAGACGCTATTGCAACGGCAGAACTCCTGTCACGCATGACGGAGTTGTGCTCGCTGGTGGTTCAACGCCTGGATGCCGGATCGGTTTCGCCGCCGCAGGCACAAGCGCCTCTACGACTCAACTTGCCGGTGCCTACCTCAGGTTACACCACAGATGCAAGCGATTATGGTGTTGGCGCAGTTCTCTTGCAGGAGCATGACGCTATTCTTTGTCCACTGGCTTCTGCAAGTCGCACGCTGCATCCGGCAGAACGGAATTACTCCGTCACGGAAAAGGAGTGCTTGGCGATCATCTTCGCTTTCAGGAAGTTCGACCTTTACTTGGACGGCAGTATCATCACTGCCCAGACTGACCACCAGGCACTTTGTTGGCAGCAGCGGCTCCATAACCCGTCTGGACGACTTGCCAGGTGGGCCCTGACGCTACAAGGCTACTCCTTCAACGTGGAGTACAGTAGGGGCTCAACAAATGTAGTAGCAGACGCGCTGTCCCGCGCGCCTCTACCGGAGGGGGGAGAGGAAGGCACCGAGGCGCCTTCTCAACTTCTGGTAGCAGCACAGGTGACACGAGACGTATCTTCGGCTTGGGGCACGGTCGTGAGCAGAGAGCAGTTCCTAGACGCTCAGAGAGCGGATGGCCTTTGTCAGCGGGTGTCGCAGTGGATAGCTGAGCAAGGCTCGGCGGACACCGGAACGACTGACGGACGGCCCGACTCCTATCTGCTGGGCAAGGATGGCATCCTGTTCTGATACATGCCCCAGGCGGATGAGGACGACGGCTCATCCCCGTTCAGAGTCGTGGTGTCACGGAAGTTGCGTAAGTCTTTCATACGTTACTTTCATGACTCGGACTTGGCAGGCCACGGCAGCGGCAGGAAAACTTATGAAAAGTTGTGTCGTGTTGCGAAATGGCCAGGAATGAGGCAGGATGTAACAAAGTATGTTCGTACTTGTCCCCTATGCCAGAGAGCAAAACCTCGTGGTGGTTTACCCCCTGGGTGCTTAGAGCCTGTTCAGAGCAATAGACCCTGGCAGATGTGATGGGACTATTTCCCCGTAGTCCTAGAGGTAACCAGTATTTGCTCCTGGTTACTGATCATTTCACGAAATGGGTTGAGCAGTTTCCTCTCAGGACGCTGACTTCCCAGAGAGTGTGGGAAAGACTACTCGACACCTTTTGCACGTTCGGGTTTCCCGCACAGCTGATCACCGACAACGCAACCTACTTTACAAGTAAGGTGTTCTCAGATTGTTGCGCTGTCTTAGGCGTTCAGCATAAGAAGACTTCCCCGTATTACCCTCAAGCTAACATTACCGAACGTGTTATTCGAAACCTGAAAATAATGTTGGTTGCTTTTGCTAGTCAGCACCACCGTGATTGGGATCTTCGCCTGGCTGAGCTGGCGTTCGCTACACGGACGACGGTCAACAGATCTACAGGGTTCACCCCGGCGTTCCTAAACTTGGGAAGAGAGGCCCCTTTCCCTGTGAAGAATGCTCTGGGCCTCCGGGATGGTGCTACCCGGCGTCCTTATTCAAGGTTTCCTGAGGACCTCCGGAGTCGACTGGACATTGCAGCTCGGACGGCTCGGGAGAACCTGGACGTCGCAAGGTTCGACCAGGCTTACCAGTACAACCGTGGACGTCGGAACCTCACCTACAGCGTTGGTGACCTCGTCCTTCGACGGACTCACCCGCTAAGTGATGCGTCACGAGGCTTTGCAGCTTCAGTTGCAGACAGGTGGGATGGCCCGTTCGAGGTAAGTGCGTGCTCCTCCGGCATCACTTACAGGCTTCGCCGCTGCGACACCGGCGAAGAGACCGGGCCAGTTCACATCTCGGACTTAATATCTTACCACCTCCAAGACCCTGACGGAAAGGACCCGATTTGCAACCACCCTCCCTCCAAGACCTGGACCCGGATCCCGTTCCCGGACCTGCGTCCAGTCGCTACGACTTGCGTCCCGTCCGGCGCACGTAGCTGCCCACTATCTCCATCACTAAAGGTCACATATGCCGATTTTGAAGTGCAGCAGAACTGAGCGATACTCGCGCTGTGTGTTCATTAGCGAACGCTGAATATGTGTGCGAAATATCTTGGTCCAACTGTTTGTAGTTTTTTAGTTCCGACGCCCTCCCGTCAGACCGTCGGCAAACCCTGCGCACGGGCGCACCGACGTCACTGCTCTCGGTTTATCTGTCTTTGGCTTGGCATGGACTCTCGGCTTGGCCGCTTGGCTTCTTTCGTTTCGTCGTCTGTGCGTCGTACATAAGCGAACAGCTGTTATGTTATTGCTAAGCCGGAAACAATGCATGTGAATAGTTTTTGGCGCGGCGTCGTTTGGGAAGTGCACTTCCTTGTGCTGACCTTGCCTTTTATGGGCTAGAGCGATATGATACGTGATATGTCACGACGAAGTTGTCGAGAATGCAACGGTGCTACGCTTTTAGAACAATTCATCGGAGCATTCAAGTGTTACCTACTATAAGTTGCCAAAAGACGAACCAGTGCGAAGCTCTTGGCTGACAGCGACAGCGGTGCTTGCTAAGTTCCACTCCAAGGATTTCGTCCACGAATGTTATCATAGGTTACGCGCGACTCCAGAGGCGATTTGGAATCTCGGCACGAAATCGAAAATCTGAGATGCCCAACATACAAATTTTGAACGTGCCACGGAGGATCAAGGCAAAAAACGAGAGCAAAAAGGTAAGCCGTAGTTCAGATATAAAAATAGCAAGCTTCATGAATCGATTGTGCAGCTGTCCTACTGCGCTTACTTTGATATAGCCACAATTAACAGCAAAAATCTAACTTGTGAATTACCACAGGTGCACGCTGAAAGCGGAAATGAAGTAGGATGTGGCTTGCATCTGATGCATGAAGAAATTGCTGACACGTTAGTTGCAGTCTAGCTGCCACCAACAGGTATGATAATATGATGTTATAATTTGAGTATTCACCTATGTTCCACTTTTCATGGGTGCTCTCATGCAGACATCTTGACACCACTCTTAAATCTGCCCTCAACGTTACATCCTGTGCTTTCAGGGTGGAAAACAAAGAGGGCCATTCTGTTTAGCTGCTATCTCCCAGTTCAAGCACTTTTGCTGTCCGGACACTGGTTCCTGTGGACGGGGTGGTACAAACTTCTGTCTGATATAGAAGGTACGTTACATTAGTTCAGTTAATTTGTCTTTTGCACATTTTTGTTACTGTTAGCTGGATTTTTGTTGGACATACAATCCTTTCTGACACGCAGAAGCTGATGTCGTCTCAGATAGCGTCTCTGATAGCGTCTTAGAATTTTCACTGTCATCAACGTCCATTGAGGAAGGTGCCTTTACTATCTGTGAATGTTTGATTTAAGAATAGCCCAGAATTCATGTTAACATTGTCTGCTCTTATTAATTCACTGTCTGTGTTCTGAGAGCTAAGAAAAATGGGAACTATTTATTTGTCACAACTTGACACTGGATAGTGGTACTGGATTGGCATGTAAGCTAGAATTCTTATATTCTACAATGTGTTGAACTTGGTGCATTACTGTGGGCAATGCCACATTCATTACATTTTTAGTGGGTCCACTGCACAAATACTGTATGCATACGGCATACATGTTGTTCACTAGGCAAAAATACCTGAGCAGTGCTGTGTAGTCTTTTTATCCAAAGTCCATAATCTTACTGCAAAGTCACAGTACGTAGAACAGCAATGTGCAGGTATCCTGCCATAGAGATTCACAACACAAAGAAGACTGTTGAGAGCATCTAAATTTTAATGAGACGAGACTTTCCTGCACAAGGCTGCTCTTGTTAATGTCTAACGTGAAGTTAAAAAATCCCGGAATACATAAAACATATTGTAAGGCAGTGAGCGAGGGTTGGTAAAGACATAAAAATAAATATGCAAACATATATAAGAAAATAAAAAGGGGGTACAACTCCATCAGTTTTAAGCCGGCAAGGGATGAGTTGACAATGCACTGTAGCACTGTTCCCCTGAATGTGTCGCCCGTGAATGCCTTTTGTGCCAAGTACTTATATCTGGCCGCCGTAGTCATTCATGTATTATGCTACACAACTCATCCCTTGTCTGTTTTAAACTGATGGTGTCGTACCCTCTTTTATTTTATTATACTATGTTTGTGTTTTTATTTGTATATTTGTACCAACCCTCGCTCTACCTGTTCTCTACCTTACAACATGTCTTATATATTCTGGAATTTTGTAACTTGATGTTAGACCTCAAGAAGTGCAGCATTCTGTGCGAAAGTCTTCTTTCTGTTGTGCACAATCATTATGAAGTAAACATGAGTATCCATTTCTTGTCATTAAATCTTTTTTTTTCTTCTGCAGTGGTGAGCAACCGTAAGGACACATGCAAGAATGGGAGTCTCTCTGGGATGACAAACTCTCATCACCTCATCGGGATACAGTGGTTGAGGAATGGTTCATGTTCGCAAGCACATCGAAACTTCAACAAATAAAAAGCATGTCATGAAAAAGCCAGTCAGTGCTAGCACCAGGAATTGAATGCGGACCGTCCTGCGATGTCAGAGATGTCAGTCAGAGATGTTACATTTCAGGCACTCTTGACTCTTGATGAATTACTTGTTGACTTTATCCCAAGGTGGAGCTCGTCACAGGTCATTTGCCTATCTGTTAATGTTGTGCCGTGTGCTGCGTTTTTCTCTTTGTGTGTTCCAGACTTAGAAAGTTTACTTTGGTTCAGGTCAGATACATTTCATTTAGACATGACAAACGGAACGTGGTGTTTCTCAACACAACTTAGCAGTGGCCTTTATGCATTACTGCTGCGGCCATTAAGCGTGAATGGAAAGCTGCACATTATGTTCATTCTACTTTTATCGTGTGCTATGTAATCTTGTTCAAGTTCTGTCAAACGAGCGTGTAATGCTATCGAAAAATTCAGTACACTCTTTAAGTGGGATGAATAGTAGCGCATGAATGCAGGAAGGAAACTGTCATGTTATGGCAAGTGTTTATGTATTGTACGTTTTATTTCTTAGCTTTCGCCGGCGTATCGTGTCAAGCCATGTTATATTAATTTGGAATATGTTCTTCTTAGTAGCCAGAGCAGCTGATACACAGTGAGAACATAGCCCGTGTGTGTTTGTCTTTTCCATTGCAGCCCTTGGTTTTGGCTCCCTGATGGCTACACATCTCAGAGATAGGTTTCAGAACCGGTAGTTCCGGCCAAGTGAGAATTGCTTTTCAAGGGATCATCATGCTGGTAGATGAAACACATGGTTTAAATTATTTGCAGGACAGGAATTGAGTAGCTTCACACAAATACTACTACAACGACGTAAGAGTGGTTTCAAATCTAGCTTTTTTGTGTTCCTGACATTATCGCACAAGATGAAGTATCCACTATGATCCTTTACATGGGGGTATGTACAGTGCAATTAACAGATATGCTATTTACAAATCTGTGTTCCCTATGTGTTGAAATGGGGTAGTTTGTATCTGAGAGCCATAGCGAAACACAGGCAGCCATGGACAGACTTTTGATGCCCTCGAGAAACCTGGCAACACATTGCAGGGACTCTGGATGACGCCTAAATTTCCAGAACACAGAGCTCAAGGCAGCGTTTAAACAACAAGTGGTTAGAGAAATGCAAGACAGTTGCATGTGTAAGCAGTCTACTGTTGGATTTGTTTCTGTCCGAGATATGTTATGTCAAATGGGACGCACGGGCACACTCAGAATGATACTAGGACTGCCTGTGAAATAGAATGAGGAGAGGGGGAAGATATATAACCCTTTTTCTTGTCTGTTATTCTGTTGGTTAAATTGTCATTTGCTTAGCACCATATAGATGTATATTCCAGAGTCTGCTAATAAATATATCAGTTTAGAGCTAGCAGTCGCATTGTAGATGTCTCATCCTGTCCTCGGCTGCTTGTGTTTCATTATGGCCATGTTTGCTATTGCAAAAAGAAAAAAGAAAGACCATAGAAAAACACGAAAAGAGCGACCTGGAAAGCTGCTTGTTCTAGTGCTCACATGGAGGCAACGCAATGAGGTAACATGTTCCATTCATGAACTGTACATAGTAGTACGTATCACAATGGCAACCGATTATTCAGATTTTTCTTGAACTACTTTGTCTTTTGGAGCTTTGATTGCCCAGGCTATTATTGGAGCTTTATGTGATTCCCCTCTTGAGATACTTTAAGATTGCTGATGCTGTGCAGTTTGTTAATTTTGAAACTGTACTGTGCTGAGGTACAAAAAGAGAATTGTCATATCTGCATTTGAGTACATACGAATAATTTGTAAGTACTTTCCTTGTTGACATTAATATTTTCACCAGGTCACAACATTGTTGATTGATGGAAAATGTAAATAAATATATTTATTTGCTTGCCAAATAATGCACAAATGTCGTCTTTTCTAGTGAGATATTCCCTGTTCACCAGACATAAATGTGGAAAAGTTAAAGGGGCACAATGATGGTAGAGTCTAGTATTGTTTTTTGCCACTTCACATATATTCATTTTTATTCGTGTGCACATGTAGGACTAGGAAGGTAGAGCATGCGCATAAAAAATAATTTCGTATGCAGCCACACATATGGTTCAGAAGATTAGATAGATAATAGATGTCCAAGCATATATAATTGTCCTTCATGTGCAATGGGTATGCTAATGCATTGTTTCCATGAAGCCTTTTTATATATTTTTTACAAATTCTTTTTTATAAATTACATAAGATCAAAACTCAAGTTACACGGCCCCTGTAAGACTGCCCTTTGCGAATGGTTTGGTAACGTGTCTCGAACTGTTAAGGTTGCTGTAATGCTGCAGACAGGTTGCAACTTACATCTTGCTTATCATGTCCTACATGATAAATATTAAATACAAAGTGATTTGCACAATAATTCCTGAGTACGGAATTAATTCCGAGGCTGGCCAGTGTTGTCACCCAGGACGACAAGTCACATAATTGCCTCTGACACTTTTACACACCATGGGGGCTGAGTTGTAAATTGAAACAACACACTACAGAAGGATAAGGTGCACCCACTAATTTGATTTCTAGGATCTATGCTATGCCCTAACTCTTCAGACCCAACATTTCTAAAAATACCATTTCTAAGTGGCAATATGTGCTCTGGTACTTCTTTTGCGTCTGCATAGTGTGCAACCACATGGCTTCTGGAGTTTTCGTGTGCATGTTTTTGTGCTACGGAGCTCATTACAAACAATATCCAGATGTTAGACATGAAATGCAGTAGTTTGTAGCGTGCCACACAAAGCGGCGTGACATGGGAGTGTGTGAGTCAAAGAAAGCTGCTGGAAAATGCACAGAATCCCACAAAAAGTTTAAAATGTGACTTGTATTTCGTTTTACGTCGCTCGTCGTTCCATACCATCGTCGACGGTGTTGCACATTGATAAATCGTACGTAAAACTTGTCCCATAGCAGTATGCGGTTTCTCAAATACATAGCACGATTTTTTCCTGCAAGAATAAAACGCTGTCGGCATTTCTTGCTAAAACGGCTGTCGAAACGTCAGTCTCTACAATGAGCAAGTGCTGTAAAGGGGCTAACGTAGACGCCACTTGATACAAATTGTACGTGCTCACAAAACACAAACGACGAATTCCAGTCACAACATCGCACAGAGGTTGGTTCACGAATGAGTTCGCAGCTGCTGCACTGTTTACTTATTGCGAAACCAGTGGAACCGGGCTGTCCGCCATCTTCAAGCACAGATACGTGAAGCCACGAAAAGCCGTAGCTGGAATCCACTCACAAGTACGAAGGCGCGTACACGTCACAATGCCCGTTCGGGTGCATCTATACGTCATAAAAATGGCTGCGCCCATGTGTGTTTCGCAATGAATTATCTATTTTTTTGACATGGTACTGTACCGAACTGGGAGAATGAAGGGGCATTTTGGGGAGAGCTGGATGTGGGCTTTCAGAATATCACAACCGTTTCGACTACTTGGGATATCGGCACAGCTGACCTCTAAGCATAGTGCTTGTGATTTAGTGCTTTGTTAGTGATTTCTTTTTCACAGTTTTCCGCTGTCTGTTCTAGGGGGGTGCCTTCTCAGGCACCCACGGTTTGAAGCTGCCTTCTTACCGTTTCCCTCTTTCTTCTCTCGCAGATGCAGCAACATCGTCGACAGTGGAGGACTCTGAAGCAGGGAAGGATAACGGACGTATTTTGGTTACCGTTTCCATTTTCGTTACTGCTATATTTTCGTTTCCGTTATCCGTTTCTGATACCGGCCTTTCAATTTC
Source organism: Ornithodoros turicata (assembly GCF_037126465.1). Taxonomy (NCBI): domain Eukaryota; kingdom Metazoa; phylum Arthropoda; class Arachnida; order Ixodida; family Argasidae; genus Ornithodoros; species Ornithodoros turicata. Next base: position 4,804,104 of record NC_088209.1, on the reverse strand, counting down.
GTTTCCGTTACGTTTCCGTTACTGTTTCCGGTAATGGATCGGCTGTTACAGAGCTGCGGGAGGACAGCCCGTCCGGCTCTCTTAGCACCCTGTTTTGCCCAAGCGCTGCTTCGGTGTCACGCGTACACACTACACAAGCCATTTTACGTCGTTGGGATGCGCACATCTTGCAAGATAAAAAAAAGACATATGTAGGAACATGTCTTCAGTCACTTGGAGTCCAGCAACTCAAGATGGGCGTAACCTTCATCCAATGTCGCATTCATAAGCGGACGATCTCAGTAGTAAATAATACTGCGATGGCCACGGTGAAATGAAAAAAAAAAAAAAAAAAAACAGAAAAGAAAAGTATAAAAAAAGTAACTAAAAATCGTAGACTGTTATCCTCGTGCTATGATTTATGGGGACTGAGACGAGGTAAGCGACGTATGCACCCTCGAGATCCAATATTGCGTTTTCTTTCCATGCTCTCGTGTAGTATTTTAGAGCCTTACAGGGAATGGACGGTCATCAAAAAAAAAAAAAAAGAAAAGAAAAGTCACTCAAATGTCATCGCTCAACAGGAATAACCATTACCCGAATTCAATAGCGGACGATAAATTCGTTTCCGTTTCTGTTTCCGGTAATGGAGGACCGTGGTATGAGTTTCCGTCTCCGTTATCGTTACCACCTCCAATTTCGGTAATATACCATTTCTGTTTCCGTTATCGTTACCGTTACCCTTCCCTGCTCTGAGGTCCCGTGCCTCTCCTGACCGTTCCGCCTCCCGCTCCGGCTCTCGTAGGGACCCTCGTCTCAGTTGCGGTCCTGCTCCGCAGTCACTCTGAGTCACTCTGAGTCACTCTGTGGCCACTTGGACTATAATTCACAACGGACAGCCCGTTTCCAGGGAATGGCGCTCGCGCTGGAACAACCAGCCTCGACCACTAAGGGGTGACGACTTGGTAAGGACACCAGCTCCATTCCTGGGTGACACTCTTGCCGAACGACACCCTATCGACACGCTTCAGCCACTGACGGCAGAAGAAAGAAGGCTTTTGTGCCCAGTCTGCTTGGTCCCCGAGGTGCACCGAACTACACATAGACGGGGCTCCCTCCACCAAGCCCGGACCGAGGCCGTCCGCGCCACGAATGATGTCAACGCTGCTCAGACTATCAGACTGCTTAGGTCAGAGTTGCTAGCCGATCCTGGGCTGCCATACGGTCCTGCTCCACCTCCTGATTCCTTATCTGTGATATTACCTATATACTACTACCTATACCTATCTGATTCCTTATCTGCCAGATATGCCGGCATCCCGTGCTATGAACTTGGGGGACGTGGACTTTCTCTTATTTAAGGCAGGTATCCTGGCCTTGTAGGTCATTCTTGGCCGGCGTAAAATCGCGGCAAGATGTGTTCGTTGCTCTGGTTGCTGGACTGTTTGAAGGTGAATAAACCTGGTATGTTCGTTTGAACCTGCTTTTGTGCTGCTTGTTCCTTCGCGCACGGAACGGACGGGCTGACGCCCCGAGGTTGTGGGAACGTAGGTTTCCACAAGTTTCAGTTGCTAGCATTCGTAATTATAAACAAGGCGTTCTCTTTTCACATCAACTAGCTTCCTTCGAATGACGCGAGCTGCATTTGACACTTTGCTGGGCTATGTTCGAGGCAGCATCGAACGGTGGGACATACGGTGGAGGAGAGAGATTCCTGCAAGTGAACGATTGGCGCTGACTTTCAGGCATGTTTCAGTTCTACAAATCAGCATAAAATATTTGGCAATGATCACAACCACGATGTGTATGACTAGTGTGATATTGTGGAGCAAGGCACCTAACGTGAAAATTACTCTCGCTGTTTCGTTGTTTATGTGCCGTGAAAACTCCAGTCATATCATCAGGATGTTTGGGACGTTGTGTAATTGGTTTTAGACACAGAAAAGACAGAGATGATGGTAAGGGAAGCATGCTGGTGTGAGGCACAATGCAGATATATAACCCTGAGTTTGGGGACAATAAGAGACTCAAAGCCAGTGCTGGTTCTAAGTTTCGCGTGCGTGGTTGTCTCTTGTCCCCAAACTCAAGGTTATATATCTACATAAAGACAGAGCATGACACTTGTCCCTTATCCTGTCAGAGCATATGAGATATGTCTTTTATGTAGGTTCCTCGCCAACGGAGACACTTTCCGAAGCACCTCGTTCAACTTCCTTGTAGGACGAACCACAGTTGGCAGGTCGTACTTGATGCGTGCGAAGCAATATGGAATTGCCTTCAAGGGGAGTACCTTGCTTTTCCCTCAACAACTGAAGAGTGGAGACAGGTAATATGAGTCAATTTATTGTACCATGCATGCATGTAGAAGATGATGATGCATGTAGAACCAGAGGTGGCACCCGCTGGTTCATCTTGCGCTGCATTGTGGTAGATGTGGGTGCAACCCGATTTTTCGAGACACTGTATTGTTGCCGTCTCATCTAATGCCTTGACTAGAGAAATAGTAGATGCCTATGCTATCAGTAAGATGGGCGTTAAGTGCGTCAGTCAGGCGTCGGTAACATTATCGGAGAGGGAGATTTTCCTCCTTGATAGCAGCGCATGGAGGCCACTTATCTCTGTTTGGGATGACCCTGATTGAGGCTGTTGCTTCCGTAGGTGGCGTCGCGATGTGCGCGATTGTGTCTTTTGGTCACATTAAAATTGAGTTGTGAGTTGCGCTGGTGTTGTCGTCTTCTGCTAGTCCGTGTCTTTGTGGGCTTTCTACCATGTCGTATGCTTACCAACTAGCCCAACGTTGTTTGTTATTGCTAATTATTCTGGCCATGCAGGTGCATAACGAGCACCCAAGAACACACTCACTCGGCGACGCTTGCCTCCTGTGATGATAGCAGAACGGCATCAGGCTGCACGAACGCCTCCTCATCTTCATACCTGGATAATCACACAACGTTTTACAAATGTTATTCCCCAGTGGTTGCCATGTAAATAGTTGGATTAGTGCTACTGCTCTTTTGTTTTGTTGTGGAATCTTGTCTCAACATTTAAGCATATTACGTTCGAGGTGTGTCAAAAAAGTAGTAAGACTGATTCTCATTTCTGTGAAAGGTGATGTGCAATACATTCACATATGAATCCTGCATGATGCGTTCTTGTTTTGCAAACCTGGGCAACATCCAAAATCTCCAACTCGCATCGAATTGAGAACTCCCACTGCTGTGCTAGTGCTGGGGCTGGAACAGCTTGATGCGGCAGAGGTACTCTATATATTTAGAGCATGAATATTTGTACATTGCAAAATTGTGAAATAAACTCTCTTGTGCATTTCCTATCTGCTCTGTCTAGGAAGGACAATTCTGTCTGCATATTAACATACCTGCTACGTTCCGGGATGTTTGTTGTGATGCTGAACCAAGTTCAGCAATGAGTTTCTGGATGAATGCATTTCTTAGCCTGTATAATCCCGTTGTGCACTACACAAACCCGTCAGCAGTGTCGTTTTCTTTTCTGTGTTTACAGTTGTGTATCTCTTACCTTTGAGGGATACTACCTGAAACTGCAATTAAGCCTTTCACTAAATCTTAATCCTCCCAGCTTGGTGCTCCAGCACCGCTTCTTTGATGCTTAACACAACGACCTTTTAAGTTCTTTCATTTCCTTTCACACTCCTTTCCTACAACATTTTCGTTTTTAACTTTATCATCTGAAACCAGCCACACAGAACAATTTTTCTTACTTCCCGTTAATGCCAAATTTTAGTCCGATTTCGGACCAAATACTCCTCTTTTGCACCGTATCCTTGTACGTTGGCAGTGATTTATCGTACAAGCACGGGTATGATCTGATTTCTGCTATAAAATCGCCCGTTGGAAAGCGTTCACTTCGCTACGCCATGCAGACAGCGTCGTCAACATGGAGGACGTGCTCGTCAATGTGCTCCAGACCACAAGGGAGACCGGAACGAAAACAGTGTGACGCGACATCCGCCAACGTCTGATTGGCAGATAATGTGCGGATGCCGCTAAAAATCGTGCACTGCGCGATCGCCAATAAGCGGCAAGCGGAGGTGGCTTCTCCCGCACAGCGGCAAGAGTTTACCGCGCCGCGTTCGCATTTCCGCGCAGATTCTCCGCATGTGGGTACGCGGCCTTACATAATTAAGCCGCGTACCCACATGCGGAGAATGTGCGCGGAAACGCTAGCGCGGCGCGGGGCTGCCGCTTTTCGTCGACCGCGCTGTGCACGCTTTTTCGCGGATTCCGCACGTGCTCAACAACCAATCAGGAGATCAACGGAAGTTGCGTCATGTTCTTGTTTTCTTCCGGCCTCCCGTCGGGAGAGCATTGGGCGCGTTAGGTTCGTGCTGCGGGAACGTTCCCTCTTTCAGGGGATCACTTAACACCTCCAAAGTGACTTCCGGTGCACGTTCCCGGGTGCACCCTGGGCACCCCTTCTTCGCAGCCGGAGAACTCTGGGAAAGAGCGAGGCCAGTTCCGGAGCGTGACGCATGTTCCGGTGTACTGAATTTCGAAATGCCGCAAGCGTTGCAACACGTTGCAACCGCTCGTGCTCTTTGTGTTTTCGGAATCATCGGATGTCGGTGGTAAATAGTGATACGATTACAGAGGACTGCTATGGTCTACTGCTGTGTTTACTTAAAAGCAGACGACAGAAGAAAGCTCGATAGGTGGCGCGCGCTCAGCGGCTCCGGCGCTCGGCCTCCGGATAGCCTCACAAACGCAATATGCACAAAGGACACCAAGGATACGTTCCCCTGAGAACAGAGCCGGTGCTGGGGGTGTGCGGTGCCTGAGGCAAAGGCACATCGAGGGGCCTGTTTCACACGATTAAGTGCATACTTGATATTTAAAAAAAAGAATCCCTGGTTAAGGGCTTCGTGCGCGGGGCCTATGCAAGTGCGGGGACTAAGCCGGTCGCCTTACTCGCCCCCCCCCCCCCCACACCTATCGCCGGCCCTGCATGAGAACCCGGGTTATGGCGCTCGGGAGCCTGCCTAACGCGCCCATTGACGGCGTTGTAGTCTGTCGCAGCGGGTTTCACGTTTTTCAAACGGCGAATTTAGAAAAGAAATAAAATATCATTGCTGCCCACAGTATAAAGCATCGCATTAAAATTACTTTTTGGTTCGGCATTGGAATAAAATTTGGGAGTGCAGGCAAGTGAAGTGTAAGATGTTGACTGGGGAGGGGGGGGGGGTAGGATGAGGCACGGGGCATGACACGACATTTTTTGGCCGACGCCGCCTGTCTCAGTGACTCGTTGCTCCATGCGCATGAAACCTTACTCATATGTGGCTCTGCATGTCCGCTTTATTGCACGTGAGAATTGTCAGGATTGCTGTTTGCGTTTAAGAGAAAAACAATCGGTTAAATACTTCCGCCTGGAGTGTAACGACAGGCAAAAAAAGGTGCGATTTTCTGCAGTACTTTTTCTGTCATCTGTGCAGAAGCGTTTCGGAAGCTTATTTTGTCAATGTAAGTTCCATCCTATTTCTTTATTCGTTAATTGATCTAGATATATGCAAGTATGGGCCCTGGTTATCCGGTGTTCGAGAGAAAAAAATAATTCATCCGATAATTCATAATAATGATGTGCACGGGCAAGACGCGACAATTCAATGTAATTTAAGTTTAATGCAATTTCAATGTAATGTAATATAGATTTAATGCAATTTAAATTTAATGTAATTTAGAAACCGATAAGCCAACTATTAGGATGCTTTATGCGTGTTCATCAGAGATTTCTGTTTTGCATATTGCCTAGGATTTTCGAGCAAAGCATAAACGCACACAAAAGCGAGCGACCAGCGACACATCAGACTGGCGGTGTCGTGTTTGCAAAGAACGGCAGTTCAAAATAGAAGTACCGTTCCTGTGTGGTTTTAGGGCATATCATGTGGGCGGTGGGCTCAAGGGAGTTGCGTAGGGACGTACGGGCTTTACTTTGCCTGCTTGGATCGCAAAGACCAATTTGTATAGCTCATTATCACGGCGTGTCTCATCTTGCTCCACGCGATGTCTGGGGCAAGATGAGACAATCCGCATTTTTGAATTTCTTGTTCTGCGCTTATTTTAGATCGGTTAAGTCCATTCTCCATTTACGGGTCAGAAGTTCTAGAACCCTGAGAATATGTCTACTGCTAGTTTTTTTTCTTGAAAAACACGAAAAATAAAAATTTCATATTCAATTGCAGATTTCTGTCTCATCTTGCCCCACCTTACCCTACTTACTTGTCACTGCATTGCAAGCAGGCCTGGGCCATCGTTTTAGGACTCCTAGGTTTTAGGTTTAAATTTTATGTTGTTAGGTTTAGGGCGTACGCTAGAGCTAGTTTTGTCCGAGCAGTTTTGCTATTTATCTGTAGAAATGCACTGTTGGAGCGGGTAGAATGCGGGTGTGCACACAGCACACGCAGTGGGGGCGGTGCGATTTTTTTACCGCTTTCACCTTTAAGGGCCCGTACCAAAACACTGTAATAACAGGGGGTGGTGGTGAAAGGCCTCGCAGAGGTGGGCGACGTTACGGGAATGTGCGTCCTGGGCCGACTTGTAGGGGAACTGTCCCGACATATGTCTGAAAGCGTCTGTGGAACAACCCCAGACAGCACAGCCGGCACCGGGATTCGAACCCGGGTACCTCCCAGTCTCGAACTGTGAGGTAACCGCAGAACTTGACCGCATTCCAAGCTCTGCGCCAATCAATGTCACGAATGGTAGGGTTAGCACTTAAGATTCAGAGCACGCCTTTTTTGTGTCACTTATTATATAGCCTGTTTACAGCAGAGTTATCTGGGCGCCGCCATCTTAGCGCACGTGAGCTTGCGCGCCATCGCTTGCCTTTTCATTCGGCTGCCTGTTGGCACGGCGCACGCAGTATTGTGTTGCAACCCAGGGCCGCTTCCCCCATTTTAAGCTTTTTGCAATGAATTCGGGATGGAAGGATGACACGAAGCTTTGACCGAATCTTCAACGGTCAGGTGTGTGGCTATAATAATCTAAGTTGATTTGCTTGATTTAGAGCGATATTTCTGTTCTCGTGCGTCCCACATGATCGGTCCCACGACGCTCGAGTTACTACACTTTTCGGCGTTTTTGTTTTGCTGCACATACCTTACGTTGTGGGTACGTTCATAATGTAATAGCATAAGATCGTAATTTCTTGCTTTTTAGTGCAGGAGGTCCCAGGTGAAACATTTTTGCAGTTATAAGTGGTTTATGAAACGATTTCCACTTGAAACCACTTTGTACGTAAGTGGTTTAAAGTAGAAATTGCTTCATAAACCATTTGGAACTGCAGACATTTTTCACCTGGGTTGTCGTACAGCTACCTGAGGAAGATGTGCATGCAAGGGCTGTTATGTTTTCGTTATGAAGCAGCATTCTTTTATTGATGGGTTCAGATATACAACTACATGATCAACGAGCTAGAGGGAGACGGAAATCCTGCGCTGAACTACAGAGGGCTTGCAGAGGGAACGAAGCTGTTTGACAGTGGCCATGTCGGTGTAGTATTTTGCCAGTGTAACGATGGTGTATGCATTTTAAGGGCCAACACCAGGTCGACACACACACAGTGAGCAGAGACTCGCTTCGGGCCCACTTTGGTGGCAACATGCACATGTAAAGCGGGTTTGAGCAGTCAATTCTGTACACTACTCATCAAGGTTGTGGAGGCGACAAACAAGGGGCTCACGAGCGCTTCGTGCACTGACAAGGCATGTACATAGAACTGTTCAACTGCAAGGAACGTGACCCCTGCTACTATGGAGGAAGTTTATTCTTACAAGCAGCAGCCGACGCCTACAGCAGATTTTGGAGCTCACACAGAAATGCTGCGCCACATTGAGGGCTGCATTACTCATCTTCGCTCACATTCCCGGTTTGAAATCCTTCCTCTGAAGATTCGATACCCACTGTTGTCGGATGAGATTGTTTTTCTCTTCCTGTGGGATCCTGGGGATTGCCAAAGGCCCCTAACACTGGCAATCTTTGTATAGCGGCGGCTCGTGACCCCTCTAGACCTGTAGCTCAGACCTGTAGCACAGCGAGCGGCAAAAAGGTCGGAAGCACTCACATAGGCAAAGGCACAGAGACACTCGCAGAAGGCAAGCAATGGCGTGGGTACTGTGACGCCATCTATTAGCGTCTGAAGGAACTGGGTGCTGTAAACGGTCTATAGTATCCAAATTGACAAAAAAAGACATACGCGAGAGCTCTGAAAGTACAAAAGAAAGAAAATGAAAATTCTGAAAGAAAGAAAATGTACTGGTATTTGTGTTTTATGCGATGTATGACCCACATTTTCTTTTTGACCAGCTATGCCAGTGTGAGAGCTCCTACCCCAGACTAGCTAATTCCTCCTCTTTGTCCTCCATGCGGTCACATACATGTTACACTACAAGGAAGCTAGCTGGTACTATCAGATCCAAACAGTTGACTTAACATGAACACAATCACATAGCAGAGTGAATAACAACCACCTTTATTGACATATCTTGGTTGGTCGATGGCGACCGAAGGTGGCATATTTCTTTCCTCTAAATTTTTTTTATTGGTTTGTTCCAGCTAAAAGCAGAAGCCATACACTGAGCAGCAGGGCATAATAAAACCCTCCATAAGCATCACTTTGCCTCTTTGGCTTTGACAAGCATGGCTTTGCCTCCACAAGCATGACTTTGACATAAATGCTTTGTGCCGTGATGAAGGGTACTATGACTGTGTTTGCAGTACCATTTAAAACGTTGGCACTTATAGGGCTAGATTGCAGCCCCCTATTGCGTGCAGATATTCTGATGCCTGCAGAGCTGTAAGCTGTTCTTCCGTGTGAAAGAAAGCTTGAAGACTGCATACGTTGGGGCTCACTGCCAAAGCCATACCGTTGGAGAAGAAATTACTGGACATAAAGCAGAGTGAGGCATGCTCCACCCAGGCCACAAGGAGGAACTATTACTTTGAGCCACTTTCTGTTAACGCAGCAAAAACACCTATTTCCACTGAAAGAAAGACTGTGGGCTTTTTTTCTGTTGTGGTTGAAGGGCACACGAGATCATAATAAATTGTTTCAAAAGCTGTTATGTCGCATTCTGACATGATCTGAGCCAATATGGTCAGCTGATGCAATAAGATCTACAGGAAAGACATGCCAGCAGATTCTGAAGATGCTATAGGAGAGGGTCTGTCCTTGAAAGGATGAGATTTGTTGACTTTCCAGATGACTTCAGGTATGTGAAAACAATCATAAATGTTGACAAAGCTGTTATGAAGCAGCGACTGCAATTAATCTGTAGAACTGGGCAGAACAGGATAATGCTAAATTTGTTCAAAGTGTGCTATAGCGTCGTACAGAGGAGATATGAATCAGCTGACGAAACATTTTTCTTGCGTAAGAACAAATACACCTGTAGGTTCTCAAAATGGAAAAGCAGAGTGTCGGTGTTCGCAGGAGACAGCCATTTCAGGCAGGCATCTTCTCTTTTTTTTTTTTTGCTTCCTAGATGACCTCAAGTGACGAACAAGCTGCAGCACATATTGGTGACAATTTTTTTTTTTTTTACAGAAAAATAAGCCTGCTGATTTTCAATATGTTATAGGAGAGGACTGGTTATACAAATAAGGGAAGATTTCTTTTAGACGACCTATATGTGAATATACTATCTGAAAAAAAAAAGTAATTTTTGGCAAGTGCTTGATATTCTCAAACGCTTGGTTAAACAATGAGTATAGATTAGTTTGATATTTTTATGTGAAGCTAATCCCCATGGAGCAGTTTACAAGCATAAATAATCTGGGGCTCCTTCGAGAATGCTAATTTGCCAGAAATTTATAGTAAACTTGACCCAAAATGTGCTCCGTTCTTGAGTTCTCACCACGTCACCAGATTTATCCTCGTTCTACATGCCCTTTGGGATGGCAGACCCGTGCTTCCCCTCTAACACCAGGCAAGGAAAGCGAACAAATGATGTATATGTAGATGTCAGAAGGAAGCTCGTAAGGGACAACTTCATATTTCGGCACAGGTTAATGCGCCCCCATTGTTCAAGAAAACAAAATGATGATGTACATTCTATATATGCATCGTCTACAAAATGCACACCATTTTTTTCAGTGTCTATTTCTCTGGCTTGCTTTTTCTGGAATAGCCCAGATTGACAGTTACACAAGCAGATGTATGTCAACATTGAAAAGAAAAAAGGTATTTTAAAATGCCTCACTATGTCTCACTCAATTTACTTTTTATTGCCAAAATCCACGAGAATGACCGTCATCACATTAACAAGTTTGAACTGTATGCCGGTCAATGGCATTTGTTCTTATTGGGTTTTTGCCACCTCCTCATGTGAATGTCGAGTAAAGTAAGTTTAACTGCGTAAATTTTTGGGAGCTTAAGTCGGAAATTTGCTTAGTGAAGGTCACTTTTTTACCCCACCAATGTGAAGAGCGTGTCTAATTTAGTCAAATTAGTGATAATTGACAGCGATATTCAGGAGCTATCCCATCGGATAAAATAGCCGAACATCATGCTCTACGGAGGTCGCGCAGAATGGCGCACGATGAATTTTTCAGCGCAATCTTTGTCAGTCCGACGAAAGGAGGTTGGAAACCCAGCCCTCCCCGACATCGCAGAAAGAGATAAAACAGGCAAGGCTTATCACGTCCGACTTTCGCTGGAATAATGCTTTCCCTCTCCCAATTTTAGGAACTGTTACTTTGTCTACTATCTCTCTGTGGGCTGGCTTCGGAACCTCCTTTCGCCGCACTGAGAGCGATCGCGCTCAAAAAGTCATCGCGCGCTATGGTCCGGTGATCCGAAAAGCATGATATTCGGCTATTTTTTCCGATGGGATAGCTCGTGAATATCACTGTGAATTATCATGAATTTGAGTGAATTCGGCACGCTGTTCATATTGGTGGGGTAAAAAAGTGACCGTTACTCGGCAAATTTCCGAGTTCAGTTCGCAAATATTTACATAATTAAACTTTGAGTACATGACATTCACATTAGGAGGTGGCAAAAACCTAATAAGAACAAATGCTGTTGACCGCATGATTCTAGGTGGCGTAGTTTTTTTATTATTATAATTCAATGACACGTTTTCTGGGACACCCTGTATACAGATCTGGTACCGTGAAGACCACCACCCCAAATGTGGTTGCCACGGTTTCGGTTTCGGCCATTTGCATGTCAAAATTCAGGGATGGATATTTTAATACACGTGTGTGTTTCAAAATTTTTAAACGCGGTGTGGATTTTAACTAGGGCAGTCTCCCATATCGGTATCTGGCTTTTGTTGAAGACGTCCCAATTAAAGAGTTAATTAATGAATTTCATTAATTAGTCATCCTTATAAGTCATTATAGTCTTTCTTGGAAAATATACGCACCTGACCGTAGAACTCAACTGTGAAAATGACGTGCTCTCGTGGCTTGTTTTATAAAAAATTGTCCAAGCTGAAACGCACACACACACAAAATAGGCGGGAACGTGCCACAAATGCATACTTCGTGGTCGTAGCCCTTTTTAATACAGAATTTTTAAAATAAAACAACTATAGGACTACCTGTACATGAGTTTCGCATTTACGGTATGCGAGTGGAGGTAAACCTTATCTGCAAGGTATTTCGACATTCTAATTTCCATAATTCACTAAGATGTATTTTTTTTTTTATGAAGCTGTTTTTCTTTCTTTCGAAAAACAGAAAGAGCAGAATTGCTGGCAGTCTTCCTTCATGTTCGTTTTAGATATGAGATGAATCCTTCATCTGCGTGCTTCAAATTATTATCCAGAGAGGTGACATTCGTTTGTAGTGCACCGTTTCAGGTTTTCCATTACTGAGGTACCTCGGTCGCAGTATTCTACTTCCCTTATCCGTAAGGGCGTCGGAAGTCCTTCACGGCAAGAAGGAGCGAGCCTTAACCTAATCTAACCCAACCTACCCTAACCTAACCTGAAGGAGAGCACTGCGGGACATGGAGTTAGAGATTGAGAAGTGCGGCATATATACAAAAATAGGATCCCCTAGCAATGACTCGTCCAAGTGATCTGATGACGGTGGACGTTATAATGCAGATGGGGAAGGCCATCTCGCGTTATGATTACCTTGAGGAGAAAAACTCGCACTAGAGCAGCAGAAACTGAAGGGGCAGAGCCACCGTGAAAACTCGAGGAGCGGTGGACTGTTCCGCCTGCCCCCACATTCCGATTTATACCGAAACTAAACAGGAGCAGCTTTCCAAGCTAGGGCTCCGGAACGAACCGACAACAGTAAAAACGATAAAGAAAAATAAGAAAGAAACGAGAGGAAGGAAGCAGCAAAAAAGGTACATTCGCTGGAACCGCAACGGGACGAAAACCATTGCAAGCACGTTTTTCTTGTGCCGGCCATCGGCATTTAGCAGCCTTTCTGAACCCTGATGTGGATTACAGGCCCAAATAATGACAAATGAGCAAGCAAGCATCCTCGCTGCTCACTTTTTGGTGTTTTACGTCGTTTGAAGTGCAAATTGTTGCGCCCACCACTAGCGCCACATTCGCGTTCACCTAAAATTGCTCCTCTGTTGAACTGTCCTTGTCGGCTCGCATGACCGTGCCCATGAAATCGGCAATCAGCTGTTCTCGTTTTCTGGAGTGTACACCAAACTGTTTATAGTTCAAGGTACAGGTACTTAATCCGAGTGGAAAACCTCGGCGGTCTTCCTGTGGATTCGTGGGTGCATCAACGAAGATGGGCATAGCTTTCGGAATGGCTGTGTGTGCGACAGCTGATATCTTTCCTCGCCTGTGCATGTGTGCGCCCTGACACATATACAATAATATAAATGTTATACTACTGTGCGTAAGTGACGTATGCTGTAGGTTTGGGGGTCTCGTCATGATACAGTGAGAAATAATGCGACGGACCTGGGGAGGGGGGGGGACGGAAAGAACGTTACCTCGGTTCCCGAGTGTTTGTGCGCTGAACTGAACTTCTATTTTTTTAAAACAACTTCAATATATTGCAGTTGTAGCAAGAGAGTTTCTTTGGTATTGTCGCATATTGCGTTCACTTAATCTGCTTTCTCTTTTCGCCAAGTGGTGTAACCCCCGCTTTGACTATTGCGGCCTCCCTAAGGTTTATGTGTCAGTTTTGGAAACACTGATATTGTATGTGACACATTGTAGTGTACTGCAGCCAGCTTCAGTGTTTGACTGATAATTTGCACGGTTACTTCTTTAATATTATTTGGATAACTTTTATCTGATACTGTACCATTAAATAGGATAGGAATCCATTATGGTTTAGAATTATTTTTCCTTTGCGATGTTCCCACACTAATCTTGGTGACAAGTTGTCTCTCATTAAATTCCTTTTGAGTTGTACTTCACACTGCTTACAGCATAATGTGAGAATGAGAAAATGTATGCTTCGCATGTTCTCAGCATCCTCTACAGCAACTGCTCTTGGGCTTAAAATCCGGGAAACTACACACGGAAAAAACAAACAAAAACAAATGTAGAACAGACGGCACAGCAAAAAGCACACGACAAAATGATTGGGATTGTGTTATGCTGTAAAATTTTGTGTGTGTGTGTCTCTCTGGTTCTGCATTTTTGTGAACATGTGCCATATTGCCGGCACCCTTGCCCTCTTGTCACAAAAACAGCCTCAGACATAAAAATGTAGACAAAAAAGCAGAGAACTCCAACTTAACATAACAAGAGAGAACAAAGATGGGGACACAGGAAGCTTCTAGAGTCTTGGCACATACGCGGTGACCCCTCGGTTTGTAAGAAAAACCGTGGCCCCTCCCCGAACAATACTCCCATCTCCTTAAATAGCGACCGGTTGTGCAATCTCTCATTCAGTTTGGCACTGATGATGTCCGTCGCATGACGGACGAAACGTTTGAGTAAACTTTGTTATTTTGTCATGTTAAGTCGGAGTTCTCTACTTTTTTGTCTAGTTATGTCGTCTCCCGGCTTTTGGAGTACTTTTGCATAAAGATGCAGGCTGTGAGAGGCACATAAACACTGCTTACATTGCTAACCTGTCTATGACAAGACATGTGAAAGGATTGCGAAATTAAAATTCAATAATACAAAAATGATTCTGAAATACATAATTCCAATAGAAGGGAGAGTAAACATTGGAATAACAGGTAAATGTAAAGCACTGAAGTGTTGGCATTCTTCTGATGTATATGATATACTGCTCTATTTAACCCATGACATATATGTTGTCAAACATTAAGTTCTTCCATTCAACATCATGGTGCTATACCTATTCCATCTAAGCGACTCGTCTTTACACGGACACGTGGCACATCATTTTGGCACAAAGATTTGATATATCTGCTTGTTGTTGATATATCAATCAAATACTGTGCCAAAATTGTGTTACCTACATGACATGCTGCATCTACTGAGATATGTTACGGGAGAAATACTCCTGAAGCGATTAAAGGAAGTGCATACGAGTACATATGCTTTGCAAACGAGTTCCAAAGTATAATTATGTTCGTGTTGAATTGTCAAAGCGTTAGTCATCTCATAACAAAGTGATGAAAGAAACTAGTGAGAAATGCAATGCCGCAAGCACTGTTACATTGCCATGTTCACAATGGGCAATGACGCGTTTCATTTTCCGCACCGCGGACCGACTATGCTCAATGAGTGGTTTGCAGTGTTTATGACTGATGTTTAGGCCATGGCAACTACCGATGAACTTTGCAGATTGTGCAATGATCTTTTGTGAACAAGACAAACCTCAATATATTCCCATGTAATTTTGATCCTACAATTAATTGAGTTGAGGGTTTCAGGTATTTAGGTGTGCACCTCTTTTCTGATATTTAGTGGAAATCACACAGTAATTACGCATCCTCTAAGCCTCTTAAAAAATTGTCTTCTTGAAGTGGACACGAAAACTACCTTTCGCAGACAGTACACTGCTCGCAAACAAAACCCATGTACAAAGTGCCTTGGAAACGGTACAAATGACATCATACTGTTCATCATAAAAACAAATGACATCATACTGTTCAACAGAGCCACCAATTTGGTACAATTGAGCTACGCTCAAAGCTAGGGGGGACGAGTTCGCGTCTAAAAGGCACGATCTTGAGGGGATTACGGTGGTCTCTGAAAGAGCACGCGACTTTCGGTCCTACTTTTCTTTCAAGAGGAGGCAGCGAACAAGTGCCCATTCGTGGAACCCAGCCCTCCCCTTCCGATTTGTTTCGGTATCAGTCTGTCTACCAACGTCATGATGACATTTATATTCTGTTGAGTTTCTTACATGCTGTCCGGGACGTGTATGTATAGGTAAGTATGCAAAGAATTTTTTTTTTATTATTAGCCTTTTTTGTAGTTTGAATCCCTTGAAAAACCATTGCACAGCACCAGAACACAAAGGCTACATAATGACCCAGTTTCACCAACCTTTTCAGCATCTGAACTAAGATGAACGGTCATTAAACTATCTGCTTCACTAAAGGAGTTATTATTACTGAAATATTCACCACATCACCGATAGAAAAAAAGAAGTGTCTGTTAAGTTCAAGAGTTGGCAACCCTTGATCTTGGTTCAGTTAACCAGAGTTGGTGAAACCACTCTGGTTAACTCACCGAAACATTCATCACATCACAAACCAAAGTTTGTAAAAAGAATTGAGTGCTAGCATGAAGTTTTGGCAATTGTGAGTAGCATTTTAACTGCTGCTTATGTAGCTGCAGCATAATTACGAGTGATTCAGAAAAAGTAGTACAAAATTTGAGGGTACTCTACTCTATCTTCCTCTGCATGGTACTAAAAACTGTGATGATTCCAAGTGCTCATCGTCTTGGCCCAGATTCTGTAGCAGATTTATCAGCCATTTGTGTTCCTATTTGTGGTACTGTGGCAAACTAGCCACTCCACCCACATACCGGCATTCCTAGGCTACACATAACATGTAGTTGAAGTGTATACGAAGAGCGGAGTCAAGTCCTGTAGATCACATAAACAAAATACAGAAACCGACACTGAATATTTTTGTTTATGTTTAATTTGTACAAGCTTTCGCGTGGAGGTCCACGCGAAAGCTTCTACAAATTCTTAAACAAAAATCTTCAGTGTCGGTTTCTGTATTTTGTTTACATAACACGTCGTTATAACAGTGGTTTAAACCACCTCGCAGAAGTTGCAGATGTTGTCCATGAACTTTGTTTTGAGAAGGACAGGGAATTTCATTTCCTGGGGGTTGGGGCGATACTCTACCACATAGCTGCTTGTGGTGTGAGGAAGGAAATAATGTCCCATGGAGTCCAAAATTGCTAACAGACCTTTGAGGGCAGGCATTCGTGGGCTCGATTTAGCGATAGGCCAAACAATTTTAGAGAGAGGGGCAGGAGTTCAGATTATTGAGAGATCTGAAAATGGCAGTTTATTTATTTATTTATTTATTTGAGTACCCTCAGGGCTTTACAGCATTAAAGAGGGGAGCAGGATTATACAAAGCTGGTAAACACTAGTGGAACAGAAACAAGTTCAATAAAAGAAAAAAAAAAGGAGAAAAAAAGAATTAACAATAATACTGAATGAACAAATATCACCACTACTCTACTGGAAACCCGGTATGCAGGTTATGTTACATTTAAGTGATCAAATAGCGATTTTCTAAACTGTGCGCTATCAGTGATGGAGGTGATATGACTAGGAAGATGGTTCCATTGTTGTGATGTCTTTGGTACAAATGAGTCAAAATAGGTTTTCTTAGCGCAAAAGGGGACGCCGACCTTTTGTCGATGATCCACTCTCGATGATGTGTACGATGGACTTGTAAGTAATAAACGTTTTAAAGCTTGATTGTGGTAATATATTTTGTGGAACAAGCACAGACCAGCTGTTTGACGGCGATGTGATAAGGGGGATAGATTAAGAGTTGACTTCATCAGGGTCACACTGGCTGTGCGAGTATAGTTACCGAGAATAAAACGAGCAGCACGGCTTTGCAGTCTTTCCAGTTGATCAATGAGCGATGATTGTCCAGGGTCCCACACAGAGGCGGCATATTCCAGTTTCGGAAGTACTAATGTTCGATAAAGTGTGAGTTTTATATTAATTGGTGCGAGGCTGAAATTACGTCTAATGTAGCCCAAAGTGCGTGTGGCGTTATTAGTAATGTATTCGATGTGGTGGCCCCATGACAGGTTAGTTGTTACATACACGCCTAAGTATTTGTAAGAGGAAACCCTTTCTACTTCGATGTTATCGATTGTGTACGACGGACAAGTGTTGTTACTACGAGCCACCCTGAGGTGCTTACATTTTTCTAAATTTATTTCCATGTGCCAAGTAGAACACCAGCTTGATAATTTACCAAGTTTGGAAAGCTTGGTAGTGTGGGCAATGACACAGAATATACTCTGGGTCTTCTACAGCACTGCAGTGACAGTATCTGAGAGAGTCAACTTGCCTCAGGTGGTAATGACACTGAGCTGTAAATGCCCCATTGAGTCACAGTCCATGAGTCAGAGTGCACCATCTTGGCGAGAAGTGTTTTGTGGCATTCAAAAACCAAGCTCTGGGTCAACATTGCTCAGTATAGACGGGAGGAAAATGTCAGTTGGCCATTGACAGGAAGACTATTTATACAATCCATTGATGTGTTGGTGAACGAGATCTGCTGTCTACACGACTAGTAACAGTCCTTTGCTATCTTTCACTGTGATTTAATTAAACACCTCCCTCATGTGACGGTGTTCCCGGCAGTGGCGTATCTAGGGTGTGGCAGGTGTGGACAGGTGCCATGGGCCCCAGGTGAACAGGGGCGCCATTATGTGGTCGGGTGTGAATGGGCCAGATCGGGCACTCAACCTGGCACATTCATAAATGATCTAAAGCACCCGCCATAGAGAGGTTGTAGTGTGAAACCTAGTGCGGACCACACGAAAACGCATCCCCAAGGACATCATGTTAACCATGTTGCCATGGGCGGAGGTAGCTCTAGATACGCCACTGGTTCCCGGCACAGTTTTACCTTGCTGAACCACTTTTCGCGGCTCTTATCAAACGTAACATTAGCGGTTCTTCGTAGGCTGAGGCCGAGGAAAGCAAGAGACGTTTACATGATGTTTACGTGATTACAGTCGTGATAAATGGTCGACACAGCAGTTTTGCGGTACGTTTTATATGTTGCTCATCCTGGACATTTTTCGCTACCCGATTTCCTGTCCAAAACAGCTACGACTGCATCAATGTCACTTCACCCATGAATTCCTTCATGAGTTGCCGCGCGTGTTAGCCCACCAAGTCGTTACACGTCTGAAAAATACCTGACGAAATCGGCAGAAGAAATATATGATTTATTAGAGCTTGCAGTGATTATCCTTTTTATGCAGCACATCCCCCAACACCATACGGCTCCGTCGTTACTCCATTTTCTCAAATAGCCTCGTCCCCAATGGTAGCCGAACGGCCGAACCGCTGAAGCGTTGTATTCCTAGTATTCATACGCGTAGTTATTTACGCCTGTTACTAAATTAATTAATGAATAATTGAGAGATACATGATGAATACGACACAGAATTGCATAAAGACTCGTTATTCTGGAGTGTGACCTTCTTAAACGCTGATTTTCTCATGTAAAACCAAGCTTAACACTGGACTGCATAGACCCATTGTGATTTATTTTGACAGCTTGAATTTCAAAGGAGTGGAATTTGAAGGGTGGATTTCTTAGCGTGGATTTCAAAAGTTTTATTATTAAGAGTGGGTAACAGGGTACACCCGATGCTCGCGAGGTGCAATGTAACACTTCTCGCCATCTTTCACCCTTCTGGGATGACCGTGCTAAACAGAGAGCTAACAGATTTTCAATTCTCTTACCTGGGACTGCACGCGCACGATACACTGATGAATTAATATACGTAGTATATTAATTCATCCCCATACATTTGATGGGGAGTAATGGGCGAAAAGATGCTGCGAAACAGGAGATCGCGAGAGCCGGCCCTAATCTTTAGTGGAGACCCGTGAGAGGAGGCACGTAATATACTTTTTAGCGCCTTTTCTCAGGTATTGGCGCAGTCGCCAGGAGGCCGCATGCAGTGTCGTTTGGCGGGAATTTCTCGTTCAGTCGCCTGATAAAAACCATTTACTGATGCACCGCCGCAGTAAGGCAACGCCTTCTTCCGCCTTTCTCTCGTGGGATAGAGATAAAGCTCCGCTTGGAACAGGCGGCTTGTCATTAACGCCCAAGGAGAACTGCTGTCTTCGACACCCGCGTTATATCCTGTTCTTGTTGAACGAGACCCTCTATAAGGTCCTTGTGATAAGATTGCGTACGAGAGCTTGTGGTCGCACCTTGCTGTTATCTCGGTAACAGACCTTTGTATAGACTGAAGGTCCTGTTGTGGACGAGTGTCCAGACGTTGGTGTGTTGGTAAAACTTTGAGGTCAGGGAGGTTATCGAGCTACGTATGGGCTTCTGAAGGGGGTACTTGTATCTTTTAGCGTGCTTGAGAAAGCGAATATGTGTGTGCAAGGGATGCACTAGTTAGCAAACACCTGGAGAAAACGCGCTTCCTTTGATGTCACCCTCGGTCGTAAATTAAAACACGTAAGCTACAGCTGCAGGAGCTATGGTGGGTAAACGGATCCACTCTCGGTGCATCATTAGGAAACACGAGTCTCGACGAAGGTCGTCAACATGGAAGCGTCAACATCTTCCCCGAAATAATCACGTCGAGCTAAAAATGAGCGCACTCTATCTTATCAGGCATCCATGAACGGAACGCAGACATCTCAAGTACGTGCGCCGCTCTCGCATTCTCAAATATATAATCTCCGACATGCGCCTCAACGGTGGATACTCGTCAGCATGATCCTCGTGTGGGTACTGGTGTCCTGTCTAAATGACAGTTGCACGGGCGGCATTCCCGCGGTGCCGGTCAACCCGAGCGACACGGAAGTGAGGACGTACCTCGGCGACTGTCTGCCGGGCACCGAGATCAGAACGATGTGCCAGAACTGCGCCAGGATGGTGAAGACCTCGAGGGCTTACGGAATGTGCTGCCGCGACGAAGCCGGAAATAGTACAGAGTCTGTGCGCGATTTTTGCCGAAGATTTCTTCACCATACCGTTGGGAGTAGCGACAGCCGTTTGGAGAGACCCATCAACAAGACGCTGCGTCCCGTAGGGTAATTCGTACCTGGATGCTTCTGTACCTGGTGTGGACATTGGGATGTTTCTGCTTGATGCTCACGAAGGCCTTGGTATCTAAACGGCGTCCATTGCAATTGCACGAATAATTCTTTTGCGCTCTTTGTGTCTTAGTTCCGTGGAACCTACAATGTATGTCGTGAAAAACTGAGCTTGGGGCGGGGGTAGGGGACATGTGGGTAGGCGACACAGACACAGTCTAAGCTGTTTGTGTATCGTCTATTCTCTCAACTGCACAAGCAGAAGCATTCACCGTCGTGGAGTGTATATCCGCCGGCTTGCCTGCGTCTATGCTATTTTACCTGTCTCGTGGAATGGACAGATTTTTGTGTGAGCAATGCATACGGAACGATTAACTGCCAAAAGAACAGTTGGTGTCAGCCACCGTCGTTGTGATTCTTCCATGAAGTCCACCTTATTCTATGTTGGTTTCATGTGAGTGGGGTGTTATTTGAAGCAGGGAAATATCAAACATCAGACATTACAGTTAGGATTTAACATTTTCGGGTTAACTGTCATTTCACAACATGCGGGCTACAGGCAGAGTTCTATTTATGGTACGTGGCTCTGGGTGAAATGGGACGTTGCATATGGCTTTGGGTTTTATCGAGCTGAAGCGAAAACAAACGGAAACAAACAAACAAATCGCCACGCCTACAATACACGTATGCTCGTATGCTGGTTTAGTTGAGAAAAACAGTGTTCTTTTTTCTTTTTTTACAGCGACAGTACGACTTCCGAATTTTTGAGGTGCACCTATACGTCCTGAAAGCCCATCCTTCTTAGCGAGTGTTTTTACGTGTTTCTTTTTCTTCTGTCTGCGCTAAGACAGCAAGGCCAGAAGAACTTACGGCGCGAGGGCTGCTTCGAACCCGATGCAGGCATCAAAAACAATTCGGGTCAGGATAGACATAAGTTTTTTTATGCCCGAAAAACTCGGATTTCATACGATGTAAGCTGACGGCGTTCCAACTACGACGTCCTGACATCCACTATCATTGACGTTCCTTGTACCGCGCATTGTTTAAACCCCGATTAGGCCAGATAAGGAAGCGAAACGAAGTGCTTTGGACACCAATAATGGGCGAATCCCTTACGGCTTCACTTACTGCCGGTTTCATGGCCCAACAGCAAGTTCGTACGACGCAGGAAAAAAGTTAAAGACGTCAAACGCGCCAGTATTCGTTTCTAACGGAGATAATGACGAGGAAGTCACGATGAGAGAAAAACTAAAGATGTGCGTTGTTAGCTGACCCCTAAGATAAATTCGTGGTAGCTGTCGTTGTTGCTAGGGGCTTTCTAATGGCCTTCGGTCTCTTCTGATAATCCAGGGATTTTCTATCTGCGTGCGTATAGCGTATTCTCGTTTGCTCTTTCACTAATGTATACACAATGATTTTGTGATAGAAACCAATGCAAAGCAAATGCAATGCAGTCGAAAACAGTGTTTCAACTCCTTCGAGTCTTTCAATGTGTTTTTTTCTTTCGTTTTTTATTGTCCAAGTGAGAATAACGGGATGTGCATGAGGGATGTTTCCTCTACCCTCATCGAAACAATGTTCTAATATTCCTCACTTTCAAGAACCGACTTTTCTTCTGTGAGCATCCGCCGCTTCATCCTAATTGTCGGAAAATGTTCTGTGATACATATTTTTCTTGAGTACCTGTTCCTGGCAAGTGATTGTTCACCGAGAAGCCAGTGATACGCTTAGACAATGAATAAATAATATTTCTATCTGTATCGTTTATTTTTTCGCGATCATGGCGTGTGGTGCACGAGCCATACGCGATCTCTTGTCTGTCTTGTTTTCCGGTTCCAAACTTGTTAATGGTAAAAGGTGGAAGTCACTGAAAATGTTAGCCAGCTGTAGGACTCGAACCCACATCTTCTGGATTACCGGTCCAGGGTTCTACCAACAGGAGGTAAGCTAACACACCTCCCCGGCGACTTCCAAGGGCGCGTCATCTGAAGGGACATATCAACCACTCTCTCTCACTCATCCCCCTTTCACCCTTACATTTTTCTCACTCATACGCACAACCATACGACGGGATCGACGCAAGCGGCAACTGTTGAACATGAGTTGAATTTGAATTTGAATTTATTTAAACTTTACAATGCTTAATGAATAGTACAGATGGAAGACCCAGAGGGAAAAGTATCCCGGTTAAAAGGTGTGACATACAAAGATTAGAACCATGAAATCAAATGCAAAGGTAAAAACAATACACAAGCATAATACACGAAATACATAAAAACATAATACATGAAAACAATGCAAAGATGAAAAACAATGCACAAGAATAATACACATGTAATAGCAAGGCACGCACTAGACACAGCTGCACATCTCTGTGCCCCAAATCAGTAATATTACCTTATGTAATATATAGTTAAATTAATCTTTATACATTTTTGACAGCAAAAAATATTTCGCTAGTTTTTTAAATAAAAAAAAATTTGACGCTTTTTATGTTTGGTGGTATGCTGTTCCACTCATTTGCACTACGAAACAAAAAAGTTAGTTTCCCGTAGTTAGTCTTAACGGTAGGGAAGTTAAAGACACCTTCAGCCCTTGCTCTCGTGTGGAGAACAGCTCGAAGTTCATCGTAGTTCATGGCTACAGAAAGGAGGTGTCGGCTGAAAACGCCAAATGTTGTATGTAATATGTGTTGAGATATTATTTGTTTAGTAGCTAGTATCTGGTGATCGGGCATGATTGAAGTCGCAGAAGACAAGTATGGTAATCGAAACATAATCCTTATAGCACGATTCTGAACAGTTTCAGGAGCACGTAAACGGGTGTTGTAAGTAAGGCCCCAACGCTTGCACAATAGGAAAAATGTGAGTGCACAAAAGCGTAGTAAAGATTTAAAACAATGGGCGCAGGAAAGAAGTGTCGAGTTCTAGTAAGGACGCTAATACCATAAGAGGTTTTACGTATGATACTTCGAATATGGGACTGAAACCGCAAATGATGGTCGAAAAGCACGCCAAGAAATTTGACCTCTTTGCTAAACTGAATAGGGGCGTCGTGAATGGACAACGTAGGGCAAAAATCCAGGCTGCGCTGAGGGCTGTGAAATATCGTGGAAACAGTCTTTGTAGCGTTTAATTTTAGGCCATTTACATGGCACCATCCAATCAACCTGTCAATGTCGGATTGAAGATCTGAAACCATTTAAATGGAGTGTCGGCCAGTGATGAGCAGAGTAGTGTCGTCAGCAAACAAAAAAAAAACATGTGAATGATGAATGCATAAGGGGAGATCATTTATATAAACGAGGAATAGGAAGTGGGCCCAATGTAGAACCTTGTGGGACACCAGCATGTAACACAGCAGGGAATGAAATACTATCTTTAAATTTGACAACCTGTATTCTGTCTTGCAAAAAAAGTTTGTATAAGTGTTAGAGTTGGACCGCAAATTCCGTAAGCTGTTAATTTAGAAAGGAGTATTGTGTGATGAACGCAATCAAATGCTTCAGAAAAATCAACAAAAACCGAGAGGGCTATGCCTCCAGTGTCCAACGAATACTTACTATCGCAAAAATTAATCAGGGCAGTTTCAGTCGAGTACTTGTTACGAAATCCGTGTTGATTGCTGAATTTTTCAAGATACTTAACAAGGCGGCTGTAGAGTAACCGTTTGCCGGCAAGATAGAAATCGGCCGATAGTTACTTACATCAGAGGTGTTACCCTTTTTAAATAGAGGAATAATTACGGCATGTTTCAGAGCCCTGGAAACGTGCCGTGTTTGAAAGAAAGATTGACAATGTACGCGAGGACAGGGGAGATAACATTACGAACAAGTTTCAGATTTGCCACAGTTATGTGATCGTAACCTGCGGAAACGTTACGGAGTGATGATATCACACGCGTCACTTCCAACGGGCACGTAGGTTGTAGGAAGAAAGACTGAGATACACGCGGTACAACGGGAACAAATTGTGGCTGAGGTGATTGTGATATCTCTGTTAAATTCCTAAGTGTAGAAATGAAGTGATTACAGAAAGCAGATGTGATGTCATGTGAATCATGGTAAGTTACGCCATTGGAAGTAATCTTATCAGGAAATGACTGGCGGATCTGTCTATTAAGGAAGGAATTGACGATTTTCCACTTATCTTTGACGTTTGTGCAAGATGCAATTCTTGAATGAAAATACTGTCTCTTAGCGCTGTGTAGTACTCTGGATAAATGTTTGGAATACAGCATATATCTCGCTCGCAAGTTAACATTGAATGGGTTACTCTTAAGTTTCCTATTGAGATTATGCTCCTTCCGCATTAATATAAGAATGCCACGGGTAATCCACGGATTTCGGCCATGCAAGTACTTATTCCTAGGTAAAGTCGTGGTTGTGTTCAGGGTGTCGAACCGAAACGTTTTTCGTTCCGGTTTTCGTTCCGGTTACATCATAAACGATCCGGTACCGGTTCTGCTCCGGAGCAAAAAAATAACGGTTCATACCGGTTTTTAACCGGTTCCGCTTCTTCTGGGAATATTCATCCCCCACACACACACACACACCAAAAAAAAAAAAATCAATGTTACAAAATGTAAACCTGTTTATTCCGCATACACGGTATTTAATATCAACACGTGTCAATATATCTGTGAAATTGGTAGCTCCTGGTTCCTGTAGGTTACTGTCTGTTCAAATGGGCTTTCTCCTTTATTGGAGCGCATGCTACAAACGGACTTGTTTGTCGTGATGTCATACGTAAAGTACTTTCTTGCTGGGTTGGAGTGATTGCGTCCCATCCGAATGTCTGTTGCTACTGTCTAGCCAGCAAGCACCACCGCACGAGTACGACGCAAATCGAGGAACACTTTCATTCACAAACGCGCTCGACGGCTCCGTTTTATTTTCTTCGTGTCCTGTCCACAAAAGAGTTGCACGGGCTTGTCCTCGCGTATACTAAATGTATTCAACTTAGCTGCTCTCAAACAAGGGACGCGTTGCGCGACATTACCGATAAAGAAGCCGTTATGCAGCCCCTTTGGGTCGCTGTTTAGTTGAGGAGAGTTTGGGGGGATCAAATTAAAACGAACACTGAGGCGCATTGCTAGAGAGTCACATGTACCTCGAAGTCTGTGTGCGTGCGCGTACTATAAACCATTATAAAGGGAGCCTAAGGGTCATACTATACCGACATACATTCCACCGTAACCGTAACCCTCGTATAGTATCCATGACATGACTTCAGAGCACACGACGTCTGTTTCGTTCGCTGTAGTCCAAACCGGCGAAGTTTTTTCTTGTACCGAAAACCGTTAAATATATTTTTCGGTTTCCCTCCTGAGCGAAAAAAACGTATACGGTTTCGATTCCGTTCCGGTTCGCACCAAAATAGCGGTTTTTTTCGGTTTTCGGTTCCGGTTTTCGGTTCGCTCCGACACCCTGGTTGTGTTACGATCAATAGCATGAATAAGACAAGCAAAAAAAGTGTTATATGCTTCATCAACGTGCTCACACTTATAAATGGTGGTCCGATCGACACCGGCTACGTCAGAAACAAAGCGCTCCGAATTAAAACGCACGAAGGAACCCCTATCATTGCCACAGAGTCTGGACTGGAAAGTGGCAGATACGGCATAATGGTCTGTGATGTCTCGGACAATATACCGTATTTGTGAAGCAATAAAGAGGCTTACTCCACCACCGACATTAGTGCGAGATTGATCACGGCAAACGTGCTCAGAAACGCAGTTTTTGTACTGATAAAGGGAGGTCTCATCGCTATTTAACCAAGTTTCGCTGATTGCAACAATAGAGTAAGGCAATGGCCTGCAGCACAAAAAATCGTCTGTGTCATGAAAGTGTCGTCTTAAACTTCTCGCATTAAAGTGAATTAAAGAAAATTCCATCAACGCAAAAGGGGAACAAAACAGAACACAGTCTTATACCCTAGTCAGACAGCATTTCAAATGCCAATTGCCTTGCAATTGCCAATTGCATTCGAGAGGCCTTCGGCCTCTCGAATGACCTTTGTTCGGGGACGCCTGCCAGACAGGCTTGAAAGGAGTGCTCCTCAAATGACTGCTCTCACCGGCTCCCTTTTTCGGTTTCGTTTTCCCTGTCTACTGTGGAAATTTGAAGTTGGTCTTTGCGCCACAAATCAAGATACAGAAGCCATATGCACTTCTCTAGATAGGATCTAAATACGTTTACACAGTTTCACTCCATTATCCGCATTTTATAGGCTTTCCTACATTCAGCTGCGAAGGTAGCGAGGGTACAATGGCATAACACTGTTGTCGAGATTGCTCCTTTCTGCTCCTCAAATGTCGTTGGGGGCCTCCTTTCGCGTTGATGGTCATTTCTTAGAAAGGTCCTTTGAGTTGCCGTCTGACACGGCTGTCAGAGGTCATTTTTTGCAAATGAAAATTCCCCGAAGTCCTTCGAGCATGCCGTCTGACTGGGGTATTAGTTACCAGTTCAGAGCAAGGGCCTATCTTCGCAATATCTGCTTCGCGTCTGATTCGGAGGAACGAACTCTCCGTCGAAAATCTTGCTTTAATCTGGCCTTGGTCGGTCCATACGAATTTCCAGTTACTAGATTTTGCAACGGTTCGCGTTTTTGCAAGCAGTTTTTTGTTGATAGGCGTAAGATGGTCGTTAAAGTAAATGGACCTAGTGTCGTTTTTAAAACCCAAGTCCACAGCGCAAAGGCGTGCTCTCTTAACCTTCGTCTGAAACGCATTCTTTTTACTCCTTGAAACAAAGCGGAGAATAATATTTTCCCCAGATTTGTCATAAGTTGGTACACGATGCACAACATCAATATCGGTTTCATCAATGTGCATATCGATTTTAACACCAATGGCCTGTATAATCTTCACGCAGTCTTCTCCCTGGTTTTCAGGTACTCCCTTGATCTCAATGTTGTTTAATCTAGAATACTCTTCGAGGTCATTCACTCTTTCCGCTAGCTCCTGGTTAACTTTTCGCAGTTTAGTATTTTCCACAAGAACAGCTTCAAAATTTCTTTGTGTTTCACAAAATTTTTCATTGATGAAGGACATGCTTTTGTTCACTTCTTCAATTTGTGCGGACATCGCAGAGCTGCATGATCTGAATTCCTGTGATATGTCATGTACAGCACTCATTATTTGACTCTTCATGTCTTTGATTTGCTTTTTCAATTCGACATTAGTCGGCATGGTTATTGTACGCGGTTACGCAACCTCACACTGTCACAAGAACCAAGAGCCAGGATAAGAAAGAGAACTGATGTTCTGAGGCTCGAACGACATAGACGGACAGATACAAGTATTTGTCCTGCTATGTTGTTCCAGTCTCACGACGTCAGTTCTCTCATGGTTAATTGTGTTTTATTGTCCTGAGATCTGCCAGCCAATATGGGGCCTAGGGCTTGCTTCACACAGCCTTCATGCCTTACAACCTCCGAAGAACATCCCGGGAAAGCATTCAGGCAGCAATGCTGGTGTCGGAATTGTAACCTCAGTCACCACCCAGCCTTGCCGCTATGCCATACACTGTTAAATCAGAACCTGACCACACAGCACGCTTCAATATCCAACCACTATTCCGAATGATAGCATTCTGTACCATAGATTGAGAAGTTACGGGTCAAAAAGAACTCGTTACAAGTTAAGTTACCGTGTGCAAAATGTAACTAAGTTAATAACGAAGCCTGAAATGTAACTAGCAGTTACTGAGTTACTTACAAAAAAGAACGAGTTACTTCCAAGTTACTTCGGACACAAAATAGCATTACGCAGGTGCAACGCGCGCGAGCAGTTTGAGTTGCCTGCGGAGGAGTGCAACACGCTTAGATCGTTTTCGTTTATGTCCAACAATAGACCTGTCCCTGTTTGTAAACAAATGACGTCATAGTGTTCGACAGCGCCACAGATTTGGTAGAACTGAAATACGCTCGAAGCTAGAGGAGAACGAGGTCGCACCCAAAAGCCACGTTCTTGAGGGGATTACGATATGGTCCCCTAAAGGGACGCGACCCTCGGTCGTGCTTTTCTTTCAGTGGAAGGCAGCGAACAAGTGCCCGTTCGTGAAACCCAGCCCTCTCCTTCCGATTTGTTTCGGTTTCAGTCTGTCTACCAATGTCATGATGACGTTTCTCTGCTAGAGGTCTTTTCGAACGCTTTGCATCTTACTCCCTGTGGGCGCGCAATGGTTCAGCTTCATTTCAATGGCAGCGGTTCTTACTTCCTGAATAAAATACTGTCATGATTGAATATCACGTTCTATGGCAAAAAGATGCCATGAAGGAACCGGAGAGAAAGCAAGAAAATATGTGGACGTGAGTGAAAAGCGAGTTAAAAGTAACTTGGAACTTAACTTAAGTTACTTTGCAAAGTTACCTGAAAAAGGAACGAGTTCCTCTGAAAGTTACCACGGCGCAAAAGTACCGAGTTAAGTTTCAAATTACAAAAAAAAAAGGAACTTAGTTACAGTAGCGAGTTACTTGTAACGAGTTACCTCGAACTCTGTTCTGTACCCTGGGGGCTTAGTCGCTTCATCGTCGTTACGGTCGTTACAAGCTAACGAGTGGCGGGAAATTCAAAAAATGCGGGCGGGAAATTTAAAAAGGTAGGCACGTGATAAAACACGCGCACGGCGCTCTTCGCGCGATACGTGAAGGCCGTGGTACACGTCACGCGCAATGTGTCACGTGCCCACCTTTTTGAATTTCCCGCCACTCGTTAGCGTGTAACGACCGTAACGACGATGAAGCGATTAAGCCCCCTGGTTTGTCAGAAGTAGGAGAAGGCGCATAACTTGGACATTCATAATATGTCGAAGATAGACGCCTCCTCCGATTTTCAACAAATTTCGAGACAGAATCATATCATTCGGAATGGTGGTTGGGTAGAAGCGTTGAACATAACACAAGGAGGCAAGCGAGCTGGTGTGCAGATGTATGCGTCCTTCCTCAAGCTCAATGAAATGTTGTCTTCTACACTAGAAGCGTGCTATGCGGTGAAGTTCTGTTTTAACAGTGTAGGAGCAGGCTCCTTTCTTTCGTGTCTTTAATGCGCCATTGAAACAGCGCTTCACTTTGTAACACACTTCTAGCCGGTCACTATTCTGAATTACAGCATTCTCTACAGTCATTTATTGAAAACGAGATAAAAATTTGTTGGAAAAAGTTGTCATTTCTGTTGATCATCACAAAAGAGGAGCACGCCATGCACTTTCTCAGACCCTGTAACTGTGCAACGACTGGCCTTCACAGTATTATGTGATGAATTTTTGAGCGATTTCTACAATGTCCGTGCGCTGATTCATTGCTCATTCAACGCTTGAAACATAAACTAAGGTTGGCGTCAACAAGTCGTTGTAAGATAACGTGCACATCTCCTTCGGTCCTGTGTTCATATCGCATCGCTGCAGCACTCAGACAACACAATTGCGTTAAGATGAATAGGGAAACGGCTTCTGCAGAGAAACACTTCGGAGCACGATGCAATGTGTGAGCGTAAATCGACAAGTACGACAATTTTTCTAACATTCATAACTGAAAGCACTCCGGGTACCTAGAGTGCAAGTCGAGGCTCGGAGGCAATCCGGATGACGCTACCAAGTGTTTTTTTTTGTTTTTTTTTGATTGCGTGTTAGCACCCCGCGACGTACAGCGGCGACTATGAGCGGCGTACAGACGTGGATAGACGGAGAGAGAGGACAGCAGGAAGGAGTGGGGGTCAGGAGGGTTGGTATGCGTCCTGGGCCGACTTCAGGGGCAACTGTGCCGACATTCGTCTGGAAAGACTTCGGAAAACCCAGGGAAAACATGAGACAGCACAGCCGGCGGAAGGATTCGAAGCCACCACCTCCCAGTGTTCAGCGCGACCTTGGCTACCATCAACGAGCGGGGCGCCTTAGCCCAAAGCCCTAGTGGCCATGCCCTAGTGTTTTTGTTTGTAGGCTTGTCCGTATCCTGAGTACGTAGATGCAAAATACAGTATTTTAAATAGTTTTTCCGGTATTTTGGTACTCTACTCAATAGCTTTTGCGACAAGTATTTTATAGGTATTTAAAGAACTTTTTTTCTGTGTTTGCTACTCAGTGCTCAAAATGCTTTCTTTCCTCGTACACCCGTAGCCAGCATACTTCTGCGACGTGTCCAGATTTTCAGCTCACTGGAACTTCATCCTTTTCCTTTCTTTTTTTCTTTTTTGGTGGTGGTGGTGGTGGGGATTCACACATCTGTCATTTATTCTCCTCTAAAAAAGGCTGGTCCCACACTTGGCCTTGCTTTACAATAGACCGGCCCCTTCGTCAGAAAATTGTTCGTATTCATATTGCCAGGGGAATCGCCAGGGTATTGTACAAGACAATACCGGCATTGATTTTCCTGGGCACCAAAGCAATAAATACGCGGCAGAAGTTGAAAGACCCGAGCTGACATACAGGAGGGATTACGAAGTTTTGGGTCAGAACATATCATCAAAGTTTACTTGAGTTCACCAAAGTTCACCAAACATTACTTGACACCAAGCCCTTGTGGACAGAAGATATGCTTAAGCATGGCGGATAAGGTTTATTCCTTTCAGTTGTACGGCCACGTTCAGAGTACGCGTTTTACTTACTGCTAATACTAAAGTAGCCTACAGTATCTTAAATACTTTGTAGTGTTCTCGAAAGAAACCCTTCTTCTTCTATCCTTCGTCCTCCTCTTCCTTCTCTAACCTGGCCCGTTCTGACCAGCGCACACCACATTTCCCCCCAACTTCAGAGACAATCCCTCCGTGGATGGTATAAAATATACCAGCTCCCGTGGCATAGTGGTTAGGATGATCGCTTTCCACGCCGAGACTGGGAGGTGACCCGGGTTCGAATCCTGTCACCGGCTGTGCTGTCTGAGGTTTTCCCTGGGTTTTCCGAAGACATTCCAGACGAATGTGACACAATGACCTCCTGACTCAGGGCTGTCGTGGTATAATTCCAGGATGGTGGTGATGAGGGTATCAGGCACGTATAGTTTTCCCTGGTGTGGCTGGAGCTCTTCAGAGCCTTCCCAACGTTTGATGTGATTCACCACCTCGCGACGCTTCTCTAATGTCAATGCCGTGCGGGAGATGGCGTCTGCGTCGGCCAGATCCCCTGCACTACGGTGCATGGCCTCGAAGTGGAATTGTTGCAGTTCACATACCCACCTCGCTATCCTGCTTTTGGGTTCTGACAACCTCAGTAGGTAGGACAAAGCTTGGTTGTCGGTAAACAACTTCTTCCTTCGAGGTATGTTCGGAAGTATCTAACTGCCAACAGTATACAGCGAGGGCTTCCTTCTCGGTGGTCGTATAGTTTACTCCCCTGTCCGAGAACCTATGGGAATGGTGTCCGATGACCCCTTTTGTCCTTTAGGTCTGTCCTTGTGCCGCTGATATAGTATCGCTCCCGTCCCATAGTGAGAGGCGTCAGTCTTCAGTTCAAACTCTAAAGAGAAGTCAGGTATCGTGAGCACCGGATCCGACGAAATGCGACGAATCAACTCCTGATACGCATGGTCAGTCTCTTCTGTCCACACGAATTGTACTCCTTTACGCGTTAACTCCGTAAGGGACTTGGTTATGGCTGCATACTCCGCGATGAAAGCCCGGAAGTATCCTGCGAGCCCCAGGAACACTCGCAAGGAATGGATATCATGGAACTTCATCCTTTTTCTTTCTTTTTTCTTTTTTGTGGGGGGGGGGGGGATTCACACATGTGTCATTTATCCTCCTCTACAAAAGGCTGGTCCAACGCTTGGCCTTGATTTACCGGCCCCTTCGTCAGAAAATTGTTCGTATTCACATTGCCAGGGGAATCGCCAGGGTATTAGGTTATTGCACTGGCTGCCAGGGTATTGCACCGGCCCCTCATCATCCAGCTGGTAACGGTCCAATATAAATCCTCCTTCAGACGGCTTTACAAAGAATTCTATCCACATAATCCTGCCGACTGCGTCAAAATGTAGTGTTCTCGAAAGAAATCCTTCTTCTTCTATCCTTCGTCCTCCTCTTCCTTCTCTAACCTGGCCCGTTCTGACCAGCGCACACCACAGACTTCTTTTAGTATTTGGTACTGTACTCAAATTACTTTTAGTTTTGAGTTTTTTTTTACTTATTTTGTGTAATTTAGTTAACACGTAATTATTGTGTGTACAGTGTCGTATTTTAAATACTCTGGATCAGCATTTTGTACACGTCTTTGTGTTTGCTGTGGGTGCCACGGAGCACATTCGCTTTTACGTCGTACGTCGTTACGTCGTACGTCGTTTATTCGTACACGTCGCATGGGCCTCTCTCCGTTGATGACCTGACATGCATTCTCTAGTTGAAGGCAAACCCAGGACCGTCGGACGCCGCACATGATGGCCCACCAAGATAAGGAAATAGCCTGGATAATGGTAAAAAAAAGTCCTCGGTCCACTCGTCGCTCTATACAATTTCTGGGTATCGCTCTCCAACTCTCCCTCCATGCTTTCATTGCACGTAATAACAGTGCAGAACACCTAAACACATGCTTGTCACCCACTGTGTTCAATAATGTCCGCAGCGACGTGAGATTTTTTTTCCAGTTTTTTTGGAGTTAAAGCATTCCTCGCCCCACCGTGAAAATTCACCTCATGCTCCGTATCTCCAGGGTGCGTATTATTAGTTTTTTGTGCGTATATTTAGATTTTTCCTAAAAGAGCTACGAGATCAGTACAGATGCTGTTTTCGCAAGGCGAGTTATGGGGTAAGGCGGGCATCCTGTCGTAGTGAGCATTTCACTACTATAGGTAATTGCTTACCCAAAAATTCCTTAAATCTTTAATTAGCGGGTCTCCGTAAAAAGCGAGACAGCAGATTGTGAGACAACCCTCGTTGAAAGCCATTGTGCCCTAATGAGAGAAAAAAGAAACAGAGAAATCTGAAACTAGCACGTACAGCTCACATCAGAGTTAACTTGAGCGTCATTCCAACCTCCGGACCTTGGTAGTGCATAGTAGAAGTAACGGCGGATGTGGCGCTCTTTACAGTCGGAAGGGTGACCCTCGTTATATGAAGGCGTTGTTTTCTCCTATCGGGCAGACCGCGGATTATCTGGCCAGCAGGTTTATTCCAATCATCTCCTTTGCCCCAAAGCGTCCTATCCTTCCTACCCTATCCGAGTGCTATTATCCGCTCTCTACACCACGCAGGTGGAGCCAGCGTCGTATGTCCCCGCTGTGCAAAATGTTGGGTAGTGAAGGGTACGTATCCTCGCTTGCGTTGCGGCTGTTCCTGTTCTACTTGGCCTTAGAAATAGCTAAAGTTGCTGATTGTTGTTATGGCATCGGTTTCTGGCCCACGAACCTCCTGGACAAATTTTTGGACAAAGAGCTGAAGATGCCCCGGTGTGGCAATGTGTGCTGGAACCATGCCAGCATTGCTGACTTTTGCGAAATTCTTTCTCCACACGCATGTAATCTCAGTAGCTGTCGGTTTGTTGAATTATGTTGTGGTTGAACGGTTATGGTATTGTTATGGTTACGGAGAGTGGGAGAGGGGGGTACGTAGAGTTAAAACGCGCGGAGAGGCAGGTCACAGCTACGTTGGTCACTGCGTTTGCATAAACTATTCACAAACGGTACAGATGATTATAAATTTTGATTAAAATAGCCATGGATACTCAGCTGGCGTTCCGTTGGCCTGGCGGCTCTCTGGCATCAACGAAGTTATGCCTGTGAGAGCTCATTGCATAACCTTAATAGTACACTCTGCAGAAACGTTCGAAACGAAAATGAAAGTTCGAAAATGTACAACTACACAGCAATTTTTAGACCTTCTTTGATTATTGAGCAGTAAACATGACCACACCTTTAGCTTAATAAGTATTACCTAAGGTCTTTTAAGCGTGTCGTATAGAAAGCCCTGTAATGAGAGAGGTGGATTTCCGCGTATTTTGCTGCACACTTAACAGTGAGTTTTAGTATAACGTACGCTGTCCCCTTTGCGCACGTAAGGGACAGCGTTGGTGGTTCTTCGCACGCGCAAGACATAAGCAGGGCTTTGCGCATTGCGCAGAACCGAGAGGCTATCTCTTATGTACGCAAAGGCGACAGCGTACGGTATGCTAAGAAGCACTAATGGAGATTTTTAGTACATCGTACGCAAAGGCGATAGCGTACGTAACAGATAGCGTTGGTGGTTCTGCGCACTGCGCGAAGCTCTCTTTCTCTTATGGGCATGCGCAGAACCATCAACGCTATCCATTACGTACGCAAAGGTGATAGCGTACGATGTACTAAAACTCACTATTATTTATTACGGGCCCTTCCTGTGAGGATGACCGTGTAGCACCGCAATTTCACCTCACCCTCGAATTCCACAAATAATGTATTAAAAAAAATAACACCAACCCAACCGTCAGGAACCAGAAAAAAAAAAAAACCTACCGCAAAAACAAAAAAGAAAAAGAAGAAAGAAAAGAAAACCGCAAAAACCAGCAACTGTAAAAATGTCAAACCCACGGGAGAAATTGGGAGTATATTCGACTCCTTTATTTCGGCAAGGTTTGCCTGGAAAGCTTGTCGCGTCTCATACATGTTTCAATAGAAAAAAAATTACGAACGCGCAGGGGGGAGGCGCCTATCTGGGACAAGATAATCTGTCCCAGATAGGCGCCTCCTCCCATTTTCAACAAATCAAAACACACAATGATATCATTCGGAATGATGGTTGGCTAGGAGCGTGCTATGTGGTGAAGTTCTGTTTTAACAGTGTAGAGCCACTAAATAAAGGTGCGCTGTACTGAGCGATTTAATAGTGAATGAATGAATAGTGAATACCATTTAGCGAGACTAGTCTAAGCGAAGGAAAGTAGGAGAGCCGCCGCGAGGTTACTACCCAAATGTTAACTGGTAGAGGGCGCTCCAGCTGCTGGAGAAACTCTATACTGCAAGGAGCGGATACGGAGTTTCGGCTTTTCTTTGTGTTTTTTTTCTTTTGTGTTAGCGCTGCGAAGAAACTGTGGCTATGAGCGGCGTATACAGACGTGGACAGGTGGAGAGAGGACAGCAGGAAGGAGTGGGGGATTAGTATGCGTCCTGGGCCGACTTCAGGGTGAACTGTGCCTACATTCGTCTGGAAAGTCTTCGGAAAACCCAGGGAAAACCTGAGACAGCACAGCCGGTGGTATGATTCGAACCCACCACCTACCAGTCTTCAGCACGACCTTGGCTACCACCAACGAGACGGGACGCGTTAACCTGCTCGGCCATGACGCTGGTAGTTTCGGCTTATTTGCATAGCAGAATTCGGTGATTGGTGCTTCAAAGCACATGCGCAGTTCCAATTTTTTTCAGTCTTATAATTAATTAATTTTGGGTAATTACTCATCCAGCAGTTGGACACTCCTTTCGAGAGAATGTCACTTGACATTATAACCCGCCTGCAAAAAAACATTCCTTGTTGCTCGATAGCTTTTTATACAAAATGTACAATGAACATAAAAAAACGCCCTGCATATTTGTAATCGATATTTCAAATAACGTCGAGGAAAGTACAAAAAATCAAACGTCCACGAAGTTTTACAGTTGTGGAAGCAAAAAGACGCGGACAACAGATTTTAGTGAAGTTCGGAACACTAGAACATGAGAGAACTGATGCTCTGAGGCTGGAACAACATATAGGGGACAATCGCATACAAGGCCTCAAGTTGCCTAAGAAATTAACGATGAAAGATGAAAGTCACTGAAGAGGTTAGTCAGCTGTAGGACTCGAACCCTGGACTCAGATCCCTGGACCGGTAATCCAGAGGATGTGGGTTCGAGTCCTACAGCTAGCTAACCTTTTCAGTGACTTTCATCTTTTATCAGAACACTAGTTTGTTTAATAGGCAGATATTAAATGAAAACGGGTCAACGTTTCGACAGTGGCACTGTCTTCGTCAGGACAAAAGATGCACAGGGGGGTTACACATTGCTTAAATAGGTTTGGTGCGTGACGTCATAATTGGTACAAGCGCACTACAAGGCGGTCGTCCGTGAGTCAGATACGGAATATTCCAGAAGGCCAAGCCCTCTTGGTTATGTCATTCGTGTCTTCCCATTTCGCCTATTCCCATTTCGCCTAATGCTTTTTAGTGGATTATCTCGACATCCCTTAGCAGGTTCACCGACCTCGAACTGCAGGGGGTCCCATTTGGCCTAATGTATGTAGCAGACAGTCCCACTTCGCCTACTGATCCGTGTCACATGAGGAATGAAGGCGGCCCCCGGCGTGCTGCCCGTCATATTCGCATCTTCATGTAACTTTACAACCTTGTTGGTTTTATTCAAGCATAGCCTCGAATTGATGCATTTTTCGAGTTCTTCCTGAAAAGTCAATGTGAGAAATTCGTTATTCTATATGGGGAAGTCAAAGATAATTAGGCGTAACAACTTTATCCCTTTCCTAGTTTTATTCAAGGTCGTGTTAATCGTGTGGTTGACGTAAACCAGTTAAACCTGTTATACTTCTTATATGTGTGCTAATGCAATGAGGTCTGTATTAATAATTCACATTCCCCAGGATTTATTCCTTAATCTGCTCGCTCAAAAATATAACCCGTGCAAGAGTGAAAATATCGGTTTTATTTGCAAGTTTTCTAAAAATGAAAAGGGCAGCTTTCTTTTCAGCACTTGAAATTTTTTCAAAATTTGCAGCGCTATTCAATATCCATTAGACGTCCCACTGCATTGAAGTATGACATGATGTACCGTTCGCCATTCTGAAGTTGTAGTTCAAACATCTAGTTTTTCATTGACGACGCCGTAGGCCCTCCTCCTACGTGTAGGCATGTGGCCGGAAGTAAGCATTGCCTGCTGTTTCTCATTTATCTGCTGGTCCTTCTGAAGAAGTTGAACCCTTTTATACAAACTCACATGGCTGCGTTGGGCCATCGAGTTCATCCTGTGGTGTCGTTCGTCGTCCGCCTTCCTGGGTTGCTCCTGCCATGCCATCGTGTTCCCGCCATTGTTTTCACGAGTGGGGCTATCTTTCTTTTTCTTTTTTCGAGTAAGCAAAAATCTGCTCTTTTTTTTTTCATTACAAGTCCAATTCCCTGAGTCGCACGAAAGACCTGCGACCGTGCTAGTGATTTTGCATGGGTCCATTTCCGTGTCCAGTGTGTAGGGGACAGTATCCATTTTTTACGTTAAAGGGACCGAAAAGTGAATATAAACCTATCGAAACTTTATGTGCAGCGAAAAGCTTGAACCTTCAAAAGTTCAAATATCAAAGAACTCCGCTGAAATTGTTGTAGTTTTTCTGTAATCGAATTTTCCATAATTGCATGTCCAGGGACCTAGTAGGAAACCGAGCAGTCTGTCAACAATTGCATGACCCCGCGCCATCTGTCGAGGATGCATGTAGTACGCGCCATTCCGTTCGCTAGTCCGGTGAAAACGAAAATGGCAGTGGGCATTTGTGACCACTTTCTACGTCGAGGATGTCGAGCCTCTTGAACCTAATGAACATGAACCTCTTGAACATGAGCGCTGGTATTCCGCATTCGAGAACTGTCGCTCACACAAAACTTCTGTTCGTGCGTCAGCGTGCTGGAAAGTGTGTGCCACTGGCGTGTGCTTCGACGCAGAAGATTCCTCGTCCAGAGATTAACCGGGGTCACATTCGTCCTCACCAGTAGCTCACCGTGCCGTGAACATGGACTACTTTGTGAAATTTCCATGTATCAGGGGGAAGCACTGGTGTCAGCTGAAACAAGCGCTGTTTTTTCGTCGTGCAGGTGTACTATACTATACGGTTTTCACTGCCGAGAGGTAGAGAATACGTGTGAAAATCAGACAGACAATTGCATCACAACTAACGAATATTTCGAAATACTGTGCCTTGGCACCGAAGTACTGCAAGTGTCTTTTATTTACATACATCCGATAAACCGAAGAGCATGGCAACATACGCGGCAGCGCCGTGTGGTCTTTACGCGCTACTTGAACGGCAAACTGGACGAAAAACCCTTATTTCTGCAGGAAATTCCGTTATGTCACCTGTCGACCATTCACAAGAAGGATATGGGGTGCTCCGAACAAATACAATACAAAGTACTCCACTGGATCTCGATCTGCGCCGTGCATTCTATTAGGGATGCTTTCCCATCAGTGCGCAGACTTGCAGAAATGTTTATGTCAGCAAATTTTAACTTCTTGCTTGCTGCAAGTTTTTCTCATTGCTTTTTCTTTGCTGTCACAGCATATTATAATTATTAGTTTGTTCCTGGGGGGTTAAGTAACCTGGGGGCATATCTGTATTTGTAGGTTATGCTCATGTCTTGTATATATGAGTAGTAAATAACGTAATTTTCATCAGTGTCATTCAGCTGAACTGTGTTCATAACCTTTTAATATACTTCTTATTCACCACGTTTCCAAATGCCAAATAATATTTGAAACAAGATTGGGACTTAACACTTGATTAACTCTGTTTTGCTATAAGGAAACTGATTCATTATGACATCACCAACTAACATTTGTAAGGAAGGACTTGAGGGCTGACTTCAAGTATTATCAACCCTTGATCTGGGTTCAAAGTTAACCATGCAGCATTGGTGTGCATAGTACTCCAAAGTGGCCAAAATAATTTAGTGCATAAGTTCTCTGTTACTGTAATTGAGATGTACTTTTGTAAATTACTTTTGACAGCCCCACAAATTGAAACTGGCTTCAGTGTACACGACAAATGCATCGTAACATTTATTTGAAATATAATATCAGAGCAGAGGCAACATTTTGTCACAACTCAAACTATGTCTTTGTTTTTTATTGTCCAGATATTCAGGAAACACAGTAGGACCTCTTGCCGTCTGATGTTTTGACATACTTGATACAGTTGTAAAACCTGCAACAAAATAAACAAGAGAAGTATAAACAGTTTTGTCTTTCCCTTTTGAATTTAACGAGCAAATTATATTTCACCATTTGTGCACTTCTGTATTCTCTCTTGATGAAAAGATTACAGGAACAATAATGCTGCAGATAGATCCAACAATGACCTGTCATCTTGATGAAAATGATAACTTTTCTTCACACGTGCTAAGCGAGACAAAAGAAATGTACAACGAAGGTTGTACAAAAACAGCAAATGTCCGTCGACTAAAATTTTATGTATGTGGATGCTACCATATCGTGTAGTTTCCATCCAAAGGTAGGACTAGGCAAGGTTGTTGTTGGTAAGTTGTCGGCATGTTGATGTGCTATTCCGTCCGTTATAGCACATCAATATAGATGAGGGGCGAACACAGTAGACAGCGTGATGGCTGCAAACTCTCAATTGAAGATTTATTCAACAGAATAAGAAACCGAAAGCACAGGTAGAAAAAGGCAGTGCCCATGCAATGCAAGACCACATTAATCTCTGAGAAGGTAGGATCGGGAGAGCAATAAAGAGAAATGACCGTTGTGTCCGAGATAGGGGAAATCTGCAAATTTAGAACCAATATGATGTAGCCTTGCATGGCTCACTGCAGCTGTGACATGCTTTGAACAATTCCAGTAGGGGAGCTTCAAAGACAATGAACTTTCGCTGTTTCGCTGAGCATTCAAATGTAGAGGATGCATCTCTAGAAAATTAATTAGCGTCCCTTAGTCATAACTATACCTCAACAGGAAGTATTCCTCTAGCCTTCAAAGAAGCTAGTAGTTCTCATCGGTTTCTTCTCCTACTGTTGCCGTCATACTAATATTCTGCACCTTTCCAAAGACTCCAAAAATGTCACAAAGTCTGCAACACGTAACAGATCTAGTGCTTTCATCTCTGGACTTTGCATACCTGCTTTCAGCTATTTCTGTCATGTCAACTTGAGAGCATGAATCACACACACACGAAGCAGTCTGGCGCCACTTCAACACTGGAAGGCCCCTAAAATCAAATTTGTTGATGTTGACAATGCTCAGTACGGGACAAGTAGGATAACATAAGTTAAATGGAATACGTCCATCGCTATATTATAATTTATACATGTGTGACACCTGTACATATACCTAAGAGGTTGTGTTGAACTCGTCACCTCGGTGAAGCAAAATCACAGGTTACTGAACGGCAGTTTGCTTCGGACGTCTTCGCAATTCGCCTTCTACGTCATCTTCGTAGTCATCGGCAGCAAAATGAGCTCAACACACACGACACGACTGCTGTATCTAATAGCAGAGTGCTTCAAACCACATTCGTTTTCGCGCACTCTCCTGTGGAATCTTGTGGTAGGAAACGCCCGTCGTCGAAGATGAACGAAGACGATTTTTGCATCCCAGAACACCAAAACTACGCCAGGCATATGTAGGTCCCTTGAATACATGACACAGCAGCCACAGACATGTCATTCACTTCCATTTTCTGATTTGCGCGACCAGCATGACCACCCACGACGTAGACAATAAACCACAATAAGCGCGATAATACAGACGGCCTTGCAGATGGCGTGGCGGATCGTAGCTCGCGACCCTCGCGACGAAGTAGCTGAATGCTTTATTAACGCTTTAATAATGTAGAAACTATGGAAGTGAGCGTCATTTTTAAAATGCCGTTTAGCTGTAAGATCCTGTGCGTCAACTTTGTTCTCTACAAAATTATCTCTCACGTGGTAAGGATTGACCGATCCCTGGGAGCCCTGGACCGGAAACCGCCGAAACCCAAGTTGCTGTTTTTCGCCGTTCGTTGGCAGCACCGTCCATGTTCCGGCAATCTTCAATATATATATATATACGTAAAAAATATGCCGAATTGAGAAGTAATGCTTTCTGTGTGTTATCAAACAGTGATGTTGTGCACGATTGTGTATAATCAGCCCTTAACCTATCTTCCTTGACTGTTCGCCGCCAGTTTGCTCGACTCTGTCTGTTCCATAAGGTATATTACTACAACGAAACGCTAAAACTTCATTTAATTGCACATCCATCATACGTCTCATCAAGGCTTGATCATCGCCAGAAAGTTGGTATCCCATCCTGTACTACTAAAACGTGTTTTGACTCATTTTTACCTAAAACCTCACTGGAATGGAATCATCTCCCGGGCCACATTACCTCCATCACTGACGGTACACAGTTCAGGAAACTGCTTCACGACCACTTGAATGCAGCGTAAGATTATTTAAGGTTTACATACTGATGTGGTTGTCCACCAGTGATACTATCTATGCTCGTGTTTTTGATTCGTTTGTTGTTGTTCATTTTGTTTGTTTTATTTCACATTGTTCCTGCTTTGTTTCAAGCCCCTCCCCTCTTTAATGCTGTATCCTTGAGGGTAAATAAATAAATAAATAGTGGCCAAAAATATGGGGGTTATTTTTCACTTTACAGTCCCTTTAAACATTCATCCACCCATTCATGAATCAACGAAAAAGTTTTACTCAATATTAATCTATTAATTTTATTATTAGTGGTATCGCGCACGCCTTCATTTGCAAATGTAAAGTGTCCTTGTTTAGGACAACGCGTAAGTTTGTTATCGGACGAGCTAATTCATTTCTTGCAGACGTCACCATCGGGGCGGGGCGTGTAAGTAACGCCGACTTGCCGGCAGTCCCATTTCGCCTAACGCGCCTGTCACCCCTCCCGCCTCTTTAATCCGATAATCCGGATTAGGCGAAATGGGAAGAGTCTAATGGGAATGGGTCTCTGTCCGTTTTGAGAGAAAATGCCAGGGCAGGATGACTGGTGCTCCGGGCTTAGCGGGAGGTAAGAAGAAAAAAAAAACTTATTCCTATTTATTTTTCTCTCATCTAGGCGGACAGATTTATTATCGTTGAAAGTGCTCCGAGATCTTCGTTAATAGTTTATTGTAAATGAGGTAAGATTCGCGTTGTTCCCTGCACCGATCTGAACTAAAATTTGACTGGAGAGTGAAAATTGACACATCACTTATTGAATGGCCTGGTTGTTTGAAATGGCGAGAGACCGAGATGTTTGACTTCTTTGTTACGTCAGACCGGTGGTTGTTCAATCTGATACGAAATGATGCTTTGGTCTGGCCTACGTATTGCGCTTTGCACATGTTCCACTGAATGACATAAATGCAGTTAGATGAATTAAAGTCAAAGTCACCATTAATTTTGACGGAAATTTAGTGATTTTAGATTTAGTGATCCTATGTGTACTTTTGTGCTTTGCATTAATTTGCATATTTGACACCTGCGATCATCGCACGGATAGTGGCCGGTTCCTGCACTCTTAGAAATGAACTTCGCCACATAGCACGCTCCTAGCCAACCACCATCCTGAATGACAACGTTCTCGCCCCTGATTTGTTGAAAACGGGAGGAGGAGCCTATTTTGTGCCGTGCATAATGGCACAAAATAGGCTCCTCCTCCCGTTTTCAACAAATCTAGAGCGAGAACGTTGTCATTCGGGGTGATGGTTGGCTAGGAGCGTGCTATGTGGTGAAGTTCATTTTTAAGAGTGTGGATGTGCTGGTTGGCTAACCTAAGAGCTAACTAGATTATTGTGCAGGTTGCGCGCGCGCCTGCAGGTGACCCGCAGTGGCCGAGGGAAAATTTGTCCCATGTGCTCTGATTGGGGAAGGATGCTGTCGTGACGGTTTAGTATACCGTTAACGCTTGGAATATTGCTGCTAAATGTTAAAATGAGATTTACGGAACTATTATCCAACATGCGTTTGTTGTTTTGGAACAGGGCTTTGCGATCTACTGTTGCGGGCTTTGTTTAGGTAGTCGTCAACGATAAATTAGGTGGAAACTTAGGACTGGTGCATGTTTGCTTAGGTTCAGCTAGATTTCTGCCCAGGTCGTCACTGGAACAGATGCGACTGTACAGGCGATATATATGGTGCCGTGCATATGGCTCCGAAGAAAACATGAGGTCGTAAAATCCGCACTGGAATTTCCGTACGTCCTCCATGATGCAGCCGGGACGAGCTGCAGCAGAAGCAGACGACAGCTTTGACGTCACTGCTCTTCGCTACCCCCCCCCCCCTCCCCCTCCAGTTGAGATGAAGTAGCGCGACTCGATCAGGAGTCGTTCCCTCGGGTAGGCGACCTGCTTCAGGAACGCGGGTCGTGACGTAACCGAGTTGATTCGGGAACGCAAAGAGTAGATACCCTCAACTCTAGGGTCGACCGTGGTAAGTTCTGGAACGCAGGCAAAATAAATATGAAAGAATCTCAAACAGTGGTGCTTTTCAGTGATAATATGCGATAGAGAAAAAGATAGTCTGGCATTGCGCACGCACGAAGCCAGTTCTTGTGAATGTTGGTCAGCAATTCACAAGGTACCCAAATACGCGGAAGGAACGCAGCATCCCGGTTAACATCTTCATCAAGCTGTCGCGCACTTTGCTCATGTGATGCGGCAGGCTGTGAGTCAACATACGTGACAGCGGGTGCCTACACTGGACGTGGACGCCCTCAGGGTAGTTCGGATAGAAGCTAGCATGAGACAGACTTAAACAAGGTTCTAAGCAGTTCATAAGCAGCAATTCATAAAATCACAATTCCCCGTCCCAAAAGATTGCCGCAGACACTTTGCACTTTGTTTGATGCCACTAACCAGAAAACCGAAATGTCCTTCTTGTCCATTCTTCTAGATCTCAATGGACCAACGACGAGTGAATATATCGTGCACGTTAAAGTGGACGCAAACATATCAGTGACACAATTCCAGGCCAACTGTCACTGAAGACTGTGAAACTGATACAGATTCAACGAAACACGAAGCGTTATATCACTTTGGTTACAGAACTGAGGCAATGACAAACATCAACGTCAAGAAACTCTGGTCCCGCATCACAGGATGGAAATCCGACTGCTGGAGTGTAGCACACAACATGCACCCCACGAAAATGGGATTATTTACGAAACGACATATACATACCAAGAAAATGTCAATTAAACAACTATCGAACTTTCGAAAATTCTAACGAAGAACTTTCGAGACCTGCGCACCACCTTCAAGATCGCACACTACTATGTGATTTTGTCTAACGCTATAGAGATACATATTTGCAATTCTGTAAAATACACAGCAAATACCAAATACAAAATACGCAAAATAATTGAAACCGAGCACCTCAACCGAGAATGCTGACCTCAACGAAACCCAACAACATACTATACTGACTAAACCGTTTGAACACAACGTATGTATTGTCGTCTTCAGTCCTGAACCATGCCCTCGCCATTGTGGTGCCCCAAGCAGAACGTTCTCTATTGCAACGTCTGGCGCCGCCCTGCTGGCCAAGCGACATACGCCGGCGCTATACTCTCATTGACTGGGGTACACTGTCGGCTGTTGGAACCAATATCCCTGTAGTCACCTTTGTCTATGCATTGTTGACGCATCAACTGCTCTTTTGCATAAGAGTTGTGTAACCATGGGCAAATCTGAGTTGCCTTTGACCGTTTAGCACAATCGAACTCGCTCGATCTGTGTAGAACAGCGTCTACGACTGTATGGGGCCCCATTTGT
Organism: Ornithodoros turicata; assembly: GCF_037126465.1. Classification (NCBI taxonomy): domain Eukaryota; kingdom Metazoa; phylum Arthropoda; class Arachnida; order Ixodida; family Argasidae; genus Ornithodoros; species Ornithodoros turicata. The sequence continues at coordinate 4,759,507 of NC_088209.1, read as the reverse complement.
TGAGTGTTTTGTAGACTTCGAAGACTTCCGCTCAGTTAACCTCGGACCCGTCACACTGTCCACCAGTAAGTCACATATCGGCGCGTTCATGCAGTACGCCACCACCTACCCCGACAAATACGGCGTCGCAATACTTATGACTCCCTTGGGTAGTCAGCGCGGCGTCCCGTCAGCCAAGCGTGCCACCCCATAGCGGCCAGTCAGCTGGCTGTCTTTCACCAGACCTCTCCTCACTATGACCATGTTTGAAACGGTATCCTGGAGTACCTCGACAAACTGTCCATTCACTCTACCTTTACAACATGGTAGCGATATACACCATTTCTGGAATGCCCAGCATTTACTACATACTCTTTGGGTACCGTGGTGCATCCAGCGTACCGACCCTCGTGCGGCTCTACCTGATGTCTAACGACGCTACCATCGTTCACAAAACCTGCACCAACACCCATAATACAAGCGTTCTTAGCGCCGCTCTCCAGTCCCGTCTTCGGACAATTCGCTGAACTATGTACCGTCTCCCCACATGTCCAACCTTGACTTTGCCTCGTGAAAGCTGTCCTACAGTCCGAAGCTCTGTGCCCCATCTCGCCACACAACGTACAACCTGTAGACGTTCTCGCGAAACTCGTAGGTGCTAGTGGCTCCTCCTCAGCCTTTTCCATAGTCCTTAGACCCTGAGCTTCGAAAAATTTATCAGCCCGTTTCCAAGTCTGTTCAAGTGACTCACATTCACCCTCCTTCAAAAATACGACCAAAGCCGGAGGACACCTCAAAAGAAACTGCTCCCGTAATATCAAAGCACGCAGCGAGGCGAACTCTTAGGGGTTTCAGATGTCTCCACCCACTTATCGAAGAAGTGCGTGAGGCGTGCCCCAAACTGCTTGGCTGTCTCTTTCTTATCAGGCGTCGATGACCTGAATTTTTCCCGAAACCTTTCTGCAGTATATCAAAAAATCTGCAACAAGGCATCCGGGACCTTCTCATAATCATTTGACTGTTGTGGCGACAGCCGCCCAAACGCCGCTAGCGCTTCTCCCACGAGAGATAAACTTAAGGCTGTTGCCCACTGCTCCTTGGGTCAATGCAGTCCTTCTGCCACTACTTGAAACCTATGCAAATAGGCGTCTAGGTCGTCCCTCTTTTCATCAAAGACAGGCACCGCTTTGCGCGAACCCGGTCGAAACCTTTCGCCTCAGCTCATCGTCGAGCACTCCTAGTGATCTCACAAGCGATATCTACTTCTCCAACTCTCCGCTCGTGCTAGCATCGAGGCCTGAAAACTCTGTCACCGTAACGTCCTGTCGCGGACGCCAAAATTGTGATGCGGCAGGCTGTGAGTCAACCTACTTGACAGCGGGGTCAGTTCACAGTGCCTACACTGGACGCGGACGCCAGAATCCTCAGGGTAGTTCGGATAGAAGGTAGCATGAGATAGAGTCAAACAAGGTTGTAAGCAGAAACTTTACTGTGAGCATAGGTCGAGATCCTGCGCCTGTCGCTTGTACTGGGAGCACCTCGCACGCAGACCCAGCAGAAGTAACTCTCGGCGCGGACAACGCAATGCCAGCATCCAAGCAATACTCCGAGCCAGAGGCAGGAATCTGGTGAGCAGAACCGCAGTCGGAACCAAGAACCCAGGGCCAGATATGAGTCAGAACCAAGAGCCGGGCGGTAGAACGCGAAGCCGATGCAGACGGTCAGTCTTTTTTTTTTTCTCGAGAAACCAATGCCCGTGCACCTCTGTCCGCGTCCCTTACGTCACACGCTCTGCACATTTCCCCGCGAGCTTCTTCTTTGCGCGGGTGTGACCATGACAGCTCATAAGCTGTTGGACGCTCACACAAGAATTACGGTTTTAACATCGGCAACAATCTTCTGTTCTTCTCCCGAACGCAATTCACTCGAGCAGTCTGAGCAATTCTGCCATCTATGGGAGCTCCCGAAATCTGGCGCGACCCGATGAACCTAACCCGAGGCTAATCCCTGACTGGCCACTTGCGCGCGTCGTCCCTGCCTCCTCCGTCGCCCAACGCCTAATATCTATTCGCCTCGGACCTCGAGGGTAGAGTCACTAAATAGGGGTCACAGTATCGTATTCGTTTTCCGTGCCGGCGCCACCTCTTGGTGATCGCGATTGGCCCGATGCTGTCACGTGGTTTTTCCTTCCAGGAACTACCTGAAGCTAGGCTTCCATATTGAGTCCCGTCCATGCAGACGAGGAACTCCGTGACTGCTGCAACCGTTATTCTCGTGTTATACATTGCGTTTAACCTAGTCTTTGGCATCGAACTCGAGAGTAGAGGATACGGCACATGTTTCATGATGCCTGACTGTTCTGTGCATCGCTGTAAGAGCCGAACTGAGAGGGGAATACGTATCTTTCGGTTTCCGTTGGGACCGAGCGCGGGCCATCGACTGCGTCAGTGGATAGAAATCGCCCACAAAGTGCATTTTTCACCGACTTCGAACTCTCGTGTATGCGAGGTGAGTAGTCTTATACGTTTTGAATAAAGTTTACTAACGCTGCTGGGGCGTTAGGAGCACTTTGTGTCCTATCGCAGCCTGGTCAACAGGCAGACAAGGCAATGTTGTTAGTGCGTAAACGTTACGATCGCTAGACATTTGTGCATCTGCCGCGGTAGCGTTACTAAACCACACGTTTGAACAAGTTTGCTAATTTACCCACTGCAAATGTATAATTACAACGAGCTTTCATCTCCTCCGAACGATCCTAGAAACATTTCGAGACCGATCAGTTCGAAAGGAAGGGAGCAGACGGGCACATTCGACTGAAGTGGAACGCAGTTCCCGGTAGACACAACTGTGACATCCGACAACGGTGAGCGGTTGCTCTTTGTTAAGAGAGTGGCATTTTGTAGACGTTAGTTCAGCCTCTTTTCACTTTTATTCAACAGATGGTTCGACTTCCATACACCAGAGGACAGTGTCGTCGTGAACCAGTAATTTGAAGCTCTGCCACTCCCTGATTCAGGTTCGTTTGGTTATAGTTTGTTGCCAGCAACGATGCAGGAGAACATTTCCGCAACATTGAGACAGCGTCCCAGCCACATTCCTCCAACACACGTAAAACATGGAGGGAACGTTTGTGTTATGTTGCTGCAATATTGAGACAGCGTCACAATCATATTCCGTCAACGCAAATAAAACATGGAGGCAGCATTTGTGTTATGCTGCCGCAACATTGAGACAGCGTTACTGTAATATTTTTCAACACAAATGCAATATTGAGGTAACATTTGTGTTACGTTGCTGCAACATTGAGACAGTGCTATATCTATATTTTTACAACCAAAAATATAATATGAAGGCAATATTTGGGTTATGTTGCTGCAACATTGAGAAAGGACTACAGCAATATTTTCCCAACACAAATGCAATATGGAGGCAACATTTGTGTTATGCTGCTGCAACATTGAGACAGAATTACAGCCATATTTCTCCTACACAAATACAGTATTGAGGAAACATTTCTGTTCCTTTTCTTCAACGTAGAGACAGCGGTACAGCCATATTTCTCCAACACAAATACAATATGGAGGCAATATTTACGTTCTATTTCTGCAACACTGAGACAGCATTACAGCGATATTTCTTGGAAAAGAAGTAAAACGTTTCAGGCGTCATATTCGTAATGTGTCCAGGTTTTGTGAGGGGGCCTCGTCCGTTCCTCTCAGTAGTATAGGTATCATAGATTAAGTACTGCACTCATTTTTAGTGGGGTGATTACACGAGTGATCCCCGTCTGGATGCAGAGCTGCACTGCTACCCAGCGCGTCCACGGGTGGCGGATAGTGGAAAGGTCTTTGGTTGGGTTTAGCTGCGAAATAAGCAGAGCTGTGCAATTGAATAAGCAGCTCCAGCGAATAAACAGCCGCGGACCAAACAGGTGTGGCTGTGACATTACTTTGTCTAGCTGCATGGAATTTATTTAATGTGAAATAATATTATTGTTGTCGGTATAAACTTGAAAGAGGATGAAACCAATATTTAATACACAAGCTTTTCTATAATTGATTGTGTATTTGTTTTGCACGTGTCAAAACGCACAATGAAACACTGCTGAAATAAACCATTGTTTGCTGCACAGGCTGATAAATCCCAGAAGTTACCGACATGTATTCGTAAATATGATGTTAGTGATACGCCTAGGCTACTCAAAACATCTGTTGATGTTGACAATCAAAAACCGATTTTTTTTATGGTTAAACCGAAAAACCGAAATTTTTTTATGTTGACCATGATGATGTTTTGAGGGTATACCACACCCAGGTTATTCTGAAATGTCCATTTTTATGCTCTAAAGAGATGATTAAACATTCATATTTTTGAATCTGAAGACTAAGTGTTCTGCTCTGAAGCCACAATGAAACACCCCATGTCATCATCACTGGACTTCTCCTCCATTATTGCGAATTCCCCCCTCCTCCCCCCGATGTTTAAACCAGATGAAATTGCCTTTTGCCAACTGGTGGATTTATCAATGCGACCTGGATTTAGCTGTAGATCTCTTGATGGCAGCAAAAGTCGCGCAGCCAAAAACATAACGTCCTTTAGACGTACTTTTTAAACGTGGGTACCTGCTTGCGCGACTCCAGCACAGGTATTTTGTCAAAGGTTTAACTTCGAGCAGCGTTCCAGTGTACAGTTTATCGAGATTTCCGCGATCGCGAATTCGGCGCAAATTAATACACAGTGAATAAAAACACGGTTCCAGGTGCTTCCCTCCTATACTAATGAGCACACAAATATCTGTACCTGTGATATCTAGATAAAGCATAACATACGGCGAATGATAGAGTAATAACAATTTGTCTTTATACATTTGCACATTCTATACCCCGAGGAGGCCTGCCATGTGTTTCACATGCCGATAAATTCATTTTCTCTCTACACAGATTCTTTCTACACAGTGTCGGTTTCTGTATTTTGTTTCTTTCTACATCGTGAGAGTTGCTGAGTCTGAAAGTGGTACTGTCCCCGCTCGTCATCATTCAAATAAATAATTATCAAATTCAAAGGGTTGTTGTTTGTGATCTACCAGTTTAATTGCGAAAGCTTGTACGTCGGCGCGCCCCGCTCTGCCGTGAAACGTACGAAGACCGCGCGCTGTTATCGGTATGTCGCTACCCCGCCAACAGATGGCGATGCCGCATGGGACTCAAGATGGCGGGCACGATCCCAGATGTGGCTCAGTGTCGCTGCTCTGTCCCCTGTTTAGTGAGTCTACTCGAGGAGAGCGTTGCGTTTTTATTGTTCGACGCCGCTCCAGCGGAGTGCAGCTGTAGCTTCCACAGTTTCGGCACGAAAACCATCGCCCCCCCCTTCGGTCACGTCAGCGCGCGCTTTTTTGGCACCAGATTCCGGCTCTGCCTTCGCGATTGCCCCCCTCGGTCACATGATCATCCATAGCGAATCGCGAAGGCAGAGGCGGAATCTGGTGCCAAAAAGCGCGTGCTGACCTGGTCGAACTGCGCATGTGCGCTGCGTGCGTTCTCTGCTTCCGTCGTTGTACCGCTGCTGGCAAAACCACCTGCTGGTACACATCCTGTCGTCGGTACGATCGATTTTTTAGCTTATCTACATGAATAGTTGGAATGAAAAAGGAAAGAATGCTTATATCCATAAAAGAAAGTAACTAAATTCAAAATTGTACAGCACAGTGCCATTTTTGTTACGATTTCATTGTGATCGCCGTGTTCACTAGGCCTAATACAGGCGACAAAACGTATTATTTTCGGTTAGATGTCGATAGTCAGCATCAGTTGAAACTGATTTTCGAAAAACGAACTTGAGCATGTACTGCTTGTGACACGGTTGTCTGAAATCGCCTGTAAGTAGTTCTGCAGCCTATATTTCCTTGACTGCCCTCGAACATGTTATTCCAATATGCTATTTAAAGGTGGAACATATCCTGCACGTGTTTCTTACTCAAAATAAATGATCTTGCAACACCTGGAGATTTGTGATGGTTTAAACCACGGGGGGCTGTTTTAAGAGAACCGTGTCGCAAGCAGTACATCAGCAGCGTAAAATCAGAGTCGTCTGTGAAAATTTTTTGCCACGAAATCCCCGCTTCACCGTGTTTGTTTTCGTCGCCATTTTGGATGAGTCAGGTGTCATGGCGACTCCCGCAGTGAAAAGCAAACCAATCAGAGTCCCGGAACTGCGACTGACAGGTCGAGCCTCTTTTTAGGACTCCTCCCAATGGCCAGACTCCGTTTTAATATACGGCTCTGCGTGTCCTAGGGATTAGGCGCCACCTGACGGAGGTCCCCCATACTAATGCGGACATACGCGAAGAGAGCGAACACCGCTTTCTTTTTCAAAGCGTGAGGCGCCATGGAATGCACAGGGTACAATGCCGTTCCATTTCGACCAGCCGTGTATAGGTGCCCTGAGCCTCTAGGTCATTGATGACGTAAAGCAGTAGCGCAAAGCGTGCGCCGCGCTCTTCCTACACCCCCAAGATAGCATCGGGCCTGAGCGCTTACGTCACCCAGGGAGTCCTGCCATGGTTTGCGAGCTGTCTCGAGCTTTCTTCATGTTGGCTCATAGCAGCATCCACAGCAGGGCTTCCTCTGTGATGCTGTGTCGCGCAGGGCTTTCTCTGTCTAGAAGGAGTTGCTTCTTTCCACTTCTTGCCCATCGCAGCAAAATATATAACCTCGAACCGGTCTTCCCGTTACATCACATATTTGTACCGATGAAATTGGGTATGTAAAAGAGAAAGAAGGAAAAATTGAGATTTCCTTTCCTTTCGTTCAGGCACAAAGTATAACGGAATTTCTTTTTACGGTATCATCTTCATTTTCACAAGACAAGAGTTTTAGTGCATCGTACGCTATCGCCTTTGCGTACGTAAGGGATAGCGTGGTGGTTCTGCGCAATGCGCAAACCTCTCCTTGTGTGTTGCGCGTACGGAGAACCATGAACGCCATTCCTTACACACGCAAAGGTGATGGCGCACTAAAGCTCACTAATAACCTACCCCAGCCCAAAGCAGCGGAACTCTCACATGTTTGTACCATGTGCTCCGTACGAATTGCGAGCGTTCGTTAGGTGGTTCCTCCGCGTTAAAACGGCTAGAAAGATTTTATCCCATGCGTGTCGTCGACTGCAGGTAGTAGGAGAGCAGTCTGCAAGACGAAAGCGTCTTTGCCTAACGCTAAAGCGTCTAATGCCTTACGAGGCAATCGCTGTTCTGGCAGGCATGAGAGTCATGCGACGAAACTGCATTTTCCAAGTTAGCAAAGCACAGTTTGTCGCGGGGACACGTTTGCGAAGATCAGGGATACGTTGAGGGAGAACCCATGGTATATCTAAACAAGTAGCGTAACTCCCATAGGCTGCTGCGTCTTCAGAAGGACGGCATGATAGAGACGGTCAGCGTCATCCACCCGTTTCACGGACTACTACGATTGTAAATAAATGACGTCAGAAATGACGCCAGCAGTATGAATAATAAGCAGTGCATAATTGTGAAGGTCGCCAATCCCGAGTGGATTGGGCCGTTTTAAAAAGTTAGAAGATTTAGTGGGTCTGCCCTTGAGTGAGACCGAGAGTAAGTGACAACGCAGTTCATAAACTTGAACTGTTTATTTACAATGCTAATCGCCCTAACCAGCTCTGACTCAGAGTGCTCTCTGAACTCACCAGCAGAACTTGGTTCCGGTGATTGTTCCGTGGTCCTCGGGTACTTGGGAAGCTGATGCTGAAGTTGGTTCTCTTTGATGCCTCGTTGCTGTCGCCGCGAGCGTCTTCGGAAGTAGAAAGGGGGAAGGCTGGTGTCCGGGTCCAAAGGGCTGCACCTCGCAAGTCTGGGTTGTGGATCCTCGTGGACAGCTTCTTCCGATGCGAGCCGAACAAACCAATGCCTCTTCCTCCACCGCGTCGTCAGACTATTACGCTGTCTCTGCCGCCGCTTCCTTTCTCTCCCCTCGCTGTCGGCCCCGGACCTTTTTGTAGGCTCTGCTAACAGCGGTCGACCTTGGTTCAACGGGTTCTTCCCTTTTCCCCTAATTGTCCACGTTGCTTCGTGTCCTCGTCGAGCGATCCGTCGCGACGCCAGCTGGACGACTGTCTGGCGCCGGAGGCTCTGGCTAGTGCACGTTTGTTGTAAGCCCGAAGGTCGCGGCTCCGGGTCTCCATTCATTCCTGAAGACAGACAACCTTGCTCGTCGACCGTCGTTGATCCTCCCCGTGGGGCGAAACAATACCGGATCCGTGCCCCACAAGTAAGCCAGAGCACACACATAAGCCGTAAGCTGGCAGCGGACGACGATCATAATTCTTAATTAATATGTACTACATGTGTGTAGAACATCACCCTCGCCAATTTTTTTCCTTTTCTTTTTTTGAAAAATAAACATGACCGCGTTATATATACAGTAACAAAATGGAATTATACAAACAAATACATGTTAATAATCCGATAGGATCAGACACAGACTGTTCATTTCGGAGCTTCACAGTGGAACAACCATGGTACACTTTCTCGCAGTTCACATAACACACAGCCAGTTTAGAGACCAGAGCTCAGTCTTTTTATCTGCACGACAAATGGGGTAGAACTGTTCTGTATTCTCATGAGGTGCAGTCGCGTGAGGCAGAATGAAGAACTAACGCTTCTTTTCCCTCCCTGTGTCCTTTTCTTCCTTTTTTTTCTACGTCATCCATGAAACACTAGGCTCCTGTACATTTATACATATCGATAGCGATTAACTGTATCGCAGTTACGTTCCTCCTGCATACGAGAAATGCCAAACTTTGTCGTCTACCTTTATCCCCTCTATTTCTCAGGGGATACCTAAAGACCTGGTTTTCAGCAGTTGGCGTTATATGCAGGCAGGGTCTGCCTCTTCGGTTACAGTGTTTTGACTTTCTCGTTCACTGCTGCCCCACAGCAAGTAGGGATCGCATCCGTGCTTTGCGGAGGAAACTGAGCTGAGTGCGCTAGTTGGCGTTCCCTAGAGGAAAGGGAACGCCAACTAGCGCTCTCAGCTGTCGCTTGCTTCGTCGATGTCTCTTGGCAATGTCTCTCGTCGATGTCACACCGAACATTCCCTAGAGGAAAGGGAACGCCAACTAGCGCTCTCAGCTGTCGCTTGCTTCGTCGATGTCTCTTGGCGATGTCTCTCGTCGATGTCACACCGAACATTCCCTAGAGGAAAGGGAACGCCAACTAGCGCACTCAGCTGTCGCTTGCTTCGTCAATGTCTCTTGGCGATGTCTCTCGTCGATGTCACACCGAACATTCCCTAGAGGAAAGGGAACGCCAACTAGCGCACTCAGCTCAGTTTCCTCCGCAAAGCACGGATGCGATCCCTACCGGGAGGTCAGCAGAACTTGCTGTGGGGCAGCAGTGAACGAGAAAGTCAAAACAGGGAGGTTGTCCATAAAATAATCAGGGGACGGGCATGTTAGATTTTTGGGGCGACATGTCAAGGGCTTTTGCGAGACCGTTTCTGTTCGTTTTCCGTCATGCTCCGTAGAAATTGCCACTTGGTTATTATGTTTTTGATCGCCCTGACCACCCTCATCATGAGTGCTGTTCCCTGAGAGAGAAGCGGGACATTCCATGTCGTCACGAGCCGTCTTTAAGCGATTGGCATGAACCACCTGAGAACTTCTACCTCGGATTTCCTGTATCCTGAACGTGACTGGCGAGAGCTGCTCAGTGATTCAGTATGGTCCTTTCCAATGTGGGCTCAGCTCACGCGATACTCCTGCTTTTGTGTTGCCCACTTGTAAATAGACACGGTCGCCTACTCTGAACGCTGTTTCTTTGGCCTTTCTGTCGAATATCGCCTTTTGCATTTCCACCGAATAATTTAGTGCTTTTCCTGCCATGTCATGCGAACGCTGCATACGCAGGGTTAATTCCGCGCGGTAGTCCTCGATTGTCCCATTGTGAGGCACCATAGGCGCTGCCAGTAGTTCGTGAGGCAAATCGGGATCACGGCCGTATAATAGGAAAAACGGAGTCTCCTTTGTGCTTTCGAGGACCGCAGTATTGCAGGCGAATAATACATACGGGATCCACAGGCCCAGTCGCGTTGGTCTTCATACACCACGTGCGATAATAGCCCCTTAATGGTTTGATTTAACCTTTCTACGGCTCGGTTACGCTCAGGGTGATAAGCCGTCGTTTGCAGCTTTTCCACCTTTAGAAACTCATACACTTCGGCCATTACCTTTGACGTGAAATTGCTGCCCTGATCGGTTAGTAGCTGCTTTGGTGTTCCATGTCTCATAACTATCTTTTCCACGAATATGCGGGCAACTGTATTCGCCTTTTGGTCCTTCAAGGGGAAGGCTTCTGCAAATCGTGGTCTACAAACACCAGTATGTAACGACAGCCCTCTGTGGTTGTTGGCAGTGGGCCCACAATATCCATGGCCGTGCGTTCAAATGGCGTGTGAACCTCGTTAAAAACCTGCATAGGCGTCGCTGTCCGGTTCTTGGGATATTTTCTCAGCTGGCATGCTTCACAAGCTGCGCAAAAGTTCTCTACATCCCTCCCTATTCCGGACCAGTGATAAGTTCGCTCTATTCTTTGACGAGTTTTTCGAGCGCCATAATGTCCGCTGTATGGAGCACTGTGGTACGCCTTTAGTATCGGATGTACCAGACTGCGAGGGATAGCTATGCGGTCATTCGCAATCTCACCCAAATGTCTCATTCTACCTCTATAGCCCATCACTCGCAACAAGCCAGCACCATCCAACCTGTAGTCTTCCTTATTGGCGTATGAATTTCGCTATATTTCCCGAATTGTGCGCGATAATTCCCCATCTTTTCGTTGCTCGTCCCTTATCCGGTCTGCTTCAATTACTGGGTATATTCAGTAAGTGCATTAATGTCGGACGGGATAGGCCTACTGAGTGCATCGGCGTTTCCATTAATTTTACCGGCCTTGTGCTCTATCTCAAAGTCGTATTCTTGCATTTGCAAATTCCATCTCGCAAGCCGTGAATTGGGGTCGCGGATATTCATTAGCTACTTGAATGGCCTACAGTCCGTCTGAGTCTGGAATCTTCTCCCGTAAAGGTAACAACGAAAGTGCCGAACAGCCCAGATTACAGCTAAGCACTCTTTCTCAGTCGCGCTGTAATTTTGTTCTGGTTTATTGAGCCGTCGGCTCGCATACGCTACGGGGTGCTCAACACCATCATGCTTCTGAGAGAGCACTGCTCCAGTCACAAATTGGGAGGCGTCAATGCCCAAAATGAAGGGTTTGCTGAAGTCTGAGTACTTGAGTAAAGTGGCGCGAAGAAGGCACTGTTTTAGGTTTTCGAAAGCCTCTTGTGCTTCCTCATTCCAATCGAATTTTGCATACTTGGACGTCAGAGCAGCAAGTGGTTTAGCTATCTTAGCAAAGTTCTCAATATGACGGTGGTAATATCTGACTAAGCCAAGAAACTCTCGCGCGTCTCTTACTGTCTGTGGCCTCGGGAATTCTCGAACTGCGGACTCTTTTTCCGGGTCGGGACGCACACCGTCAGCGGGCACAATATGCCCTAGGTATTTTACTTCGGGTTTTAATTGACATTGTGATGGCTTTAACTTCAGTCCGGCACCTGATAACCTTTTCAGAACCCTCTCAATGTCACTAATATGTTGTTCAAAACTCCCACTGTAGATAACAATATCGTCCGTGTACAAGTCACAACTGTGACCTATAAGGCCATCGAGTACTACATCCGCGGTGCGCTGCCAAACCGCGGGACTATTGCAAGTTCCATTGGCATCCTAGTCCATCCGTAGTGACCATTCGTGGTATTAAAAGCGGTCTTCTCTCTATCTCGAGGATCCATCTCTATCTGCCAGAAGCCAGATGCCATGTAAACCACCGAGAAATACTTAGCTGAGCCAAGCTGTGACAACGTTTCCTGTATGCTAGGAAGCGGGTATGGGGCAACCTTTGTCACCTTGTTCAGCTCCCGGTAGTCAACGACTAAGCGGTATTTTCCATTTGGCTTCTCTACCAATAGAGCCGGGGCTGCCCAGGGTGACTTGGATGGTTCAATTATTCCTTTCTCCCTCAATTCGCTTATCTGCCTGCCCATCTGTTCCCTCTGCGAGTACGGGATCCTGTTGGCTTTTCGGTAAACTGGTGTTGCGTCTCCAGTAGCTATCGTGTGCCTTACTTTGTCACACCGAACTAAGTCAACATCTTCTTTGGTGAAAACTGAGGAATAACTTTTTATCATTTCTTTGAAGGCAGACAGTTGCCAGCTAGGCATGTCGGGCAATTCAAATAGCATGTGGATCACGTCGTCTGTTAGGTCAGTCCTATATGTCTCAACAGTAGTTCTAATTGCTCCAGCTGTGTCTTCATTCGCGGCGACGAAAATGGCCACATTCTTATTCCGAGGTAGCGTTTGTTCCTCTAGCGTCCAATCGATCAGCGTCAGGGGCACGGTTGAATTTGAGGCGACTCTCACTGCAGCGTTCGGACTCCGAACGCCCTGCACGCGCATGCCGCAACCCTCAATGACCCTAATCTCACCGTTCTGAACAGGCCTGGAAAGTTTTTCCCAACACAGAATACGCGACATGGGGGGAATACTTGTCGTCGACATGAGGCGTACAGCAGCTGGCCTGTCGTCTACCTCACTTTTAGGCTGTCGTGGCACGTAGTCATGTGTGTCTCAGTTAACAATAAAAATTTCGACTTCACCTGCTTTCAACGCTTTCCTTGTGGTTAAGACATCAATGTTCTGCGCAATTAGAGCATTTTGTCCAATTATGCCATTAACCGGGATGGCGGGATTGTCCTGCACGACAAAAACTGGATGTCGGAAGCGGTATCCCTCCAAACAAATGTCTAGATCAAAACACCCATCCACTCCCATCTCATGACCTGTGATCCCCATGAATCTACCATATTGCGACCGCTTCTTATCGAAGAGATTCTGTTCGTTGTGTTGCATTATCTTTTCGAACACTAGATGGGATTAAAGTCACTCTCGAGCCGGTATCTACAAGCAACTTCAATGGGCGACCTTCAACTGCAGCATTTACAATTGGACTTGTCTCTTTTGAGTATCGTACCACATGGACCCCTTTGTCCTTCTTTCTTCTTCCCCTCCGTTTATTGTTTGGGTTGCGAGTGCTATTCACCTCTTTAGTTCCCCCTTCATGTGCTACATGTGAGGGGGGCTTCACGCATTTTTTGGAATTGTGTTAGTTTCCTGACGCGTTGGGTTTGCACTACCTCGGCTTCGGCCACAGAATCGAGCTATATGGCCTAACCGACCACAGTTATAGCACCTGCGGGAGTTGCGCGCTTCAAACGCGTGACGCGGGTGTCCGTCTCTCTCTGTTTTTTTCTTCGCATGATGAAGTATGATTATCAGCTCCGGTACATGCCAGGCAAACACCTGCAATTGGCGGACACACCATGGAGAGCGCCGCTTCGGGTGCAAAGAGCGGAGTGCGCAGATTCCGATGTAGAAGGGCATGCGGTGTGGACGCTTTCTGCAATGGTGAGTGAAAACACAATGAAACTTGTTAGGGCCGAGACTGAAAAAGACTTGTGTCTACGTGATGTGAAATTCGCTCTAGAGAACAACGAAGAAGTGCAAGGGTTGTTCAAGCCATTTCAACACGAACTATCTGTTGTCGGTGGTGTTGTACTCAAGGGAACCAAAGTGATAATACCAAACGGACTGCGCAAGGAGAGGTTAAGTCGTGTTCACGAAGGGCACCTCGGAACTACAAAATGCATGGCAAGAGCTCGCACATTGGTGTTCTGGCCAGGAATGAACGCAGACACAAAAAATATGGTCGCAAAATGCAGTGCTTGTAGAAGGTACGCCTACCGCCAACAACAGGAACCTCTAATGATGCGACCTACCCCAAAGCAGCCATGGCATCGTGTCGGAGTTGATTTGTTTCAGTATGCGTCCAAGAATTACTTGGCTGTCTTCGATGCGACTTCAAATTATCCGGAAGTTGAAGAGCTCCGCGACACTAGTGCACGCAGTGTTATTAACACCCTTGCCAGCATTTTCTCAAGACATGGGTTACCAATGGAGGTGTACTCCGACAATGGTCCTCAGTTCCTTTCTAAAGAATTCAGGGACTTCGGTACATTATTCGATTTTGTTCATGTCACCTCAAGTCCAAGATTCCCAAGATCTAACGGACTCTCTGAAAAGGGGGTGCAAATCGTCAAAAGGGTCCTCAAGAAAAGCACTTATGCTGACACCAACTTCTTCCTAGGACTGCTAAACTACCGGACGACACCGCTGGAAGACGGGAACTCCCTGGCAGACATACTGATGGGTCGACGACTACGGTCCCGCCTACCAGACTTCGGAAGTGTTTCACAGGTGGACGTCCGAAAGCATCGAAAGAGTACGCCACGAGGCGTCACCTGCAACCTCTGCGGTCAGGTGAAACCGTCCGAATCCACCAAGATGGTGCTTGGACCGTCAAAACGAAAGTGCAAGACCGCTTGGCACCGAGGTCCTACAAAGTCGTCACGGAGGACAATAAAATACTGCGAACGAATCGGCAGCACCTGGTTCCAACGTCTGAGCTCTACGTTCGGACAACACCAGCCATGGGTGATCTTCCATGCACAGGAAGCAAGCCATTCAGCAATGTACTGACAGGATCCGGCGGTCCCGAGCCGGCAGTTCCCAGCACACCCGGTGCATCTTCCAAGGACTCTGCCCCATTGTTAACGAAAGACCATGTAACTACGCAAGGACTGTCCCTGCGACGATCGACCAGGACAAGACGTCCGCCGGACAGGTTGATGTATACGTAACTGTGTAGCTTTTTGTATGGAACTTTTATTGTGGCGCTATTGTTGCGCTTAACGCTACTTTTAACGCTACTTTAACGCTATGTACGAATTTAGCAAAAAGAAAAAAAAAGGGAGATGCGTCGGAATGAAGCCGATAGTAATCTTATCTGTTGAAAGATGAAAGTCACTGAAAAGGTTAGCCAGCTGTAGGGATCGAACCCACATCTTCTGGATTGCCGGTCCAGGGCTCTACCAATTGAGCTAAGCTAACACGCCTCTCCAGTGACTTTCGGGGTGCGTCATCTGAAGGGACGACAAACCAGCCACTCACTCTCACTCACCCTCCTTTCACTCTTACATTTTTGCTCACTCATACACACATTCATACGGCGGAAATCGACGCAAGCGGCACCTGTTGAACAAGAGATAAACTGATGTTCTGAGGCTGGAACAACATAGAAGGGACAGATACAAACAAAGCCTCAAATTGCCTAAGAAATCAACGATGAAAGGCAATCCAGAAGATGTGGGTTCGATCCCTACAGCTGGCTAACCTTTTCAGTGACTTTCATCTTTCATCGTTGATTTCTTAGGCAATTTGAGGCTTTGTTTGTATCTGTCCCTTCTATGTTGTTCCAGCCTCAGAACATCAGTTTATCTCTTTATCTGTTGGCATGCCTTCGCAATGCCTTTGTGTCGACACGTACTCCCCCTACCGTTCTGTATAAAACCAGGTAATAAAGGAGCAACAGGTTGTTGCTGTCTGGACTGGCACTTGTAAGCCTCGCACTTCCTGATGCAATATGTACTATATACATGTGTGTGGAACACCACATAATTAACCATGGCACGTCTACATTTGCGCGCTTCGTGTGCTTTGTATTCCCTTTTCCTTTTGTTGCCCATACTAATCACCGAGGGCAACGATACCAGAGGTAAAACAGAGAACAATAAACAAAATCAGGTGCAATGATACATATCAATTCGAATGATATAGTTATCACAGATTTGGACAACTCCAAACAGTAGTGGTCGTGATGACCACCCAGAAATTAGGAAGGCTCACTTAAGGTCCATTTCTCACCTAGAGCTATATGTACAAGTGATTAGACGTTTGCATTTCTTCAATGAGTGGCCATAATAGGTCCATTGAAAAAAAAATGAATGAAATGAATGAAGAAATCAGTCATTGGTGTATAGCTGATTCCATTACAGCGCTCACGCCGTCATGGCCGGTCGCGCCATGCCGAAATCGTTTTTTTTTTTTTTTTTCGCGGGGCCAGCAACGGGAGATGCATTGTGTTCATCTGGTCACACGTGTTAATCTTGGTCTACAGCACCGGGATGTGAACATCGCTTCCTGTTTAACCCAAAAAGGTGTACGAACTGTGTATTATAATGCGTGGACACACGGCATAGATACAGAGATGCTAGGATAAACAAGTCCACTGTGGCATACGCGCAGGGCAGCAGGACAGGGAAAATTACACGGGTGGTAGATGATTTCGTATATGTGCACGTGTGGGGCAACAAATAGTCATTTTCTGCATTCAAATTATGAATGTCCTATTAGAACACACACGCCATGAAGATGAAAGTTTGTTCCAGCCTCAGAACATCAGTTTCTCTCTTGTTCAACACACGCCATGCCATGTTGTAAAGTTTTTCGTTTTTTTTTTTTTTTTTTTTTTTTTATGATCGTACCTCTACTACCAACACCCTGATCGCTCGCGCCTCATGATGATAGCCTTGCCGATGGGTCTGATTTGGTATTCGTGTTTGTTTTCCCTACCAGTTTAGATATACCTCGGAAAACCTTGTAATGAGGCACAGGGAAACGTTTTCCATGGGGGTACAGTCGTCATTTTCAAAAATAATAATGCCGAAGTAGTACAACACATTGTAACGTTGAAAAAATATCGCAAGAACAACAACAACAACAACTTTATTGCGAGAAGATGAATGGGGAGTTTCGTTTGCAAGGGGCAATATCTACCCCATTGCTGGTGGTGATGCGGGGAATGATATAATGAGTCCCTTCACAATAAGGATCGAAGTCCTATACGGTATTCAGAAAGGTGACAAAAGCTTTGAGGGCAGAGCGTTGGTGGGCTGGATGTGACAAGCCTGGAAACTGTTAAAAACTGCACCCAACAGTAAAAATTAGCACAAAATAGAAAGACATGACTGACGTTTTTTACAGCGGTTTACAGAAGCCTAAGCGCGTTAGGAAAGTGAAACTGAAAAAGTGCACAAAACATGGCAGCATTTTCGTTTGCATCCGATACAGCCACGTTCTCCTCTCCCTCCCCAGTGAAGTCGGCCCAGGACACACAATCCCCGTGCTATAGTCGTGACGTTGCCCGCCCCGGCGGTCGACTACGTCAAGCACACTCTCTTTAATTCCGTGCTAGCACCGCGAAGCAACCGTGGTTATGAGTGGCGTACAGACAGACACATGAAGAGGGGACAGCAGGAAAGGAGACAACGGATCCGTCTTGGACTACACTTCCAGGGCAGTTATTATCGTCTGCAAGTTATGTCTGAAACATAAGGGAGACAACAGATGGTGCAGGAATTCGAAGCTCCGAAGTAATTGATGTATCGTAATCCAAAACTTTTAAAGTAAGTAATTACTTTACGCAGTACCCCCAAACATTTTAATTACGCTTCCATCGTAACCTGTATTCTAGGCACCGTTACTTTCTGCTGTGGGGTAGACGAGATTATTGCGAAATTTGCCTGCACAATATTGTCTCCTTTTGGAGACTTACACTTGTCTAGTGCCATCAGAGTATCCACTCCCTATAGTCGTGTTCACCCTACCCTACCGTGTTCTCCCTAAAGCATTTCCGGCGCTGCGCTGGAGTACAACTTTATAGTCTATAATCTCGTTTGATATGAAAGTAACATGTGTCAAAAGTAAATGCGACCCGAAGATTTTCTACATACAACGTTTCAAACATTACGTTGGCTTCCCTGTGGTAAAATAGAGTGTGAAGAGGCACCGACAACGCCGCTCCTACCTTGAACAATGCTATAGCGCTTACTTGTACCGTATACAGGCTTTTTAGTCTGTACCGCTTCCGGCACGGTTATCTGAGATCAGCACTCCGTGGTTTATCCCATCACAAGACTCGAGGTGTTGAAAGATATGGTCCAGCCAGACTTGTACGTATTTGGAGTATTGTATTTACCATATTTATAATTATATATAATTATAATAATTATATATAATTATAATAATTATATATAATATATATTATATATAATTTGTAATACCGTATTCTAAATACAATTTGCGGTATTTTGGTACTCTACTCAATACTTTTTGTTTTGTGTATTTGTACTCTATTTAAAATACGTTTTACGGTATTTTCTACTCAATACTCTAATTACATATTTTGGATCTCCCTTTCAAACTTTCTGTGTCTCGCCTTTCCATTATCTTGCTTGTTCAGTGGAAATTCCCTCAGACTTGACCTGGACATTGGCCCTTCTTGGAACTCTCCATTTAGAGATCCTACCCTGTGTGTCCTAATCCTTGGCCTGTGAGGGTTCTATTATGTGTGCCCTGACGCGGTGACGATTTTAAAGGTATTTTATTTCGGCTCCTGAATCTAGAAGCCGCGTAAGCTCTGCGTCACTATCGTGAGAGGTCCTATAGTAGTAACGTTGTGGCTGGCTATGAGGATGATTTTGAAACCCTCTATAATCGCACCAATTACAGCGAAAGCGTAATACTTGTCAAGGCAATGGAAAGCCCCACGAGAGATGAACGTGGGAAGGACAGAACGTCCCACGAACAATCGAATTGGCTGATTGACGGCTTCTTGACGGCTTCTTGATGGCTGATTGACGGCGGCTTCTGTCCTGAGGCAACTCCCTTCCTACATCTCTACCGGTTCGCTGGATTTCTACCCATCTACTGGCTGATTGACGGCGTGTTAGCTACATAGCGTTCTGCCTGCCGGTGCGGCGGAAGACAAGTTACACTGGGATGTAGGACCGGCGAGAGTGGGGGGTGGGGTGGGGGGCTCATAACGGGCCTGCCCGACCCAATGCCCGACAGCTGCAAACACCAGGGGACGTGAGGAGGGGGTACGGGCAGGACTCCGTAGTCTTGCATTCCCGGGGTCTGTAATTTCTCTCACCGGCCCTGCTGGGAGGACAGTGCGCCCTGGGCCACCTTCATGGGAAACATTACCAACATCTGAGGAGAACCCAGAGAAAATATCCAGACAGCGCAGTCGGGTCACCTTTCAATTTCGATGTAGGAGGCGTTGGTCTTAGCCACTAAGTCACGGTGGTAAGGTAAATTCGGCGAATTGGGAAGGGACATGTCGGTCATTCGGCCAGTCGAACCAGCACATTTGAAGGTCAAGGGATTACGGCTGTCTCCCGGCCTTCAAAGCATTCGGCGAGTTGGGATTTGGCAGATTGGGAGGACACGGTTTAGATGACTCCTGTCACACAGCGGCGGCTTGCCCTAGTGCGCGGGGTTTTGGTGATTCATGTGACATAGCGGCGACTTGCCGCATTGTCCAGTGACCGGTGACTTTTTGCGTTCAAGGATAAATAGTATCTTAACTGTATTTCAAATACTTTTTGAAGTATTTTGTACTGAATCTTAATTACTTTAATTTTCATGTATTTATGCTCTATCTTAATTACATTCTAACGTTAGTATTTATTATCTTATCGAAAATACATTTTTGAGTATCTTGTACGTGTCTGGGTCCAGTTTTAAATAAAATATTGGAACAACATTTTCGAGGGCAATCAAGGAAATATGGTTCTGCAACTATAGTGACAGGCAATTTCAGACAACCGTGTCGCGAGCAGTACATGTGTAGCTGCATGTTCCCAAGTGCCATTACACTGTGCTCAAAGTGTTATGTGGCGTCGGAATGTCTCTGAAGTGCCCTTCAGCTACAGTGACCAAGAATAACCTAGTGTAGCGACCGGTCGGGTCTCCCTTCGTTTCCCCGTGACCGCGCCAAGGTTGAATGGTGCCGCTGCTGTAGACAGCACTTGAAGTTGTTCAGTTTGGTTGACACATCGTGCTCTGTTTCTGTGCTTGTATGGGAGGAAAAGGAAGACCGAATCACTGCTATGCTCTTGGATGTAGAACAGGATTCTCTAGAACATCGGGCGATCCACCGAAATGGCTAGACTTCACTGTTCAAAGCCCCAAAAGACTAGGAAAGACGGACTTTGCGTCGGGACGATAGGACCCTGGATCTTGAATGTGCTTGTTTGTGAGCTCTATCTCGAGCCACGGTTGATTGTTCGCGATTATGCGCACATCATCAGTGGACACGCATACCGCGCGGAGCTCCAACATTGACGCCAGATGCGGCACCCACAATTTTGCCGAACCTGCCCAGAGCGCCTATCACTCAGGCACCCACCTCTAAGGCCGGCACGGAAAAGAAGTCTGTGCGAACCACATGAGCTGTCAAAGAGGTCGCACTACTGAAGGAGTCAACAGCAAGACGCCTGAAAACGTGTTAACGTTGGAAGCGGTATGTTACCTGGCGAACTATACCTCAAGGACATACGTGCTGAAATAATCTTTTAAATAATTCAGTGCCTTTACACATCAAGCGACATGTAACAGCTCGTCGCACCAGTGCTGCCTACGTTTCCATTTTTTTCTTTCTACTTAGTATATTCTACTCTGGTACGTGTTCGGCTAGCGTCGCGTGTAGCAAGCCTTCCGTAACTGTTGCCGGCCTTTACCAGCTACAGCCTCCGTCGACGAAGTGGACGCAACACGAATTTCCGAATCTGAACGGAGTAGCGTTCATATTCTGCGTATTTAACGCCACGACTAAGGAAATAAACGTTGAAAAGGCAGTGTTCTTTATCTTGGAAGAAGCTGCAGTGAAATGGCAAGTGCACGTACTTTCAAAGCTTCTGCTTGATGTTAAGGTGAACAACATCAGAGGACGCGCAAAGGCTCCATTCTGTAGGCGGATTGCTTGCCTGCCTGTGGTGTCGTGATGAAGCTTGTGGAAACAAAGCAATATTCTTTTACAAAAGCTATACAGGCAAGGATGGCCGCAAAAGGAGACATCACATTTCCTGTGACCCTTGTATATGATTCCATGTATATCTATATTGCATATGGTTCCACTTGTATATCCGATATACATGGGCATAATGGAACCATATGCAATATGCATGGATGTACAAGTAATACGTCAATATACATGGAACCATATGGTTACATATTTCCATGTATATTCCAAGTACTGCATTATTGATGTTTTTTTTGCGTTTCTGCACATTTTTGTGTTTATATGTAACAGCATTTAGCCCAACAAATTAGGGTCCTTCCTTTCAGTCATTTCCGCGCATTGAACCTTGATGAGTTTCACGAGCGAAGCTCTCGTAAGTCCCTTCGTTCAGCCGCACCGGTGCATAGCACCGCTGAGCTTTCCATTCTACCATTCTATATAATTCCAGTGAGCGCGTCGCCGTACACGAGTAATGCCTGCCGTACATCTGCAACGCAAGTCCTAAATGGCGAACTACGGCAGCGCCATCGCTGCTTTCAGCATTCCGTGAGCCACTCTACTCCTCTGGTCGCTACACTAGGCTATAGGGTTTATTCACATGACGTCATCCGCAGGAGATCGCCACTGTCGCTTGCAGGGAGATGTGCTGCCATCGGCCGCCATATCGTAGGCTCCATACAAACCGTAACCAATATCGCACTCATCATATAGTTGATGTTTCAATGTTATTGTGCTGTGTGACTTGTATCCAAGTAATTTATTTGTTTATTTATTTATTTAGAAATCCTGCGAGAAACGCAGTGGCCGAAGCAGTAGGGGATACACAGTGTAAACAAGGGAAAAGAATCAACAAACAAGTTCACACGCGCACACACAAAAGAGAACACTCTTATAGGAATAACAATCTCAACCAGTGTAAATGTCATCGACAAGGTCTTTGAATACTGTAATACTTTCGCTCCGAACAATGCCGACAGGCAACGAATTCCTCTCAGGAACAGTACGGAGAAAAACGAATTCTTAAACGTTGAAGTACGAACGAATATTGTTTTACAGGAAAAGGGGTGAAGATGGCGCGTATATCGTGGTTGGAGGCGTTCTAGATACGGAAAGCACTGTAATCTAAAGTTACTTCTCGGTGTCTCAAACAGGAACTTCAGTCGTGCAATTTTTCTTCTTGTCTTCAACGGTATAATATTGTTTTCACTCATAAGAACAGTTATATATAGTCTCGTCTACTGTATGCACGAAGAATAAAACGCGCAGCTTTGTGGTGCTTCGAGTTTATTTATATCAACTTTAGTATGCGGGTCCCAGACGATACTGGTGTACTCGAACTTTGACCTTACGATGGATTTAAAAGTCAATATCTTGACATCAGGCCGGGCTTTTCCAAGTTTCTTTTTCAGATATCCCAGTTTACGCATGGTGGCAGAGCAAGTTAAGTTATGTGAAGAGATCATCTTAAATCAGCTGTAAAGTTCACGCCGAAGTGTTTGAATTCTTTCATCTCCTCTGGTAGAACATCCCCAATAAAATAACTGAATTGAATTGGTTGCCTTTTGGTCGTGATTAGGAGAAGAACAATCTTATCTCAATTGAGCCTCATACCGCATCTGTCACACCAATCGGAGATGCCAGCTAGACTATGACTCAGCAGAACTTGTTCATCATGGGAATACGCTTGCTATATAACACACAATCGACACAGAAACACACTTATTTGAACTCCGGTGCTGACAACATCAACAATATCATTGATATAAATAAAAAATAATAAAGGTCCAATAACACTGCCCTGTGGAACTCCCGAAGTAACAGGTGAACTATAAGAATGGGTGCCACAAATATATACCATCTGCGACCTGTTTGGCAAGTAGGCATGTATCCCGTTAATAATCCACTGAGGTAAACCTATGTTAAGTAACTTAGCAATCAGTTTGTTATGGGGTAGTTTATCGAACGCCTTGCTAAAATCAAGAAACAAAACATCAACTTTCCCGCCTTTATCAATAACTAAGCAAAGTCATAGAGAACACCAAGCAGCTGAGTGATTGGAGAAAACCCCTTACGAAAACGATGTTCTCAGGACGACAAGACGCTGTTTTCGTCCAGACATTTAACAATGAAATTGGCTAATACATGCTCTAAAAGTTTCCAAAAGCTACATGTCAACGAGATTGGCCGATAGTTGTCTGGCGACATGAGGACTCCTTTTTTGAAGACAGGCACAACGCGTGGCAGCGAGTCATTCCTCTAATACTGCTCCAGTATTAACCGAACGGGCAAAGATTGTGCACAAGAAACGCGCCAACGATTCAGCATATCTTCTGAGGCAGATATTTGGGATATTGTCAGGCCCACAGGATGTCTTAGTTTTAATATTAAGAAGTGAAACAACTCCCTCGTACGAAATGATATCAGGAGCAGTGTCAACAGGAAAGGCAAGGGAACATGTGTCCGATGTGTCCGGTTGTGAAGGAGTGTAATTAATTTTGACAGAATCTACACGTTTCTTACGTCGGCTTACATAATTCCAGAATTGCAGGGGGTCATTCCAAAGAAAGTTTGAGAGAGAGCGTGCACGTAAAAAAAAAAAAAGAAAAAAAAATCTTGCTCCATTTTGAAATTTCTATGTTTTCGACCGTAACAGTCATCCAAAAAGAGTATGGCAGCGAACGAATGCGGAAACATAACTTGGAGGGAACTACAGTATGGCGACGGGGAGACGTCAGTGAATAAACGCTATTCTAGGTCACTATACTTGAGCGCTGTTGACCACACCGGATATCACATTGACGGATCGAAAACACTCTCAGAGGTAATCTTTGCATTGTCTGGGTTAGCACGACGTCATCAATGTGACCAACCGAAGGACCCAAAACCATCAGAAAACATGCGCCGATAACTCAAAGGACGAGGCCATGAACGAAAATAGCAAGACAGTGGTTGTTGATCAAAGTATCTGTCTGAGGCAGACACTTGAGAAGAACTACGATGTACGCATGGGCAGACGACTACATTCCATCGTGCTGCGCACGTGGTCGGTAGCTGATACCAGGTGTCATTTCTTTCATGACAAGTAGGGTTGTAACAATATTCGAGTTCTCGAATTCGAATCTAATATAAACCACTCCAATTCGATTCGCGAATCGAACACCCAATATGTGACTGCTTTTTTTTTTTTTTTTTCGTATGTGAACGACGCCTCCCGAAACCCGGCTTCACCTGATGCTTCCATGCACGAGGTGGAGCCTACTTTACAAAACTAAAGCCTGCTTTACGTGACTGCAGTCCGGAGGGACTGCAGGAGCTGTGCAGTTTAGCTGTGCCAGCGGGGGATATTGGTTTGATGTCTGGGAGGTAGCCTTTAAGAAGAATTACATGTGTCTCTTGTGACAGTTATTGCCAGAAAAATTACGCTAAAGCCATGCGCTAGAAATTGCAAACTTTTCGTGCAAAAACACCAGCTGACCATTAACCAATTGACAAATCGATTATTAACGACGACCCCGGCATCCTATCAACAGTAAGAGGTCTAACTTCATAGATAAGACACTTTTCCCAATCCCTTTCCAGCTGACGGGGTGACACAATGTGGACAAAGCCACTCTCCCAAGAACGGTGACCTCACACTTGAACCTGCCAAGACAACATTCTCGAACGTGACCCGTTGACAACCGCCAGGTGGCGAAATTTTTTCCTTTCCCGATGAAGTCACTATACAAGCCTTTATAAGCTCTGTGTATCACTGACATATTTTTCTCCTGACGAAGACGGAGATACCGCCGTAACGTAGACAGCACTTATTACACCAAGTATATTTTAAATATAAATAAATAATCCTCCCTTTTTCTTAGTTCCAGTACCTTCGTAGTCTGTGTTTCATTTTTCATTTCACCTACATAGATTCGCGGTTGTTCGAACCCCTTTCGTCTAGTATATATACGCGTACTTAGGTATCACGTGACGGGAATGCCCCCATGACGACTCTTTTAGCTGTTGCGGGGCGCTACCTACCGTCCGATTTAGTCACTCTAATAATGTGTAATGTAGTAATGTGTAATAATTAACGTGCTTTAAGTGCTTAGACTCTGTGAGCAGCATGACACAGGCAAACACTACCAGGTCGCACACAGAAACAGGTGGGTCATATTTCACTTTACAGTTGGTTTAAGCACCACAAAAAGCATCCGTGCCATGTAAACTAAATGTATGCAAGATGAATATCTTCCTTTGACACTGTTAACGGATCAGTAATAATAATGGGACGTTCAAGACATCAGGTAATATATATGCAACACTCCGTTCACGACATCTGGTACTACAGCGAAGGATGTGCCAAATATTCTGGGCGCGATGATTATAAAGGTAGCTATGCTCTTTGAGATCAAACAGTGATAATATATTAGTTAAGTACTTTTTATGAGGAGTACGGTAACACAAAGGTAAGCAAGTAACACAAAGGTTTATATCGATACAGCTTTCGAATACCAATCAACGAGTACCGGGCAAACAAACCAGTTGTGGGGCCAGGACTGATCGTCCTGTCATCAGTTCACTTCATCGCAGGTTCTACTGGCCATGCAAAGAAACCTCGAAATAATGTGGCTCGAGAGGATCCAGGAAACTCTTCCTAGGGGATCCCGGTTACTCGTTCCCCGGACAATTGCTTGAATGTATTTCCGTTTCTGCTGCTGCTATAATCGGGAAAAGATGTTTTGCGGGATTCCGTCGATAACGGTCAGAGATACGATAAATATAATAATCATAATGACAATTCGATCATTGTAGGTACCAGTTCTACGTGCCTGCCCCCCTGTAATGCCCTTTGGGGAATGTCAATAAATAATTTAATAACTCGTGACTTGGCGGGACAGCGTGATCCAGGATCTCTGTCGTCATGATACTTAATATCTATTGCACGTGCACTTGAAATATTTTCAACGATTGTCAAAGGAATCCCGGTTAGCGACCAAGTATCAGCACGTTCACCCGGTTTGGTTCAAGCGATATGTTGAGCCAAATTTAGGAAAGCGGCGTCCAGAATCCGCATGGACCTACGCGGGAATATTCTGATAGCGCCTGAACAGTGTCGGATTCAGATCTGACTCACGTTATTCACGAAGTTTTGTACGTGTGGTATCTTTTACGAGCGAAATAAATAAATCGTAAGGAATATAGGCATGTATTTCTGAAGACAATAACAATCCGAAGATGACTACGCATTAATCGTCACCTTCATGCTGCTCTGCGAACCAACGGGAACCGGAAGTGTGCAAAAACCGAGTCCACTCTTGCTTCGGTCTGTCGAGCTCCTGTACTTATAAAGTGACGTACGAACGACAGCACACGAGCAAGATTTTTTTTTAAATTCCGTGCTAGCGCCGCGAAGCAACTGTGGCTATGAGCGGCGTGCAGATGTGGACAGATGGAGAGAGGACAGCAGAAGGAGTGGGGGACAGGGGGTGGGGGTGGAGAGGACACAAGCAATGCATGTTGGGGAAAATATTCAGTACATATTTGTTTAACAAATATACAGTGTGTTTCAGGAAAATCCCCGGGCTAAATAACTGAGAATGCGCGATGAACGTGCGCGCGAAGATTAACGCGCGCATTCATCACAGTTCCCGTCGTCTGCTTTGACAACTGGCATGCGCGTGCCCTTGGGGTCACGTGAGTGGGCACGTGGTAGACAGTCTAATCCCAGAATGCAATGTGAACGCTAGCACTGTCCCAATGCAAAAACATTTGAAGGGCCGCTCCTGCATTTCCTTCCTCCATGGGATGAAAGTTCCCTTGTGGTAGCGCTTCCTTGACCGTATCCGTCACCCAATGTTATACAGGGTGTTTTTCTTATTCCTTATAGGGGATTTTTATTAACAAATCAAGCGGAGCAAAATAGATGCCGCTTTAGCAGGTGGGTTATACGGCCAGAAGGACACCCTGTATGAGAGCGTTTTGTAACCACTAGACGACGAATTATATAACATTCATTAGATGTTTTATGGGAAATGCGATATAGCAGAATTAGAGGCAGTCATTATTCAAATCAACCGTCCATATTAAACACCCTGTGAAACGCACGTACTCTGAGATATAAAATGTAAGATTTCGCTACGCAAATGAGAAGGCACTAGACCTACGCGCGTTTCAAGCGCAGCAACGACGCAGTCTTCACCATAAAGCTGGATTCACACATGCGCTTCTTGAGGCGGCGCCGCGCGCTCTGAGACCGCGAGGCAGCTGTCGCGCGGCGTTTCCAGGGGGTTTTCGAGAACCGCTGCGTGCTGCATCTCCGCAGCGCTGCTCCACGAACGCTTTTTCATCCAGCCAATCGGAGCGCTTGGATGGGTGGAAGTGGCTTCCTTTTGGCGGATACCGCGCTGGGATCTTTTGTCATTTGTGTGTGTGTGTTTGGTGCTACCGCGTGAGTAAATTCTTTACCACCAATAGTTGTTCGGGGACTGAGCTGTTAACGATGAGCTGGGAATTTGTGCAAACCACTGAACCGACGAAAATAAATACGACTTGTGTGTGACCGTGTGTTGGTCGTCGGTAGGTAAACGTGTGTCTCGCCTCTTCTGCCGTTCTTTCTGCTATCATGTCACGTCTGTCGTTCCAACGATTGATGATTCCAGCTGAAACGCTTCAGAACAATGTTAAGAGAGATAACATGCTTCACAATGCAGATATGGAGGAAGAGAGCTGGAAGTGTCGGTATGATCTTGATGCAGCAACGACAGCGAAGCGCGTTTTCTTTTTGGATGGTGGCTCGGCTATGAGTGACAGGCCCCGCTCGGCGGCGCCCGAACGCTCCTTTTTGAAACGCATGTCTAAACCTTAAGTGGTCGGTGTCAGATCCAATCAGCTCCATCGCTCCAAAGCACGTGACCTCTCACCGGGATTGCCTGTCGCTCTTTCTGCGCTCGAGCACTGCGTAGCTTTGGTTTAGACTCATTTGCATAGCGAAACTTAATTGTATCTCGAAGTACGATCGCTTCTTAGGGTGTCCAATACTGACGACGGATTTGAACAATAGCTGACTTCAGTTCCGCCATCCCTCGTTTCCCAGAAAACATCTAATGAATAAGTTACATAATGAATTTGAGCTAGTTATTTGTCCAACAGTTGATACATTGTACCACAAGATGTCTGCATGGCCCGCGTAGCCCACTTGCTAAAACGGCATCTATTTTGCTCTGGTAGATTTTTTTTTATAAAACTACTATAGCCTACGTGTTTAGGAACAGGCGAGCGGCATGACTAAAAATGAGTGGCACAAACTTCATTTTTAGAAAGGTACCTCTTTTTAACCATATCAACAATATGTGTCGCGATTTGCATATGTTATATACAGTCATAACTTACCAGCAGTGCATTTCGAGAACGCAACATTACTGCAAGGTTTCTGAAGCACGCTAATCTACAGTTCACGCTATGTTCGCGCAAGTACAGAGGAACTGCGAGACTTGAAGCCCAGATATCTGAACATCTACGCTCGCAGCTCATCCTTGTGTTCGATCGGTTCGTCGGCTCTGAGACTTGGGCGGCTTGCAACAACAAAATGGCTCCAGCGAATGGTGGGTAACGCAGAATTGCCTATCGCCGTATCGATTGAGGCGGCTCACTTTATCGACGCTCATATTCCCCACCTTATTCACCGAAACTGTTCCTTCGAAGATTCCATCGCATGGTACGCAAAAGACAGTCACCCAAAAGTACGATGTGTCCCTCTCAGCGACTGTCAGAAAGAGCTGTTGAACATCCAGGATATCAGCCGCTTGAAGACGTCTGCACATTCCTGGCATGCGCTCCTCCAGCCGCGAATTTATTGTCTCCGTCAAAAACAATGCCATACGTTTGGACAAGTCACTGCGAAGACTCGCTCTGGTCGCTTCGTGACAGGAACACCAGTGTGGTGAAATATGGGCGTCAGCGCAGGTCCTCCTTTCTGGAACCTCGTGCAGGAGGCTGAGTCCGTATGTTGTGCGGAATTCACTCCGCAAAGGGTACGAAAAATTGACAAGTTCCGTTAAAGTTGCGTGTATGTCGAAGGGCGTTGTCAACCTTCGTTGATTGACGAGCAAGTTCCTCATTGCGTCAGCATACTTGTCACGAAACTGGTGAGGGAAAAGCAGGATGCAGAGTGGCAAGCGGTCTTCGTACCTGCCTGTCATAGTTCTTCGAATGTGGCCGTACCGCAAGCCGTGATCGCTGATCAATATTATGAGAGATTTGTTCGCAACCCCAGTACGATGCAACGTTTCGAACGTCTTACGAAAGGCCTCGTCCGCGTAGCCGACAGAGTTGAAATCGTCGTGCGAGACGTCCGATATCCAGGTGTAGGTGAACGATGGTCGATTTCCCAATAATTGCAAGAGAGAGCACGTGTAATTCAGGTACATTTCGGTTTGCACTTTAGCCCCGACACACGATTCCCCGCTTGAATTCTTCGAGCTGTCGACGACTATGGTGAAAGGCCGAGGGTAGTAGTCTGTGGGCTGTCTGAAGAAGCCGCGGCAGTAATAACTGAACAAGCCGTAATAAGGTGTCTCTTCCATAAACATTGTCCTGTATCCGAGATTAGCGTACTGGTACCAGATCAACTTGTAGTCGTCGTAAAAGCCTTCAGGGCAACCTTCTTCGTCTGTTCCTCCTGTTAACAAGGCTATCTGGTTCGGAAAGGAGTTGTCACCCACTTTGTTGAAGCCAAGCAGCTCAATGGGTTGGGGGAAGTTTTCAAAGATAAACTTCCGTGTCCGTCGAAGATGTCGCAAAGAATTGAGGCGAGATACGCTGTCCAACCCCAAGATAACGACATTCATTCGTTGACCGCTCTTATCGTGAACGTGAATCTCTGGTCTTAAAACAGGCAGCAGGAAAAGCTCGCTGTGGAAATGCGTCATCCCACGTGAGCATTCTACTTTGATGTATTCTGCATTTGTGGGCTTCCCGAAGTGGAGCATACGCTTTCGACTAACGGTGGTGCTCAAGTCAGGGATGCTAGAGTTGGCGGCGCGTATGATGTGGCGATAGGTGCATCGAA
Organism: Ornithodoros turicata; assembly: GCF_037126465.1. Classification (NCBI taxonomy): domain Eukaryota; kingdom Metazoa; phylum Arthropoda; class Arachnida; order Ixodida; family Argasidae; genus Ornithodoros; species Ornithodoros turicata. The sequence goes on along the minus strand of NC_088209.1, from coordinate 4,729,647 downwards.
TCTGTTCCTTACTGGCGTTGTAGAAGGTTTTTAGAGTGTTGTGGTCTATGAAGAGGATGTTTCCATCTTGCCGAATGAAAGATGGTTTGGCATCGCACTCGAAGCCCGGGACCGGCGCGTAAGACCTCAGCACCGTTCGGCTGAAAGGCAAGAAGTTTGGGATTTGGCAGCCGCTTGTGTCCACGATATGTCCTCGTTTTTCTGGTTCGTTTCTGGAAGACTTGATAATGATGACCACGAAGTACGCTAAGAAAAAGGAGCCGACGAAGAGCTTTGTCCATGCGGTGATGCCCTGTAAACGTCAGCCACGTGTTAGAGGTACATAGGAATGGATGTATAATAAAAGCATGGAAGGACTCGGAAAAAAATACATGTCGAGAGCAGTGTTGCCATGTCTGCTGAAATTTCAGTACATCTACTGGACTTCGAGCCGGTCTACTGAAATATTGAAAAAAGATCAAAACGCGCTTAAATCTACTGAATTTTTTGACTGAAGCGTGGTTTTACATAGCGAACTCCAATTCACGTTTGCTGGCACTGTCCGGTTGCATCGTAGTCCGCGTACGAGCGAGAAAATCATGTACATTTGACATAGTGAGCGGTATACGCGTTAGGTGGCATCTGCAAGCAGTCACCTTTAACAAAGCCAGTAGCTGCCCAAGTAAAATAAATTCATAGCAAACAGATTGCACAAGTATGCATATTCCACAGGACACCCGGTCACATAGCAAACAAGAAGACAAGTTCCGACGAGCTTATGTTACCGTCGTTAGGAAGCTTCGTTGTAAACCTCCTCTACTTGCCGCATTCGAGCGCGTGAGTGACAGAACAGAAGCCGCTTCTGTCCTGAGGCAACTCCCTTCCTACATCTCTATACCGGTTCGCTGGATTTCTACCCATCTAAGTCCTTACTGTGCACACCATGTTACAAGTGTACTTTACTTATTCCATCGCCTACACTGTAAAAAATTTCACCGTAAAAAAAACGGGCAAATGCAAGGAAAGTTGGCTGCCAAACATTGGCCGTTATTTTTACGGTGGCCCCGTACAAGTTGTGCCCGTGAAAAAATACTGCATTGGCCAATAATTTTAACAGGGATACGCCGTGTAGCATTACTGTGCTGTGGTCGTTAAAAAACTGCATTGGCCAGTAATTTTAACTGACATATGCCGTGTACCCTTATCGTGCTGTGCTCGTCCCTGGAGCCCCTCTTTTTTTTCTACATATAGTCGTGGCAATGAGAGCAGTTTAAGCAATGACCATGCGCAACACATTGTGATGTTTGTCACATTGAGATTTATTTTCTATGTACATAGTGATGAAAATGCGCCAGTCACCTCTGGCATGAAAACCCTGCAAAGAGAAAGAGAACTGTTACAGGGAGCCGGGCAATTGACATGCAATTATACTCACCGTCTATTTTGTTCAAAAGAAGAACATACGAAGGAACCATGTGCACCCATCAGTCAGCAATGGCATCAAAACACTGCAAAGAGAAAGGAAACTGTTACAGGGAGCAGGGCATTTGACATGCAGTTATACTAATGGTTTATTTTTTCGAAGGAAGAACATACGAAGGAACCATGTGCACCCATCAGTCAGTTCTGGCATGAAAACACTTCAAAGAGAAAGGAAATTAGACTCAGTTTTATTCTTTTCAAAGAAAGAACAAGAAGGTGCACACAAAACGCGGAGACGGCACGGAACTTCTTCTGGCAGCGTTTATAAGGACATCTGATCATGACCCTTTCGTATGTGCTGCTTCATATGTGACATTATCTCTATATTCGTAGTGAACTGACGCGAGCACGAATGGACGTGACATACCTTCGTGGTTTCGGAGAGCAAATCGAGGCGACCGCCCTGGTGTGTTGTTGTAACGTCCCAAAATGTGACATCCGAGTTTTGCATAGGTCGCCGTCGTGTACACACATAATGCATGACAGCACGGTATTCTGCTCGCTTCATGTACACCTCTACGGTGGTCAACTAGCCCATCAGAGTGTTAAAAACACATGGGCACCTTCCGCAACGATACATTACAACAAGAGCGCCTTGATCACCCTACGAGCCAGGACGTACACACAGAACTAGGGAGACACTTCACAACAAACGCGAGCCACGATTTACTGGTGTCAAGTTGAACAAAACCAGGCATACGGTGCACCACGCTCAAATCGCGAAGAACAGGATGTGCGAACAGAAATGTGCTTACCTAACTACATGCATTCGCGAGATTTACAACAACCGCTTCGTCGTCCTTCGTCAACCATCGTCCGCGCACGATGTTCCGCTTCCGGCGTTTGCGAATGACGGCAATGCCCCGTACTTGGCTTGGCCTTGCCTCCGCATTGAAGTTTTTGGCCGGCGCATGATGATGGCGCCACCGTTTTACGTAGTTTTCGCAGTATTTGTGATTACGGTAACACGCCGTCGTCACATACTACTAAACGCCCGTAGAAATCACAGTATTTTTTTACAGTGTACATATCGTGATAGTTCCGTGTTTATTTATCATATGGCCCACTGGTTAGGTCGCCGTGGAGCGGTTGCCCTTGTTTTTAGTACATCTACTGAATTCTACTGAATTATCTGACGCTGAACCCCTGAATTTCCGCCTAAGTGACCTGGAAACACTGGTTGGGAGGCCGGATTATGATTGTCCTGGGATACATATTCGCACAAAGAGAGGAGTGCAGTGCGCAATCTCGGTGCACAAGAGAACTTTCAATCTCGCAGGTGAGAAAGGGTGCTTCCCTTGTCTTTCAGTCTGTGACGTCATGCCTTCTGTCGAATAGTGAGCCCCGTGCATTCTTTTTCGCTTTCTTTCTTTTTGCAGTTGCATTCTGTGCCGCTGTCTTGGCCTTCACTTTCCATAGCAGACGATTTTTGACAGCCAATAGAAAGCGCTCCGCTGACCTGATGTCCCTGCGCGCGAGGAGTGGCGGGGAGAGGTCCTTACATCCTTAGACGTCCTTACTATCTACTGGCTGCCGAGCGTCTATCAGCACGGTTTGAGGCTTATAACCCGGCACGTGTCGCCTACCGGTTGTGTTTTAAAAGCATTCTTTTGCCTGCAATACATATTAGTTGCGAGTGACGCTTGTGTTTGTGTGCTTCCTTCAGTCCCTGTCTTCCGCGTCCCAACATCTGCAGTATGCGGGGAGAGGTCGCCACTGCTGCACGCATTGCTGTGAACTAACTTTCTCTCGAAATGTGCATTTGCCAAAAGAAATATTTGGCGCCACAGTCGGTACAAAATATACATGGCGCTTTTTATCCTTTTCGGAAATTTTTATAATAGTATAGAGTTTTTATAATAGAATAATGGACGACTAATTGTCTAAAATTCATGAAATAACTTCGTAAGTAGATTGGAGCAACCATTATTTACATCGACGCTCTTTCAAATGTCCCGAAATGAGCACATACTTTGAGATATGCATCGCTAAATTTTGCTACTGAAACCATGTATACACCCTCCGGAGTGACGGACGCTCGCGTGGGAGGGCCACATATCTCCTAGCCATGGACCTAATTGGAGTAGGCGCTTATCTGGTGGTCAGATAGACTGTTCTCCGGCTCAGACAGGCCGGAGGTCATGTCGTTTCTGCCCGTTTTATTCTTATTTATTTATTTATTGGTATTTGTATGGTGCCCATGAACAGCAGTTGCCTTGGTGATGGTGCACCCCAAATTGAAACACAATCAACAACATAATGGAAACTAGTAAAGGTAATAGTTGCACATCTAGGACATAGGAGATACTCAAGTACAGAAATAGAGAGTATGAAACAGTGGTAAGTGAGCAGTCACAACATATTAAAGTCAAGAGAAAATCATACTAGAGTTGCAAATGCAGAAATAAAAGATTTAAAGTTCACAAAAATGTCCAAATCGCACTCACGAGAGCTATTAAAATTAGCCATAACATGTGATAAAGAGCAGCTACCACAGTGCCTATCGACATGAAATGCGTGTGCAAATCTAAGCCTCTTAGCTGCATGGGGCGTTAAAAGGGGACGAGGGAAAGAAGTGCTGTGCAATCAAATCTAGAATGGATTACGTTATATAGAAAAATAAAATCGTGACACCTACGACTAAGGAACGATGTTCCAATTAAGCAAATTAAGCAATTAAGTTTATTAAGCAAATGATTATAGTCGTGCTGATTCCGATGTACCTGTCGTAAAATATTCGAATAAATCGCCGTTGAACATTTTCGATCATTTGCCGTCGTCAAGCTTTAACTGAGTTCGATTGAAGTAGAGGCAGATTCTAAGTGAGGTAATACGAGAGTGTGGTACAGGCGAAGTAAACAAGAAGGATCCGAAAATGGCTTCGGAATCTGCGCAATGAGGACGAGCTTTCTCATGGCAACAGATGTTATATTTTCCACATGGAAATTAAAAGACAAAGATTGGGGGGGGGGATCCAAAAAGACGCCCAGGTCGCGAACGACGCTTTCTCGCTTTATTGCCGAAGACTGAAGGATGTACATGTAATCACTTATTTTAGCTTTTTTTTTATAAGCTATGATAATTTTTTTAGCTGCATTCAGCGTAAGCAAGTTGCCTGAGGGCCACTGCTGTACAGCAGCAATGTCATCGTTGGGAGAGAACAATCATTTGTACAGAAGATCTCACGGATCTATATCTCTAAGCACGTGAACGTTTCCGACTGCTTTTCTTTTTTCTTTGTTTTATAGGGCGTGGGTTGAATTAAAGACTGTCTCCTGAACTGCTGCTCTTACATTTTCCTGGAACCATGTAACTAAAAATGTAAGTAACGAATTTGTGTCATCAGTCGTCCAGCAGTTACATCCGCTTTCCATGAGGATGTTCGCCTGGCCGCGTAACCACCCTGTCTAAATGGCGTCCCTGCTTGTATCAGGACGCCGACATATCGCAGTGTCCTACGGAACGCCGTTACACTCTAAAAACATAAATTCACCGCATAGCAAGCCCTGCGCCAATCATTGCCGCTAATGATAAGGTTGTCGCTTCTGATTCGAGGAGAGAGGGGGGCGTACACCTTTTTGTGTCAATTTGGCTATACTGCGATAATTGACACAAAAAGGCATACGCCCTCTCCTTCCTTCGTTCGTATAGTTCCTATCGTTCGTGGCCATGGTTGGCGCAGAGCTATGCGGTGAAGTAATCAATACTGTTTACAATATAGTTCAATACATTTCAATATATTTCAATCAATATACGTATATTTGGAAACCTTTACCGCAAAAGTATTTCCGGTACAATTTTATGGTAACGCAGTCTGCGTATTGCAGACCGGCAGCAATAAACGAAGGCAACTTCCTTTATCATTACAGGAACCAGCGACATTTTAGCCCGTATGAAACGTCCGATCAGACTGTCGCGCATGCGCATTAGTTGTAGGACGCGTGATGTCGTTCAAACGACCCGCTCGCTCTCAGTCGGCTCGACCGATTGACATTGGCATCGCGAAGCGAGATGGCGGCTGCTTCCAGAACGTGGAAAGTTAAGTTGTCGAGTTCTAGTGAAAGTTACAATGGGATTGCCACGTACGTTGACTGTTTCGAACAATGTGTATCATCAGCGGGAAGTTGTTGGATGTAACGACGTACTGAATTGGGCATTTCGCACGCTTCAACGTCCTATCTTGCCGTGTTGCTTGGGCATTTGTACAACACGAGGTGGGGGTGGGGGTGGGGTATATGTTTATTCACACAAAGGGATTGTACAACGCGGGTACGTACCATTTTCTGTATTTTCAGTGAATATTGGGTGTACACTGACAATATGGGGCCCATATTGCCAGGATTTTCCCAATATTGGCTCAAACTGGGCAATATGGGGCCCATATTTCCCAGATTCAGTCGATATGGGGGAAATCTTGGCGAAACGGGCCCCATATTGGACCCGTATCGCCAATGACCAGTCAATATGGGCCCAATATTGTGTGCTGCTTGGGTAAATTTTTCTTTTCGGAAATGGGTTCCCCGTGGTCATTTTACTCAGCACAGGTATAGCACATAATCACACTCGTAATGCAATGGTAATTGCCGAAATAAATTCGCCGAAAATCCGTGGAAATGAGCCCTTTGCTCCGCTTTTTTTGACGGCTCTAGTTTGAACACAAAGCTGCGAGGAAAGGAGGTTACATTGACAGGCCAAACAAGGGGGGAAAGGGTTACAAGCCTTAAGGCCCGTTCCGACATGCAGCGCTTTGCTCCAGAGCACTGGAAAACAGCGCTGTTTTCCCCTCCTCTCCAGGCTGCGACTCATTGGAAAACAGCGCTTGGCGAAGTTGAGCTTCGGTGAACTTTCCCATCGCTGTCTCCAGGCGATAGGCTCCCTGAACCAAAGAGAATGCGGCGCCGCGTTCACGTGAGGGTATGATCACGTGAGATCACCAAGTACAGCGCTGGGACAAGCGCTGCAAGTGCGAACCGACGCCCACCACTGTGACGCTTCAGTCGCTGCAATGTTTACATAGCACGGGGAGGTCTATTGGCTAGTACATCGGAACAAGTCAACGAAAACGATATGATAAAGAAAGTAATCAAATCCAAGCTTAGCAATGTGATGTCATTCTCTGACAGACGGAGATTGGCTTATCAGGTTTCCGGAACTGTTATCGTAAGCACTTTCGCATGCACTAAAACTACTTTAGGGACCCAAGCAGCAAAATGTACTGAAAGTCGAGTGCAATAGGGGTGGACGGGTAGGTGAAAGGCCTTGAACAGACTCGTGAAACTAAAGAACATTGATAGGACACATACCGCCCGCCCCTATTGCACTCGACTTTCAGTACATTGTGCTGCTTGGGGAGTTTTAGCAGATCGGCAACGTTCTACACGGAAACGATAAGATAAAGGAAGCTGTCAAATCAAAGATCATCAACAAGATGTAAGCCAGTTGAAAGGAATCAGCTAGGCGATTGTCGTACCATGTTATCCGAAGCGTTCCTTCCGATCTGCTAAAACTGGCTATTTATTCGGAACGCCATTAACCTGAACGTTTGTGCTGTGTCACCGCACACGATCGCTTGGACGATTCATCGTCGTCTGGGAGGTCTTCAGTTCTTGCTCTGAACGAAAGTCTTGTTTTAAATAAAAGTTGCTCCTAACAGTCGGTATTGTTGTATTGTACAATTGTTGTTGTTGTACTACATACAACCGCGGATTTTTTACATCGGCTTGTCATCTGTTACTTTCCAAGAACAAAAGGAAGTCGTCGAATCAAAGACCTACATAAGGTTGCCAGTCACTTAAAAGGAATCAGGTGTTTGGCTTATTGTGCGAAACCGCTGTAGTAAGGAAATCAATCTGCTAAATCTCCGCCCTCCGAAATGTTTCTGATCAACTGAGGCGAGCGGTAAACAAACAAACGACGGGAAGATAGCGCAACGCGAGAATGAAAGGGCCCCTCTCCACTTACGCTACGTTCCACGGAGGCACAAAAGTTCGTTAAAGATGTGCTATCGCATTTAAAAGAGGGGGATTGGTCCTAATTGTGGCGCAGAACGGATCATCCACTCACCTGAAATCTTATACGGTTCCTGGTTCCTCTTCCTCTTATTTTTCTCCATATTCTATTACATGTTCTGCGCATCCTGCGGTGACACGCGAAGGCTATTGGTCCTGCTTCTACTCCTTCTTCTTCGCACACAAGCAATGGTAGCGATTCACGAAGGCAGGCTGGTCGTGCCATCAACAAGAACAATGACCGATGACGATGCTCCTACTTCTTGCCGTGTTGAAGCAAGCATTCCTTCGAATATAGTAAGCTATCATTTTATTTATTTATTTGTAGCTCCTCCTTCCTGAACACCTTGGGTTGTCTAACTGTTGGTTGGCATAATGTGGTGACAGCAGAAATATTTGCGAAAATATGCGGAATTTTCCAGTGCTAACTGTAGCGGGCTGTATAGGGCATAACTCACAGGTGCAACTCGCAGGCTGCAAAGGAAATGTACAAACAAATTATAGTGCAATGCGCTGTTAGTACCGGCTGGGTAAACACTCACAGGCAGTGCAGCCTACAAATGAGACTTCCTAATATACCGATTGTTTCTTAATTTTTTATCATGAACCTCAGGTTTTACGTTAAGAGGGTCTCCGATGTAATGGTAGGACGAAGGCGTAACGCCTAAACGTCTGAACATAAGTCACAAAATTGAAAGCAACGCATTAATCCTCGACCTATGTGCTGAATCAGCCCATCGTACATGAGTCTGTCCCCTGCATTGCTGACAAAAACAGCATACCTCCTGTCGCTGCATGTCAACTTACCCTGGAATACATTCATGCCTTCCATAGCCATAGAACGGACCCAAGCAGAACAGTGTACTGAAAGTCGAGTGCAATAGGAGTTTACGGTATGTGTCTTATCAATGTTCTTTTGTTTCACGAGTGTGTTCAAGCCCTTCCACCATCCGAAGGCGTAGTGCAAGGACGATCATCCTTTGCCTATGCCATCCTTTTCTTTCTACAACACATCGCTGACTTTGCCCCGCGTGAATGGGCAGTCTTCACAGACTCCAAATCTGCACTTCAAGCTATTGAAAATTCCGGCATACGAGGCCCATCCGCACCCCTGGTCACAGATGTGTTAGTGTTACCAAACTGTCTACGCTGCAGGTCACAGCCTAGTTCTCCAGTGGGTCCCAGCCCATTGTGGTGTCGTGGGAAATGAGCAGGCCGACAACGCCGCAGAAGCAGCACTCTCGTATCGGAAACGGACCAGTATGGTTCTGTTGAGAGGAGAACGTCGTTCCATTTTGCGACGCCTCGTGACACCGATGGCTTCCCGCCAATGGACAACCGACATTCTCTACCCCCCCACACACACATACACATCTATGTTGAGCAGAGTTGATCCAACGCTCGCTTTCCGCATGCCACGAAACACCTCTCGTCAAGATGCTGCATTAATCCACCGAATGCGACTCGATGTGGCCTTTACAGTTCAGTGGCGTTACCGCTTGAGACAAGTTGACTCTCCCACCTGCTGCCACTGTGGTGGTCTAGAGGATCTGGAGCACATTCTTCTTCATTGCCTTCACTACCAACCTTCCCGAACCGCACTCTCCGAGTTTATGCGTCAGCTGGACTCTCGCCCCTTCTTCCTTTCGAAATTGCTTGGTCCCTTGCCCAATCCAGCCCAGCAACGATCAGCGCTCAAAGCCCTTTTGACATTTCTGGACACCATCGGACTCCAATCGTTATTGTGAAGGGGCTCAGTATTTCATACCCCACATCCCCACCAGCAATGGGGTAGAGTATCGCCTCTGGCAATGAACGTCCTCACTCTCCTTCTCAAAATAAAGTTGTTGTTAAGCCCTTCCACCTACCCGTCCACCCCTATTGCACTCGACTTTCAGTACATTGTGCGGCTTGGGGGAGGTGTACACTGACGGGTCAGTGCGGCAAGGTTCGTAGACGGCGGCGTGCGATGTCCCTAGCGACGACTTGGAGCATGTGTCTCTGCTTCCCTATGAAACGTCGTCATTTGTAGAAACTGAACTGTTTGCTGTTCTTGCCGCCTAGAAGCATATGTCTGCTTTTCCGCATAGTGCCTGGAGGGTACTCACTGACAGCAAAGCGGCCCTAGCTATCCTGATAGCTTACTCTATCAGGATAGTCTGCAACGTGCATTCCCTGATCCTCGTAATATACAATGAGTTCCTGTCCTCGAGCCACAGTGTGTGGTTGTAGTGGATTCCGAGCCATGTCGGCGTCCCCGGCAATACTCGCGCTGACGCCGCTGCGAAACGTGCCCATGCGTTATAGCTGGTTGGTGTGCTACACATCTCGACATCCGCCTGCCAACTGCAGCGACGCCGCTTCCTTACTGTCAACGTAAAGCTGTTTGCCAAGGATGCTGCCAGGACCAACCCATCCTTGAGGTCCATTGACCCAACGATGGACTACATTATCTGCGGTCGTGTCTCAAGGAGGGAAGAATCTGTCATACATCGGCTCCACCTCAACGTCGCCCGCACTCCGTCACTGCTCTTCAAAATGGACGAGCAAGCCACACCCTTATGTTCTACCTGCAAAGTTGAGGCACATATTCGTCACCTTCATCTCGACTGCCGCCGTTCCAAGTCCTTCCGCGACAAGCTCAAGTCTCGCCTGACCTGCCTCGGATACTCCATCTGTTTCGGAACACAACTTTGCGCACGAGCGCTGGTGTAACCGCGGCGCTTCTCCACTACCTGCGTGATACCAGTCTCCTCAGCACCCTGCGATATCGTGTGTGGGACGGTGGAAGACCTCTGACGTCACATCGCATTACTCTTAACTATATACCACAGAAATACGCACTAAGGAATTGTTTAATATGGAATTGCAAGCCGTCGTTTCTGGTTGACTTTTCCTGTGAAAATAAATAGATTCCCCCCTCGACCTATTTCTTGAGTTCATTTTTGTGTCAGCTAAGCTGAGAACGCCATTTCCACGTCAATTATTCCTTACTATTTGAAACATATAGGCTTTTCATGAGAAACACCACGATTTTCTGTCCAATTTCTTTCAACCTAATTTAGTTAACGCCGAAAAGTGGAAAGCAAATTGAAGCAAAACTCGGGAGCCGAAGGTATATCCAACAGGAATGTTCATATCTGAATACTGCAACACAACTGACGGTTCTGACAGGACGGAAGGTTGGAACAGTTAGGAGAGGGATACCCGGAGGCTCTGAGCCAATATGATATATTGACAGATGTGCTTGATGTCCAATCAGAAAACACCAGCATATGTCACTAGACACACTTCATTCAAGCCGACAAAGAACAATGTCTTCCTTTGGTGGCACGTGTCGTACTTGTGTTTTCTGGTTATATATGAAAGACGTCTGTCAATATCCTAGAAGTTATGAGTTTGCAGGTGTCCTTGACGAATCTCTTCTACCTTCCGTCCTGTCAGAACCGTCAGTCGTGCTGCAGTATTCAGATATGAACCTTTACCAGCTTCTGCGTTGTGTTCCTCTGGTCGAACAGGGACGGCTTCTATTGGACGTCGACATATGAATACGCCTACGGCATAGACGTGCAGTATCAACATAGATGGGCATATGATTCAGACGTCAGGCATGTGAAAGAAACATACAGCATAAGCAAGTTGAGGGAAAGTTGCGCTAAGTCACCTATGACCATGACCATGACACAAAAACAAGAAGCCCCGAAAAAGCGTGAGGGTGGTCCGGGTGATCGAGGGGAAGAAGGAAAGATGGATATCTTAATGAAAAAATGGCTAGGAAGCAAGCGGGCTGGTGAAGATGATGCATAATATATAGTCTCGGGGTTTTTATATTATGCATGGATATCTTGTATGCTTGTTTGCGGTGCATCTCATTAGAGCCGTTGATAACGTTGATTGCGTCGAACCGATGCGATTGGAGACGGTATGCCCGATGACATTACCAACAGTTTGCTTAAACTGCCTATTGTAACAAATGCAACAGTAAAGGTTGAAAGTTGCGACTTCGGTGTCGTGATGTCTTTACGTCTCCTTATCGCCCCCATATGATGTGACGTGATCTGAAGTGATCTAAAGAAAAATGGGGACGTGAGTTTCGACGAAGTCAAACTGGCTACCCCCGTACACTTAATACAGAAAGTTCAAACACATGATGAGATGATGGAAACACAAAGGGATGAGGTCCAGAGAAGAACAGAGATGATAATGGAGTTCAACATGGAAATCCCCATATGAAATAGATGGGCATTTCAGTGCGACTTCAGCGAAAATCACCTCTTCACATATGCACGCGACCCTTCAATCTCGCTCACCGGCCAGGCCACACCGGTACTGTCCCTCATCATTCCTCACCCTCTCTAGAAGTCGCTGCATCTACCAGCCACGAGCTTCACAACCTCAGAGCTAAGTAAGTCCTCATGGCCCCTTACTTACTCTTACATGACCTCAACTCATAGTGTGCGCCACAACCATTCAAGGTCTCACGGCCCTTCACCCTCTTGTGCCTTCATCTCATGGAAAGCCTCACAACCGTCTAAGGCCTCAGTGATCGTCACCGTTACACGCCTTCAACTCATGGCGAGCCTCACAATCGTTCAATGCCCCTCTACCCTCACAATGATGCCTTCAATACATGGCAGGCATCACATCCCTTCACTCTTGCATGCTTCACAACAGATCGAAGAATGCCTCCTCACGCCGTCAGTTCGGGTCAGTCTGACGTCGAAACAGGTTACACTGTCGCATAGCAAGTTCCTTAGCGAGGGCCACCTTGTACACGCCTTCAAACTTGCAACTTCCATCTAGTTCAAGCAAGGGCTGCTGAGTATCATGAAGTCGTCATCCAGCGAGAAACCAGTCTCGTAGACACTCGTCAAAAAACAACTCAAAATCGCAGGTAATTGCAAGCTTCTTCAAAGCAACAGCAAACTTCCCCAAAACTTTTACCTTCTTATTGATATCGCCGGTGAAACTTTGTACGTTCAGCTATGAGAGACTTTCACGGTGAAAAATGTCTCTTCAGAACCGTCGTTAATTCCTGAAATGTCTTACTTGCTGGACGGTCTCGCACCAACAAATTATTCAGTGCTTCGTAGGTCGTCGTACATAGGAAGCTCAGAAACGTTGTCGCCATGCTTTCCGTCTTAACAGCGTTGAGGCTAACGTAATTCTGGAAACGTTCCAGATAATCCTCGAAGGTTTCATCCTTGGGCCTGAATTCGTGGAACTTCGGCATGGTGCTATCCTATTCTCCGTCTCCAATACTAGATCCTGTTGTTGTTAGGTCCGCCCGAGAAATTCATGCCGTATTTGCTCAACCCATTTCTCTTATGAGTCGTACGAAGTGGTAGCACCGGACGGTATAAAAGGTCTCAAACGAACCGCAATCCCGACACCAGAGTTTCTCCTTGCGACGTGTGACGATGCGAACACCAGTGCACCGATACACCGATACACAGGAATAATACATATGTAAATTTCAAATTCAAATTGATTTTTGTGATGCCTACGTTACGTAATGTACCAAACGGAATGATTGACTCCAGTTGTATACAAAACCACCTTAATGAACAGGGGAGCCCTGAGCTCACGCTAGAGAAAAGTAAGTATGAGATAAATTGTGTGCTAGATACTGACCGTATTCTTTATTTATATCAGCGGCACAGGCTTCCATCCTGACTGACAAGAAAGTGGAAATCGGAAGTAAAAGCATGCAAATGAATGATTTACCATCAACACCTCTCAACCTTTCTCCAGTGGTGATTTCAACGCCTATTGTCCATACACCCTTATGCTCACAGGTGGGACAAACGGTTGTTTTGTTTAAAATTTTAACTTCTGCATTCCTTGCAGGTGCATGATATGACAATATCTTCACCACTGGTGGAACCAGCTGATGAGTCTTCTGGGAATCTGAAGACAACAGTTTTGAATGGTACATAGCCTGCTGATACAAGTTCGCAGATGCTAAATACGTACTCATATTCTTCTAATTTTTAGTGTTGCGCCCTCTGCTTCACCAGACCACAAGAAGTACGTCATATTCGGAGCTCCACTATTAGAACTGTTCGAGAAATGCAGGACTTATGGTGCATCGCACAAAGTGGGCACAGATGTTCGCGGCACACTTCTCACCGCAAGAGCTGAGTGCCCAAGTGAACACACATTATCTTGGTAGAGCCAGCCAGAGGTGAACAAGATGGCTGCAGGGAACGCCTTGCTGTTTGGCGTAATCCTTTTCAGTGGGGCCAGCGCAGCCAAGGTGTGTATTGTTTTTATTTTGTGTTAGCGCCACGACGCAACTGTGGCTATGAGCGGCGTATAGACATGCACAGATGGAGACAGGACAGCAGGAAGGAGTGGGGGGCAGGGGGTTAGTGTGCGTCCTGGGCCGACTTCAAGGGGAACTGTGCTGACATTCGTCTGGAAAGTCTTCGGAAAACCCAGGGGAAAACCTCAGACAGCACAGCCGGTGACAGGAACCGAACCCGTATCACCTCCCAGTCTCGGCGTGAAAAGCAATCATCTTAACAACTATGCCACGGGAGCTGGTAGGTGTGTATTCATAGCCTGTTATGTTCGCACAGATTCGAATGACACCTTGTATTTGCTGTTGACAAGGTTCTCCGGTTACTCGAGCCAATTAATGTTCAAGTGATCTCATCTACACTTACCAGAAAGGTTGCAGACTCACTGTCGTGCGTGACACAAGTTGGATTATCAGAACTCACGGCCCTGTTGCAGAATATAGACTGGTATTAGAAATCACACAAGCTATGCGTACTTGAATTTTCTGGTACAATAATTCTATCTACAACAATGACGTAAAAGGCACACGTCGTAAAAGGTAACAAGAACTAGGTTGTAGTTACTTATAATAACCAATTGCTATTGCCATGCTTCGAAATGCTTATGGGCTATGTAGCCCACAAGAGGATCTTTTAATAGATGGTTAAGAAAAAGCTTGTACCTGCGGCAAAGTCCCGTGCATGTGCTGCCCTAAACCCGTGGGTGCAGCATATTTGTAGCCACCTTTACTGGTGTAGTTCCAATTCTGAGGGAATTACAGAGCTTCTGCTTAGCATGTGGAGAAGCATGAGCGGACATATACAAACGAGCTGTCATTCAGGAGACAGTGTACTAACTTCGAGGTAATGTGTCTAGGTTTGACCCGGCACGCTATCAACATCCATGACAGCCATGAGGAAACATGTTTTGATATAAAGAGTATAGGGAAGACATTTAGTCATGACCATATTATCTCTTCTTGGCAGAGGATGTAGATCATCTCCTGAGTGAATCACCGACAACTTGCAAAGATGTGAGCCACAGTAAAATAGTAGCAGACGGCAAAAGTCCTTAGCACGCACCAATGACTGCAATTGGACTGGGTATGAGGGAAAACATGGAAAATTTATAATGAGAAATTGAGAAAGGGTGACAAAGATGGAGTGCACAGAAAAGGTCTAATGTTTTTCTTCACATGCTTGCGGGGTCAATGATGATAGGGATGCCTCTGCAGAGAAGCCTCCAGTGAAGACATTGGCATGTCCCCACGTGATGCTGTTCTTACACTGACAAAGCAGTCATGAACTCATGTGATGTACGACAGGCAAGATGATAGCCTATGCTCTTTTAGAGCTTATGGACTAGAACGTGTTTGTAGCAAACACCTGTCCACCGAAAAAAAAAAGCATGCATACATTGCGTTACTGATTGGGGGGAGTTGAAGCACTCGCAAATTGATATGGACACCGGGTTCGAATCCCGGTGCTGGCTGTGCTGTCTGGGGTTTTTCCTGGGTTTTCCTCAGACGCTTTCAGACATATGTCGGCACAGTTCCCTATGTAGTCGGCCCAGGACGCACATTCCCCCAGGGCGTTATTCGTGACGTTGCCCACCTCTGTGAGGCCGACAACGGCGACCCTTTCACCAGCACCGCCACCGCCACCACCGATATGGACACAATACTTCGATGTTCTTCCTCCTTGTTTGTTTACTGCGGTCACTCATGAGTTATTTCATAAACACAATGAACAATAAGGCAACATTTACAAGCTTTGATGTCTGTAGAATGTAATTTACTGGGTAGAGTTTGTCGGGTTACTCCAGAAGGGTACGTGGCAGACCTGTATTGCTCATCAAAGGGATACTGTTGTGATCTTGCAGTGCTCACGGTCAAACCGTCCGGTGTACTTCTGTCAAGATGGCAGACAACACGTATGCTGCACCACACATCGTGAAGGCGAAAGTCTTCGTACGCTTCACAAGGAAAGTTTCCTCTTATGGCGTGTACAGCACATTGTTAGGACTTTTCTGCAGTGCTTTCCTAATGGTCCTCAGAGCCACCTGGTAAACTGTTTGTAGGCAACGTACCCAAACCTCCTGCATGTACCGTGGGCACCGTGTAAATTATGATGATATGTAACTTAACTGACAACAGAAAATAAGGCATACGTGAATGAACTCACTTGTTCGCTTCTCTGTTCTTGATATGGGCGTAGTCATGGCTTTCTCTCGCGTAGCAGTAGGACATCTGGACCACCTCACTGTACAGGCACAGTATTTCGAAGTACTGATTTCTTCTAATGCAACCGCTGTGCTGCTTCAGTACCGCCTCGTTCACTTCGCGGCAACAAAGGCATTCCTCTGCCGTCGGCATCGGCACGCATTTGCCACAAGCAGACCTGAACTGAAAGAGCAATATCACATTTCCGCTATGAGGCTCTCAACATTTTCATTACACATAAAGACGGTTTCCCACGCGGCCAGGTGACGGCCATGACGGCAATTCATTCTGCGTCGACGATTCCGCGGATGGCATCGTGTCGTGCCGTCTCTCCGGCGTGCCCTCGTAAGAACTAATGATTTATCGGCGTAACTGCGACATTCGACATTCGACATTTATTAAATTCGTAAATTCGACATTTTCAACATCGGCGGCGTGTACCCCAAAATATTTCGGTCATTTCGGTTTCGCCACAGACCTGGTCGCGGATGAGAAAGGCGAGACTAGCCATAGCCCACACGAGCCTACCCAGTGTTGTTGCTTACGGAGTACTCAGCCTCGCGTTCGAATGCAATCTTTGAAATTCGATTACTCAAAGAAGAAAAGGGATCCCAAAAGATATTTTTCGTAACTGAGATGTTCTGTTTCTAGGCTTTCATAAAATCATGAGGTTACCCACTTGCACTTCCTTTAATAGAACTGTGCCGACATATGTCTGAAAGTGTCGGAGGAGAACCCAGGAAAAATGCCAGACAGCACGGCCGGCACGGGGATTCGAAACCTGCTACCTCCCAGTCTCGACCTGGCATGACTACGTCGAGCAATACAGCACTGAGAACATAGTGGGCACATGAAATGGAACAGAACGGACTTTTGGTACGGTTTGAAACTTGCTATCTTGGGATTGACAAATGACAATATGTTTAGAATTTACCTTACTTCTCGATATTACGACGAAGTCAATGGATAAGCGTCCCGCATGTTGAATGGTTGATGATGCGCGACGTAAAAATGACGTAAGGCCATTGTCGCCAGAGCATCGCAGAGCGGGGCATTAGCCCGAAAGAGTGCAGTGAATATTGCGTCGGTGTGGAGCCATTATTTACTTTTTTGCGACAACAATTTTTTGAAAGCGTTCACCGTTGGCAACGTATCACAATGCATAAAAAAATGTGCACCTTGTATGGCTGTTTATTGCCCCTTTAACAGTGTGTGGTGTCGATGATAAGTTTCTTGCCTGAAATAAGGCGTGCATTCTGTATGGTCTGTTGCTATACTTCATCACGGGAGACTCCGTAAGGATTCGAAAAGAGGTAAGTGAGCATCATACCGAACAACCCATCGATGTCGAATAAAACGCAAATAAAATAAAATTGAAATGAACGCGAATAAAATTCGCATTCATTTTAATGTTAATTAATTCGTAAATAATGACAATAGTAAGCCCAAATGCGAAGAGCAGAAAACAGAGCTCCATACTGCGGCAGTTCGTCCGGATACCGTGACGTCACCCAGCTTTGTCGTCTGCTTCGAAACCTGCATTCTCCCTTGCCGGATGACGTCAGCAATGTGTGCTTTCTTTTCTTTCTTTTTTTCTTAATAAACATACCCCCCCCTTTCGTGTCACAAAGGCGAATCGCTCGCTTCGTAATAAATTCGTTTGATAAAATCTGTGCAGCTTTGGAACGAAATTTTTCGTGCACATGCTCCTGATATCCCAAAGGATGTAACTTTTCGGATGACAGGAACATGTGTATGAAATATCTCGTTTGTAAGCTGCGTAGTTTTTGTACAAACGAATTTCTTAAAAAAACCGGGCGATTAGCATCTGTGAAGCGAGAGAGCACTGAAAGCAACACACTGCTGATGTCATCCGGAATCTTATTCCGCTGCTGCTTCATTTGTTCTGCTCGTGTTTTGGAAGGATACAACCTTTTTTTTTTCAAAGCGTACTCGCTTCTATCCCGTTGCAATCGACGCCCAAGTGGTCGGCTCAATATGTTACATGAGTGCTTGCGACAAGCAATTCCTTACAGGACGGAAACGGCAACTACATGGGACGTCCCTCTTTGTTTCCTTCAAAACACAAGGGAGAATGCAGGTTTCGAAGCCGACAACAATGCTGGGTGACGTCACGGAAACCGCCTCCGGACGAACCGCCGCAGTATGGTGCTCTGTTTCTGCTATTCGCGTTTCGGTTTCAGTTTCCAATTTCCATCATTCCCGAATTAATTACTCGCGTAAAATGAATGCGAATGCCGTATTCGGTATGGTGGAGGAGGTACGTTTTCGGTGTGATACTTACCCTAAGTTTTTTTTTTAAATCCTTGCGAAGGTTCTCTTTAAAACGACTTTATCGCCCGACATGTTTCTATAGTTAACCATCGTTTCAGGTGCTATTATGCTCACTCCTGCCTTGTGTAAAATGGGAAGCCTACGCCTTTTTAAAAATGGGAAAATGGGAAGTCTACACTCTTAAAAATGAACTTCACTCCATAGCACGCTCCTAGCCAGCTATCATCTCGAATGATATCGTTTTCTGCCCTGATTTGTTGAAAACGGCAGGCGTACGCCTTTTCTGTGACACTTATGCTGTTCATAATTGTAACAAAGACGGTTAAGAGCATCAGCTGTTTACTATATACATTAAAAACAAGACTTTCGTGCAGTAGGCTGCACTTCTTCAGGTTTGAGGACCTGTTACAAGTGGTGAAGCATATATCAAAAAACCAAGTCACATGGTACAAGAGAAAAGGGTAAGGGTGAAGAGAACTACAAACGCGATACAAATATCAACAAAAAATGTAAATGAAAAACAAAACACAATCAGTAGGAGGTGGCTCGACAAGGTCAGACAGACATACATACAGACGAGTCGGAGTTGTACGTGGAGGAAACCAGTGAACAGCACATGAATAGGCACAGCAGCCAGTTGGCACAAAAGGCTTTAGAATGCGTACGGGGAATGTGCTGTTCACTGGTTTCCTCCACGTACAACTCCGACTCGTCTGTATGTATGTCTGTCTGACCGTGTCGAGCCACCTCCTACTGATTGTGTTTTGTTTTTCATTTACATTTTTTGTTGATATTTGTATCGCGTTTGTAGTTCTCTTCACCCTTACCCTTTTCTCTTGTACCATGCGACTTGGTTTTTTGATATATGCTTCACCACTTGTAACAGGTCCTCAAACCTGAAGAAGTGCAGCCTACTGCACGAAAGTCTTGTTTTTAATGTATATAGTAAACAGCTGATGCTCTTAACCGTCTTTGTTATTTTTGATTCTGCATCGCCGGAAACTTGCACATTGTTTTTCTTCACGTTCTACGATGTTCATAATTGTCATAGAAAAGGCGTACGCCTCCACCACGTGGCACGCTTCTAGTCAACCACCATTTCAAATGATATCATTCTGTCTCCTGATTTGTTCAACACAGGGGGAGGTGCCTATCTGGCGACACATGCATAATGTGTCCCAGATAGGTGCCTCATTCCATTTTCAACAAATCAGGACACAGAATGATATCATTCGAAATGATGGTTGGCTAGGAGCGTGCCTTGTGGTGAAGTTCCGTTTTAAAAGTGCACACAAGTGGGGGTGGATCCAGCCTGCGTGTTAACACATTCCCAATTGATAACGGTTGACTCTGCGCGGGTTTGCGTCCCCCACCCTTGAAACAGTGGTTGAGCACATAGCACGTTGAAGACCACGCGGAATGATGCCGTCATCACCCGTGGTTTGTGGAAAGTGCGGGGCGTACGACTTTTGTGACAGTACATAAATATCACAAGAAGGCGTACGCCTCTCGTTTTCAACACACCAAGGGCGAGAATGATGTCATTCGGGATGACGGCTGGCTGGGATCGTGCGTTGCGGTGAAAGTTGAAGCGTGTAGCCTGCTTCCTCCAGGGACCTGTACGCTTAAAGCAGAACTCCATCGCGCAGCACACTGATTCGCATTGATTTGTTGAAAACGGGAGGCGTGCGCTTTTATGTGAGCAATATGTGCTGCATAACTGTCGCAAAAAAAAGGCGCACGCCTCCCGCTTTCAACAAATCAGGCTACAGAACGGTGTCATTCGGAATTAGGGTTGGCTAGGAGCGTGCTATGTGGTGATGTTCTCTTTCAACAGCGTGGACTAGCCCAGCGATTATGACTCAGAGTTTACCTGCTTACGGGGAAGTAGTCCTAGTAGTGACAGGGCCATATAATTAACTTCCGACCGTCATAGTTTCAACATATCTTATCATATCACATCACCTGATCCTGGCTCCAGTCATGACGTTGCCCGTATGGTGAAGACCCAACAAAGGCTGGTCGATCTCGTTACCACTGTCACCACTTCTGGGGCCATATTCTCTTTACCACCACCACCGACAGTTAAACACTTTACCCTGTACTCTTCATGCTTTATCTATTCTTTACACGAAGATTAGAGGATCAAGAGCTCGACTATCGGTTGAGGGAGCGTGCCATTCATTTCTGTTCTCCCTGCCTTCTTCACGTAACGATCAATGACTGACGAGACGCAAAATAATCGAGGTCGATTACTGCGACGAGAATTGGGTCACTGGTGTTAAAGAGTACAGTCTCAAAAATCACTTCCGGCGCATAGAACGCCCCTAGCCAACCATCATCGCGAAGGATATCATTATCTGCCCTGATTTGCTGTAAACTGAGGCATAGACTTTTCTTTCTTTCTCCTTAACAATTATGAACTACATAAGGGCAGTTCATAATTTTTCAGGAAAAACGAAATTAAGGTCTACGCCTCCCGTTTACAACAAATCAGGGCAGATATGAATATCCTTTGAGATGGCGGTTGGTTACAATGTGCTATGCGGTGAAGTTTATTTACAGAAGAGTGTGGGGCATAGTTGTGTTGTCATTCTCGGTAGCTTTTCCTGCCAAAAGGTCACCCCCTCCCCCTGCCCAGCAGCTGACATGTCCGGATTCAGACAGTCGCCGAGTTGTATTATTGAAATTACTTCACTGTCAGACAAGACAGCATTTCTAAACTTGGACCGACATAAGCAGAGCACGTTAGTCAGTCGTTCAGAGGCGCACACAATTCAACTTTTGACTCTGACGGTTGACAGGTATGACTGGTGGCTCCGAAATACTCTCTCTTCTCAGTCACGGTTTCTGCGAGGGCACAGAACACACAACTGGATTGCACTGTCCTGTGTGTCAAAGATTATTCTTGTTCTGCACGGGTTTCATTTATAACGCCAACTGCCAACTCGAGGTATTGATATATTATAGTGATCATTGGGTGGTCGGTTCACCCGTCGAACTGTGACGAATCATTCGGCGACGCGGCTATATGCTCAACGTGAGCGGTGGAAATTTTAAGGAGATATTTAGAGAAGCAGCTACCCCCATTGGAATAGGTCGTGGAATAGACATTGTGCTTTTAGTTATTCTTTCTTTTTCTGCAGCACTGAAGCACTTCTGTGCAACTCACGTCAGCAAGGGAAGCAAAACCTCGTCTGTATGCAAAGGAGAACAAGTTTCTTTAAAACTTGAGTAGCCATTATGTGTAAGAAACAGCAAGGGACTGCGCGAAAACGTATACGCACCAAGTCAGTTTTGTAACTGTGCATTTGAATCAGCGCGTAAAATCACTCGTGAAAGAATGCATAAAGAACGCGACCTTTCGTTAAGGTTTCCCAAAAACATGCGTACCAGTGACGCACGGACGTCGCAACATTACCATGTAAATTCTAAACTACATTCGTACACGCGCTACACACTTAGAAGATCATATCTCTAACGGGCCATCCGCACAGATATTGTGTGCTCGCACGTCTCTGACATTCCTGCAGCGCAGGGCACTCGCTGCTTGCTGTTTCGGCCTCGCAACCAGTAAACGTGAAATTCACCTTCACGCAGTGTGGTCGACTAAATACGCAGAAATTTCACAAATAATCAGTGTTGTACCCGCTACGAAAACGAAGTAACGGAATACCGCTACAGGCTACTCCACAAAAAAGTAGGGCAATACTAGCGTCGCTACAAATTTGAAAAAGTAACGCGATTCCGCTGCCGCTACCAAATAAAAGTAACGTAAATACTATGCCGCTGCTTTTCCGCTACCGTACCCTTCTTGTCTCTTCTGTATCCTTCTTTATAATTAACACCATACCGTATAGGCATCTCGTTGCCGGATGTGTCTAACGGCGGTGCAATATTTGTGTTCCCTCACATATCCTACAACAACAACAACTACATGAATGATTATGGGATGAGGGGATTCACCGCAACAATTGCGGTACCATATCCCTCAGTGCCTGTGGGTTAGTACATGAGTGGGATGACGATGAAAAAGATGAGGCATTCACACTCGCACACACACACACGTGACACACGCCAATGAGATATATCACACACGTGGGTGCGTCGTAACTGACGGCTACAGGAGATGAAATGCTGTGAAGAGCACATCTCCGCATTCATGGCAACAGCTCTGAGGTCACAGGAGTTCAAGCAGGTCAGAAGACGTCAGGAACACATAGAATGAGTGAAGAGATTGACTGTGCTGCCCAGGGTTAGACCAAGGACCCAAGACTGCTGCAAGGCTGAGCGGTTTGTTGTCGATACGGGTCAGTTGGGACTGGAGCAGTGCTCTCTCCGACCTGTACACAGGACAGTCGATGAGGACGTGTTGAATGCTGGCCACTATGCTCACATATCCCAGATGCGGCATAAAACATGACATTACTTCGAGATATCTATTACTTCATATTGATCTTCACCCAGAGATGAGGCGCATTTGAGCATTCAATAATGTTTGCGTCAGAATGTTTCGAACACAAGGTGGTGGTGAAGGAACTGCTTGCTGTATAGTCGGCCACGTCATCGACGGGCAACGTCACAACTACCACAGGGGGAGGGGGGATCGTGCGATCTGGGCCGACTTCACAGGGAACTGGCCGACATTCGTCTTAAAGCGTCCGAGGAAAACCCAAGGAAAACACCCAGACAGCACGGACGGAGGACGGATTTCGAATCTTGATCACCTTCCAGTCTCGGACAGTTTTTCTACAATAACAGTATTTTGTTCCGAGACATCCGCGAACCCCATTCTGAAACTTTTCCGACTGCATAGTGTCGACGGACTGATCAGTTTTCCCTGCGGTCAATGCAACTGCCGTCATAAGCGACCACTCATCGAGTCATCGATCTACCAGGAGGGGAAAAAAATCAAACGAATGGCATAATGTTTGTTCATGCTTTCCCCAGGGCGAACGCCAACAAGAAGAATACACTCTAAGAAGAAAAAAAAAAAAAAGAGTGTGAAAAGTTGGTAACTTCTACACTCTAAAACCAGAACTTCACCGCATAGCACGCTGTACGCCAACCATTGCCACGAATGATATGGTTATCGCTTCTGATTCGAAGAGAGAGGGGGGCGTACGCCGTTTTGTGGCAATTTTCATATATCCAAACTGCCACAAAAAGGCGTACGCCCCCTCTCTCTTTGAATCAGGAGCGATAACCATATCATTCGCGGCAATGGTTGGCGCACAACGTGCTATGCGGTGAAGTTCTGGTTTTAGAGTGTAGGTCAACATAGCCTATGATAAAGTGTGGTAAACGCAATTATCATATATCGAAATTGCTATGAAAAGGCGTACGCACCCCTCGCTCACCGTATCAGCATCGGTAATCCTACACTCTTAAAAATGAACTTCACCGCACAGCACGCTCCTAGCCAAACAACATCTCGAATAACGATATCATTCGAGATCACGGTTGGCTAGGAGCGTGCTATGCGGTGAAGTTCATTTTTAAGAGTGTATCATTCGTGGGAGATAGTGAGATAGCAGGTACACTCTTAAAAATGAACTTCACCGCATAGCACGCTCCTAGCCAACCATGATCCGGAATGATATCGTTATCTGCCCTGATTGGTTGAAAACGGGAGGCGTACGCCTTTTTTGTGACAATTCTGAACTGTATAAGTGTCACAAAAAAGGTGTACGCCTCCCGTTTTCAACGAATCTGGGCAGATAACGATATCATTTGAGATGATGGTTGGCTAGAAGCGTGCTATGCGGTGAAGTTCATTTTTAAGAGTGTAGGACTTTGCAACCTTTTAGGCACGACATATGCGACAAATATTACCTCCTGAAAGGTATAACTGCTCCACCCTTTTTTCTGAGAGTGTAGACAGCCTTCTGAGTGCTGTTGGCATTCTGTACCAAAGCTCAAGTCTCGCAGGAACTAGGAATTGCTCTTATTGTCCGCTCCCCTGCTTCCATTCTTCCAGCCACACGACGGCTTTTCGTACAAAGCGTTTGACTATACGAAAAATTACGTTTTCTATGCTTTTTTCGGGGACTATGAGTTCCTCAGCAAGAGTCTGCCCGTGTGAGATTACCCCCGTAATGAAGCGTTTACAGAAACAACGTATATCATGTAACTTTTCCCTAGACACGTCAAACGCCGTAAGCAATCAATTGCTTTAAAGTTAATCCCCGTGTATACCGAACAAGCAAGTGTGCAAAAAGCATTAATAAGTATGTTGGCGTACACTTACTCTCGAATAATATTATTTCTTAATTTTCTGTGGCCAACATACCTGCCGTGCCTGTTATCGCCCCTGGAGACGAAACTCCCCAATCATCGTCATAAAATCAAGTTGTTGTTATTGTAGCGTGTTTAATGTGGGAGAATAACTAGATCTTGTTCAGCGGCGTGTGTAAGCAGAATTCTATGTTGTCAGGTAATTCTACACCTTCGGCACACACACCTTATGGCCGGTTTCACACGAACGTTTTTCTCGTATGTGTTTTCCACGGCGCCAAAACGGACCCATTTGAACCTACGGAGCTCGATTGCCCTTAGGTTCCATTTTTGAAGGAAACGGACGAAAACATACACACACACACACACAAAAAAAAAAACGTTAGTGTGAAATGAGCCTAAAGCAAAGTCGGTGGTACGTTTGGAAAGCAATGACTACATGGCAGTATCTCCTTGGGTTTCCGATATATTTTTCTACTCCTGTTCCAAAAGACACGACGCTTTGTTTATCTGTATCGAACAATAGAGTTGCAAAACGCATTTTGAAATGTGCTATCAACACGCTCATACTACCTATGCAACTGATTGTATGACGGAAACTATAGCTTGTGGTGACGCGGTCGCGAGGAGGGGGCGGCCCTTTGTCTGAGGCCCTCCAACCTCCTCAGCTGCCCTCCGGGCAGGTTTTCTTCCACTGACCAAGATCGCCGCACGTGCCGTTCTGTCGCTCGGATTGAGGTCAGTGGGAGGTGAGGGGGAGGGAGCGACGGGGAAAAGGGGACATTCGGGACCGGAGCAGCGCAGGAGGAAGACCTGTTCGAGACGAATAAACGATGTAAGTTGTATTCCAGTCTGGTGTCGGAGTCATTCTTGATTGGCGATAGGGAACGTACTGGTTACTTAGACCACAACCCGGTGGGGAAGGCTACTTGCAGGAGCAAATCCCACATCTGGCGCCCAACGTAGGCCTACGTTCCTTTGTCGTCAATTGAGAGTGGTTCTGAGCGCTCTACATTTTGGGGGCCCTGTTAGGATTTTGGGGGAACACGGGTGTTAGGCGCCTCGTGGCATGGTAGTGCATACGCGATCCATGGAGAATCAGTCTGGGTCAGCAACAAACGGGGACACTATTAACCCCGGCGAGGCAAGAGCACGTGGCGGCAACGGCGATGCCGAAACCAACACGGGGGCAGGTGTGCATCCACCTCTCCCCACTCCACAAGCGGTTGATACCGCTAGCTTATTGCTGCAAGTGACAAATATTGTCGCTTCATTGACCCAGCAGTTGAATGCGGCGCAGACTAGCCCGCATTCTACTTTTCCCCCACGGCTCCACCCGAGTATGACAATTCCGACGTACTCGGGGTACTCTAATAGAAAGTCGGTAGCCGACTTCCTATTGGAGATGGAGACCTATCAGGTGGCATCTAGAGCGTCCGACGAGGTAGTGCTAGGGCAGGTCTTGCCAGTAGCTCTAGTGGGGGACGCCGCTCAATGGCGAAGGCTGCAGAAGCCTTTCACCTCGATGGCGGACTTCCGGCAGCGTTTTAGGGAGGAATTTTTGCCACCCGACTACGCAATGCGTGTGCGCGAAGAGTTAGCTTTTCGCACACAGCACGCCGACGAGACTCTCATTGAATTTGTGCGCGCAATTCAGGAGCTCTACGATAGGGCCTGTGGCGGCCCGTGTGTGATGACGAAGACGTGCCTCTGCTGCCACGCGCTACGGCTCTGGCACGGCAGTTCTACCGGCACCGTCCTAGCGTGAGGCCACGACCATCTGCCCGCTGGGACATTCCATCATCGCCGGTCAGGACTCATGTAGAGGGACACCACCTCCTCTACATTTGGTGACCCGAACTATGAACACCATGTTCGGCGTAATTCGGCCAAGCACCATCCCAAATTACTGCAAGCCCACCTCCGAAGGTACGGTGCAACGTTCTACCGAGGAACCGCTAGGCGACGACGTCAATTCACCGCGGCTCCACTCATCGCAACGCCCGACCGCGCCACACCATGGTCCTACCCACCTTACCCATCTACCCAGATCACGTCGCCATGGTCTCGCACTCTGCGTCACGTCGCCACACGCTTCACGATGGCACTCCTCGGGCTACCACCAGCGGCACCTTCCCGAGCATCACGCTCCTGTACCGGTCGCGGTACGCCGCTGTCGACCGCGCCACCCGCATCTGCTACGCCAGCGGTCAAGGAACCCTGCCCATCTCGCCTTCCCACCTGGCTTTTGTGCAACATAGTGGCAGTCCAGTCCATCCTGATGCGGTCAAGAGGCTCCGGGACCAACGTTCCACCGGGGACACGCACGGAGGCCACAGTGAGCTTTACTCCCGGTCTCCCCGTGCTTCACGATGGTCCTCCCCGCAGTCTCCTTGGCGACAACACTACGAGCCCAGCGCTCACGAACCGGTCGCGGTTCTGTCGCCCCTCTCTGAATTACTTCGGCATACCTGCCCTCACACCGCCCCTGGAACCCGCCCGGTCAGCGCTTGCCCGCACCAACCATTCTGCTGCTACTGCGATTTCTGAACAAGTCGTCCCTGTTCCACGTGTCGCCCGTCTTCCTCCTCTTCAGGTATCGACGCGGAGCCCAACCGCTAGCTCTACACCGCTCCGCGTCTGAGGGGGGGAGTGATGTGGCGGCCCGTGTGTGATGACGAAGACGTGCCTCTGCTGCCACGCGCTACGGCTCTGGCACGGCAGTTCTACCGGCACCGTCCTAGCGTGAGGCCACGACCATCTGCCCGCTGGGACATTCCATCATCGCCGGTCAGGACTCATGTAGAGGGACACCACCTCCTCTACAGGCCGACCCGACGGCCACAGATCAGGATAAGGTTTCGCGTGTTATACGGCAGAGCCATCCTAGCTTCCGTCCGTATCTACGGGGGCGAAATTTCGAGAATCTTGATGCGCTTGCACGAGAGGCTCGTGTGATTCAGGCTGATTTATTGTCTGAATTGCGGTACCAACCTCCACCGCGCCCGGAACTATCAGTTGAGCCGGGTTGCGCTTGGGCGGGTGTGAAGGACTCCGTTCCACGGGGAAGGGAAGCGACGTCCTTGGTTGCGGACGCGGGAAGCCGGTCGGACGTCATCGTCCCGCCGCGCTCCCTGGATCCTTTCTCCTTTGAACAGAGGCGCCGTGCGGGGTTTGGCGAAAACTCACGCGGCGGTCCGAGGAGTGGAACATCCACTGCTCGGAGGGTGCAGGATAGGCAGAACCAGGTAGAGAGGGACCCCAGTAGCAGAATGCCACAGGCGGACCGCGGGCGGGCGCAGCCCAGATGCTATGGCTGTAATCAACCAGGGCATTACAAGCGTGACTGTCCTGTGCGTCGGGGAAATTTCCGCTCGGCGCAGGGAAACTAGGAACGCCGGCGGCGGCAGTTGGGGTTAGCCCTAATCCGTCGTCGGTAGTCAGAGAGAGCTTGGGGCGTGTGTTTCATACCTCGCCGCAGTCTTTTGCCGAGGATGGATCAGTTTTCGCCCCAATAGCTTGCAGAGTTCAGGAGTCTGCTCCTGTGTTCGGTCCGTACATAGGCGTAACAATAGCTGGGAATGAGTACATTGGCCTGGTGGATACCGGTGCCACGCTCTCGCTAATCGGAGACGCCGTGTATGCGCACTGTCGTGAACGAAATGTCCGCGTCAGGAAGGTTGATATCCCATTGCGGTTAGCATCGGGAATGTCCAGTGCTACAGGCGCAGTGAGACTTACAATGCGCTTTAACGGGGGACGGTGCAGACAACGGTTCATTTACCTGTCAGGGCTGTCAATCCCAGTTATTTTGGGACGAGATTTCATTGTCCGAGAGGGATTGATTCTCGATTTAAAGGCAAACGGATATCGGTGTGGGGGACCGCTAAGCCCACTGATTCCTTTCGCCTCTCCTTCACCGACTGGCCGTTTAACCAGTCGTGTGGATACCCACTCGTCAGAAACTAAGCTTGTGCAAACTGTGGGGAGAATCCCACAGGATATCGAGCGGGTGGTAGCGTCTTTCGGGGGCAGAGGAGTTGAGCGCGCCAGGCTTTTGGACGCTTTGCTACCCTTTTCCGAAATGTTTACGGAGCACCCAGGAACAACCGATGTTCTAGAACATCGGATTGATACTGGTACTGCGAGGCCCTGGCGGTGTAACCCCAGGCCCCTCAGCGCGCGTAAGAGGGATCTCCTTGACGCGGCGCTGGATGAGATGATTGCGACAGGCGCGGTTAGGCGGTCGCAGAGCCCCTGGGCTTTCCCGGTGGTGCTGGCACCTAAAAAAGATGGGACGGCAAGGCTGTGTGTGGATTATCGCCAGTTAAACGCCGTGACGGTCAGAGATGCTTATCCTTTTCCGTCCATCGAGTCGATCATGTACGCGTTGGGGAATGCCAGCGTGTTCACGATTTTGGACTGTAGCAGGGGCTTTCTGCAGATTCCTGTAGGGGAGGAGGATATCCAAAAGACGGCATTCACGTGTCACAGAGGCTTGTTTGAATTTACGAGACTCCCTTTTGGATTGTCCAACTCGCCCGCTAGTTTCCAGAGGCTAATGGACGTCGTGCTGGATGACGCGAAGTTCAATTATGCCATGGCTTACATGGACGACGTAGTGGTATTTTCTAAGTCGTTCGATGAGCATCTCGTTCACTTGGGCAATGTGCTAAGTCGGATGAGGGACGCGGGGTTGACCATTAATCCCGGCAAAGTTCAGCTTGCATCCCCCTAGGTGGATCTCCTTGGTTTTGTAGTTGACCTTGGTACGCTAAGTCCGAATGAGGATAAATTGAGGGCCATACTCGAGTATCCTCGTCCGCATGACGTCAAGAGCCTTCAGAGGTTCCTAGGAATGGTTGGCTTCTATCGCCAGTTCATCCGGCATTGCGCGTCCTTAGCAAAACCACTGTACGAGCTACTGCGGAAGAATTCCCAGTGGGCTTGGGGGCCTAGGCAGGAGGAGGCGTTTCGCTCCTTATCACAAGCTATAGCGGATACAGCTAAATTGTGGTTGCCAGATCTTAACAAGCCGTTCGTTATGCAAACTGATGCAAGCGATTACGGGCTTGGTGCAGTGTTGCTACAGGAACACGACGGTGGTCTATGCCCGGTCGGGTTCGCTAGTCGCACACTGTCGCCGGCGGAGATGAACTATTCCGTTACGGAGAAGGAGTGCTTGGCGGTAATGTTTGGCTTGAAAAAGTTCGACATGTATTTGGATGGGACAACTTTTACCATTCAGACCGACCACCAGGCACTCTCTTGGCTGCAGCGGTTGAAGAAACCGTCAGGCAGATTAGCACGCTGGGCGTTAGCACTTCAGGGCTATTCCTACCATGTAGAATACCTGAAAGGAAACGCGAACAAAGTGGCAGACGCTTTGTCCCGTGCGCCACTGGGTTACAGCTGTGAATTACGGCAGGAATCTCAGGGTCAGGACAGGTCATCGACCGGTTGTGTGGGTGACTTGGACCTGGTTAGAGCCGCTAGACGCGGGAGGTCCTCTCTCCCAGCGGAAGAGAGAGGAGGGGAGATTGGGTGCGCGTGCTATTACGCTAATCTCCCGGAAGGCGTGGAACGGCAGACCGAGGAGGGGGATCTCGTGGCCGCGATTGGTTTGAATCGGGCAGGTAACTCCTTGTCTTGTGGCACGATCGTAAGCAGGGAAGAGCTCTTAGAGGCACAGAAGTCGGACGGTTTATGTCAGCGGGTGTCGGAAAAGCTGGCGGATAATAGCGCAGCTGACACCGGTAACGCTGGCAGGGATGACGACGGGTGCCTTGACTCATATCTCTTGAGTGAGGACGGGCTTTTGCTGTGATATGTGCCCGGGTTAGACGAGGAGGACGAGAGTGTTTCCCCCTTCAAGGTCGTAGTTCCCAGGAAATTGCGAAGGGTGTTTATGCCTTATTTCCATGACTCAGCCCTTGCGGGTCACGGCAGTGGCAGCAAGACTTTTCATAAGTTATGCCGCGTCGCGACCTGGCCGGGGATGAGGCAGGATGTTATGCGCTTTACCCGGAGCTGCCCTGTGTGCCAGAAAGCAAAACCAAGGGGTGGTAAACCCCCAGGGTTCATGCAGCCAGTAGTCAGTAGCTACCCCTGGCACATAGTAGCGTGTGACGTAATGGGTCCATTTCCCAGAAGTCCACGGGGGAATCAGTACCTGTTGGTGGTTACTGACCACTTTTCTAAGTGGGTGGAGTTATTCCCGCTTAGGAAGCTGGTGTCGGAGCGAATATGGGACCGGCTGATGGAGACCTTTTCCCGGTTCGGGTTTCCGGCACAGTTGATCACTGACAACGCCAGTTATTTCACTGGCCGAGTCTTTGTCGACTCTTGCGCTGCACTGGGTATTCAGCACAAGAGAACGACGCCGTATCATCCCCAGGCGAACATTACTGAAAGAGTGAATCGCAACCTTAAGCATATGTTGGTAGCTCTAACCGACAGGCACAAGGATTGGGATGTACGTCTTACTGAGTTGGGATTTGCAACCAGGACGACAGTAAACAGGTCAACGGGGTTTTCCCCGGCATATCTTAACTTTGGGAAGGAGGTTGCTTTCCCATTGGAGAACGGACTGAGACAGTGCACGGAGCCGATTGCTCGGAATCTGTCGAAGTACGCGAGCGAGTTGCGTAGCCGGCTCTCGGGTGCAGTGAATACCGCGAGAGAGAGCTTGGACGCCGCCCGCTCGGAACAAGCGCGTCAGTACGATAAGGGGCACCGTCCTCTGTCATATGAAGTAGGGGATTTGGTCTTGAAGCGCACACACCCGCTGAGCAACGCTGCTATAGGTTTCGCAGCGTCACTGGCGCAGCGCTGGGAGGGACCTTTTCGGGTGATTTCCCGATTATCTCGCTTGTCGTACCGACTCCGTCGCGTGAACACGGCGGAGGAAACTGGACCCGTTCACGTTGGCGACTTAAAACGCTATCATGAACACGGCGGACGAGGGGGACGAGTCTATCCGCCCACCTAATCAGCTGCAGGGTGACCAGGGCGGCATTAGCCCAAGGCAACGTGGTAGGGCGGCATGCCCTACCCGCGGCGGAACACGGGCTGTAGGTCAGCGTTCTCGCGCGTACAATTTGCGCGCGCGATAACATTTCCGTGTCTCCGCACGTTCTGTCTTTTCAGGACCCCCAACCCCAGGCATGCCACTCCGAACTCGGTCATCAGAGACCGTTCATGAACGAGGAGCACCCGTCTCCCGAGAGGAGGCTCGAGGACTGCGCCCTCGGCCGGACCCACCCCGCGGGCGACTCCCAGTCACCATTCCGTGGCCACCTGGACCGTGCAGGTCGGGGAGGAGCCAGTGTGCTTTGTGTCATCAAGGAGGTGGCGCGACCAGCCGCGTCCCCTCCGTGGCGGTGCTCCGGAGACCGTGGCAGCCACCTTCCGGGGCCATCTCCTGTCCGACCGGCACCCCTCGGAGCCCCCGGCCGTCTACACGGAGGAGGAGACGGCTCGTCTCTGCAGGACCTGCGGTGGGTTGGTAATCCACCGCACAACCCACGAGCTGGGTGACCGTCACCGGACCGCAGTGGCCACCCGAACACCGGCAGTCCCGGACGCTCCACCTGCGCCCTCCGCCGAGGATGCTGTCGCCGCCGCCCTGCGGATCCTTCGGGAGTTTCGGCCGGAACTTCTGCTGGAGGCCGGGTCATCGCCGCGCAGCAGAGCCACCGCCGAGGGCCTTCCCACCGCTGGCGTCACCCCCAACCCGGTGCCCCCCAGCGACCAGGCCCCGAAGTCGACCGCTGCGTTCGACCAGGAACTCATGGGCTTTCTGGGTTCGAACCCCCCGTCGGGGCCTTAGGTGGGGGGAGTGTGGTGACCCAGTTTGGGGGACACATGGGGAGCCGTCCCGTGACCTCATCTCCCCCAGGCGATCCCTCGACACAGGGATTTTCCACTGGCCAGTTTGACCGCGTGGGCCGATTTGGCGCATCGAAGTAGGTCAGTGGAAGGTGTCGCGGGAGGGGACCCTGGGGAGGAAGAGGTCACTCGTGCCTGGGACTTGGAAGTGAGCAGAGGTTGCAGGAATAAAGCCAGCAATGTAAGTTATTCCAAACCTGTGTCAGAGTCATTCTTGGTTGGCGATAGGGAACGTACCGGTTATTTAGACCACACCCCGGTGGGGAAGGCTACTTGCAGGAGCAAATCCCACAAGCCTTACCAGCTGCCTAGGCAAAGTTCTGGAGCGCATGGTGCTGCACAGGCTCGAGTGGTGGCTTGAGAGGAGATGTGTTTTCCCCCAGGAAATGTCAGGCTTCCGTAGGCATCGTAGTTCAATGGATTCGGTGATGTATTTGGTCTCTACTGTTGAGGAAGCGAAAGCCCGGAGGCAAATCGTGATGGCTGTCTTCCTGGACGTCAAGCGGGCGTATGACACCGTAAGTCACCCCGGTGTTCTGCATGCGTTACTTCGGTCGCAAGTGCCTGGGAAGTGCCGGTTGCATGGCTTTCCGACTTCCTGAGCCAAAGGCAAATTTTTGTCAGAACAGGCGAGGGTGACACAGAAAAGACTGCTGTTCCGCAGGGTGTCCCGCAAGGAAGTGTCCTAAGCCCGTTACTGTTCAATATCGGTATGGTTGATCTCAAGGAATGTCTACCGAGGAGAGTAAATCTCTCCATATATGCGGACGATGTGTGTATCTGGACTGTCGGAAAGTCCCGGCCGGCAATTCAACATCGGTTGCAAAGAGCACTGGATGCCATCAACAACTTCTTCTTGAACGCGGGGATGGGTATCTCCACCGAAAAAAGCGCTGTCCTTCCGTTTACTCGAAGAGAGATGCGGAGGTTCCAACTGCGGATTGGGGATTGCCCCCTCATACAAGTCAAGTTTCACTGGTTCCTGGGTGTTATCCTGGACCGCAACCTGTCGTGGCGAAGGCACATTGACTTCATCATCTCAAAGGCTCAGCGCTGGGGGAATGTGATTCGCCACTTTGCCGGCGTGCGCTGGGGCTGCACTGAGCGGGAACTTCTTGTGCTTCACAAAACTCTGGTTCGCGGCTCCCTGCTATACGGCTTGCCCGTATTGCACGGTATATCAGCCACGTCTGAGCACAAGCTTCGGTGTACACTGGCACGCAGCCTGCGGACGTGCCTTGGTGTCCCGCGCAGCGCTGAGACACGGATGGTGATCGCCGACGCCGGGGAAATACCCATCGATGTCCTCCGCCGAAGAGAAACCATCCGACACTACCTACGGTTGCTCGCTCACCACCGGCGTCATCCTCTGGTTCAAAAGCTACGTAGGCGGAAGAACAGTAAACTCTCGCTATGTGTTACAGCAACATCTGGAAACATCCCTGGCTTCAGTGTTGCCCCGACCGCCCCTTCAGTGGCACCATGGACACTGCCGAGCCCATCCCTCTCGACACACATCCCTGGCCTCCTGGGGCCGAAGAGCCAGATCCCCATTTCGGTTCTCAAGCAGTCTACTTTGGAAATGATGGATACAAACTACGGAGGCCGCACGGCTGTGTTCACAGATGGTTCGTCTACGGCGGATGGCTCCTCCGCTGCCTTTGTCATACCGGAGGAGTCATTATCATGCGGGTTCCGCCTGTCACATCGCACTTCGTCGACCTCTGCGGAGCTGTATGCCATCTTGTTATCACTAAAGTCTGTCTCAAACTACCCTCTCCGTTCCTGGGTGATATACACCGACTCAAAATCAGCCCTGCAATGTGTAGGAACCATGGGCATCCGCGGCTCGTTGGCCCCGGTGGTTGTTAGTATCCTGACGGCGCTCAAGGTTCTCTGCGAACAGGGACACCGGGTGACCCTACAGTGGGTCCCGGCCACACCGGCATTCAGGGCAACGAAGAGGCAGATTTGGCGGCTGCTGCGGCCCACCGTATCTCCAGAGCCCTGCCCATTATCCTCTCCATGCTCCTGGTCCCTCCTCCATGCAGTGGACCCGTCATTATCATTTAGGATGCCAGGTGGCTTCCCTCGCAGCTTTACGACACTCCTGCGGCGTCTACGACTCAACGTCGCCTTCACCCCTGTGTTCCGTGTTAAGCTGGGTTACAGTAACACGGCGCTGTGTCTAGCTTGCCGCAGCCCAGCTACGATCCCCCATATCATCGAGGACTGTGAGCGGTACACGTGTGAACGCCGGGTACTTCGACGCCAACTTGAACTCCTCGACCATAGACCATTCAGCCTGTCCAAAGTACTTGGCCCATGGAGCTCCCCTGCGCATCAGTGCCGGGCTCTTCGCTCCCTTTTTGCTTTCCTGCAGGCCACTGGACTCCTCGAAGAGCTCTAAACAGAACTCCGACCTGTCGTCGCTTCAATCTCACCATAATTCATCCTCTCATATTAACCACTGTGAAGTGGGGTAGTGTCCTGTGGCTACCACGGGGAAACATCCCATGTCATCATCACTTCTTCATTTATTGTTGTTGTGAAGCAGCGCTAGCTCAGTGGACTTATGCTTAGTAAACCCAAACTGTGCAGCGGTAATAATTTTATGCGCCTCACAAAAAGAAGACATGCGAACATGAATTAATTTCTCGAGTCCCTTAGAAAATATAGGTAACACAGATACTGGCCTATAGTTTGACATAATTTGTCTATCGCCTATATATCGCCTATAATATGTCTATCGTCGAATATAGTTCTTGAAATAGAACGGCACAGAAAGTTGCGGGCGAAGAAAAAAAAAATCCTAGAGATATTGTCATGAGATTCTTTGCAGGGGTACGAGCAAATTAGCGGTGGTCATTAGCTGGACTTAAAGGAGGTAAGAACTCCTATCTGCATGTATTTAGTTTCGGGGTTTAATAGACGTAATATTGTTCTTCTACGCTTCGTAATTCTATTTACAATCTATTGTTCAATTCTTCTCCTTCATAATTTGTGCAGCGTTAATACAAAAACGCACTCTCTTTCGTATTCGGGCGAGTACACGCACAGCCGTCCAGATACCTCCATCCATCGTTACGTCATCTGAAGAATTGTAGCACCCAATCAGACGCCAACGCGGAGGTACACCATAACGTTCTCCTTTACTCTCTTCAAGATGATGGTGGTGGTGGTGATGGTGATGGTGAACTTCACTACATGGCACCCTCCTAGCCAACCATCATCCCGAATGACAACGTTTTCGTCTCTGATGTGTTGAAAACGGGAGGCGGAGCCCATTTTGTAGCCGCGCATAATACAGACACAATAGGCTTCGCCTCTCGTTATCAACAATTCAATAGCGAGAACTTTGTCATTCGGGAAGATGGTTGACTAGGAGCCTGCTATGTGTTGAAGATACGCACCTATCAAATTCACCTATACAAAAGGTGTCACAGACAACACGTTGAAATCGCCGTTTGGAGCCGATACAGTCGGCGGGCTCGATTGATACAGTTCGTAGCTCCTTTAAGTTTATTCTGTAAGCAAACAATTCAGATGGTTGCTTGTTCAAATCACCTTCGGGTCACCAGATGCAGAGAAACACCATCTCCTCTACGATTCATTCAGTGGGTGATTGAAGTCTTGCACTGGCGTTCACCCATCAGGCGCTTTCTTTTTGTAGTAAACATCTAAGATTATTGTGTGTGTGTGTGTTTTTGCTCACTCCAACCAGTCTATTTCTGAGCACCAAATGCTATGTATTCCAATTAATATTTCATTTCTAATACAAGAGCCACAAAACTTTTTCATAATCCTATTTTTTAAAAAATACTCCCATTCAGTGGTCCTTCACTGTGGTGTTCACCCTATAGCGCTCCTGTCTCTTTGGCTTTTCCAGGTACGGCCTTTTGATTTTCAGGCTTTTGGACTTTCGGCATTCTAATACTTCGGCCCTTTGATAGGCTTCCGTGACAGAGGGTGTCAGGTTTGGGTGCCTGGCCACTGGGGGGGGGGGACGCTCTGCGCCAACCATTGCCACGAATGATATGGTTATCGCTTCTGATTCGAAGAGAGAGGTGGGAGTACGCCTTTTTGTGGAAATTTGGATATATGAAACTTGCCACAAAAAGGCGTACGCCCCGTCTGTCTTCGAATCTGAAGCGATAGCCCTATCATTCTTGGAAATGGCTGGCGCACAGCGTGCTATGCGGCGAAGTTCTGTTTTTAGAGTGTACACATTCTTGACTGAGCCAGGAAAAGCAGCCCGATTGGGTGCAAATACGCGTAGAGTGCAAATAAAGTGTACAAGCGTGCAGTGGATTTCACGCTTCTTCGTCATGTGCACGTGGCTCCAGCAGGAATTCGCTGCCAGTTTATGACCTGTTGGGTGAAGCTTAGAGAGTTGAGTTGTTGCAGTGCGCAGTGCGCGAACAGGATATTTACAGCCTTTCACATCTCTTGAGGAAAACGCGTTCTTCAAGCAGCACAGCTAAAGTGCTGTTTACTTGGAGAGGGCTGGACGTTAGTTTTCCAAACGAAAATCCAAGGTCTCTGTGCTGTGACCGTGAAAGTGCCATTAACACAAGAAAAGAAAATGAAAGAAGCAAAATGAGCTTTTACAGAAAAAGAAAAATCAGTCAAAACAAGCACAAAAAAAGGGTGGGATTCGTTTAAGCGCATAGAATCTATTTGCGTTTCTGCAAGCAGCTCTAGGTAACCCACGCCCTCGGTGTTAGCGGACACATGCCCAGGTGTGTCTTCGGTACCGACTGACCGATACGCCAATGGCTGACGCACGCTCAGCACCCGTCTCCGATAACAACATGGTGTGTATAGCTCAACGACAAACAGCAGTACGTACAGGAAAAACTGATTTAAACCTGTACCTGTTTTCTGGCTGACTTTTCCTGTCAAAATAAATAGACCCCCCCCCCCCCGTGTACAAATGCTACTCAAAACAGATGCCTATAAAGTTTCGCCCATATACAGGGTGTTTTACCTTACGTTATTAAAACTACGAGGAGTGTTCAAGTCAAACCGGGACTTTCTGTCTCCTGAGTGCACAAATGGCTCGCGCTTTTTCTTTTTCGTCATTTTCACACGCGACAGGCCTCCGCGTTCGCCACGTGGTGGTCCAAAGTTTGTGCAAAACACAAGACACGTTATGGACAAGATGGCCGACAACGAGGTGAGCGCGCACATCGAACAGCGAATTGTCATGAAGTTTCTCGGGAATGAAGGCGTAAAGTCATCTGAAATTCACAGAAGACTTCAGGCTCAGTATGGCCACGACACACTTAGTCGGGGCAAAGCGTTAAAGTTGTTCAAACGGTTCCGAGACGGACATTAGTGCTGGACGCTCCCGGGCGGGGCGGCTCAGAGCCCAGTGTCAGAGTTCCTGAGATCATCCAACTTGTGGAGCGCCTGATCCTCAAGGATCGACGGATAACATGTTTCGAACTGGCTCGAAAGACGGGCCTTTTTGTGGGAATGTTGAACACTATCATTCATCAACACCTCCAGTTTCAGAAAGTTAGTTCCCCTTGGATTCCGAGGCAGATCTCCGTGTTTGACCGGCAGAGAAGACTGGAAATCTCCCAAGAGCTAAGGTACCGTTTCGACACTGAGGGACAGCCGTTCCTTGATCGGATCATCACGTGCGATGAAACGTGGGTGCACCATTTCACTCCTGAGTCTAAATGCGCATCAAAACAATGAAAGCATACGGGGTCGCCAACCTCCCAAGAAGTTCCGAAGCACCCCGTCTGCGGGTAAGGTCATGGTCACGGTTTTCTGGGACAAAGCTGGCGTTGTTCATGTTGATTTTCTGCTCAGTGGTACCACCATCAATAGTGCATATTACTGCCACGTTCTCAGGGATGTCCATAAGGCGCTGAAGCAAAAGCGGCCGGGCCTCATCACCAAAGGAGTCCTCCTCCTACAAGACAATGCACGCCCGCATATCGCGCATGTCACGACATGCACCTTACAGGAACTTGGCTGGGAGTTGCTGCCACATTCCCCTTACAGTCCAGACCTCGCCCCCAACGATTTCCATCTCTTCGGGCCACTGAAGGCGTTCCTAGGGGTCCGCAACTTCAGCTGCTACGACGAGGATAAGAATGCGGTCCGATCATGGCTGCACGCGCCGGTGAGGATTTCTACGCTGTTGGCATCCAAGCCCTCGTGAAACTCTGGGACAAGTGCATTAGTGCAGCTAGAAATTACGTTGCAGAATAAAGCTAATTTCTCGCCTGTAAGTTCATTTTACTTTTGCGAAAAATTAATAGTCCCGGTTTGACTTGAACACCCCTCGTAGCACCGTACCTCCGAAAATGACGAATTTCGGAAGCGTTTATCTAACAACCCCCACCAAAAACTTGCCTCGAAAATTTGAAGTGTCGTAGATAGTACCTTAGACTACATACAGGAGAGAAATAAAAATTCGGACTTGATCGGTAGGCGCACCATGAATTTTTTGCCGGCCCTATACGCAGAGCCCAATCAAGCGGAGTCACCGTTTCTCGCGTGGGGTAAAATCGAATCTTTCAGACAGACGTTCAGCTTTTGTGTTCGTCTTCCCTCTGCCCCACTTGTGGAGTACACTGCGACCTCAGCCACGTCATCCTGGCTTGTGGGCAATACCACCACGAGCGTGCGCTAATGGAAGCCTCTATGCAACGCATTGACAAGCGGCCGTTCAACCTAGCGAAGATCCTCGGTCCGTGGTGGAACGCTGCCCACCAGACGCAGGGCCTTCGTCTTCTCTCGGAGTACTTGTGCTCCACCGGTCTGGCGACGGCTCTTTGAGAGCCCCATCATCATCCCTTTATCCTCTCCCAACGCGAAATAGGGCAGTGTACCGCCTCAGCGGCGGTGAAGCGCCCACCCCATCACCATCCAATGTATGTGTGTGTGTGTGTTGTGTTCATATGAAAACTAACTGCTGTCAGCTGAAGTCGTTCTGAAGCGTTTGCGTTCATAACAGTGTTATAATCACAGAATGTAGTTTGTGCAACAACCACATGTACTAGCATTCCTCACTGGACTTGAAGCAGGTCTGGTGCCACGAACGACACAGTGCTGCAATGCAGATGTCTTCGCGCACGGTGTATAAAGGGTACTCAGTGCTCTTCTGTAGCCGAGTATGATGCGAAACTTGGCAAGCTGTCTCTAGGGAATGAATGCGATGAGGGCCTCCTCATGGTCGCAGCATGTCCAAGCAAAGATCGTGGATGTTGGTCAGCGGTGCCAGTCGAGCTGTTCCGGCAAAGGTTCACAAGAGGGACCAGGCAAAAGGCAGCCTTGAGTGTGTGCGTAAGACACTACACAACGACACTTTCCTCTGTGGGATTTTCGCCGTCCGGGGTCATGGGACCACAGGAAAGGAAAGGCTTAAATAATATTCGAAGTCACTGCCTCTCTTCTGACATAATGTGCACATAAAGCATGCTTCTATATGATCACCGTGAAGAAATATACATATTAGAAACATGCAAAAGCATTTTGTTCTTCACAGGCTCAGCACCTGCAGTGCATGTGTGACGCTCCGTGAAAAATACGGGCGCATCTGGTTGATCTACAATCTACATTCAGCGATTATAACACTGTTATGGACGCAAACGCTCAGCATGGCTTCAAATGATAGCAATTAATTTTCATGTGAAGACAGAAGTTGAAAATCTATTTGGAAAATTCGATTTTGCCCGACGTGGGAGACGGTGCCACCGGTTGATTGGGTTACGCGTATAGGGCCGGCAAAAAAAATTGCAGTGCGTCTACCGATCAAGTCCGAATATTTCTCCTGTGCGTAGTCTAAGCGACTATCTACCACATATCAAATTTTCGAGGCAAGTTTTTGGTGGTTTTTTTTTTTAGATAAAGGCTTCCGAAATTCGTCATTTTTCGGAGGTATGGCGCTACTTGAAGGGGTATCACTTACGTTCATGATACAGCAGAGCAACAAATTATACATCACTCGATAGCCCCATGAATGACAAATTAAATGGCATATGGCTCAATCTTATTCGTTTTGTACATCATCCGGAAAGTTGCAGTGAATATGGTGATTTTTGGCGTTTTGAGTCAACTTTGATATTTTTTCCCAGAGAAACAAAAACCGCCACAGAAGTGCCAACGCAGGACCCTCTTGTGCCCTAGGTGGTCTAAAGCCAGAACAGGATATCACTACAATGCCACGTGAAATAGCTTTGCAGAGAACGCTCAAAGCTGCGCACGACGATACCGTCTTCTGAGAGACAGTTTTTTCCTTCTATTTCCCGAACCGCGCAAACGCAGAGAATTCCGAAAGCGTTTATTTCTCCTAACTCACCGATGGCTTCCCCCCCCCCCCCCCCCATTCATTCGAGACATCACATGTACGGGCTTGTTCGATCTGAGATGGAACTAGCCTGCTGTGAACGAAGAAAATAGGGCCATAAAACATCTGTGCTACCTTTTGGACTCTACGGTAGGAAGGGCTGGAAAGAAAAAAAAAACGAATACGCAATTGGTGGAAAGCGGGAGAGAGTGAAAACAACACCACACTCTTTTGCATTCGAGCATTCGTGAGGCGAGAGAGAGTACACTCTTAAACCCGTACCTTTTATTGTAACTTTTAGAAACATGTAACTTCTATATAGACGTAGATTTCGAGATTTCTTATAGGTTACACCACTGTAACGTATATTTAGAGGTTAAAAGCGACCAAAGTCATGTCTTTACAACACGAATAGAAGTTACATCTCGGAAAGAACAAAAACAGCTTGTTGTAACTTATAAATGTATCCTCTACTCCGACACTGTAACTTTTAAGCGAAATCTCCAACGATAATTTCTTTGTTAGTTTCTTATCGTTTGTTTTCCTTCTGTTTTTCAGCATAATGCCGCGTTTCAGCCTCCCATTCTAGACGACAGTTGCGAATCTACGCTGTTATTCTTTATCTGTTTCAGCGTCATTTAAACGTCGACTAGATGTTATCAATGCTGTATGAACACAGATTATAAGTTCGCAGTCTGGAATACTGACAGTATGTTTCTTTCTAAAAGGTGGAAAACCATTGTCAATGCCGCAACCACCAAGATTTCCGATTTCGCTGCGTAGCCGAGCCTGGTCTATGTCTATCCACACTGAGAGCGGTTTCCTTGAAACGCTTAACGCTCGTCGCCCGTCCGTTAACAAGTGTAATCTGTTTTAATCAGTGGTTCTCCTCGCGTTTATCATAGTATAGTCAGGAACAACGGAAAAGCTAGATGTCGCTAGCAAACAAGGATATTTTCGGTGTTCTCAAGGGAAAGTGTAGTGAGTGCGAAGATTGCAAAGAATATATAACCGAAAACGAACGTCACCACCGCAGCCCTATTTCACACACTTCATACACTGGGTAAGTGTACATTTTGTGCTAGGTACGTGCGTTATTTTGATAGCAAGAGCTCTTAGCGGATGTTTGTTGTGATTATGGCAAGCGTTTTGCGGTCCTGGATATGAACGCCACTTACGCTTGCTACTTTTCTGCTCTTACTTGTCGCCAAGTCAATACACCGGCGTGCATTTTGCGAGCTGCGGATATATGCATCGAGATATATAATTCGCAGCTTCCTACTTGTTGTATTCTTACGATATTCTAAGACTCAATCGCAGAGTGAACGCCTTCCCGCATTTATGCTGCTTTGTACCTTGTGCTTTGTACGGATTTGAATGGTTCCGTAAATGTTACTCTCATTGCCCAAACTTTTGTTCCCATGATCCCACATGCAGGTTCACATACCGTCACCAGCGCAATGCAGTACCTCACAAACTCGTCCCAGAGCGCCTCCAACGCTGATAACGCAGTAATGTAGTGTCTCCTGCGTTACTGTACACTCATATTCCTCAAGGTTGTGTGCGTTTTATGTTATACTGTATTGCCATTAGCGCTCGCCTCTGCAACACGAATGTGGAATAAATTTTTTTCTGCTGCAATTCTCCATTTCGTTGGGTCTGTTCAGCTTAGCAAACATAGGTCAGTTGTTTTGACTCGCTGGCTTCCTCGCACTTGTATGCATTGCTTCTCACTTAGAAGATAGTTCTTTTTTCCACATACATGGTAAAGCGACCATGGTTTCTCCTCACATCAGAATCGCACTTGTGCACAATGTGTCACCTCTCGACAGACTTCTGTTTTTGTAATATACATATGTTCAAGATCTCCTTTTCTGCTGGTTCATTTTGGTACCTTGGTGTGTTCTGTAAATGTCTGTCCATATCCCACGCACAGGGTGTTTGTTTTTATTCGCATCACACCAGCGCTCATT
Organism: Ornithodoros turicata; assembly: GCF_037126465.1. NCBI lineage: Eukaryota > Metazoa > Arthropoda > Arachnida > Ixodida > Argasidae > Ornithodoros > Ornithodoros turicata. The sequence goes on along the minus strand of NC_088209.1, from coordinate 4,686,966 downwards.
TGACAGGTGGGTTATGTTAATTTTCGCAAATTAACCCATCCGTAGTTACAAACATTTCCGACATTTCCTGACGCATGTGTTTGTAACTACGGATCGATTAATTAGCAAAAATTCACATAACCCACCTGCCAAATGAGCGCTACTCTGTTGCGAATAAAAATGAACATCCTGTATAAAAAGCCGCACGTTGGCGTAACCTTTACGGGCAGGTGCTGGATTGAAGGCCGTAACCTCTAATTAGTGGGTTTCCTTGTAACTTTTATAAAAGGTACTGCTCAGAGGGTACCTGGTAGCTTCTGAAATAGAGGGTAAAATATTGCGATTTTTTACCCTTTACTAAAGGGTACCGAGTTAAGAGTGTAGAGGGGGAGGGGGGGGCAGTGGCGTATCTAGGGTGTGGCAGGTGTGGACAGGTGCCATGGGCGCCAGGTGAACAGGGGCGCCATTACGTGGTCGGGTGTGAATGTGCCAGGTCGGGCACTCAACCTGGCACATTCATAAATGATTTAAAGCAACCGCCATTAGGGAGGTTGTAGTGTGAAACCTAGTGCGAATCACACGAAAACGCATCCCCAAGGACATCATGTTAACCATGTTGCCATGGGCGCAGGTAGCTCTAGATACGCCACTGGGGGGGGGGGGGGGGGGGGGGTAAAAAGTAAGTAAAGTTAGTAATAACTAACCCCTGTTGCCTTGACATTCTTAGCGATTGTTGTAACGCTCGCATTGTAACGAATGCACAAGCTAGAATGATAGTTTCGGTTTCGTGGTTGCGGGTTTTGGCGTGCTACATATCTATCATATGCAGGCACATCTGGAACTACATGTTGAGCCAAAGTCTGTCTGAAATTTTTTTGATATACTTGCAAAGGAGGGGGAGGATGGAACGTTCAACACTCCGCATTACAATACTGCTAAGGGTAAAACCTAATTGATCAATGCAGACGTCCAAGGACCACGAAATGTGACCACACCTCGATGGCATAATCCTGATGTGAAGCCTCCATGGACCAGAGGAGAAGGCATAGCAAAAAAAGAAAAACAAGACATCTACCAAAACGTTACATATCATTGACATGATGCTTCCTCTTTTCCTCTATCGTGATTACTCAAGCGGCTCAGTTCTAAGGTACAGCAGTGACGAACTCTCACCCTCTTCCTGCACCAAAACGAGTAGCCTACACTAAGCGTACATTGGTACGATGGTTGACCACAGTGGGAACAGCGTACTTCCGATTATGGAAAGCAGTCTCAATATAGCTTATCCCTCCTTATTGGAGAAAATCTTCTTCACTGTGATGAGCATACATACAGGCAAAGCGCATATGTTGCTTTGCAACCACTTGTCATCTGTGCATTTTAGATTTTCGTATAGAGACAACGCTTTGGAAGTGCACAAGTGAGATATTTGTGTGAGTGAGTGCGGGTGATTTCAAAGTTCCTCGGAACGACGTGCCAGTCAGACACAGGTAACGATCATGGTACATGACAGAGCTCATGCCAGCTATGTTGTACATGTCCATACATAAACAAATTTTACTTCAAGGCAATAAGTAGTTACGTCCAGCACAGTAATGCCACTATGTGTGCACACATTTTGTGTACGCAATGACGGTGTTCCACATTTCACTTCTATCACGTAGGAAGAGTTTGTGTGGAAAAAGCAACAAGCATATGGGTGGGGGAATATGAATTTTGCAGATATTAGTAACGTGTAATACAAACCATTTACTTATCTTTTACAGCTGCACAGATTTCTTAATTGTATGAATGCCTCAACTCATGTGAAGGCGAAGCAAACAAATTGTGTTAAGAAATCTATAATCAGTGATCTACAAGAAAGTAAACTTCATTTGTTCATATGCTTTGTGAACGTAATCACTGTTTCACATCTTACGTCTAATATAGTTAAAAACGATAAAACCCCCTGCGCAGGAAGAGACGAGAACGGAACACAAAAACGATGAGGACACCACACTGAACTGCCAACCAAAGAATTTTTATTTTGTGAAATGAAGCCTTAAATACATGAGACCTCCTCTCCCCCTCATGTTGGACTTCCTGTTTACGCCACAAAGATAAATACAGGGGTTACTGACGCAGTTACTACCTGCTTTTTTTTATCTCATGCGCCTCTCAAAGGAGAAGGCTACTTTGTTTGTTACACCTGAACAAAATTTTTGGTTTTTGGAATTCTGCTTGACATCCCACACATATGTAAAAACTCAGAGACTCAGAAACTCAAAAACTCAGAGAAGGAACACGAACGGACAGACACAAACACGATGTCTCTTCACACAAGTCACACACGTCAAACATGAAGTCAAGTCAAACACGAAGTTTTTACATTATGCATCATCTCCACCAGCTCGCTTGCTTCCTAGCCATTTTTTCATTGTCACATCTACATGTCAATAAGTGGTCCCCCAATGCACCGTATCTATTAGAGGTATTAGTTGAATGTTCTTTTAAACGAGTGTCCATGCACCTTTCAATTAAAAACAATTGAAAAAACCCCAGTGCTTTATCAACCAGCCAAAACACTCGCTCTGTTTATGCACCTTGATGATTCCCCGATATATACCTTATCACACTTTCGTGGTATAGAGTAAACTATATGAATATGGCATTCTGCAACTTTCTTCACGTGATCACCAACCAGGCCAAGTTTTAACCGTTTTTCATGTTATATCTAGTCAATCAGGCTTTCGGTTAATTCATGTGAATCACCAATCAATCTTTTTTCATGTTATGTCAATATGCTTGCATATGTGGAGAACTGAAAGGTATAGGCTACGTGTGAATATGAATGTCATCAGACTGGATGGTGGGAAAGGTCTTTTACGATACAGCTAAACACACACCGTCCTTAAGCCCCTTTCTTTGAGTGTGGAAGGGGATGACGTGAACGATACGGTTGCAAAAAGAGGTGCATGAAAGCGGTTCCACTTCCAAACCATACTTTTAAGAGAAAAGTTACATGGTGGTTAAAATTGATTCATGGAGTACTTGCGAGGGATTCGAAGTGGTTATGCAACTTTCCTTATCAAATATAACCGATTACCAAATATATATTTGCGAATAAATCCAGTCTATCATTATCATACACTGTGTGATATTATTCCACAACTCAGTCGCAAAAATATTTGTAGTTACGAATAGCATTTGAAACAATTTCCATTGGCAAATCTTCGCAACATAGCTTTCAGGGTCATTGCAGAAGAAAATTGTTTCACAAAGCACTTGACAGAAAACATTCTTGACTTGCGAAAGCGAAAACGAAGCTGCCTACTTCAAGTACTGCCGTTCATTGGCAATCACAAAACATAATCTGCGCACTAACGAAGAAGTGTTTTAGCCAACATACGCAGGACGACGGGCATGAATGTACAAATGTAGTCACTTCTTCGCACAATGTCGTCGTAGAGAGATGCGTCGTAGAGTTACGCTGGGCACCTTCTTCACCTACATCATCCAAAGCAGCCTCAGCTGGCTGTCGAGCATCACAATATTTAAGGAACACCACAGTCCACAGACACAACTGCACAGAACGCACAGGATCGTACGTCCGCAGTGATTGGAAATACCGTGAACACATGCACACACCCATTGAGGAGCGACGGCAGCCATAACTCACGCTGGATTGGATACGGATTGAACTGGCTATTTTGAGAAATAGCATGCTCGGTGCACATTGTTTGCAGATAATTTCCACTTCGGTACAAATCTAGGTGGCAGATTTTGCGATGTTGGCAACAACCGTCCCACAAGATGGCGATCCCCGTTGTTTTACGCGGGGAATGGGCCGAAATACATGGCAAGATGGCGACTTTGACCCACCTGCTAAAATGGTGGCGCCGGCGCCACCGCCCGAGGCGCCGGCCCGTCACTAGGAAGTCCCCACACACGGAGGAGGAGAACGCGCATGCAGCCGCAGGGGTGGTATCCAATGTATTGCTCTGTAGATGAAAGCGTGCCGGGCGAACGCAATGCATCCTGGACAGGTCCTGGTGGCACGTCACAGCAAACGCCACAAGTGACCTTAAAGATGGCTGCGCCCGTGTCCGGCGGCCAAACGGCTTGTAAACAATGCGGTTGTTGTTTCTGCGCAACGTTTTGGATGTCTTTCGACCACGGTAATTATTTTTATCCGATAATCTCACAGTAAAACGCGCAGTTTTTCACGTAATGCCTCGTACTGTTGACGACTTCCAAGGATGTGATGACGACCGCGGCGTTAAGACCCACTTTTTTTTTTAATTCCGCGTTAGCGCCGCGAAGCAACTGTGGCTATGAGTATAGACGTGGACAGATGAAGAGAGGACAGCAAGAAGGAGTGGGGGACAGGGGGGTTAGTATGCGTCCTGGGCCGACTTCAAGGGGAACTGTGCCGACATTCGTCTGGAAAGTCTTCGGAAAACCCAGGGAAAACCTCAGACAGCACAGCCGGTGACAGGATTCGAAGCCGTGTCACCTCCCAGTCTCGGCGTGGAAGGCGATCACTCTAACCACTATGCCACGGGAGCTGGTGCTAAGACTCACTAAGCCGATGGGATGTACGTACTTAAACTACGGAGAAATGTGGTTCCATGTTGCGGAAGAAGCACCGTTACTTACGTAAACATCGCTACTTCGTTACCAGAAAAAGTAACGCGTTGCCAAGTAACGAGTTCGTTGTAGCACGTTACGTACAACTCTGCCTGGAACAGAACGGCGTAGAACCCTCTTCGGCTGTGCCTTTGCGAGTTGCTCATGCATACTGGCTCGCGCACCCGGGAGTAGATCGGGAAAGAATTCTATCTCTCCTCGCTCTCTCTTTTCTCCTCTCTCAAGCTATCGGGAACCAGTCATGAAAACGTTGTCCATATCGGCCAGTTCAGAGTCAATGGTCCCGTTGCGACCCCGAGCTTTCCCCGGTCGCCTGCGTTACTATTCTTTTTTTTTGTGTGATTGATCTTCATCGTTTTCTACTACATACATGCACTCTTAAAAGAAGGGTGTACTTTAACTCCTTTTTTTGCCACATATATAACACCCTTTTGGAGAGTACAATTACGCTCAAAAGGGTGTCTCCTCACTCCCTCAAGGGAGTAGCATAACACCTTTCTCCCTACTGGAGAGTAATATTACTCTCCAGTAGGGAAAAATGAGCGTAATTTTGAGCGTAATTGTACTCTCCAAAAGGGTGTTATATATATGGCAAGGAAAGGAGTTAAAGTACACCCTTTTTTTTAAGAGTGTAGAACAGAACAGGACTGTGAGGGCGAGCCCTGTATGACAGTCCAAACTACAAATATAACAAGTGTTATAGGTATGGAGTGAGGAGCACCAAGCAGTTTAACCTGCGGCACTGCAAAAACAAATAAAGCAACAAACCTAAAGAAAATGATTTGTAATCTTCCGTTTAAACTCGCTGTAATTGTTGATATGACGGAAGCTTTCTGGTAACTTATTCCAGATCTGACATCCAAAAGTTATCAACGAGAAGTACCCATAGAGGTGGGGTACCAAAGTCTGGTTACATCGTGTCGAAGAGAGTAAGGTGTTTCAGAGACCTGCATGACCAGCTGATACCTACTGGTAGGGACATAAAACAAGTTGCGCATCATTAAAGCGGCCTTGTAGTTTAAAACGTTATATACTGAATGTATCCCCAAGAGCCGGAATTCATGTGAGCCTGACTGACAGGGTTCCAGATTTAGAATAGTTCTCAGGGCCCTCTTCTGAGTGAGAGGGAGAGGTTGAAGGTTACTTGGATAAGTGTGTCCGTAAACCTCCAGAGCATATGTAATGTGAGAATGAATGAAAGCAAAGTAAACCATAAGAGCAATGTTAGCAGAGACGAGTGACGACTTAGTCATACATTTCGAAATCAAAACTTGGCTACACGCAGTGAATCTACAAAGTGATCTGAATAAAATCAGTGGCTGGTGGAATTGTCGGAATCTTAACGTCAATAAATGCAACCGTGTGTCTTTCAGTAAAAAAAGAAACACTTTTTACTCTATAATGACGTACAAAACTAAAATAAATGTCGTAAAATATTTAGGAAATGTCTCGAGAAATGCTTGAAAACGGCTTAATGATGTTGGCAATGTATTATTCAAAGGGTTAATCGCATGATAAGCCTCATAAAACATATGGATTTTAAAACAGGAAGTTAAGGGGGATAACTGATTTACATTTCGCTTGTTATGTCTATTTAGGATATGCCTCTATTGCCTGAGATCCCCAGAAGAAACATTTGGTAGATAGTCTCGAGAAAATACAATATAGAGCGACCCGACGTGTTTCAAATTATACACGATTATGCATCCTAATTGTACATCGAGCGTCACAGCAGTGAAGTGTCTTCGTGGAACACACTAGTAATTCGTAGAAGGAATCTGAGGTTGAAATAGCAGACTTATTGGTAACGCGTTACGGGCAGTTGGGTCACTAATAATCGACTGCTTTTTTTGAGTAATTTTCAGAGTAATCGATTAGTTTTGCCAGCAAGTAATCTGACTACAATTTCGGGTAATTAATGTGCTACTTTTCAACTGAAGGTGCATTCGTAGGCAAAATCATCCCACAGACCTGGTGGCATAAAAGCAGCAGCAACAGGAGCAAAGTACAGGAAGGATAACGCACAGGATGACAGCTGACGCTCGCGCAAAGGATTCATTTAATGACATGAAATTTTAAAGGGACTGTAATCTAAACGGTAAACCTACAGAAAAAGTATACTTTTCTGGACGCTTGTAACTTGGAGTATTGTAATAGTGGTGCTAATGAAAGAGCTCGCCATTGCCGGCCTCACAGAGGTGGCCAACGTCGCGGCTAACGCTCTTGCGTTACGTAGTACTTCAGTATTTCGTGATATCTGTCCACCAATCCCGGGCTGTTCTCACTTTTTCCTCAGCGAACGTAGAAAGGTACCACCGTTCCGTTTCTGGAACGTTCAAAATTAACAAGTACGAAAAGTATGAAGAACTGAGAGGTGATGGCTTGCGTGTGTCATCACTCATCACAGAGACAAGATCTAGAAGGCGGTATCTTAAAACGTGGTGGTTACTTAACTTTACAAACCCTTTAAATACAAGCAGCGAAGGGGAAAACACGGTTACTGAGTAAGGTGAGGCAAGATGAGACACGGGGCAAGACGCGACATTTTGTGCTCGACGCTGCCTGTCTTAGAGACGCGTTGCTCCATGCGCTTAAAACTTTACTCATAGGTGGTTCTGCATGTCCGCTTTATTGTTTATGAGAATTGTCCGGATTGCTGTTTGCGTTGAAGAGAAGAAAACAATCGGTTACTTCTTCCTGCAATGTAAAGACCCGCAAAAAAGGCGCGATTTTCTGTAGTCCTCTTTCTTGTCAGCTGTGCAGCAGCCTGTCGCAGGGTTATTCTGTCACTGTAAGTCCACATCCTATTTTTTTTATTCATTCATCTAGATATGCAAGATATGGGCGCTCTGGGTCATCAGGTGTTTATCTGAAAAAAAATAATGCAACGGATGATATTCACGGGGTAAGACGCGACAAATTAATGTAATTTAGAAATTGATACGTCAACTATGAGGTGGCTTTTTGCTTGTTCGTCGAGCCCTTTTTTTTCCATATTACCTAGGATTTTCCTGTGTCCGAGGATATTTCCAGCAAACCAGAAGCGCACTCAAAAGCGAGCGACCAGCGACACATCAGACTGGCGTTGCCTTGTTTGGAAAGGACGGCGGAATGAAATCGCACCGGGTTCGATGTGGGTTTCTTGCGAATCACTTGGGCGGTGGGCTCAAGGGGTCTGTGTATAGGTAGTTGGATTGCAAAAATTAATTTGTATAGTTCATTACCACTGCGTGTCTCATCATGCCCCACGCGATGTCTCGTCTTCCTCGAGGGTTGGGGCAAGATCAGACAATCTGCATTTTTGAATTTCTTGTGCTCTGTATATTTTAGAACCGGTTATGTCCGTTCTGATTTACGAATCAGAAGCTATAAACCTATGAGAATGCGCCTTTGGCCAGTTTTTTTTAAACACGAAAAATAAAAATTCCATATTCATTTGCAAATTTCTGTCTCATCTTGCCCCACTTTCCCCTAGTTAAGGCAAAGATAACACACAGAAAAAAAAACACATAATAATTCACTGCACCCTTACAACTGTTCAGTTCTGCTATTCTACTTCAAGCGAAACAATGCAATGCAGCGCTGTGCAATTTCTGCTGTGAAACACCTCATCCCATCGTCATACACGTAGTTGCTGTTGTTTCACTGCAAGTTGACGCCATCGTGGGGTAACAGAATTCCTCGCGTGACGACTTCAATTTTTTCCCTCATTTCTAACCGTTCGAACTGATTTTGCACGTGCACTTTCAATTCCCAGGGACACTTCTTACCTCAACTTACTGTATGTAGAATGGGTCAGGCCTCGGATGTAGTGAGCCCCATAAAAATTCTAACTCGAAATTCCAAGTGGGGTCGGAGCGCGGATAAGATATTCTGCATTTGATGCCTTGGGTTATCGTCTTCACAGCAGCTACACGGAGAAGCTGCACAGAACACTGAGTTGGTGTTAAATCCCAAATAATGTGTTGCAATTCTGGTGTTTAGATAGTGCCTCTTTGCAATGTAGTGTCTCTCAATGTAGTGTAGTACTCTTTGCAGTCGTGTCTCCGTTCTCTGACGCAAAGAGCCTCCGCACCGTGTGACACGTACCCTAGCGACGCCACTGAATAAACCCTCGAGGAGCGTTCCTCATCCAGGCCAAGCAGAAACGCGACGCGTGACACCGGTGTAGGCAGCGTGATATGAAAATCAAACGACCTACTGGCCATCTCGAAGGTGCTAGCCATAACCTAACCCATAATAAATGAAGAAATAAGAAAGAGCAAAATATAGACAAAGCGAACACACAGAGGGGAATCAAAGCTGACCAAACAGCCTGCCGTTGTCGTCGTAATGCAAGCCTATGTCCTCCTCCTACCCCGTACAAGTAATTGAATAGATTGTGTGTAGACGGCGATTCTGTGTGCCGTATTGCCAACTGTAGGATGGCACAAGCGAAAGCTTGCCCCAGCGAAGAAATGCCCGTGAAGAGGCAGCGAACAAATGCCCATTCGTGGAACCCAGCTCTCCCCTTCTAATCTGTTTCGCCTCGCCTCGCACAAGCATTGATTAGACGTACGAGTTCGTTTTGTCAACTGTAGGATGGCTACGAGTTAAAGCAGCGCCAATTTCCCTGGCATCACGGCCAGAAACGTTCATACTTTAGAAAAAAATCTTCCCGGAAACAACACCGCAAGCGATGTTGCCCCGACGACCGTTTTACGGGCCGCGCATTCCAAGACACGGCCCACCCGGGGGCGGACCGCGTTATCAAGGGGCCCTTCTCGAAATATGAAGGACCGGCTCCCTTTCGCCTCCCTCCACCGCGATAGATCGAAAGATCAATACGCGGATTTGAAGGGAGACCAGAGCATACTTATACCATTAAAACGTTTATTGCCCAAAACACCTTCACAAAGCGGGACATATCGGAGAGTTCAGTTGGTGCATGTCGATCAAAAACGATGGTGTTCACGCATCCTTAAAAGGGCCCTAAAATGTTCACCGCGAGGTCGATGTTGATGCGAATGATGAAGAAGAAAAATAGCATAGAAGTAATAATAGAAGTGATTTGGTAACTTCGCCAATAACCCTGGTGGCTAAAGCGGTACAGGGAGTATCCCAATGAAGAATACTGAGGGACGCTCGGATGCTTTTCTGTGTTGGATAGTTCTCTATGACTATACCCAATCCCAGAGCAAGAGGTTAAGTACACCCCTCCGCTGTTGAAGCTGATTTACCCACATCTCCTCGACTGTCACAGATTCGACATCCTTCGAGTCACGCTCAGACGACCCCCACCCGAGCTGCGGTAGCACAGACTTTCCTCTTGGCCTCTCTGCTTTGCCCAATACGACATCCCTCACAGCGGTCTGTGACCAAAGCAGTTTGGACGTTCCTGAGCGGCACAGGTCTCACGAAGAGCCAGCAAACTCATCTTTGCCATTTCATTCTTCAGTGCCCCACCCTTACCCTCAACGCATCTCTTTTAATTCACGGTTTTTCTTTATTCTATCTCATAAAAACCGTTTGTTAGTCATCTCTTTTCAGTTATTTTTGTTTTGTTTAATCTGTCCCACCCCTTTTTTCACCGGTTGTTACTTTATCCTTTATTTCCTAATTATTTTATTTCGTTTACCTTTCTTTTTTCGTTGTGGAGTAGCAAGCCGATGCCTCGTTCGGCTGACCTTTCTTCCCTTTCTTTCTTTGTTCGAATAATTATGCCCCCCTCTGGTTGAGCAATATCTGTGAAACCAGAGGCATGGTCGAGCGGCTTAGAGCGTCACGTTCGTTGGTGGTAGCCAAGGTCGCGCTGATGAATTGGAGGTGGTGCCTTTGAATCCTACCACGGGCTGTACTTTCTACGGCTTTCCTTGGGTTTTCAAAAGACTTTCCTGGCGAATGTCGGCACAGTTCCCCCTAAGTCGGCCCAAGGCTCCTTCCTGTTGTCATTACTTCATCTGTCCACGTCTACACACTGCTTACAGCCATAGTTATTTCGCGGTACTAACACGGAACAAATGCATGTCCGTGAAATATAACAGCGGTAGCAAATGGGCGACTGAACTACCTACAGGCAAGAACAAAACCTAGCGTAGCCGTATTCAAGGACAGCGCGCACTCACACTTTGAAAATGTGGTGTTCCCGAGACGATCCGCATGGGCATTGTTTTTTTGGTGTAGTGCGCGACCCTCGCGCAGTAGGTTCTAGGCAGTTTGGGCTTCTGCTGAATAAAGTAATGCGACTCCCACCGTCAACTGTCTTGGGCTTATCGAAACATTACAATTGGCGACAAGCGTGAAACGGAGCCGCAGGAGACTGCAAGTCGGACGTCTACGTTCGCTGAGGAAGCCTATCGTTGAACAGAAGGTGGTGAGCCTGAATCGAACACTAGCGTCATGCCGGGAGTGGGGAAGCTGGAGCCTTTTGGAATGGTCGCCACGGACTGGGACGGCTACAAGGAGCGAGTTGATTAGTACTTCCTGACAAATGATATGCAGAGGAAAAGAAACACGCTGTTTTTGAAAGACGTGCTGCGGGCCTGAGACGTATGCCTTGCTGCGTCGACTGCTGTCTCCTGCCAAGCCTAGCGGGACGACGTTGACCGCCATTTTCGATGCTCTCTCGAAGCACTTCTCGCCATAACCATCTGAAGTGGTCGCAAGCTACAGATTCTTCTCATGTTCTCACGTAATCGCACCTTGGATGAACCTGTCTGCGACTTTGTGACTTCTCTGAACAGGCTTGCGGAAGACTGCAATTTTGGCTCGTTCCGGGAACGCATGCTTCGAGACCGAATTGTTGGAGGCATAAACGATGACTCTATGCACACGAGGCTGCTCGAAATTCCGGACTTGACTTTCGAGACAGGGAAGAAAGCTGTCATCGACATTGAAGCAGCCCGTAAGGATTCTCAAGCTTTGCTGGCATTTCCCTGCGCACCTACAAATGCCGTCAGAGACACCAGTTCTGTGGTGTGCTACAGATGTGGAGCACCGCATTACGCTTCGGGATGCAGCCACAAGAAGACTGTTTGCCACAAGTGCGGCAACAAAGGTCACCTCGTCAGGCTCTGCAAGGACAAGAGGAAGGCTACGAAAGCACCAAAGGGAAGGTCGAGGCAAGTCAATAGACTACTCAACACCTTTGTGGCTCAAGACGACTGGCAGACGGTATATGACATCTGGCAAGTGCGATCACCTCGCAGCGCTAATGAGCCGTTCCGGATTGGTCTTACGGTGGACGATGTACATCTGCTGATGGAGCTGGACAGCGGTGCCAGCGTAACGATCGTATCAGAAGATACATTCCGTAAATGTTCCCGTCACGACGGCTAGAACAGTCAAACGTTTGCTGAAGAGTTACAGCGATGAACTCACCCTTGTACTGTGCAAGATGACCGCCACTGTCAGGTTTGGAGAACGTTCTTCGGTCAAGCCTTTGTACGACGTTTCAGGTGACTGCTTGTCTCTGTTGGGTAGAGACTGGATAATAGCCCTGGATATCGTCTTGTCCAAGACTGAGACATAAACGCAGTGCCGTCTGTTGACGCCATGGAGAAACGGTACAGCGACGTCTTCTCTCCAGGGCTGGGGACATTCAAGGGCGTTCAAGCGAAGATCTTCATCAAGGCCGGGCCGCAGCCGAAGTTCTTCAGGCCACGGCCCGTCCCTGTTCGCTCTCCAAGACCGTGTAAGTGAGGAACTGTGTCGAATGCAAAGAGGAGGTATCATTTCTCCTGTCAAGACAGCTGACTGGGCAGCACCCATAGTGCCGGTTCTCAAGAGTGCTGGACGCGTCAGAATCTGTGGAGATTTCAAAGTCACGATAAACCCAGTGTCGGAGATGGAAAGATACCCTATTCCTCGAGTGGAAGAGCTGTTTGCGAAGCTCTCTGGTGGAGTCAAATTCAGCAAGCTGGACTTGAAGGATGCGTACCCACAAGTAGAACTGGATGAAGAATCGCGAAAACTCGTGACGATCAACACACCCAAAGGATACTCCCAGTATAACCGTCTACCGTTTGGAATTTCGCCGGCGCCAGCGATCTTCCAAAGAGCAATGGAAAACCTGCTTCAAGATCTGCGCTATGTCGTATACTTCGATGACATAGTGGTCACCGGACACAACGACGCGGATCACCTGAGAAACCTCAACCTCGTCTTGTCGTGCCTTCAAGAAGCGGGTCTGAAGCTCAAGATCGAGAAATGCGCATTCTTGGTCCCTGAGGTGGAATATTTGGGCCATATCATCAACGCAGATGGCCTGAGACCAGTCCCGAAGAAAACCGAAGCCGTACGAGCAGCACCCACACCTACGGATGTGAAATCTCTTCAGACCTATTTGGGGCTGGTAAACTTTTATCGACGGTTCCTGCTTAATGTGTCAACAGTCCTTCTTCCGCTGAATCAGCTGCTAGAGCATGGGATGCCTTGGCATTGGGGCTTTAGCCAGGAGGCTGCGTTCCTTCGCAGTAAGGATGCTGTCATCTGCAAAGGTTCTGAGCCAGTACGACCCCAAGAGCTCTTGCCTGTCTGCGACGCATCCCCTGTAGGCATCGGCGCCGTTCTTGTTCATCGAGAAGTTTCAGGTGAAGAACGGCAGACTGCTTTTGCACCGAGAAGCCTTGGTCGATGGATGGTCCATGGTTGGATGATCCAAGCCTCGACTCGAAGCTTCCGAGCGTCCGCGTCCGTTCAGCTTGAATGTTTAAGCGCAGGCGCGGAAGACGCAAAGCTTGTAGCAAATTCGTTCTTGTCCTCGTAATAAGAGTTACGGCTGAGAGTATGGGTGACTGGAATTACGTAAGGGTGATATTTCAAGGGTGACATCGATGACACATCACTGTCACCCTTGTAGCACGGTGCCGAAGCGTTACAGCGGGCGCATGTAGCCCTTGGAATGGGTTCGAGACGAAGTAACCCATGGTTTTAAGGGGGACCCCTGGAACACAGGTTACAGGACGTTAAGGGGGACGATAAGGGGGACCGGGTTTAGAGTGGAGTGTAGGCGGAAAAATGTACGAAGGAGGTGTAGGTATATTCATAGCTGATTCCCCAGTGAATACTGACCCAAAGTATTGCTTGAGGACAGTCGAGCAATCGTTTCTCCCCACAGGCGAACCAGAGTCATCTTCTAAACACAAGTCAGACTCGACAGGAGGCGAAATCAGCTGCCAGAACTTACGGGGCTGACTCCTAAGTAGGGAGGGAAGTGTGCAACGTGTGCAAATTGTCTCATGTTGTAGCCTCATGTACGCAGTCCTTGAATTTTCTCTCGGCGGTCTGATACTTTTCCCATGCGAGGGGAGACCCAGAAAATCTGGCTTGCCGAAATGAACGTTTCTTTTTTGAGCGAAGACGTTTTAGATTGGAAGTAAACCAAGGGACTGTGGGACAAGAAGTGACATAGAACGTAGGTATATGTATATCCTCCAGTTCCTTAAGTTACGGCTTAAAAAGACACAAGTTTTGCTCCACGGTCCTCAAGTGGAAATCGGCAACAAACACATCAAAGAAGGATGACAGTGTGGTATTAATGGCTGAATAGTTACCAGCTCTATAGTTTTTAAGAGGCTTTCTACGAGTACGCATCCGGGGGTAAAGTAACGCGAATAGGAAAAGACAAAAATTTATTATCACTGGGGCCAACAACAATTGGGCAGCGAAGTGGCCGGAATAAGTAGGGGGTGCGCAAAGTGTGCACTCTTAAACCCGTACCTTTTATTGTAACTTTTAGAAACATGTAACTTCTGTATAGACGTAGATTTCGAGATTTCTTAAAGGTTACACCACTGTAACGTATATTTAGAGGTTAAAAGCGACCAAAGTCATGTCTTTACAACACGAATAGAAGTTACATCTCGGAAAAAACAAAAACATCTTGTTGTAACTTATAAATGTACCCTCAACTCCGACACTGTAACTTCTAAGCGAAATCTCCAACGATAATCTCTTTGTTAGTTTCTTATCGTTTGTTTTCCTTTTGTTTTTCAGCATAATGCCGCGTTTCAGCCTCCCATTCGAGACGACAGTTGCGAATCTACGCTGTTATTTTTTATCTGTTTCAGCGTCACCTATACGTCAACTGCATGTTATCAATGCTGTATGAACACAGATTATAAGTTCGCAGTCTGAAATACAGATAGTATGTTTCTTTTTAAAGGGTGGAAAACAATTGTCAATGCCGCAACCACCAAGATTTCCGATTTCGCTGCGTAGCCGAGCCTGGTCTAGGTCTATCCACACTGAGAGCGGTTTCCTTGAAACGCTTATGGTGGGCTAGAAGGACTGGTGAGCCCTTCGGCGGTTGTCATATGTACCCGCCGATGTTCCTGCCGAGAGATGGCGCCAAGCGTATCTCGGCGCTATGCGATCTAATCGCCTCTCGCGGCTCATTTCAGTGCTACTCGTCACGTGATTACACACCTGCCGTTAACCCATGAGCGTGCCTTTTCTTTGCTCTGCATGCAAAATGCCCCTTGAGTGTCACCTGCAGGAGCAAACGAATGGCACACCCAGATATCAGTGCTGACATTCGTCGGCGCGTCCCTATCAGCCCTCGTGTCTGGGACACGTGTACTTTGATAACGATAAAGACGTGTTCGAGCAGCCGGTTCTGCCTTTGGTTAGTGATATTCGTGATATGTGCTCATCGTTCCCTTCATCTGAGCGGCCTTTACCTTCCAGGTTGCGAGGTCCGCGGTGACGGGGGATTGTGATAGAAATGTTTAAGTCGGTGGTGGGTTATAAGCGTGAGATATACGTTAACTGCAGCTAACCAACGGAGCGATAGAATTGCCGATTACAGTCTGCATATGAGCAGTCAGTAGAGGGAAAGAATCCGGAAGACACAGGGGACGACACGAAAATATAACGATTTATACATTTATTTCGGAATACTGGTCCCAGAAGGAACCTGGGAAGGATTAGGGAACGTACATTAATTATATATTTTTTTACATAATACACTCGTATAGTGGCGACAATTCGAAAGAAACCCGCAAAAGAGACGCAGCAAAGGGGTCCCAAGTTACCTTCGCGAACGTGACGATCGGTAACACGAGTGTTCTATACCGGTAGTCTGACCTAAGCAGTAGCATAATGAAGTGTTCTTCTGAGATAGAAGAGGCTTTCTCTTGACTGTGATGCCTATTAAGCGCACGTGAAAATTCCATCTGAAGTCGGACGGGACGGCGACCCCAAGATATTTGTACTAAGCTCGATCCCTTGCAAGTATTCTGTGATGTTGGCAAAGCCTTTGTTCTACATATAACAGCATAGACACAGTTTTGTCGGTGTTCAAATTGATTTGCAATTTGTAACACCACTCGTTGATGTGTTCTAAACTGCTTTGCAAATGTGCGTAATATAAGGCGAGCAAGGTGAGCCATAAGCAAAGCACACAGAAAAAAAAGAAAGAAAAAGAGAGAGAGGGAACGATCGGCATATTGAGGACGCACGTTCAGACATCCCTATGTTTTTCGGAATATATCGCGCGATATGTTACGCAGTCATCAGCGAATAAACATGCTTTAAAATTAATGTTACTTAACATATCGTGCATATAGACAAGAAACAGCAAAAGTCTCAAGACTGGCTCCTGTCGTATACCCCAGGTGTATGGGGTTCGATCAGACAGGGAATCAGTCCCGAAGCCAATCCATGATCTTGGTATTACGTGTCAGCTTTCTATAGGGTACGTACACGGTCAAATGTCTTGGAGAGATGCAAAACCAATATTTCAACTTGTAGGTTATTATATAAAGCAATGCAAAGTCGTGGATGAAATCAAACAGGGCCATGACAGCGGAGTAGCCCCCACGAAAGATATGCTGCAAGGAATGCTGTTACTTGATCATGATGTTAATTGTTTGGAAAAGATGTGCTTTAGCAATTCACAAAAGCTGGAAAGAAGAGAAAATTCGAAACCAAAGTCGGGACTCCTGCCTTACGTATCGGTTTTATAAGAGCGCATTTCCATTCGTTCGGGCGTCCCTTCGTCCAGCGATATCTGGAAAGAATTTTGAGGAATTGCGCAGCTTACTCGGCGTACCTTCTAAGAAAATCATTCGGAATATTGTCTTGCCCAGAAGACCACAATATCGCGTCCTGAAGTAATCAGTCCCGAGACTTTTTGGACTAGCATATCCACTTGTTTCCTTTGCCAATCTACCCGCAGAAGACTTCTTCACATTTACCTCCCACAGTGGCGTAATAAGAAATAGAGATACAAGTGCTGCTTTAAAGTAATGTCATACTAATAATAATAATTCGGGAGTTTAAGTTGTGCGACAACGGTGACAGATCTATTAGGAGTTTCCCTCATCTTCTATATAATCTGTTCTCTGCTGTGCGTCATTTTGTTCCTCTTTTGCTCGATACTTTGAGTAGTCATATGCCAAATTTGCTGGGAGTACGCAACAAAGACGTAGCTATAATATTTCTTTTTAGTCTCACTTAATTTCCTCATTTCCTCCTTCAGTGCCTTCGTCAAACCTGAAACCAGGGTTAGTTTCCATCGCCGTCTAATTTTGTTTATGCGACGTTTAAGATGCTAAACTTCGCGTGTAAGCCATGGTCTTTGAGTGTAAACCTTGTCTTTTTCGTTTTCCCCGTTTTTTCCTTTATCTTTCCTTCCTTCTCTTTTTCGTTTTTCCCTTTTTTTTTTGAATAGCAAGTCGGCTCTTTGCCTGGCTAGCCTTTCCTTCTTTTTTTTTCTTAATAAACATATTGCCACCCTCCCCCTGTAAGGCTTCTTGGACACGAACTTTCTTGTGGACATGTGTACAGTGGCCTTGAAAAAATTTCAGGCCATTTTAACATTTCTCGAGATGCTACAGATCCAGTTAAAATTTGTACAAGGATCTGCCCAAGGAATATCGTGGAATATCTGGATTTCAGGTCTGTCATGCTTAAATTTTATATGGTGCATCTCAAGAACCATCTTGTGATCTGAATGTCAACCAAGTAATTGGCAGTCCCATTTCCAGTGAAGGGTGTTAGGCACCAGGAACAGATAACGTATTGAAGCAGAAGACTCTTGACTTCTAGTATACCTCATAGCAAAAGGCAATATCAAGTAGTGCATTTTCATTTATGAGGTCTCAAACTCCGGTTGGGGTTTCCTAATTTACACTTCTACATGGGACCATATACTGAACAATCATGACATTATATCCTTAACCGTGTTCAATGTCAATAGGTTTCATTTGTAACTATGTTACACCCTTTTTAATATAACCTGATGATGGCGGTGATGAGGTAACAGAAAAAGATGGCGATATGAGTCGCGACAGAGTCGGGACCACCCCAGGACGCCTACAAGCGACGAAAATGCAGATGCACAAACGGTGAACGGATCAATTCAAAATGTAAGACAAAGGTCTCAGAACGAGTGAGGGTAGTATGACACAAGTAATATGGCGGGGAGGGCACACTAAGCGGGCACTTCGCAAGTCATAGGGCACATGTATATTACGCTTTTCAACTTGAATCCTTATAATCTATAATGACGGCATTAAGGCTGTCGGTTGTGGGCCACAAACCCAGGTGGCGAATTTCCCCATTTATTATCATCAGTGTATTCGTTGTTATTGTATAATGTCACGCTAGCAGCGCTCTTAGGCCGCTCAATCAGTGGATAAAATGAGTTTAACATGATGTTCTAGGAACCCTTTGTATAACATCAATTCCATTCAAGCATTTGCGGTTAATAATACAAGTGTGGCATTTTTTCTTCTCTCTCTCTATATATATATATACACATGTATATCTGCAACAAAATAAGGAGCAAGGAAGAAGGAGCAAGGAAATAAGGAATATATCTTTCGCGCTATATATATATATATATGACTCTGTCGTTCTACTGGTCAACAATAAAACCGTGCGTGTAGAGAGAATACTACAGCGGTGCTACAATTTCGTTTTTTATGGCCGATACCATGTTCCTTTATAGTTACATAGGGAGCAAAGGAATTACATAACAACTAAAATGTGCGGCGAGGTACACTGTATAGAAAGCGCCATAGTTTAGCTAAATGACAATTTAGTTGAACAATCTACCATCGGCCTATGTTCCGTGACAAAGTGTTCCCAGCTTCCTGTACACAGCAACTCGATAATCTAGGCTGAAAAGAAAGAGTGAAGAGAAAGAAACCATCAAGGAGGCGAGCTCTCGAACGTAGTAGCCGCTCTTTATTTTGTTTTTCGACCCGTCTGTCATCATCCAACGAAGATAAGACATGCGGTCACGTGCTTCGCAACATTCCGATATCTTTCGCTTGCAGGGATCGTCGGCTAGGCAGACGTGACGGTAGCAAATGTCACGTGGTTTAGTTACAAAGAACTGCGGATGCTAGTAAACAGTCAGTGCTGCAAACCAACGTAGTGCTGGTCCAAATATATTCACTATAAAAATAGTCAAGCACACATACACCGTCACACACGGCACATGTTGGACTAGTTCAACGAGAACCCGCTTGGTTCGCAGCGAGCGCATAGCGCCGGAGCTCAGGAGCTTGGCTTCAAAACAGGGGCATCGCGCATTCCATGTATTGAATATGGCGGTAAGCACACCAGTCTTTCTAGCCCACCATAAAACGCTTAACGCTCGTCGTCCGTCCGTTAACAAGTGTAATCTGTTTTCATCAGTGGTTTTCCTCGCGTTTATCATAGTATCGTCAGGAACACCGGAAAAGCTAGATGTCGCTAGCAAACAAGTATATTTTCGGTGTTCTGAGGGGAAAGTGTAGTGAGTGCGAAGATTGCAAAGAATATATAACCGAAAACGAACGTCACCACCGCAGCCCTAATTCACACACTTCATACACTGGGTAAGTGTACATTTTGTGCTAGGTACGTGCGTTATTTTGATAGCAAGAGCTCTTAGCGCATGTTTGTTGTGATTATGGCAAGCGTTTTGCGGCCCTGCATATGAACGCCACTTACGCTTGCTACCTTTCTGCTCTTACTTGGTCGCCAAGTCAATACACCGGCGTGCATTTTGCGAGCTGCGGATATATGCACCGAGATATATAATTCGCAGCTTCCTACTTGTTGTATTCTTACGATATTCTAAGACTCAATCGCGGAGTGAACGCCTTCCCGCATTTATGCTGATTTGTACCTTGTGCTTTGTACGGATTTGAATGGTTCCGTAAATGTTACTCTCATTGCCCAAACTTTTGTTCCCAGGATCCCACATGCAGGTTCACATACCGTCACCAGCGCAATGCAGTACCTCACAAACTCGTCCCAGAGCGCCTCCAACGCTGATAACGCAGTAATGTAGTGTCTCCTGCGTTACTGTACACTCATATTCCTCAAGGTTGTGTGCGTTTTATGTAATACTGTATTGCCATTTGCGCTCGCCTCTGCAACACGAATGTGGAATAAATTTTTTTCTGCTGCAATTCTCCATTTCGTTGGGTGTGTTCAGCTTAGCAAACATAGGTCAGTTGTTTTGACTCGCTAGCTTCCTCGCACTTTTATGCATTGCTTCTCACTTAGAAGATAGTTCTTTTTTCCACATACATGGTAAAGCGACCATGGTTTCTCCTGACATCAGAATCCTCTCGACAGGCTTCTGTTTTTGTAATATACATATGTTCAAGATCTCCTTTTCTGCTGGTTCATTTTGGTACCTTGGTGTGTTCTGTAAATGTCTGTCGATATCCCACGCACAGGGTGTTTGTTTTTATTCGCATCACACCAGCGCTCATTTGACAGATGGGTTATGTTGATTTTCGCAAATTAACCCATCCGTAGTTACAAACATTTCCGACATTTCCTGACGCATGTGTTTGTAACTACGGATCGACTAATTAGCAAAAATTCACATACCCCACCTGCCAAATGAGCGCTACTCTGTTGCGAATAAAAATGAACATCCTGTATAAAAAGCCGCACGTTGGCGTAACCTTTACGGGCAGGTGCTGGATTGAAGGCCGTAACCTCTAATTAGTGGGTTTCCTTGTAACTTTTATAAAAGGTACTGCTCAGAGGGTACCTGGTAGCTTCTGAAATAGAGGGTAAAATATTGCGATTTTTTACCCTTTACTAAAGGGTACGGAGTTAAGAGTGTGGGGCTGAACAGCTAATTTTTTGGAAGGTTGAGTAAGGCCCAGGTAAACCCTCGTCGCTTCGGACGACTACCTCACCAAATACGGTTACGATATATGCTGATTTGATGTGATGTGATAGAAGAAAAAAAAAGGGGGACGTAAGACACGACCAAGTCAGACTGGCTACCCCAGATCACTTAGCCACAGATAGTAAAAAAAGAAAAGAAAAGACAGGTGAAAGAAAAAGGGAGAAAGCCCAGTAGTTGAGTGCGGAAGACAAATATCCCGAACTGTAAGGACGCTTGTCACAAACGAAGGACCAGAAAGTGCCAGAAACTATCACTCAGATGCGTTTCTTCGAGGAAACGCATAGGAGCGTTTTCAATGCAGTCGCTTGATGATTGAATGGCTGAGGAGCCAGGAGCTTTACAACGTCAAATGGCCGGACATCCAGGCGAGCCAGACTTGCTTCTAGTCTCCTGCGGCTGTCTGCGTGCTTAGAGCACCTGAGGAGGATGTGCTCTGTGTCCTCGACAACATCGCACTCACTGCAGTTTGTAGATGGTGACTTGGCCAACCGACCACTGTACGAGACGATACGACATGTAGCTACTACACCACAGTGTATTTGATGCAATACAAATTGCTTCAAAGAATGCAGCAACAACAGAAGACAACAGAAGCAACATCCTCCAGTTGTTATCTCTTCACGATAAGCCACCCAACGTTTTCTTGCCTTTCTATTCACCTTGTCTTGAACCCCTTAGCTGGTGCACTCGTACAAGTGGCAAGAACATCGGCGATAATGCTCCTGCTGCTCAACATCGCATCATAACCCCGGCTTACTGCTCGCTATTTTCAAGAACACTGACTCCATGTAACAAATCAAGGAAGTGAGTTTCGGACACCCACAACTTGGTGTAGCCCATGTAGTCTGTATGTATACAACTAGCACTGGCTTCATTCTACATAGCATCACATAAATTTAATAAATTTTCTTTATATATAACTAGATTGTTGAATGCCGGTACTCAATAACAAGCAATGGGAGCTCGTCATTAAACTTCGAGGAAATAACGTAAAAAAAATCTGCAGTAAAATAAAAATTACAGCGTCGTTGTTCCGCGAATATTCACCAGCGGGAACGCGTGAAGGGCTTATAGTCAGAAAACAATATTGGTGCTCGAATTTCTGAAGGCAAAAAAGAAAACCATATACGTACAATATGGAACAGCTTCGGTCGTAGCGAATAAACAAAACTTCCCTTGATAAAAAAAAACAGAAAAGAGCAGCGGCGCTCGGGGGGGATATGTTTAAGAGAGTGAAAGACAACAAAACGGAAATGTGACCCCGGCTATTACCAGCTTGCTATTCCGAAAAAGAAACTGAAAGCGCTCGGCATGTATATCATGATACCTGAAATCGAGAGTCGATGCGCTTCTAGAAGTGATAAACATTACAAGTGATCCTCATATTACGGGAGTATCTGGATCCTGTTTCGAAACAGGACGGTATATACACTGTCTCGGGTGGGGGGGGGGGGGGGGGGGGGACGTTTTTGAGCGACTTCATAGGGAACTGTGAACTGACATTTGTCTTAAAGTGTTTGAGCAAAGTCCAGAGACTCACACAGCACAGCCTGCGCCCTGATTCGAACCCGGGTCGCCTCCCAGTCTCGCTATGGAATGCCAGCCCAGCATAAAAGGACACCTCACATTCTAACACATAGTGACCCCTAGCCCCAGGGGGGGTCACCGCAGATTCAGCAGCGTTCGCGAAGTAGCTCGGATTTGATCCCGTTTGGGGATGTTGGTTCTGCTGAAGCCACTTTCCAAAATTTGGACGGGTTTGGTAGTAGAATGCCTGCCTGTTAGTGAGCACCAAAGTTTAAAGCTTTTATAAGTTTTAAAGGGTTAAGGCTTTTTTTATATGTAAAAAGCTGTAACACCTAAAAATGAGCACTCCGTATATTATGTTTTAGTTATCCCGTCATATGTTAGTTTCTCCTCCCCTCTACTCCTCGGCGAAGCCGGAAAACCAGTAAAGAAATAAATAAATACTGACAGGGCGCCTGGTTGTGTTGGCATGGCTTAAAAGGTAAGAGCTAAAGAACAGGGCCATAACTTCACGTTAAAAAGTGGTCTTTCAGAGTTATCCTCGTTCAAACACTGGATCTTTCAGGTCACTGAACACCGTGACGATTGGCGCCGATCTGATTGAGTGGCAATAA
The DNA here is from genome assembly GCF_037126465.1 of Ornithodoros turicata. Lineage (NCBI taxonomy): Eukaryota > Metazoa > Arthropoda > Arachnida > Ixodida > Argasidae > Ornithodoros > Ornithodoros turicata. Next base: position 4,664,085 of record NC_088209.1, on the reverse strand, counting down.
AAAATCAAACATTAGTCGCACTGCACTCTAAAGACAGAACTTAACCGTTAATTAAAACGATACAGACCACCTTGGTCTTGGACAAACAGTCTTGGTACCACCAGCACGGTGACAGAAAGAAGAATGTGACCGCAATGAGATTTTTGGTAATGTTGTGGTAACGTCGTTGCTACGTTCACTTTGTTGGTATGTATTTGACACCGAATCCTACGAATTGAAACTTGAAAGCGAATGAAATAGTTAAAAAAGTTCAGTCGACGTTGATTCGGAAAAAATAGAAGGGGGAGTTTGATTCCATTACAAGACGAATTCGGCTACTCCCATAAACAGACCTCCTCCCTACTGAAAAAAAAAAAAAATATAATAACGCCACTTTCGCCAGCCCTACGTGGAGGTCAACAAGCGGGCGCGCGGCCAAATAAACTGTTAGCGTAGTGCACAATGAAGCAAGCGTTATAAGTAAAACTGTCTCTAATAACTCAACTTTTATTCTATTGAAAGAGTTAATAAATAGTCAAGTCCAAAGTAATGAATCGCAAATACTTTTCAAGTTCGAGTCTTTGATACTGTACTCATCAATATTTCTGCCCGGAACTGAGTATCTTAAATATCTTCTAAAATATCGTGGGGGTAATTAACGTCCATCTGCCCCATCAGCTCCGTCTCGCGGAAATCTCCCATCCTACCTGCTCGGTCGGACAATTTGCCCAAACCGTGTTGTTCCTAGGCTTTTTAACTTCCTCTCAGTTTCTCCGCCCAGTTGGAAACCATAAAACAATGATATTTGACTACGCCAAACAGCATGTCTACTGTCCTCACAAGGGGAATGAGTTTGCTCAGACGTGTCACCCTCTCCCGCATGGCAGCAAGGTAGGTTCGCCTAGTTTGGTGAAGAATAAACCCGAGAGTGTCGCGCTCAAAGTAATGCAGCCTATGTACACACTTGTCGTATTTTTGCAGTTTGCCGAATACCAAAAGCGTCACGCCAGATATCCTTATTTAACTCCTCGGGTCACTCATCCGCCTCTTGTAAGAGCGGGGCGTTCCAAAGGCTTCGGAGAAACCGGCTTTGTCGTGCTTCTTTTTTTTTTTTACTCACCTCGATTTGTTTCGGAGGCGTCTTGCAGGCCGTTACCTACAGTAGGTTCTTCTCTGCGGTGCTCCACCGCTTCTCTGGCCTGATTTCCAAGGCGGTGTCATTGGCTGCGCCATCCGTACACGAGGAGAAGGAAATAACTAATAATAAAAGTTCTCCTTCGACGTTTTTCCTTTCACGATATTTGCTTCTTCCTTCCATTCATCTCATCATTTCGTGCGCACGAGAAAGTGAAGATGTTGTGAACGCAGAGCATCTGAGGAACCTCTCTTTGAGCAATCTCAGTGTGGTGACTTCGCTTGCCGTCCGCTCAGCGTCAGCTCCCAGCGGAATCAAGCATCGGAGGGGATACCCAAGTGTTTGTGTCGATCATATTGATGAGGACATGCGCTACGAGGGAATTGAACAACGAAGTGCTAAATGAACTGCACATAACTAGACGTCTTGCAGAAGACCCGAGTACTTTGCGACTGCTTAACAACTTCAATATCCTGTGTGCATCCATCTGTGTCTTCGGCACCTTTCAGGCTGACATCAACTTTTTCACGCTAGAGAGGATACCGTCATAGTGTTCCAAAAGAAGCTTACGGCTCTGGAAATCAGGGCAAAAGAAGGTCTAAGAATGCGGCTGTTCGTAATGTTCCTGATTATTTGTACGGTTTATGCGAGCGCATCGGCTCAGGATTCGTCCCCAGAAGACATTGTGGAGGCAACCTCGGCGCCCAGGATGACGTGGGATACATTCATGCGCAACATGACTTCAGTATTTGGGACGGTGCTACATAAAATGTTTCCTCACATGGTGCGAGCCAGTTCAGAGGTGGAAGTAGGACCTGAATGTATGGCTGCTTATTTCAAAGTGTTCCTTGGTCTGCGCAAGCTGAAAGGATGGGCTGTCAGATGTAAGTTTTCCGTTCCCTGTGTTGTAGTTTAGATGAGCAGTGTAAATTTAACGGTGGTACGCGATCATATAAATATAATGTCTTCAGTCGCAGTAAAATGCACGTGAAAGTTTGTTGACGCTGCAACTATTTATCAAGGTGACGTAGTTAGTTAGGCCAACTAGTTTATTTTGCTGTAGCGACGTTGCCTGCATTCACTGACGTTCTGGGCTAAACAGCGACGTTAGCAATGCTGAACATAGAAACTATTCTTGTGCGAGAAGTGACTGCATATGAAAGTAGTGTCAAGTACCCACGAGACATCTACACTTCACGCCGCAGATACTTTGAGTCAAATATGGTACAGCAGAAAAAAGTAATTGCACTTTTCCTGTCACTTGAACGTGGTGCACGACCACGTAATCGGTTCTTGCTCGGCATCCTGCCTTTGTCTTACTCTTGGGAAAGCTTACGATGTGAAGAAAAGAACGTGGCTCGCTGTGAATGCAAATTGTGACGGCCTTTTGCGTGGTCGAGGTAGGAAGTCCCCGGACATGGGGTGTTGTCCCGTGCGCACATGGGAAATGCATATTCGTCTGTATGAGGAAAACCTAGGGCAAGTCACAGAAGAATGTTCTTCAAGAATGTGCACAGTTCCATGAGAATCATGGAAACGGATGTGGTTGGCTGGTGTGGAGACTGCTGTGCTAGCCAGGATTCACAATTTTTTCCCTTTTACACGTCTCAAATTCCACGTCGCTTGCAATTGAATCCTTACTACATCGTCTTCGACTGAACGTACCTCCCGTTCGCACCTTTCGCTGCGAGGAATGGTGAAAAGTGAATTCTCAAAACTGTCGATCAAGCGGCCAAGCAAGGAACGCAAAACACGTCTTGCTTTACTGCTCTCGATATAGTTCACATCTGCGTGCTGCATCTCGATCTTCGCGCTGCCCTTGACCGTGTACGCCATCGTCCATTACTCTCGAGGAAGCTCTGGCGGTTCGGCCCGACGTGGTAATGCGACGGCCGATCGGCGTCCTTGATAATTTTGTTACACTTTCTTCAACTTTTCTCCTTATAATTGCTAGCCAGCTATTAGTCGCATAATCGCTTGCTAAATTGCAATTGATAAGTTGCTTAATTAATATATATCGCACTCTTCCCCTTACACACGCAGTGTACACATACATATATTTTTATTGCGTTCACACGTAAAGTGATTCAGAGTAGCCGCATCCTAGATTGCAGAAGCCAACATCTCAATGCTTTTCCGGCTATAGCTTACCTTACCTTACCTTGGAATCCATATCGTATCATAGCGACGTGCTTTCGCCCTAGTCCCAGGTTGGTCTGAACTCTGCCTGTACAAAATTGGCGACATCGTGAAACCCTTTTGCTGGCCGCCCTCTCCGAAAGATTGGCGTGGAGCTATAGATAAAGCCGAGGACACAGCAGGTCAGCATATTCCGCTGCTTCATGGGATTTTCGTTGACCACAAGTGATCAGGGATAAATGGTTGTGCTGTAATAGTGTCATGTGCGTGGGTAATGCTGACAAGATCTTACCTACTGTCAGTAGCAGATAGGAAGTTACTTAATGAATGTATTGTGAAATTTTCACTTTGCATTGTCATAAGGAAAGAAGTGACTAAGTCCTCGGGGAAGGCGGTTTCGATGTTGCTTCGTTTCCATAGTTTATATGAGAAACTGCTTTACATGTATCGTAATATTACGCTGATTATTAAAGTAGTATAGAACGCAGTACTGTCAGAAGCCTTCGCTTTGCCTCCGTTGTACACAAATCTATAAATTTTCGGTGGCCGAACATCGAATTTCTCTTAAGAGATAGCTTCACCGCATAACGCGTTCCTCACACAGGAATTATTCCTGCTTTGTATTCTACATCACCTGTTCTGCCCCCTGATCTGTTGAATACGGGAGATCTACGCATTTTATGATAGTGAGCTTAGTTAGGTTGTTTGTAAAAAAAAAAAAGGCCCTGTACTTTCCGCAAATACCAGGAATGATAACAGAATCATTCTGCGCATTGCTTGGGATTCGCCACATAACACCGTCTGGTCAGTCAGAATGATGTCGTTCTATAGTCAGAATATGTTTATTAAACATTCGGATACAGGTTGCGGATTCGGATACATCGCATGCCGTTCTACGTCTAGATATATAGGAAACACGAAGCGTGTGTCTCTTTTGGACACATTCGCTGAACTTATGAACGCCCTTCATTTCTCTCGAGCCCGGTCTTCCCCTGGTCCGGACGACATATCATATCTGGCGCTCCGTAACTTGGATGAGCAGTCACGGGGGTGTCTTCGGTCAGCTTTGAATGCATCCTGGAGGAAGGAATGCATCCTGCCCGAAGCCTGGAAACGCGCACGCGTCGTTCCCGTGCTGAAACCAGGCAAGATGCCTTCACAATTGTCCTCATTTAGGCCGGTAAACCTATCCAGTTGCGTAGGGAAGCTGTTGGAGCGCATGATACAGACTTGAATTCACAGGCTTGAATGGTGGCTCGAAAAGAGATCCTTTTTTCCCAAAGAAATGTCGGGTTTCCGTCAGTACCGCTCAGCGCTGGATTCCATCATGGACTTGGTGTCCGCAGCACAGGAAGCAATGGTCCGAAAATGATAATCGTGGCTGTATTCCTCGATGTGAAACGGGCGTATGGTACCGTCAGTCGCATTTTCATCCTAGACATGCTTACTTGTGCTTCTTTGCCATTAAGGGCCATGCGTTGGATCACGGATTTCCTTCGCGGTATAGGTCCCTGTTTATCCGCACTGCTGAGGGAGATACTGCGCCTGTTCCTGCCCTGCGGGGTCATCATATAGCTTCAGCCCACTCTATCATCTTGCCCAAAGGTGATCGTCAGGCCCTCGTCCGTGCTCTCTCTGCAAACAAGATAAGATCACGGTGGCTGCATGACATTACACCCTACTCTCTGCTCCACGCAGTGGATCCTTCTCTTTCACTGTCGCTTCCTTATCGCCTTCCGTGACACTACGCATCCCTTCTTCACCGTATGCGGCTGAATGTTGCATTCACACCAGTTATGAGGCAGCGTCTTTGCCGTGCGCCCTCGGACCTTTGTGCAGCATGCAGTGTGCGTGCAGACCTGCACCACCTACTTATGGACTGCCCGGACTACCAGCGGGAGCGTGCGATCTTGCAGCACGAACTGCATGCGATCGATCATCGCCCATTTACCATAGGCAAGGTGCTGGGCCCATGGTCCAGTCCAGCTCATACACGCCAAGGTCTGCATCACCTTTGGGACTTCCTGTCATCAACAGGCTTCTCCACACTGCTTTGATTACCGGACCCCTTATCATATCCATCATCATCTCTCATCACGTACAAGTGGCACTGGGGCAGCGCCCAGCCTGCTGGCCCGCATCAGCCCCATCTCATCATCGTATCTCTATTTGTGTGTGTGTGTGTGTTGGACACATTATGCAAAATGCCAAGTGTGGGAAATAGGCGAATCCGTGCCATGTTAAGCGAATCAGGCAAAAGAACGATATTCGGGTTGATGGTTGGCAAGGAGTGTGGTCAAATTCTGTTTGAAGCGTACACTCTAAAAGGAACGTTTCACCGCAACACAGAATGAGATTGTTCGCTTTCGCTTTCCTGATTTCATGGAAATGGGAGGCATATGCCTTTTTCTATTACTTTACGTATTTCCTAAGTATTGCAAAGAAGGCGTATACCCTGAAATGAAAAGCGATAACTTGCGCTTGACGATATTGAGCGCAGTGACTGACGCAGGGCGTGTTATGCGGCCAAGTACTGTTTTCAGAACGCAGGACGAGATAGAAGGGAAAGTAAGCTTTCGAGTAGGAAACTGATTAATAGTAATTTTTAAGGGTATGCGGGATAGAAAAATACATATGTAAGAACCACTCTGAAGTATGTCTAATAACGCGACCACAACAACAATTTTATTTGAGATCACGAGTGGGGAGTTTCATCGGTTGGGGCGATACTCTACCCCATTACTGGTTCTGATGTGGGGAATGAAACAAGTAGCCCACACAAGGATCGATAATAATTCACAATAAGAATCATATTGTGTCCATAAAGGTAAAAAGAGCTTTGAGGGCAGAGCGCTGGTGGGCTGGATTTGAGAGAGAGAGAGAGAGAGAGGGGGGGGGGAGAGAGTCCAACTGAATAAGAGGCCCGGAGGGAGCGGTTCAGGGAGGTTGGTGGTGTGGGTAATGATTTCACCTCATACCAACATTCCGAATGATATCACTCTGTCTCCTGTCCTCAACACTTCAGGTGACAGAACTATATTATTCGAAATTATGGTTGGCTGGAAACGTGTTATGTTGTGAGTTTCCGGTTTAACAGCGTACGTACTCTAAAAAGTGAACTTCACCCGAGAACGAACTGTGTGCCGAGCATCGCGCCGAGTGATAGAGCTATCGCTTCCCATTTGTCGAGAGCCATTATAGAAATATGTTAAGTGTTATAAAAATGCGCACGGCTCCGTGTCCTACAAAACGGGAAAGACAACCCGAATCGGTAAAACGGCATATAGACATGCAAGCTGGTAAAGAAACTTCATGGCAAATAAGCCTGGGCTCTGGGCGAACACTGAAGACCGCACGGCGAGACATCTCCCGAATGAACGTCACAATAAAAGTTCATTAAGTTACACATACCTTGAACTGGTTTCTGGGATTGGAGTTCGTCGCCTCTGAACAGGATATGAGCTTATTTTTTATGTATAAACATTAAGCATTTAAACGACATTCTATCCATCATCATAAACATTCCCGAAAATCTGTAGCCAATACGATAAATCAGGAAGCATTGTCAGAGGGGAAGGACAATCGGAACTACGATCTCACTGTTCTGAACAACCTCTCTGTGCGTCTCCTTCCGAGGCGTTGACCCTTGAGGTCTTCAAAATAGAAGCGCTCAGCCGCACTATATTCTAACTTGGAAATTCCAGATGACGTACTATGTCTGACGCTTGACCCACTGTATGCCTACAAATATGCAAGCGCCTACTCAAAATGCATGTACGGAATCCTACATTATAATGACTCCCAGTTATAGGAGTGAAAAGAAAAGTAGAGAGGAAAGGCTGTGGTGGAGCTTGCGGGTGGGTTTCGTCTATGAATAAAGCTTTTACATTCTTCTGGCTTGCCATATATTCCTTCCCTCAGAGCAAAGCTTAGCCGAAAGCTAATGGATTACTCGGTAATTCGTTACCCAAAGAAAGTAATCATACCACTTGAAAAAATTTCTTGTCGGAAGACTAATCGACTGCGCGAAAAAGTAATTTACCACTAGTAACGCAATTGCTTGTAACGACATACGTAGAAGTCTGGAAAAGAGGGTATCGGAGAACGAAGGAGCGTCGTGACGCAACGTGGTCCCTGGCACGTGACTCGTGACGTACAGCGGCACATCTCAAGCAGGTATAGGCACCGTGCAGTAGATTTTCTTTCGGTGCCAGCGCCCCCTAGAGGCAAACGCGCCATAAACGCTCGGTACCAGTCAGCAGCGTGAAGCAGCGTTGGGTCAGTTTCGACATTCGAAAGTAGCAATTCATTTGAAACTACCTACATCCAAAGTAAAATAAGAAGAAAGCTATAATTCCCGAATATGTGAAAAGATGGTTAGGAACAACTTTTATTTTAAAACAAGACTTTTGTGCAGAGCCTGTACATGATGACGTTCAAGCTCTGCACGAAAGGCTTGTTTTACGGTTTTAAATAAAGGTTGCTCCTAACCGTCTTCTCCTTATTGTTGTACTTCACAGAAACGCGGGATTTTGATATCACCGTCATCGGCTTTGTTGTAATTCCCAGATATGTGGAAAAGGATGTGGAGTTCAGTGACCAGTTGAGCACTTAACTGCGGACTTATAAAGCAGCAACAAGCATGAAACAATTACAAAGTACGTCGTCCTTTCAGCAGGATGAATAAATATGATGGACTAAAATTAAAGCTTCTATGTGTCACACACGAGTAATCATCGCATATACTCGGACCCAAATTTTGAGGCTGTAATGCAGGGGGAATACTTTTGTCAGGGAAACAAAAACGCCTTATCCTGAAAGAGCAACATATGTGTGAATAGAGTGCCGCAAGCTGGGGAACTAGTGCTGCTATGACCGGTAATCGGAGTGCGTGGGCCCTGCTCATCCCACTGTTCTTGCTTCTTCTTCTTCAACCAGCTGACTCATCAGCACGTTGCGCCGTCCAGTTCAGAGAAGAGAAAGAAACGGAAAAAGAGTAATTCCTCAGTGCGATCCTCGGGTACTGGAAGTCTAATTCCGGTCAAATGGGAACTTAACTGGAAGCAAAAAGGAGATATTTGTCCATGCTAGTTAATGATTAAAGATGGAAGTCACTGAAAAGGTTAGCCAGCTGTAGGACTCGAACCCACATCTTGACCGACCCTTGAGGCTTTGTATGTATTTGTCCTATCCGTGTTCCAGCCTCAGAACATCAATTGTCTCATGATACTTACGCAGTTATCTTGCATGTTCCACGCGCGAAAACTTCTCCCGGGAGATATTTTACGTGCGGGGAAATGCCCTCTCTCCTCCCCTCTCCCATAGAAGTGTTCTGACGGGTTAATAGGGCCAAAACCGACATGGAAAATTCGGAACACGGAACCGTACGCTCTAAAACCCGACACGCGAAGGCGTAGATACGGCGCGCCAGTACCAGGACCTTACACTCGGTACCCTTTATTGTAACTTTTAGCAATGTGTAACCTTTATATAGACGTAGATTTCCAAATATGGTAGGAGAATGTGCTCTAGATCTTCTAAAGCACCGCATGACAGCATCTGGGAGAGTCAACTTGTCTCGAGCGGTAGTGCCACTGAGCTCTAAAAGCCACACCGAGTCGCATCAGACGAATTAATGCTGCCTCTTAATAAGTGATGTTTCGTGGCATGCGGAAACGGAGCGTTGGATCAACTCTTCTCAGCATAGATGGGGGGGGGGGGGGGGAGAATGTCAGTTGTTCATTGACGGGAAGCCAGGGGTGTCACAAGGCGTCGAAGAATGGAACGGCGGTCTCCTCTCAGCAGTGCAATACTTCTTCGCCTCCTGGAGGGGAGAGCTGCGTCTGTCGGCCTGTTCATTCCACACGACACTACAATAGGCCGGAACCTACTGGAGAGCCATCCTGTGTCCTGCTTGGTACACAAGGTGGTAAGCTCTCCAGACATTCGTCACTGGGATGCGCATGAGCCTCGTATGCCGCAATTTTCAATAGCTTGCAGTGCAGATTCTGAGTCAGTGAAGACTATAACGGAAGAATAACGGAAGAAGTGCAAGGGAGCAGGCGAGCTGGTACATGATAATACGAAGGGAACCCCGAGACAGGGGAAAGAAAACACGAAACACACACGATCTCAGACACAGCAACCCCTTTACTGCAATACTTTTACTCACAGTAAAAGGGTTGCTGTGTCTGAGATCGTGTGTGTTTCGTGTTTTCTTTCCCCTGTCTCTGGGTTCCCTTCGTATTATCAGTGAAGACTACCCATTCCCGCGGGGTAAAGTCAATGATGTGCTGAAGAAAGAAAAGGATCGATTTCCGCAGCTGTTGATGAGGTTGGATGCAAAAGGCGTCGTCCTTGCACTACGCCTTCGGATGGTGGCCGAGACTGGGAGGTACGCGGGTTCGAATCCAGGTGCCGGCTGTGCTATCAGGAGTTTTTCCTGGGTTTTCCTCGGACGCTTTCAGACATATGTCGGCACAGTTCCCTTAGAAGTCGGCCCCGGACGCACATTCCCCCAAGGCGTCAGTCGCGTGGCGTTGCTCATCTCTGTGAGGCCGACAACGGCATGCCCTTTCACCAGCACTACCACCACCAGCTTCGGATGGTGTGAGGAATGCCGAGGCGGAATTGCAGTTTCTGGATGCGTTATCTGCTGCTGCAGATGTAGAAAACTTCTCGTCTACCAGGGCATAAAAACGGGCTCGAAGGATTGACAGGGAACCTGATCCCTTCGTTCCAGAAGGTTCGGAAGACTAACGAAGGCGGGGGTACGAGCAGCGTATGACCCGGTTAGAGGTATAATAATGCCCTGGCTTTGCGAACATATTAAGTACCTACGTTAAAGTTGTTTATAACTAGGGTTCGTGGTTTTCGGCATTTTCCGAAAAATGCCGGAAAACACCCCCCGAATGATTTTTTTCAGATTCGGAATATTCCGAAAAAATCCGAATTTCTCGTATCTTGACAGCTGCCATTCCTGGAACCGCAAAGGGAAATCCCCTTGGAATCTCCCGTTGTCGACTATTTCTCGAGCTCGGTATTATCTTCGGGCTGTGCCCTGACCTCAGCTCTGTTGTGCGGTCGGTGACCGCCTTTTGGCAGCACACGTACTTAGTGACACACCTACCTTTAGTGAATTTACTATTCAGAACCTTTGTGGTCTGTTGTTGTCCGGTTAAAAAGAGATCACGAGTGTACGGAGCTCCCAAACGGTTTCAAAAGCCGATCGCTCATCCCCTGCCCTAGCCTTCTAGTTCATTTTTGTGTTGTTTGTATTCCTCTATCTACTCCCTTCCAGTCACGACTTGGAGTGACCCTTGTTTCCGTTCGTGAGGCACTTCAAGGCACTTCGAGGCACTTCACTGTATGAGGACTTATTCTTATTTGTTCTACGAGATGAATCTCGTATGGATGATATAAAGCGCGAGTTTTTCGAATATGCTGTATGCCCTGCCCCTCACTGGTGGATATATCTCCTATTCAGTTTTGGACGACCCGTTCCAGCACATGGCCTTCGTTATCGCAGTGCGCCTTAAGCATACTGGCTATTCCTGTTTCTAGCGCTTATGTTGAGCGCGCGTTCTCTAAACTGCGTGTTATTAATCGCAAGGAGCGAGCCGCTGTGACAGATGCGAGCATGATGATGTACGCTTGCTATTACAACAAGAGGTAGTCTCCTTGTTTGCTGGTTTGGCACAGGCAATAAAAGACATTGTTAATGAAACCATGAATCGATTCACTTCTTTTCGGTTCGTTGTTACTTCGCGCGCAAAATAGGCTTTCCTTCATGCGAAATTACTAGATGCCCGTATTCGTGCATTTATTTTTTGGGCGGAATATAGATGCCGAAAAAATCCGATTTATAGTTCCCCATATAAATGCCGATAAACACCCCCCGAATTGGGTTGAAAATAAATGCCGAAAACCACAAACCCTATTTATAACGTTCGGAGTTAGTTCAGCGGAATCATATCTCCTTCCAGCGCTAAGGGCTCGGCGTCTTCCTACCCTAATCTAATCTGTCCACATTGTACTTCATCTCATCAGAGAAAATCCTGAGCAAGCACCAAATAATTGCGGGTGCAGACATCATATTATCCTATTAACCGAGCTGCAGGTAAACCTTTTCATTTTGTTATTCTTCTTGTGTAACGTTAGTGAGGTTCAACGGCCATAGGAACTTCGGCCAGGGTTGAACCGGGCGAGCCATCCTAAACGGTCTCATATTCTTCATAGTTTTCTAAAGGGTACTAACTAGTAAAATGCGGTTTGAGTTTCCACACACGTGACGTGATGTAGCGGTTGTGTTTTACGTGTACTGCTCCGGGTTTCGGGGGCAAAAAGATCGGTGGTGTTTTCGACTACTCAGAGCTAGTAAAGAAGCGCTGATTGGCCGTGAGAATGATTAGCACGTGGAACAGATATCCCTTATGTCCTCACTCCCAAATAGAAGGGAAAGTGCAAGATGTATTTTTTATTTATTTCGTCTTCCCGTTTTAAGAGTATACCTATTTCGCCCTATATCCTCCATTACATTATAAAAACAGAGCCTTCACCGCATAGCACGCTCCCAACCGACCATCATCCTGAATGTCTCAAGCGCGTTAATGATGTTGCTGCTATACTATAGCCATAGTGCACCAGCTTGTTCTTGCTTACACAAAAATGGCCGTGGATCACGGATGGAGGTTGACCACCACCAACTACTACTACATGGATGACGATTTCATTAGGTTATTCACCGCAACAATTGCGGTACTATACCGAGCTACACAGCTACATGGGTAAACCAGGCTATATAACTATGTAAAATTGATGTATAGCTATGAACCAGTATGTACGTTCCCTTCTGCATTCTTTAACTTCATCGTCGCCACCCGTGATCGACGTCCTTTGCTAACAGCACGACAGCTGTGTGATAATCTGTCGTTGGCAGAGATTTTCGCGTTGACGTCCCGCGTGACAAACGACGTGGCAATCAGGACGCACGCCTCAGTGACTATCTCTTCCCTACTATCTATTCTGTTGGGCTGAGTTGCTTCGAAGCTGCCCCGCATTCCCGCAGGGAAAAATATAATATAATAAAAGCTCGTGCCATGACAGGTGATGGAATATGTTACTTTTAGTAAAAATGGGTTGGTTTATTATTATAGGTCGACGCAAATAAGCGCGAAACATAAATATTATTTCCAATGCGTTTGAGCGACACTTCACATTTCGTTAGCTTTCTGAGCTCGGGAGCTGAAAATTGTAAACTGTGTAGAAATTAATTACGCCTCGTCTAGAGTGAGGGCTAATATCCCGCTTACGGCCACAAACAACCGACTATACGTTCCTGCCTACGAAGGGAGTGAAACGTAGACTAAGATTATCTTGGTCCCCGTCTGCTTACGTGCAGCTTCTACTATTTGCCGCCGAATGCGGGTCACTGACCGATATTCAATCTGACCTGCAGTATACGCGCAGACCGCCTGTGGCTGAAGTCGCAATTCCACTTGCATTTTCGGACTGCTTGACCGGGCAAGGTATATAATGTACGGTTCGGAAACGAGGAACATGCCGGTTTCTCACATTGTCATGGGGGGGGGGGGGGGGGGTGAAGAGAACTGCGCCTTACGCTAACGGAGAGCACGGCTTATATGCGTAACAGGTTTTGGAGCAACAATTCGTTGGCACGCGGCGCGCAAAACCGTTGGCCTTAATATCCGAGAAAAGAAAGCTGAACAAAAAAGAGAATTCGAGTAAATGAGAGAAAGGAGTCTGGGCGAAACGGAGGGAGCCTCCAGGCAGAATGGCATGTAAAAAGAAAAAGAAGGGCCAGAGAGGAGCTTCGGCGAAGACTTCCCGACACAACTCACCGATGGCAGCAACATTGCTCTTTCCTACCGAGGGTAGCGAAGATAATACGTGCTATATCTTGGTGTTGGTGAAGGAAAGGTGCGGAGCTCTAGACCGCCGGGACCCGGTTTCACCAACAACGAGATCAAGGGTTGCTAAAATTTGAAGTTAACACTCAACCCTTTTGTCACAGGCGTTAATTCGTATCATGATGAATGCTGCAGCGACAATAACTCCTCCCATCGACAAGTTAAGGAAGCATACGCTCTTAAACATGAACTGTCTCGAATGATATCGTTATCTGCCCTGATTTGTTGAAAACGAGAGGCGTACGGCATTTTCGTGACACTTATGCTGTTGATAATTGCCATAAAAAGCGTATGCCTCCTGTTTTCAACAAATTGAGGCAGATAACGATATCAACAGAGAGGATGATTGGCTAGGAGCGTGCTATGCGGTGAAGTTCATTTCTAAAAGTGTGTAGCATGCAGCCGTTTGGTTGGAATCGTTCGCATATCTTTGTGCGTTGTTGGGCGCGGTGCAGGCTCTTCCTCTAGGTAAATTGTAGCGATTTTCCAAGCAGCAATGTCGAAAGGCGAAGGAGATTATTGGTATCCGGGAATTTTTATAATGTAAAAGAAGAAATATTCGGGTCACATCTAGCGACCTCAGGAAAGCGCGTACACTCTTACAAAAAAAGGTGGAGTATGTATAGTTAAACCTTTTAGGAGGTAATAGTTGTCGCATATGTTGTGCCTAAAATGTTTCAAAGTTCTACTGCTACCTACGAGTGATAGGGTTACCGCTTCTGATTCGGTGACCAAGAGGGGCGTACGCCTTTTTGTAGCAATTTGGATATATGTAGGGTTTGTGGTTTTCGGCATTTATTTTCAACCCAATTCGGGGGGTGTTTATCGGCATTTATATGGGGAACTATAAATCGGATTTTTTCGGCATCTATATTCCGCCCAAAAAATAAATGCCCGAATACGGGCATCTAGTAATTTCGCATGAAGGAAAGCCTATTTTGCGCGCGAAGTAACAACGAACCGAAAAGAAGTGAATCGATTCATGGTTTCATTAACAATGTCTTTTATTGCCTGTGCCAAACCAGCAAACAAGGAGACTACCTCTTGTTGTAATAGCAAGCGTACATCATCATGCTCGCATCTGTCACAGCGGCTCGCTCCTTGCGATTAATAACACGCAGTTTAGAGAACGCGCGCTCAACATAAGCGCTAGAAACAGGAATAGCCAGTATGCTTAAGGCGCACTGCGATAACGAAGGCCATGTGCTGGAACGGGTCGTCCAAAACTGAATAGGAGATATATCCACCAGTGAGGGGCAGGGCATACAGCATATTCGAAAAACTCGCGCTTTATATCATCCATACGAGATTCATCTCGTAGAACAAATAAGAATAAGTCCTCATACAGTGAAGTGCCTCGAAGTGCCTTGAAGTGCCTCACGAACGGAAACAAGGGTCACTCCAAGTCGTGACTGGAAGGGAGTAGATAGAGGAATACAAACAACACAAAAATGAACTAGAAGGCTAGGGCAGGGGATGAGCGATCGGCTTTTGAAACCGTTTGGGAGCTCCGTACACTCGTGATCTCTTTTTAACCGGACAACAACAGACCACAAAGGTTCTGAATAGTAAATTCACTAAAGGTAGGTGTGTCACTAAGTACGTGTGCTGCCAAAAGGCGGTCACCGACCGCACAACAGAGCTGAGGTCAGGGCACAGCCCGAAGATAATACCGAGCTCGAGAAATAGTCGACAACGGGAGATTCCAAGGGGATTTCCCTTTGCGGTTCCAGGAATGGCAGCTGTCAAGATACGAGAAATTCGGATTTTTTCGGAATATTCCGAATCTGAAAAAAATCATTCGGGGGGTGTTTTCCGGCATTTTTCGGAAAATGCCGAAAACCACGAACCCTAGATATATGGTAATTGATTTTACCACCCTTTTACACCCTTTATCAGACGCTATGTTGACCTAGGTGGTAACTATAGAAGTTACCACTTTTTCACACCCTTTTTTTTTAGAGTGTAGCGCAGTCAAGCCGACATATTTACCGGCTACACATAACTGCAGCTGCACCTGAAACTGCCTCAACTGTAAAGATGTCGTCATCATGCAAAATATTTTCGCTTTGCGATGAGTTATAGCTGCGCCATGAAATTTACAAAACCGGTCGGAGACAGCGGCCGCGGATGACTGACACGATCTACTCCACACACCAAAAAAATAAAAAGAAAAAGAAAAGGAAAAAGAAAAGCAGGAAAAATAAAAAAATCGATCATCGCGTGGCATGGAAAAGTACCTGTGCCTAAACTCACTGTATGTAGCCACGTGCTACATTCAGTGACTTTACCTGGCCGTGCCTCTTTTCCCCTTTGTTTCTTACACTCTTAAAAATGAACTTCACCACATAGCACGCTCCTAGCCAACCATCATCCCGGGTGATATCGTTCCCTTCCTTGATTTATTGAAAACGGGAGGCGTACGCCTTTTTGTGACACTTATGCAGAAATGTTAATCGTCACAAAAAGGCGTACGCCCCCCATTTTCCACAAATCATGTGAGAGAACGATGTCACTCGAGATTATGGTTGGCTTGGAGCGTGCTATGTGGTGAAGTTCATTTTTAAGAGTGTAGTTCCAGATCCGTGTATCCCTGTACAAGGGTCTGCTTTGTTCTCAGACACACGCGCCATCTATAGGCACTAGTTAGAGGGAGCTGTGGACCCTTGATCGACAGCGACAGCCGTGGCGATTTCATGCGTAAGGTCCTGGTACTGACGCGCCGTATCTATACATCTTCGCGTGCCGGGTTTTAGTGCGTACGGTTCCGCGTTCCGAATTTTCCATGTCGGTTTTGGCCCTATTAACCCGTGAGAACACTTCTGTGGGAGTAGGGAGGAGAGAGAACATTTCGCCGCACGTAAAATATCTCCCGGAAGAAGTTTTCGGGCGTGGAACATGCAAGCTAGATAACTGCGTAACTATCATGAGACAATTGATGTTCTGAGGCTGGAACACAGAACGGACAACTAGAATAGAATAGAAAGGACAAATTCATACAAATCCTCAAGGGTCGGTCAAGATGTGGGCTCGAGTCCTACAGCTGGCTAACCTTTTCAGTGACTTCCATCTTTCATCATTAACTAGCATGGACAAATATCTCCTTTTTGCTTCAAGTTAAGTTCCCATTTGACCGGAATTAGACTTCCAGTACCCGAGGATCGCACTGAGGAATTACTCTTTTTCCGTTTCTTTCTCTTCTCTGAACTGGACGGCGCAACGTGCTGATGAGTCAACTGGTTGAAGAAGAAGAAACATGAACAGGTGGGATGAGCAGGGCCCACGCACTCCGATTACCGGTCATAGCAACACTAGTTCCCCAGCTTGACGCACTCTATTCACACATATGTTGCTCCTTCAGGATAAGGCGTTTTTGTTTGTTCCCTGATAGAAGTATTCCCCCTGCATTACAGCCGCAAAATTTGGGTCCGAGTATATGCGATGATTACTGGTGTGTGACACACAGAAGCTTTAATTTTAGTCCATCATATTTATTCATCCTGCTGAAAGGACGACGTACTTTGTAATTGTTTCATATAAGTTGCTGCCTTATAAGTCCGCAGTTAGGTGCTGAACTGGTCACTGAACTCCACATCCCTTTCCACATACCCGGAAGTTACAACAAAGCCGATGAAGGCGATATCAAAATCCCGCGTTTCTGTGAAGTACAACAATAAGGAGAATACGGTTGGGAGCAACCTTTATTTAAAACCTTAAAACAAGCCTTTCGTGCAGAGCTTGAACTTCATACAGGCTCTGCACGAAAGTGTTATTTAAAAATAAAAGTTGTTCCTAACCATCTTTTCACATATTCGGGAAGGAAGAATTATAGGTTTCTTCTTATTTTTCTCTGGATGTAGGTAGTTTCAAATGAATTGCTGCTTTTCGAATGTCGAAACTGACCCAACGCTGCTTCACGCTGCTGACTGGTACCGAGCGTTTATGGCGCGTTTGTCTCTAGGGGGCGCTGGCACCGAAAGAAAAATCTACTGCACGGTGCCTATATCTGCTTGAGATGTGCCGCTGTACGTCACGAGTCACGTGCCAGGGACCACGTTGCGTCACGACGCTCCTTCGTTCTCCGATACCCTCTTTTCCAGACTTCTACGTAAGTCGTTACAAGCAATTGCGTTACTAGTGATAAATTACTTTTTCGAGTACTTTTGCGAGCAATCGATTAGTCTTCCGACAAGAAAATTTTTCAAGTAGTATGATTACTTTCTTTGGGTAACGAATTACCGAGTAATCCATTAGCTTTCGACTAAGCTTTGTTCTGAAGGAAGGAATATAAGGCAAGCCAGATGAATGTAGCAGCTTTATTCATAGACGAAACCCACCCGCAAGCTCCACCACAGCCTTTCCTATCTACTTTTCTTTTCACTCTTATAACTGGGAGTCATTATAATATAGGATTCCGTGCACGCATTTTGACTAGGTGCTTGCATATTTGTAGGTACAGTAGGTCAAGCGTCAGACATAGTACGTCATCTGGAATTTCCAAGTTAGAATATAGTGCGGCTGAGTGCTTCTATTTTGAAGACTTCAAGTGTCAACGCCTTGGAAGGAGATGCACAGAGAGGTTGTTCAGAACAGTGAGGTCGTAGTTCCGATTGCCCTTCCCCTCTGACAATGCCTCCTGATTTATCGTATTGGCTACAAATTTTCGAAGTGTAGTTATTTGCCACGAGGAGGTGGTGACGGTTCCGGCTTGCCGTGTTGACTCCGCACTCTCAGAACAGAACTTCACCGCATAGCACGTTGTCCGCTAACCATTGCCACGAATGATAGGGTTGCCGCTTCTCATTCGAAGAGTGAGGGGGCCGTACGCCTTTTTGTAGCAATTTCGATATATGATAACTGCTACAAAAAGGCGTACGCCCCTCTCTCTCTCTGTCTTCCACTCAGAAGCGATAACCCTATCATTCGTGGCAGTGGTCGGCGCAAAATGTGCTATGCGGTGAAGTTCTGTTCTGACTGTGCACTCGTGTGGGCAGCGTCACGGCTGTACAGCCAAACTCTTAAAAATGAACTTCACCGCATAGCGCGCTCCTAGCCAACCATCATCTCGAATGATATTGTTATCTGCCCTGACTTATCGAAAGAGGGAGGTGTACGCCTTTTTTGTGACACTTATGCTGTTCATAATTGTCACGAAAAAAGGGGTACGCCTCCCGTTTTCAGCATATCAGGGCAGATAACGATATCACTCGAGATTACGGTTGGCTAAGAGCGTGCTATGCGGTTAAGTTCAGAATGAATCAGAAATCAGAAAAATCAGAATCATAGAAATTAAGAGTGCAGAATGAAATGGTATCATGCGAGTTGAGAAGAAAGGGTTAGAGGCTAAAACCGCAAAAGGCTTACCGTTTGCTCTCTCCTTAAGTCAAGAACGATAATTAACCCCGAATAAGTGAATATGTCCACGCAAGTGACTTTAATGAACTAAAGCTCTCGTGTTTTCGTGCAGCTCTGTGTGGTTTCAGATTCAGATTTCAGATTTATTTGACAAACACAAAATTATATAAGAGGTTACAGCATACACTCTTAAAAATGAACTTCACCACCTAGCCTATTTTGTGCCGTACATAATGGCACAAAATAGGCTCCGCCTGTCGTTTTCAACAAATAGGGTGCGAGAACGCTGTCATTCGGGACGATGGTTGGCTAGCACGTGCTATGTGGTGAAGGTCATTTTTAAGAGTGTACATATAGGGGTCCCGTGGTTATCCACTAGTGTGGGGACCCCCGATGATTACAAATCTTGGCAAGAGACAACTCAGTTAACATTTAGAATAACAAAAACGATACAGGATTTACGATTAACATGAATAACAATGAACTAGAAAACACCTAACACATTTCTAGATCAAAATTTCCATGAAAACGTTACGTATTATGAACGAAATGATCGAGCATTTCTCTAAAGGAAGGAAATGTAGCTGTGTTTCTTATATTTTCGGGCACAGTATTCCACAGTTTCGATGAGAAGTAAATAAACCGAAAGACACCGTACTTTGTTCTGCATTTTGGTACTGAGAGAAGATTCAGGTGAGATGATCGAGTGAATGCAGTGTTAGTATTGTAGACGATGTCGATGTGTGACGTACAAACCTGGTTATGTAGTAATTTATACGTGAGTAACAAAGCGCGATGCGTCACATGTTTACCCACAGGTAAAATGTTTAACAAAGGTACAGGTGCCGGACGCTTTTATTGCGTCTAATCTTTATTATGGTTCTGATGCAGTTATTCTGGGCTACCTGGAGATTGTGTAGTGATGATTGGTAGGTTATGCCGTAGACAAGCCCACAGTATGATATTATCGAATGAATCAGTGAGTGGTAAACAATAAGTAGTGAGGACAAAGGAAATATGTCACGGAGCCTAAATAATACTGTGTTTGAAGAATAGATACTTTTACATAATGAATCAATGTGTTTTTCCCAGAAAAGTTTGTGATCAATGGTGATTCCGATATGTATGGTCCTATCAAAAAATCGTAGGTTTTTATTTTCTGTGGTGAGGCGTTTATTTTTAGGGTGGAAAATGATGCACGTTGTTTTATTGAAATTAGCTATGAGTTTATTTTGGATTAACCAACAGGATAGTTTAAGCATAACGTTGTTTGCAATGTTAACTCATCAACGCCTTTGATGGTTATAAAGAGGAAGGTGTCATAAGCGTACAGGACTGATTTACATGTTAAAATGGAAGGCGGACCATTGATGAATACAAGAAAGAGGAAATGACCTCAAATCGACCCTTGAGGTACACCTAACGAAGTGCTCCTGGTGTTCGAGTTAATTTGTTGAACGTTGACATATTGGCTTCTTCCTGTTAAATAGCTCTTTATTAAGGTTAGTGGTATGTCCCGCACTCCATATCGATAAAATTTGTGAAGAAGCAAGTCATGATTAACTAGATCAAAAGCTTTGGTTAATCTATGAAAATCCCCATAGTTAATAATTTATTTTCAGTGTTCCGTTTAATAGCTTCCGTTGTGTCTAATAATGCCATTTCAATCGATTTACTTTTACAAAGCCATATTGTTCAGGTGAAAGAAGCATGTCTAAATTGAAATAGTGTGGTAGGTAAGTGTTGTAAATAGGTTTGCCGGGCTGAATTGAGTGTAGAGAGGAACGGAACGACCAATGGAAATACGTTCAGAGTACATTGAAGCCAACGTAAGCTTTTTTGCACTGCTACTGCCAGTAGAGTTCGCCGTAACATCTGCTTTTAGAATGGGGCATGGTGGATGGTCTCCCAGCCGCTGTGTGTCAGTAGATACAGAGGAACTGCTTCTGACTGTTTATTTTCGTGTCTATCATCTCTCCCATGACACCAGCTGCAAGCTTTCTAATCCCTCGAAATGCGACTCTATTTTTACAGTAGTCCCCTTTTGAGATAGTCACTTAGTTCGTGTAGGTGATGTGTGTTCAATCAGAGAAACGTCGGCCTATATCTGTCATTTCGTACCGGTTTGAAGTGGACGATAAGCTGTTCTTTGTTGCAGCCTATAGATCGAAGGAGGATTATTTTTTAACAACTAAAAAGAAGCGGAGGTACGTATTTTGAAGGACGTGCGCTGACATACGTAGACAATACGTATGTCTACGTACCAGAAAAAAATATAGCACGAGTCCTCTATGGTTCCGGCATTGCTTTGCAAAAGAACCTGAGGCGTGTTAGTGATTTTGTGATTCAGCTGTAAGCTATGTAAGTGCAGATCTCAAATGCAAGTCACGAGTTCTAAGTTGGGGTAGTTGGTATCCTGACATTTTAATAAACAAAGTAGCAAAAAACACGGAGACAGGTGAAACTGTGCGTGTGTCTCCCGTGTCTCCGTGTTTTTTTTCTGTTTTCTTTATACAATGTCCCAAATGCAATGTTTCGTTCAGAGGAGTGTCGTAGTTTTTTTAGATAAACGAGGCTTAAACTTAAAGAGAGGGGGGCACACACGAGTGGGAATCGTCACGACTATAGCAAAAAAAAAAAAAAAAAGAGAGAGAGAGAGAGAGAGAGAGAGAGAGAGAGAGAGAGAGGACAAAGGGACAAGGGAGTTGATGAGTTCAAAGTGAGGCATAGGCAGGATGAACGATACTGATGGGACGGAGGTGCACTGTGGATGAGATGTGCACTATAGAGTGGTCTTTCCGCGAGGCCCGTTTCTTCAAGGAAACGCACGAGGTTGCGAGTTCCTGTAAGTCGTTCTGCATAAGGACCTTCGGGGAAGAGAACGTCCGTCACTCTTAAAGATAACTTCACCGCATCGCACGCTCTCAGCAAATCACAATCCCAAATGACATCGTTTGCTGATTGGACGTGCGCGTTTCTGTGGCAGTTTTGCGGATATGTTAAAGGGGCACAAAACAGCTTGTCAAACATTCCTCAGTCAACGCACTGGGTTAAAGAGCGCAACTTACAATATCCAAATCTGCACCTGGTTCCTCTCAATCGATCTCACTAACCCCGAAACGACGCTATCAAACATGTGTAATTCGCTCTGGTCTCTCCTTCCTCCCATACGTCACTTGGCAACGTAGGAATGTTCCGACCTGTCGCAGCGCAGTTCCCCATACGCTGGTGCCAAATGACGTTTCGGACAACTAGCCAATCGACGGCCTCCGTTCAGATCAGCTGTGCCGCGGAGGGCCCCAGTTGTTTGGCCTTGTGGCGTACTACATTTCTCCGTGTTGCGGTTTCGGAAGCGGGCACCAAGTCAACTTTGTCAAATCTGACTGACCTCGAACGCGACATACTGTCACGAACGTCCGGAATTGGACAACTTTCGTATGGTGCGACGCCACGATCGTCAGAGACAGACGGAACTACGCCAGCGCAACTGCCGCCGTGCGAAAATTTCGTGGAGAACCCGCCGAACCACGTTGGTCGTGTTGGAAATACGAACTGGTAAGCGAGCCTCTCAAAGTTTCGGCGTTTCGCATACTGTACCTTTGCAAAGTAATACTTTGCATTACCCTATTTTACAAACATATCATTGTCGCTTGTGTCATCTTCACTACTTATTAGGTGCCGATGCGGAGAATGTACCAGCATGCAGAAAGCGACTGAATGTGTTTGCTGCTGGGACTACCCCGCAATAGAAGAGATGAACGAGGAGCATGACACGAAATGTATCACGCATAATGAGGAGTTCAGCGCAGTGTGCCTAAATGACGTCGTTTTGCGGGTTGCGAACCGCGACTTACGTCAACGTGGAGTAAAGACTGGGAAAGCGAAGAACGAGTAAGTATACAACGTGTCTGTATATTATGGAATTATCTGCACGATTCGTTGATTTATAAGTTGCGGTACTTGTATATTCCTCACTGGAACATATCCGTGTTTTTACGAGACGTGTGTTCTGAAAGCCAGCATTCTACGTTCAAAGGAGTAGCGGCGTCTACCTTTCGCATCCCGGGTGACAAGTGGGAAATTTACGCTCCCACCGTAGTTGAAAAGTCTTTTTTTTTTTTCAATCCTGTGGGTTTATATAGTGACTAGGTTTCATTACTACTGCATACACGTTTTGTTACCAGACTCTCTCTTCGATTAGGTCTGCATTGAAGGTGACCCTTTAGTAGCATGCATGATATTTATACCTCCCGTTCTTTCAGACAGTACCGTTTCACTTCCTACAGACAGTTTGTCCTGTGGGTATGGGAGTACCTTGGGAAATTTAACAGGAAGCCGCTGCCATCATGTGTAGTCAGCACAATAAGGAAACGCTTCCCTTCGAAGGTTTACAGGGGGTTCCGTCTGGCACAGAAAGAATAAAAAAATCAATGCTCTTGTAACTGGCTGTGTATTCATCTGTTTATTACACTTATTGACACACACATCTCATCCCTTACACTTGTCTGATTATATCAGTGTATATGTTTACAGTCTGATATGCAGAAATTCCATGGAACTGTGGAAAAAGATGGAAATGGACAGTACATTTTCTGTGGTCGGCTGTATTGAAACAGTATACCTGCAAGTCAAAAACCGGCACACAATGTGAACATTCTGTCGAGCAGTGATATGCATATTCATTGAATAGTGCCAACAAGAAATGGCTATGAAACACAGTTCTCCAAAACATGGTATAGGATCCTTTCTATGAGCAGTGGTTCTCAACCACTTTTTTCTCCATGCTCGACATCACTCATGGTTAGGTTACTAAAACACTAACTAAGTTACCGATACAGTTACCTTGCAAATTTATGATTATCTGGAAAATATTACCAAACCAGGGTAACTCTGTTACAGCGATGTCCCCTCGTAACATTTACTTTAGCCAAAAGTGGTACCTAGTTACAGTTACAATCTACTTGTAGCTTAGTCACTGCCAAAGACTGCATGACATGATGAGACATTCCTAGCAAAGGAGATCTTGCAAATTATACACAATGTAGATCGTGCGCCACGGCCACTTCGAGGTTTAGGATTGGAACTAGGAGCACAACACAAGGATAGGAGGACTGCACACCACGTAAATCCTTGCAATTCGTTATTCAAGACAAATGCAAACTTCATCTTGGTATGACCAGCTATGTTGCGTGGGTGCTACCAGGAATCAGTTGTGCATCATGTTGTTGAAACTGACCCATTATTTCAATTCACATTAATTTCTGTGTGATCATCACAATACAGTGCTGTCTGGGGCCAATAACTGTGATATCTGCCTGCATTCCGAATTGCTATGTGTCATTAAACCTGATATGATTTAGATTTCTATGTTCCTGTCTAGTATTGTTACCCGAGGAGATTAGTATGGTTCAGTCAAGCTTGGTTAGACTTGTGAGCCAGCTGCTTTCAGATGTCTATTACAGCTGTTCGGAATACAACACAAACAAAATGTGCGAATGTACGTATATGCGTCATAGGTAGGGTTCAGCATTTTCCGGTTTTATTTTTAGAGGGATTCGGCGTATGTTTTTCGATGTTCATTGATTTTCACGAAATCGAAGTTTTTCCTTGCATGTACATGGTTACCCGACAGTTATTGGCAAATAGAAATCACAGTTACGGTACCGCTATGTAATTTTCGCACGACGCTCATTCAACTTGGTGTTGTGTACGACTAACGAAAAAGTAAATGGATATTTTTCACAACCATCGTAATTCTGTATGGTTTTCTGATCTGCACCAACAACTTGCTTGGCATGTGCAGCAATTTATCTCTGTCGTGTCCTGGAATGTCCCTCTGTATTCAGTGTTTTTCAATTAAAACAGAATAAGAGGAAATTGACCCGGCATATGTTTTCCGATTAAAACCGAAAACGTGGAACCCTAGTCATAGGTAATCATGCACAGCTTATTATTAGACCAGTGACCCAGAAGATGTTGGTTCGAGTCCTACAGCTGGCTAACCTTTTCAGTGACTTCCATTTTTCATCATCGCATCAGACAAGTTTTCGAAACGCATTAGTACTTTCAAATGCTGGTTATGCAAATTCAGCACATGTTAAATATAGGTAGGATTACATCCTACACAATGCGCCATTGGATAGCAGTATACGATAATGTTCATGTTTCCCAGGGTTCACAAAAGGTTCCCAGGTTCACAAAACTCTCAAGGGGGTGAAGGTGGCCAATCTGCCCGAGGAGGCCAAATGCCCACTTTAGTTTCCTAGTCTTGAGACCCTGGCTGCCACAACGTCCGCCTTTGGCAGCCTCTCTTTAGAGTGGCTCATTGGTGGTGGGAAACTTCTTGACCTTCGTCCTTTCATGGCATGCTCAAACGAGGGGCATGTGCTGCACTCTGTTATGGCTTGCGCAAGCAGCTTTGCAACATAACCTGACAGAGCAAGATAAAGTGAAACAAGGAATGTTTACAGAATTCATTCAGATGTGAAGGTACGTACTGAATGTTGGAGGAGTCTTGATGGGGCAAGCGACTTGTTGCCCGTGTCTGGCTTTACAGGTTTTAACCTTCCACCTTTGAGCTCCTGCCAATGTCTCTGCTTGGCAGCGTTCCGCATTTTCATTATAGTGCAGGATTGCAAGCCTCGTCCTGTTGAAACATAATTTTTGTTAAAATCTGCATTATGATGTGGCGAATTACCAGCTGCTGACCTGCAGAGCATGCCTTCAGGGGAGAAGGCAACAGACTTCGGTGCGAATCTGATAAGCAAACTATGGAACGACTCCAACGCATAAGTCTGATGGCTTGGAGACATTTGCGCCACATCCTTCAAGATACGCTTGTTGCCTGTGACCTCCTTAAATTTTCTGTAAGCTACAGAATCTGGAGTGGAGATGAAGTGTTAGTAGACATCAGGCAGCATAGTTTGGTCGTGGTCTCACAAACAACCAGAAAATCATAATTTTTTTTAACCCTTACCAGGGTCAAGCCACACTCCATCTGGAATGGGGTCATGAAGACACCGCGGATAGGATCCCTTATGTCCATCGTGAACGTTGATTATATGGTTTTGCACACTCAGCCACATGTCAACTGTTAGCTGGGCATCACCTCCACCGGCCCTGGCACACCAATACAGATGATTTGAAATTCCCTGGATCCAGGGATCTAGGCCGCGACAGGTGACACTCTTACTGATGGTGCTCAGTTTTTTCTTCAGACCTAGAATGGGATACCATCGAGAATACCACAATGCGCATCATAATTCAACTTACCTTTTGAGATGTGCCAAATGTCAAAGTAATGTTTTGTGCCTGGTTCGTGCGTTTCCATGTGCTTTCTTATTGCAGGATGCCGATCAGTTGTTATCGAGTTCAATGTTATACCTTCAACAGATCACAGTTATTTAGCAAAATGCATGTACGTGAGGAGTAGCAAATTTTGTGCCATTGGTACTAACCTTGTTCTTTCAAGAACTGGATGCTTCTGATCAGTCCTTCCTTTTCCATCTGGACACTTGCCATGACCCTCTCATTCTAAGCAAGGTTTTCGAGAAATAATCATACTAGCCGTACATCATATAGTAAATGTGAGACTTACCTCTGCAAGCTGAATTTGTGCAGAATGAATAATTTTGTTGATCTGATCTACATGCACATTGTACGTCATGTACTTTGCAGAAAACCCAGGGGAATCGCACCGTCCGTCCCCCGACACATCGATAGCCTGGCCTCTCAGTTGATCAATGAGCTGCTTTTGCTCTTCCAACCACACCTGGCATAAAAGCATGGTTTAAACTGTAGAGACAAGTGTACCCGCAAACAAAACATCCAATATTTGAGTCATGAACACTCCTATTTCGTAACTAACCTTCTCTACTGCTGGGACAAGGAAACTGCTCTGGTACTTATAATACGTCGTGAGGCTGAATGTTTGAATACTGATGTGCCTCAGCATCCGTAAAGTAGGAGCAGCGCTGACTCCAGAGAAGAACATTGCCCCTGAAAGGAGGAGATTCCCCGCTGGTCTCCCATTTACCATGGGCTGGCTGTCCCAGGTTTGCACATGCCCATGGGTGCACTGGCTCTTCACTGAGATCATAGTGCCCTGAGTTGTGATGTTGTTGGTGCACCTGGCAAAGCACTGTGGGCAGGTTCGAAATAGCTCCAGCAGGCAGCTCTCAAATACAACAAACTTCCTTTCTTGATACGGTGTGCACGGGTGGCATGCCTCGTCCTCACTATGGAACAGAGAAACATGTACGAACACGCAGCGTTAACACCCAATTACCAAAACACGTGGGGGTCCTTTGATTTATATTAGTTGCAATTTATCTTTGAATACGATGGAAAGTAAGTGCACTGGGGTTGCAACACAGAAACGGACCAAAACATTGCAATCAAGAGATGCAGGGTTCAATTCCCGCCGCTCTCCACCTTTTGAATGGCTGCCATGTTCCAGTATGTCAATTATCATTGAAGTTGGACGCAAGTAGCCCATCCATTAGGAGCCTTTACATGAGTCCAGTTATTACAGGGAAGAAAACTCACTCGCTGCTACTCTCTTCCTGTGATGGAGAGTAGCTGTCACTGGAGTCTTCATCTTCAGGTTCGATGATATCAGCAGGCAGCGAGGGCGTTGTCATATGCTCGGGTCTGATTGTAGGATCCGTCTTGGCTGGTGGCTCCCAGGGATCCGTCTGGCAGCTGCGCTCCTGCAGGGCTTTAGCCATTTTGTCTGTCTGTGTTGCTATGAAGGAAAAGGCTACATTGTTTTTCTGGTCTGGGTCCTACTCGGGTGCCATTCCATTGTTGCACTTACATGTGGAGGTCTGTGACACAAACATTTTTGGTTTTGCTGCACTCAGAGATGGGTGCGTCTCCTGTAATATTATTTTTATGTGAAATTGTACGGTTTCTAGTCGGATATTACAAACTATCACATAACTAAAGAAAGGTGAACTAACCCTCGCTTGTGGAATCACAGATGATGTGCATGATGTTGTGGCACCTTCATTCCGGTGCATGACTGTACTGGCTTGCATTGCAGAGAGCTGAGAATGAATGATATCATTTTAATAATAAGTGAAGTGCAGACTCCAACAAAAGCAGAACTTTACCATTTGTACAGAGGATAGTGACGGGTTGATCAAAGGCTGCACTTGCTTTGGCATCTATACAGGGTTGAGCGACAAGTAAGGAAGTAGAACTACATTACAACCAAGAAGTTGTAATTTCCTACCAGTGGTCTATGGCTTAGGCTTGATCCCTGTGTCACCAACTTGCACGGCGTGGGGTTTTTGTGCTGTGCTTGCAGTTGTAACTTGCACTCTGCTGTTTCCAGAGATGTGAGCTGGGGACAATAACCAATGTTATTGCGAGTCATTTTATAACACTCTTCATGTCATATGAGCAACATCTATTACATGCGCACATGACACTAAGAAGGATGAGCTTATGATGGTTTCCAAGTCCATAAAGTACTCACCGAAACAGCACGACGTTTTGACGGTGGATCATCGCAATCCTTGGGAAGTCGTAGCGATGGCACAGCATCGTCCCGAAGTCTTCTACTGACCGGCCCCATGAGTCCCATACGGTACGCGATTGGAGTGAAATGATTCTCACAAACGCGCGGGCACATTGACAAGTTCTCAGCTGAGTTTCGTTGTCCACAAAGTTCTAACCACAGAGACCTCCGCGGCTCATCAACAGGCACCTTGTGTAAAGTTAGTTTTGCAGGCTGATTCTTCACCCGTCTGTTCGGACAAGTAGTCACGATGCACGCAGGGGGCATGATGAACAAGTGCAAACTTGAGCGGGCGTCGAAACGAAGTCACATGTGCGTACGTACAATTATTATTTACATGGGATATTTACAGACAAACAATGGGGTCTACATACAATACTGAAACACTCCAATGAGTGATGAAATGAACACTAGTTAGAAGCGGGAATAACGAAACGAGAGAACTTGAAAACGAGAAAACGAGAACTGACAGAACACATGCGATACGGCGGTACTACGGAGATTCCGTGCATCGCACTACCGGATGTTCATCCACAGACGCGCAGCAACGCCGAAAACGTAGTGCGTGTGTAATATTAGATATTGTGAACTCCTGCTGCAGTTTGGGCTAGAAAGAAAATAAGTTTTCTGTGGAAAAGTCGTTTGAGACTCGCTTCGGTTCTCGTTAGCTCAACAACCTGAGGTTTGCTCGTGCGATATTGTGATTCGCCGGTAAGCTTCAACGTCAAAATGACGTGTAGCTATTGTTTTCAAGCTATCACGGGGAGGAGCCTTGGCGCAAAAGAGTGCAGTGGATATCCCGTTCGTTTTTATGCAATATGTACTTTGTGGCGCCAACATTTCGTTACATATTTGACTATGCAGAGTACAACACCATACATGAAAGAAATGTGCACCTTCGATACCTGTTTTGTGCCCCTTTAAGTGTCACCAAATGCGTACGCCCAGAGATTTCCACAACTCAGGAGTGATAACGGTATCATTCTGTGCATTTATCGGCCTTCGACGTGGTACGCGGTGGAGTTTTGTCTTAGCGAGGGCAGTTCTTCTAGGAGCCCGCCCTGCACTGTTAAAATAGAACTTCGCCACATAACAGGCTCCTAGCCAAGCACCATGTGTTTCTGTATCCCGATGTGTTGAAAAAGAGCCGCCTTTCTTGGGCATGCATAATGTGTCCAACATAGGCGCCGCCACCAGTTTTCTACAAATCAGGAGACAGAATGGCATCAATCGGAATGGTGGTTAGCTAGGAGTGTGTCATGTGGTGAAGCTCTGTTTTAACAGTGTGTGTTCGAGGCAGCCTTGTACAAGATATTCACAAATAGTATTTAAGTTGAGTTACTGAGTACCGGGCTAAAAAGTAACTGAGTGGAGTATTAAATATCCAATCTTGAAAAGCATTTAAGGCAGAGCACTAAAGCAGCTGGTTACTTTCAAGATACACTGTTGTCACAGTTGGAATTCGCTAGCAAAGAGAATACCGGGTGAAGTTGAAAATAGCATTGCTAGAAAGCTTTATTAGCTCGCATGAACAGCTGCTTTTGAAAATTACTCTTCCATAACCTGCCCCGTCTTTTCTTTTTTAAACTGATTAACTTTAATATTGAATAGGTGCCCTACAGAAACGACATAATTTACTGTCGTTTTTTTCCTTATCATTGCTTTAACGTCATAAATAGCTATGAATATATTATCGCGCTACGGCTTAGAATTCTAGAATTTCGGCTTTCTTCTCTCCTGCCTGATAGGGTGTCAATGGTTTACCGGGCAAGCTTTATCCGCACATCCTTCAGGACAGCACATCGCCTCATGTACGCCCCCAAAACCAACTCGCTGAAGGCTACTCCTTCCCAAGAGAGGTGTGGCCGGATATCTTAGACGCTAAAGCGTATGTACAGCACAGATCGCATTACCAAGACAAAAGAGGATTTTTCGCTCGACCTCCGTGTCACGCATAGATAAATATTTGCGCTGTAACTTGGAAAACCAGCAGTTGTTGAAAAAAGTATTCAAGTTAGATTACTAAATTCTGAACGTTGAAAGTATTTGCAAGATACCAACAACAACAATAAATGAAAGAGAAGTGATGATGACACGGGATGTTTCCGCGTGGTAGCCCCAGGACCCTACTCCACTTCACAGCGGTTAATATGAGAGGATGAATTTAGACGAACGCGAAGAGGACGACAGGTCGGAGTTCTGTTTAGAGTTCTTCGAGGAGTCCAGTGGCTTGCATGAAAGCAAAAAGGGAGCGAAGAGCACTGATGCACAGGAGAGCTCCATGGGCGAAGTACTTTGGACGAACTGAATGGTCTACGGTCAAGGAGCTCAAGTTGGCGTCGAAACACCCGGCGTTCACTGATATACCGGTCGCAGTCCTCGATGATATGGAGTATCGTAGCTGGGGTGTGACAAGCTGGGCACAGCGCCGTGTGATTGTAATCCAGCTTAACCCACAGGTGTGAAGGCGACTTTGAGTCGTAGACGCCGCAAAAGCGACGTAAAGCTGCGAGGGAAACCACCTGGCATTTTAAATGGTAATGACCGGTCTACTGCATGGAAGAGTCACCATTGAGTGATGTCATGGAGCCATTGCTGGCGGGCCAAAGGGTGACATGAACGTAGACAAGTAGAAGCGTC
This sequence comes from Ornithodoros turicata, assembly GCF_037126465.1. Classification (NCBI taxonomy): domain Eukaryota; kingdom Metazoa; phylum Arthropoda; class Arachnida; order Ixodida; family Argasidae; genus Ornithodoros; species Ornithodoros turicata. Next base: position 4,633,382 of record NC_088209.1, on the reverse strand, counting down.
TATCTCCGTTGGAGCTGATAATGGGCACGGCTCTGGAGATATGGTGGGCCGCCGGCGCCGCCAAATCTGCCTCCTCGTTGCTCTGAATGCCAATGTGCAAGATACCAAGTTACTCGCGAAAGTACTATTTAAAATACGCAACTTATATGCTGTACTCAAGTTACTGCACAATTTTGGTACGAGGTACACGATCAGTTCTTTGTTTTCGCTTCTAACAAATGTGAGGTACCTTTGTGACTAAAGTAACGTTCAGTGACCTTCAGATGACACAATACGAGAAAGGTCAACTTGTCCTCACCAGCACGTGACGTTGTATTTCTCTTTATGGCGTCCTATCCGGACGATGCCTCCTTTGCTTTTACTTGTTTGTGTGACTTTTTGTTTTACAGTTTCCTATTTTACTACAGCGTTTTCTTCGATAAAACTACAGGCTCACTGTTGTCGATATGAAATGAAAGCACGCGCAGGAATTTCACTTAAATTCTTGTGTGGGACCAACACCTGTAGACCTGGTCTTGTATAGCCATCACCACTACCATTCAACAAAGGTGGCTGAAGGAGACTGGGAGCAATAGGGCACCGCACACACAATAGAATATGTTGGTACCGTCGACAGTGCCACACTATGAGAGTTCGGAGACCCCACTTTCCTTATCTTATAGAGCGGCCGGGCACTACGGGAAACGTGAAATCGAAGCGGGTGAATGAGCGACTTTGATGAAAGAACGCGAAAGGTCAATTCAGGTCCGACGATATAAAGCAATCTCGATCGTTCTGTTCCAGAAAACCACGTGTTCTGGTTGTCACCCTGCCTAATCGTTTCTGTAGATGCACCTGAATCGGAATAGCTTTCGCGATACATCTGCACATGCAGGGTGTCCACCTTAACTATAGAAGTGATTTTTTTTAAATAGAAAAACCACTTTTTCCCAGTTTTAACCGATGGCGATGTACTCAACGCCTAAAGGCCCACCTTGAGAGTGCACAGGCAAGCGTCTGTGTTGAAGCAATATTTAACTTTCGTTGATTAACTTTTTAGTTATCACAAATAGGAGATTGACCCAATGATAACCTTTGGGTCACTGCTAACATTACCGTTCACAGAACAAAAATGGAGACAGTTATAGCGCGAGGAAAGGGGCCTGGAAATAAGGCGAATTGGTGGTCATTTTTGGACGCTCAAGTAGAAGCGTTCCCGTTTTCCATCCATCTATATGCGAGGGAAGGAAAACGCTGTCACGGCGGGGAACAGATTGCATAGGGACAGATTGCTGCGCGATTGTTCGAGTAGGTAACGAACTGCCCATCAGCTAAATCGAGCTTATGCATTACCGGGTCTAAATCTCTCGATTCATGATGTTTTTATTCTGTGTCACCGATCATTTTCTAAAGCTCGTTTCTTTGATAGTGGTGGATTCGTCAGGCAAGCCCACGGATGGACTTTTAGAAGGGACGCTGGCTTTCCTCGGTGCCTTCGACGAATGCTTGGACACAGTAGTGCTAGACGAGACGGAAGAGGCGCAGCTTATCTTCAGGGGTAAATACTGCACTGCCCAAGTGGCTCCCAAGTGGTCGCTGCAAGAGCTCTTCCACAACGACTCCCACGCACACGCTGAACTGGCTAGCTATCTACCAAAGAAAGAGGTAAGCACTGTGGGAATGAGTTCAACACCAACAGACTCGTGAGTACAGAATAATATGTGATGTGTAGACCTCGAATCTTTAGGTACTTGCCTATTTTTTTCCACGAACCCATGTAGTGCCTTTTTGATACAGGAGCACGAATTCAGTGATATGAATCTCATATAAAAAATCCTATTGCGCCTATAAATGCCTATTTCGACGTTTGCGCCTAAAACGTTGTTTTTTTCCGTAAAATGCCTAAATTCGTCTTCTTCACTTCCTTTTTTTTTCTTCTGTCTACGAAAAAGAACAAGACGGGACGCGTTCGACCGACAATGTTGTGCTATATATTTCGTCTCAAACAGCATTATTTTCACCGCTGCCGAAGATAACACAGAGCAAAACATCCAGAGCTAGTGGGAGAAGTGAGGAGCAAAACCAAACTATAGCGAGAACGGCGCGTTCCATTCACGTCGGTCGTCTTGGCGCGTGGACGCAGCACAACGCATTGCAACGTGGGCTCCGCGGACGGTCGCAGGCATTGCGCAATGCGGAAAATAAAGACGACCAGGCGAAGTCCGGTTAATTCGTGGATCGAGAGTTTTCACTGCTACACCAGTGACGGACGTGTGGTGCTCTGTCAGCCGTGCGAAAAGCAAGTGTAAGTGCATGCACTTTGCTTCCGCGCGCTCACATTCGGCAGTTCAATTCCGTAAGATGCACCGCTGTCTAGCGTAAGGATCGGTGCGCGATCTGCAGGTCCCGTGCGAGAAAAAAATCTCGCCTAGAGTATCATGCTGCTGCAGCCACGCACAAGTTCAACTGCACGAAGCTTTCTTAAGGTCGTGCTCAGGACGGAAAGAAGAGTGAACTGCACACCGATTTGTGTACGGTACTTGTTGCAGCAAACATACTGTGGGTGAAGCCCGAGAACCCCGTCTTCAAGACCTTCTTAGATAAGTACTGCAAGACGAAAATCCCGTCCGAGACGACGCTGCGAATAGGTTATTTGGGCTCCACGTACGAAGGAGTACTGAGCACCATTCGTTCTTAAATAGGAGAGTCCTGCATCTGGATTATGGTGGACGAGACGACGGATGCATATGGGCGATATATAGCAAACATGGTGGTCGGAACGTGAAATCCAGATCAAAGCAGCCGCCCGTATTTGATATCCTGAAAGCTACTGGAAAAGACAAACGGCGACAGACACGGTGGCTTACTTTGTGAACGATTCTATGAAACTTTTGTATCCATCTGGAGTTAAGCATGGCAAAGTGTTGCTTCTCTACACTGATGCTGCAGCATACATGCATCGTGCCACAACATTGCTAAAAGTATTCTATCCCAGAATGATTCACGTCACCTGTCCCGCGCACGCTTTGCATCGTGTTGCAGATGAAATCAGGAACAATTTCACAGTCATGAATAAGCTGATCTCACCCGTAAAGAACGTGTTTCTGAAGGCCCCTGCAAGGGTGAGGCCCCCAAAGACAGGCTACCCGACACCCTACTTCCCCCGAACCGATTTTGACGCGTTGGGGCACGTGGCTGAGAGCGGTTGAGCACCTCCACACGAACTTTGATGAACTTATGCGCGGTTATACAGCAGTTCTCGAGGGAGGAGACCGATAGTGTGACACGCGCCCAAGACATCTTATAGTTGACAAAGATTCCTGCCGAGCTCGCGTGCATTTCAGCTAACTACGCTTTCATCGCCGGCGGCATCGCGCGTCTGGAGGCATCCAGACAAGCTTTCTGCGATGCTCTTGCTATAGTGCATCCGCACAAAAGCGAATCGACACCGTGCCATTAGGTCCTGTGAAGGATAGAGTTGCGCAAAAGTAAAATATGTACTCGACAGAAATCTGGGATATAAAACCTTGCTGTCAGTGGCTGCCGTACTAGCTGGAACTGGGTCAGCCACACCAACCGACGTTCGTCCTGCGGACATTCCGGCATTTAAGTTTCCACCGTTAACGTCGGTGGATGTGGAACGCACCTTTTCGGCCTATAAGCTAGTACATGGCGACAAGCGCCGGAGCTTTACACCGACAAATCTGGAAATGGTGCTTGTGTCGTACTGCTTCTACAATTACACCTGATGAATGCTTTTCCATTCGTTTAACTGTTCTGTGAATATTCCTTAGTTGACCCGGTTAGCCTCACTTCTTACCTACTTCTTACCTTTAGTTAAATAAAGTTCATACTCAATAAAGTTGAACATATTTGAAAAGTCTGTACCGGAAGCGCAGTTTGCGGAAACCTTCGCGTGACCGTTGAGCTGACAGGTGACAGACTGAATTTTATTGAGCTTAAGATGGGACTTAATTGTATTGCCTACATCGGTACTTTTCCTGCCTTTTATAGGCGCCTACAACGGCCTTTTTTAGTGCCGCAACATCCGAGGTGTAGTGATGTGCCAAGGACAAAGTTGTCAGGAACTCGTTACTACTAATGGTAGATTTCTTTATGTCTATTTACTTCCTTACTTTCACAAACAAGGAAACCAGAAGACATTGTCGTTTCAAAAATCGTGAAGTTGCATTAGATCAAGTTATGTGTTCATCGTCCTGTATTCAACGATAATTAAGCTCTCCGGTATTTCATTAGTCAGTTTTTTTTTCTGCGTAGATTAGAGAAATATGTAAAAAAATAACAATGCAGAGAAAAACAACAACAAGTTTATTGCAGGATGATGGAGGCGATACTCTACCCCCGTCACAATAAGGACCGAATCCGGTTGCGTGCAGATAATGCAGAGAGATTGGTCAGAAAATATAGGAACTGTTAGTTTGTGCTCATGTGTTGTTATCTGTAAACTAAACGGAGTCGGACGGCTAAAGACGGGAGCTCCGCCCTATGTCTTGTCCGAAACAAAATGTGCAAGAGCTTCGATGGCCAAACGGTGCGACGGTGCAGTACAATGTAGCACTCGCTTAAGTAACTTGCTGTAACCTTACAGATGGACACCAGCAGGGGTGCTGCCGTTCGTGGCAGGGATCTTTCAAGCACACCCCCCACAAATTTTACAGCCTCGCCCAAAGGAGAAAAAAAAAACTGCAAAAAGAAAAAAGGGGAGAAAGAAAGCAAAAAACAGCAGGTTCGGGCCTACATACCCGCATACCCGCTACATCCAAGGATTTTGGATCTTTTCATGTCACGGCATGTTGAGATTATGTAAGGCCTTACAGAATCTCAACATGCCGTGACATGAAAAGATTCAAAATCCTTGGATCTTACGCACAGAGGCGTAGTGATGGCGGGGGCGGGGGGGGGGGGGAAGCGCTCGCCGGAAAGGGCGCCGAACGGCAGGCTCTGGCAGGTTGGTTGGACAGTATACAGGGGGAATGAAGAGAATTTGAATTTACTATCTCAGCAGTGAAAAATAAAAGTTTTATTTTCTTTGCTTACAGAGCTTCTAACGGCAGTGCAAAGGGGGGGGGGGGGACTTCACGTTTTCCCTGCCCCGGGCGAAAAATCGCCTCGCTACGGCTCTGCTTATGCAGCACAATGGTGTCCTGACCTTGTGCCCATGCCCGCAAGCTTGCTAATCATGAACCGCAGAGACGGCGTATCTGCAGCTTTCAGACGCAGCTAGCGCAATAAAGATGTCCGGGACCTGCTCACACGGTGAGGGATGTGATATACGACAGTGTGGTATTCTATGACCCTAGGGCAGTCATTCGACCCGGGCATATATCAACGATACTGATACAAATTATCTGCGACAAACCGATTAGGAACAAATTTGCATCAGTGCAAACGGGATACTGTCACATGGACCGCGTAACTTGTTCTTGTAAATAAACTATGTGCTTCTGTTTCTGTACACCCTCCACCATGCTGTCCCCAATGAAGTGATCAACAATTTCTGGCTGGAGACGTCTGAGGGCATGTGTACTAGGGTGAAGTCATTCACTCTAGGAATGTCAGAAGCCCTGGCGACCCAATTTCATTGCAGTTACCTGGTTGGGAATGATTCAGTGTGACTGTTATGACTTGCAAACTGTTCTCACGAGTTTTACGTCTGCGCACAAGAAGCGGCACACATGGTATAACGGACAAAAATCAGAGCTAAGCTCCTCTAAAGCAAAAGCAATTCTCATGTTTGGTAAGTAAAATTTATTGCCACAGGATAAGACCCAAGGTGGATTTAGCCAGGTAGCGAAGGCGGGGAAAAAACCAAATCTGACCCGGCAACACTGTCATATCCGTGACTCGAGCGATCCTGGGTGTTTGTAGCACAGGTATGATCGTAAACAAAAAAATATTTACGACGCGCGCACGGGTCTTGTATATGTATATTAATAATTTATTCATAATTTAAGTACAGGAAAAGCTATCAATTGCCCCACTAGTATACATATACGAAATCATCTAGCACCTGAGTACGTTTCCGTGTCCTGCTCAGGGATCGGAACCGGTATTTATTTCGGTCCGGTTCGGGTTCGAGATCAGGCATATTGGTTCGGTTCGGGTTTAGCTCCGCTGAACCGAAATGATCAGCTTGAACCGGTTCAGCTATATGGGTTCGGTTCGTGTTCGGCTCAGGGAGAACACCCCCCTCCCGCACACACGCAGATAAAAAAAAAATCGGTCAGCGGTCGGAACACAGGGATTGGAACCGTTACTGTTTTCGGTCCCGCTTTAACCGGTTTATGGGCAGTAATTTTGCTACATGAAAGCGAGCTTACGTTCACCGTACACGGCTGCAAGAGAAAGGTGTGACATAACCAGGTTCCAGGTGAAAAACCTTCCAGTAAAGCAGGTGAAAACACATGACAAGTAATAAACACATTTATTATTTACGTGATATTTACGGTATTGTACTCTCGTGGTCGTGCCCTAAAAACGAAAAGCGAAGTGCTGGAATCTTTTCGGCAGAACCCGGTCAGCGCCCTATTTTGTTGCGGAAAAAAAAATGGTGCAACGGTCACAAACTTTTACTCCCATCTGGCATCGTAGAAAAAAAAATAAACAAACAAAAAAGGCGGGTTACTGGTACAATTATTTCACCTCTGAACCGATTCCCGAACCGGTAACCTTATGATTTTTTTTCGGTTCAGTTCCGGTTAGGTTCAGGACAAGCAAAACAATTGTTCGGTTCGGTTCGGGTTCGTCAGAAAATACCGTTTTTTTTCGGGTTTCAGTTCAGGTTCAGTTACGGTTCCGCTCCCTGGTCCTGCTCCGCTGCGCGTGTGTAACAGTACGCTCGTTTGTCCGTGCGTCCTTGTATCCCTGCATTATAATGCGAAGTTCGTCCACTTTTTGGATTAAACAGGAGGCGACGTTCACATCTCTAAGCTGTAGACCAAGATTAACGCGTGTGGACAGATGAGTGCAATGTATCCCCTGTTGCTGGCACCGCGAAAAAAGAAAAAGGTCATGGCGAGACCGGCCATAATAGCGTGAATGTTAGCGAACGAGCTGTGCACCAACTTCTATCAACCATCCCATCAACCTCCATTCTCCGGAGCTTTGCGCTCAAACTACGAGCCGTCAAAAAAGAGGCGGAGCAAAGGGCTCATTTCCACGGATTTTCGGCCAATTTATTTCGGCAATTGCCATTGCATTACGAGTGGGAGTAAAATGACCACGAGGAACCCATTTCTGCAATGAAAACGCTGGTGGCCTTGGGAAATTTCGGAGTTCAATTCAAGAAATTAACTTTCCGTCAACTGAAATGAAATAAAAATATTACCAATATGTGGCAAAAGTTATTGACAGAAAAAATTCCCTTGACCGCATGTCTCTCCGGGGCCGTTTTTACTATGAATTTCTGTTGTCGTTGGTGGGCCACCCTGTATATACTTTGTAAGACATCCAGACTGAGAGGGAGCAACATAAACGAACGTTCTGTGGAATTAACTCATATATTTCCAAAATTCGAACCTTCCAGCGGTTCTGGAGATAAACTCTTTGCACGACTCCTTCCCTGCGTTGATCAGACGCAAGCTGATGCCCTTTACAGTACCGCATATCTGCGTTTTCCTGTACCATCTAAGCAGTCCTGTACCGTCTGGCGAGTCCGCCATGCTCTTTGCGCCACAGGTCTGCACATACGGTATCACATAGGGGTATTGGGAGACGGTACCTATTTGGATGAATTTCGTCTTCTACTTTTTAAAGCGGTATTAATTCGTTTTCAGTCTACGGTAACAGAGCTGAAACCGAATCTGTCACAGACGACAACTACGGATGAAAGTGGGTGGTGGGACCTTCAGAGCGGAAGCTCAGGGAGGACGACGCCCCTTTTTCCCTCCTTCCGACGCCCCTAATGTGTACTGTCCAACAAGTAGAAGAACCAGCATAATCATTTGCGTACCGGTAACGCTCTGTGTTCTGTACAAAATATTCTGCTATCCTTTGACAACGTCTGAAGACAAGCTGACGGGAGTGTTGGTAGAAGGGGAGAAAATCCTGCGCACCGGAAGGAAAATGTGAAGGGAAATGCTTCGTGACGAGAACCGCCTACGGTTCGAACAGATACTGTTCTTGTTCTCTGCGTCGTCCTCATCATTTGCATGGCATTCAAAGGTATAGGGATGACGTGTAAAAGGCGCAATGGCATGAGGCGTGTAGAAACGTTTCTCCGGGGAGGGGGGGGGGGGGGGGGATATGTCCCAGTGTCGTGCCGCAGCGTTTGGAGAGCGGCAGCTTGCGGTGAATAATAGAAACGCGACGTTCCCCTCGAAGCCGGAGGCGAATAGATATTAGCAGGGTTGGTCACTGAAAATATTATTGTTTCCGGTTCCGGTAACTGAAAAACTCGGCTTTTCGTTTCCGTTTCTGTTTCCGTTTCTGGACGATTTTCGGCAGGGGCTTCTGCTTCCGTTTCCTTTTAAGAATTTCGTTTCCGTTTCCGTTTCCGAGGTCATTTCGTTACTGGTTTCTGTTTCTCATCCGGAACTCGTACTGTCTGGTTTTGGCTTTTTCATGTCAGATATTCTAGTTACATAATGGATGCAAAAGGACTGCCACACTAAACACAAACACTAAAGACTTTAGTGCAAAGTCCGTCACGAATCTTATACACCGCAAGTAAAAACAACAACTTTATTTCAGGTATACACCGCAAGTAGATGCCTCTCTAGGTTGCGGAAGTACAAGTTTCAAAAGTCTCAAAAGTTTCGAAAGTACAAGTTTCAAAAGTCTCCGCTCGTGCGCAGAAATAACAAGTCATCCAAAACTTTCGCGTCCATCTTGCTGCGCAGTGGGCTCAACAGGAAAGAAAGCCCCGAAAATAAACGAATGAATGAATGAATGAATGATGACTGGAAGAATAGTGCGGATATATATAATTTTCATATTAACGCTAAAGCACTGAGGGAAACGTCCTGCGAATTTGGTTTCCGTTAACTTCACCACTTTTGAATTTCGTTTCCGTTTCGGTTTCTGGTAGCGGAAACTAAAACAATTTTGTTTCCGTTTCCCTTTTCGTTTCCTGTTGAATTTCGGCAATTACCGTTTCTCGTTTCCGTTTGAGGTAGCCAACCCTGGATATTAGGCGTTGGGCGACAGAAGATGCGGCCACGACGCGCGCAAGTGGCCAATCAGGGGTTAGCCTCGGGTTAGGTCCATCCGGTCGAGGCAGTTTTTGAGCCCCCATAGATGGCCGCACGCCGAACTACACAAACTGCTCGAGCGGATCGCGTTCGGCAGAAGAACAGAAGGTTGTAGCCAATGGTAAAAACGCGATTCTTGCGTCAGCGTCCTACACATGCAATACACAAAGAGAAGTGTGCAGCAGCTTGATGAAGATGTTAACCGGAATGCTGCGTTCGCTCCGTATATTTGGGTACCTTCAGAATAGGGGTACCGGTATTCACAACAAATGGCTTCGTGAGTGCGCATTGCTGGAGTATGTTGTTCGATATAACATGGCATCACTCAAACGCACCTGTGTCGAGGGGCTGATCTACAGGGGGGGCCCGGATGTCCTGACCCTATCCTCAACTTCTGTCCTCACATATTGTTTAATTACCCTTAGATCGGGTGTCTAGCATGCTGTCCATGGTTGGACCCCCTCCCCAGAAAAATCCTGGATCCGCCCCTGCCTGTGTCTGAGATACTTTCACTTATAATAAAAGTGTTTATCAAGCTACGTGGACTTTCTTTTCTCGAGAGAGTACGGAAACGTTCGCATGGGACGCCGTCCATCCGCCGTTGTAGAGACTGTTGTAGAGAGCACATATTAAGCATTGTAACACATACCTATAGTGTACTTGCACTTAATGTGATCCCGTTCTGCAACCTGTGCAAGCTAACGTGTTTTTTTTAAGGAGTAGCAAGCCGGCACTTGCCTGGCTGACATCTCCGTTTTGTGTGAATAAACATATACCCCCCCCCCCCCCCTCGGAAACACTTGCGGTGCATACGCTGTCAAAGAAAAGTCGCCGATACATTTGGATGGCAGACTATGGCAATATCTTGTACTCCTGTCCCAAAAGGCACGACGTTTTGCTTATCTGCTCTGAACGATAAAATTACAAAGTCCTTCCGTGTCGTACGTTCCCTTTGTGCTCAAACGCGGGCTTTTTCCTGCAGCATGGAGCTTCTTCAGCAGCTAGCAAGCATTTGCGCTATTTTATTTGAAATGTGCTATCAATATGCTCGCACTATAGTTTAGCAACGAATTGTATGACGGAAACAAGCCTCGTAGCCCGTATCAGGCAGTATGTCATGCATACGTGTATATGATTCGCCAATATGAGCTAAAACAATAAAAAACAACAACAACAACAAGAAAGCAACAGAATAACACGAATTATATTCCTAAATATTAGGAATATTTTAGGAATAATAGCGCTTAGCTTATTAGAATTGGTGAAATTGAAGAAGATCGTCACATCTGTCTGTCAGATTAACATGTAACTAAAAGGAATAACACGAAAAAATTCTGCTACGCCGTTATCCCGCTTTTTTTCTTCTCTGTCTTGCATGTCGTCCATATTATGAAGCATAGAGGTAACGGAGAAACACTCCGCCGCTACCCGTATTTGTAGTGGAAACACTCTTTCTTTTACCAATTCAAAATGCAGCGGGATCGCTACACTCCGCTACTAAAAACAAAAAAAAGCGGCGCAAACTAGAGTAGTGCTGTGAATAAGAGTCAAAATGCACGCTATCTGGTGATACATGATGAAATTTGACTGAACCACGAGACAAGGAAGGAGTGCTGCCATGCAGGGTTTCGGAGTTGCCACTCCTGAGCTGGAATGGTTCCGGAATCATTCCTTCTTTATAGAGCTCGGAATGGAATTGGTATGGAATGGCAACAAGGAAATTATTACTAGAGTGAGAATGGAATCATTCCGCTTCTTCTCCGGAATGGAATGGACTGGGTAACCCTATGAAAATCTTGGGTTTAACGCTGCGTAATTCTGCATCTTGAACCCACGGTCACCCATCGCATTTGCTCAGCGTCACGAGCCCGGCTGCCGTGCCGAGCTTGGCTGTCGTCAGCGGATCCCGGTCAATTGCTTGCTAAAAAACTACTGATGTCGGACAATTGCTCACCACATAATCGCTGAAGCCGGACAGTTGCTCACCGCCTCTTTCACTGCACTTATATATGATTTTATTTCGCGTTTTTATGCGATGTGATTTTATTTCTCGTTTATGGCGGTCATATACTTGACTTTTTTATGTTAGCTGAACTCGGGTGTACCTCGAAATAAAGTGACCAAAATCCCCGTTGCAAAATAAACTGTAAATAAATGTTAGCTGACTATAAAATGCAAAGTCGCGCGCGGGAAACTGCCAACAGCGAACTTAGAATGCAGACACTGAACTTGGATCAACCTAATAATAACCTAACCAGCGTGCTGTCCCTCGTGTCCATCCTGCTAAACCTAACGGGCGCTAAAATGTAGCCTTCGTTCGCTAAAACGACTTGGACAGACATCGAAAATTCGTGAATTTGAGTAGTTAAACAGTGATGTGTTTCTAAATCAGGCATGGGCGTACTGAGAGGGGAACAACGTCACTTGTGAAAACTGTGTACTCTTTATATTCATAGGTCATGATTTCTCTGAGGTGTCACAATAATCTGAACCTGCGAACACCCGCCCAGTCCGCAGCGTCCGTCTCCAGGAAAGGAGGTGAGGTGGTTTCACGCTTTGCGCCTCCCCCCCCCCCCTTGAAAAAGAAATCCTATAGGAACGCCCCATGGACGCAGGTAGTCCTGACAAAGACGCTTCAGGCGTGCCTGGAAGTGGACGACCTCTCGCCTCACCCTCATCACTGGTGGATTATTTCCTAGATATATTTGAAGCAACTTAGAGAGACACTTGAGCGATAAAGGGAAAATACACAGCCAGTCTGGTAGCAGTGATGGGAACACAATAAGTCCAGGGAATGAAGCACTTTTTGGAATAAAACTTTAGTATTCACAACCTTTCGTGCAGAACCTGCACTTCATCAGGTGAAGACACAACCTGATGAGGACACACCATATGCAGTGCAGGTTCTGCACGAAAGCTTGTGAACATTAAAGTTTTATTCCAAAGAGTGCTTCGTTCCCTCAACTTAGAAAGCTAAAAGAGAAGTTCAGGTGACATACAAAAGGCAAGCACCATCAACGCGAAATAAAATCACAATATAAGTGTCGTGATAGAGGCGTTGAGTAATTATCCGGCTTCAACGGTTCTGTGGTGAGGAGTTTATCCGCGCCCCGTCGTCAGCTACCGAAGCGACGCAACTTCATAACGTTCGATTGGGGAGTAATGCGAAGGAACTTCCTTGCACCCGGCACACACGGAGGAGGCCGGGTGCAACAGAGGGGTCTGAAGACAACTATAGAGAAGCAATGCTCGCATGGTGACAGCGTGGCTGGCATTAACAGACTTCTTGTGTTTCATTCATATTGCCCTTGTTCCTTTCGGGAATTGAAGGACTACAACAACAACTTTATTTTGAGATGACGAATGGGGTATTTCACCGCTAGGAGCGATACACTACCCCAGTGGAAAGGGAACTACCAAGCCATTCGAGGAATGGGCATTGACAACACCTCTCCGCTCCGAGGAATTGAAAGGAATGGAGTTAGCACATATCTCCAGTCCTCGGAATTGAATTGGAATGGAGTGAGTCACCTAATTCCGCAATCCTGCTGGCATATGTATAACATTGGTCACACGACCGTATTTGTGATCCGTTTGCTCCAAAATAGAAGCGGTACGCAATCGACTCCGTAGATTCCAATGGGTCCGTTTTGGCTCAGTTCAAAACATGATGGAGAAAAACGGGCTCGTGAAACCGGTTTATATCACGCTTCTCACACTTCCTCCCTTACGAGCCAGGCCCACTGATGTCATTTCACACTGATGGCCTGTTATCAGCTAACATGTATTTGCGAGTTCTTGTACACTTATCAGCTGGGTCGTAGGACGCGACCAAAGCTGTCCGTCTACCGCTGACACGTGGAACCAATAGAAGAAGTGCATAGCCGCTTCAATTATTTCCGAATAATGAGAACCCCAGCGGGGAATAGAAATAACTGTAGGAGGGGCGTTGAAGCCGGATTGATATTGAACGAGAGTTTGAGTTAGGTTTTGATGCACGTGAGAAGCCATAAAACCGCTAACCATGCACATTGTCAATTTCAGATGCTGAAAAATGCGTTGCGCATTCCAGGGAGCCTCCTGGTGTTCCGCTTAGGCCTGTGCGTTCCTTCTGTCTGTGCAAGAGAAGACATCGAAAAAATGGTCAAGTACAGTAAGTGAAACAACACGTACTAGAACGCTAACGACTGGATGTAATAGTTTTAACATGTTGCCGTCTTCATAATTTGCGATGGAATTATGGACGCTGATGTGCGCGCGCACGCTTGAACACTGGTGGGAACATTAAGTGGAACTTCAACCAGATTTCCGTTTATACGTCAAGAAAAGAAGGCAGTGTTAGCAAACCGTTGGTAACCGTTGTTCGTTGGTAACGTTACCGTGCGTATCGGAACCAACCGCAGTCGCGGCTCGCAATCTTATCCACTGATTGATTACCATCTGGAATAACCCTTTGTTGCTTTGCCCTTGGCCCAAAACAAGATCGCCACCACGAGAGAGACAGCAGCACTTTTCATCTCACGCTATAACGGACAAATTGCATGTTCAGCTTTTGTCCTGTGAAAAAAAAAAGAAGAAGAGGAACAGGAAGGAAGTGTCGCGGAACTTCACGGACGCTTATACACTCTAACAACTGAACTTCACCGCATAGCACGCTCTGCGCCAACCATTGCCACGAATGACAGGGTTATCGCTTCTGTTTCGAGTATCAAGGGAGCCGTACGCCTTTTTGTGTCAGTTATCATGTATCCAAAATGACACAAAAAGGCGTACGCCTCGCTCTTTCTTCGAATCAGAAGAGATAGCCCTATCATTCGTGGGAATGGTTGGCGCAGAGCGTGCTGTGAGATGAAATTCCGTTTTTAGAATGTAGACGACCTGAGCCCCTAGGTTACCGATTACATTTCGCCGCCCCACAAAACTAGTTTGTACACTGTTAAAACAGAACTTCACCATATAGCACGCTCCTAGCCAACCATCATTCCGAATGATATCATTCTGTGTATTGATTCGTTGAAAATGGGAGGAGGTGCCTATCTGGGATACATTATGCTTGTCCCAGATAGGCGACTCCCCCCCTGTTTTGAACAAATCAGGACACAGAATGATATCATTCGGAATCATGGTTGGCTATGAGCGTGCTGTGTGGTGAAGTTCTGTTTTAACAGTGTAGGCATATATCAGCCTTATCAGGCGACGCGTTCTTCTCGCTACTTGCCCACCAAGAACCGGGTGTTTTATTTATTTATTTACAATGAGAAACTACAGATTCAAGAAGAAAATGAATGATAGGAAAGAGAGAGGAAATGGTAAACCCATCGCCCATCTCCCGTCTCACGCAACGTATCTCAGGGGAAACGGAGGGAAAAAGTAATGGAAAAGGAAGAATAAAAAACTCCACTGTCCAGCAGGGCCACAGCCGATGGTATACATATGCAAAAAAAAGGCAGCGCTCATTGTCCTCCTTCACGTATTATGATCAGTGATTGTTTTTTTTACGGATTTTTAAATAAAAAATAAAAATAAAACCTCCTATAAATTCTCATACATGACAATTAAACTTATAAAACTCTTGACATTTCGAATCCTCTCATACATTTCTAGCTGCGACTTCTTGTCCTGCTTGATTCTTGTGTGAATGCTTCTCCATTTCTTCCGCAGTATTCCATTCACCCCCCCCCCCATACTTCAAGTCGTTTTCCCCGATGATTCCGGATCCACCATCCAACTTATTGCTTTAGCCAAAAATAAATCTCTTTCAAGTACCAGCTCAATTCTAAAGTCTTCCATGAACCAGACCGGACTTCTCTATTTCCTTATTTATTTTAATGCTCCTTGCCGTATTTAGTAACATCATGGATAGGCCTACCTTCCTCGCCATCTGTTTTTTTTTTTTCAATTCTGATACCCCACCCCCCCACCCCCCATCAGAATATACAGCATCTGACAACCTGATAACGAAAGGAAGGTTAGGTAGCAAGCGAGCTGGTGGTGACGATCCATGACTTGAAAAGCCGAGACGAGGTAGGGACAAAAACAGACAAACACAAACACCGTCTCAAACTTAGCTGAGTTTGAGACCGTGGTTGTGTTTGTCTGTTGTCTGTTTTTGTCCCTACCTCGTCTCGGCTTTTCAAGTCATGTATTGACAACCTGCCCCACTTTTACCCATCAGTGTTCAGTATACCGGGTGTTTCACGGAAGTCCCCCAGCTGAATAATTCGCGAACAGGTGGCGCCATCGAAGAAATTTCTTTTTGGTAGAGATCTTTGGGACATCGGCCATGGACTGAGTAATGAGCGGCTCAGTTGCATACGCTCACTAATTAAATAAACATGCAAACTTTTAAATTTTACTTCGCACGCTTACGGAATTTCTGTTTTACACACCGGGACCTTCAGCGAAAAATATTCCAAGAAAAAAAGAAAAAAAAAACGCGTCGACACTAAGTGATATTTCCGAGTAATTAATTGGTTTCGGTTTGCATTTTTTTTTTTTTTTTGCGCGGAGCAGTGCACCAATGCGCTCTTTGGTTCAGCCATCCGGCTGTCAATTTCGTGTTCACCCGCGTGGTTCACGCACGGGGGCGACGGAAAATTAGGAACAGCCGCAAGAGGCGCTTTGGTATTCCTTCTTAAAGCGACTGGTAAACAGCATTGCCGGTTCTGTCGTTCCGTAGGTTAGATAGCGTGCTCTTATCATGGATGATGATGAATGGGGCGAGAGCTCTGTGAACTAGTGGGGTACGCTCTTAAAAATGAACTTCACCACATAGCACGCTCCTAGCCAACCATCATCCCGAATGACTACGTTCTCGCCCGATTTGTTGAAGACGGGAGGCGGAACCTTCGTTTGTGTGTGTGTGTGTCCTTATGCACGGCATAATCGGTACAAAAAAGACGTACTCCTCCCATTTTCATCAAATCAAGGGAGAGAAGGTTGTCAATCGGGATGATGGTTGGCTAGGATCGTGCTACGCGGTGAAGTTCATTTTTAAGAGTGTACAGAAGGAGAAGGAACACCAAAGCGTCTCCGGCTGTCTTGCGGCGGTCCCTTACCTTCCGTCACCCCCGTGTGTCAACCAGGCGGATGAAGACGAAATTGACAGCCGGATAGCTGATCCAAAGAGCGCATTGGTGCACTGCTCCGCGCGAGAAATATGTAAACCGCAACCAATTATTTACTAGGAAAAATCACTAAGTGTCGACGCGTTTTTTTTTTTCTAGGAATATTTTTCGCTGAAGGTCCCGATGTGTAAAACAGAGGTTTCGTAAGTGTGCGAAATAAAATTTATAAGTTAGGATGTTTATTTAATTGGTGAGCATATGCAATTGAGCCGCTCACTACTCGGTTCATGGCCGATGTCCCAAGGATCTTTAGCAAAAAGACATTTCTTTGCTGGCGCCAGCTGTTCACGAATTATTCAGCCGAGGGATCTGCGTGAAACACCCGGTATACAGGGTGTTTCACCTAAAGTGATAAAAAATTCTAACTGGCGATGTACTCGCCGGGGGATTGTGGGACTTTCGGCAATTACATTCAGGAAACTTTAGCCACCATTGAGGAAGGCTTTGGACAATTTTTAATTGCGGGAAATTTATTTTTGTCAGTTAAACTTTCAAAATTGCCAAGCGAACCTCTATTTTTTTAGAGAATATGTAAAAATTTTACAGAAATACCTGGAAAATGATTAGTAAAAATTGCGGTTTGTTTTGCCTTCGTTATGATAAGACGCTTGTTTTGTTTTCTTTGTGATAAAACGGTTGTCGCCAGCATCACGGGCAAAGCGGAGGAAAGAAAGGTAAAACAAGAGTCGAGAACACTTCCTCCTCACCCCGCATACATATTCCATGCGCTCTTCTTTGCGACAATCAAGCAGGCGGGGCTAAAGCGGAAATTTTACTTTTTTTTTTTTTACTATTGCTGTTGCGACACTGTGCATGGTCTTTGTTGGGTCTGTGGTTATCCGTGCAGGACTTAATATTTCTCTAAAAAAAGTGAGGGCGCTTGGCAATTTTCAAAGTTAAATTGAAAAAATAAACTTTCCGCAATTAAAAATTGTTCAAAGCCTTCCTTAATGGTGTCAGAAGTTGTCAGAAGGTAATTGCCGAAAGTCCCACAATTCCAGTTCGAATTTTTTGGTCACGTTAGGTGAAAGACCCTGTATACTAGCTAGAGTGACGGCGGGCATATACCTCACTGTGAAGCCAGGAGCAGGTATCTTTCTTTGCCCTAGAATTCAAGATGAATGATCGAATGAGTCACCAAGGTATGCGCGTTATACCGCCTACTCACCCGCGGAGCGGTGATTCAGGGGTTCCCGGCAACCAGCCGAATGGCTCGGGCTCTTCGGCGGGAGGCCAACATGCGTTGTTCCTCACCATATTCCTGTGCACTTACAAATGAAAGGTGATTCCTGGGGTTGTCTTTGTGCTTCCTGTGGGTTCTATGTGCGTCCATACGCAACACACGATTCAACAATGCTTGTAATCCGGATGCGCGGCTCTATGTGCTGCCTCTGGTAAGATGGCGTCGTGTTGGCTTCACTTAGAGGACGCCCCTTTCAGTCCATAGACGACCTATAGGCGTCTATAGGCGACCCTCTGTTTATAAACATATGACGTCACGGGAAGACCGGTCGGAGGTTATATTTCGTTGTGGCGGTGGAGAAGCGGGAAAAACGCGTCGGCTGATAAAGTTGACAGTGCCCACCGGCATGCTTTGTGTGGCGGTATTACGTAATCAATTGCGTAAGGGCACGGTCGTCCATAGCATGTCGGTTGTTGCGAACGGGCACGAAGAATTCAATGAGGTACTTTACGCGCTAAGTTTGAATGATATTCGTCTTATAACACGTGGACATTTTAAAGATATTCGCCTTGATGGCACCTTCTGTACACCATAACTTATTCGCCCATGAAATGCTTGTTCTAATTCAATTGTTTACGTACAGCAACGATATTCGTTTGGATAAAATCACTTTATGCTGCACAAAGGAAGATAACTTCACGACTTTTAGCTTTTGGGACCTTCAGTGGACACCTTTTTGAGAAAAATCTGCCATCGAAGCTGGTCATTTGTCGCAGTAATTAATTGGTTTCGGTTTACATATTTGTGTCGTGGCTGATCGCGGGGAAGCGAAAAAGGACGCTCTTCCACTCCCTTATCCATCAATGGATTATGTCCTTTTGCGCTTCGCCGCGACAAATATATGTAAAGCGAAAGCAATTAATTACTGACTTACAGTTGTTTCTCTTGTGAGACGGACCTGCGTCCATCGCCATCGTCGTGTGCTTCTTCTTCCCACGCTCTCCCTGGATGATGCGCCTGCTCCATTCGCTCCGTGCAGAATAAATAGTTTCTTACACAGAAACACAAACCGTTCTCCTGCTCACACTCTGAAAGGTGACCACTGAGGGACCCAAAAGAGGGAATTCCCATCTTAATGGCGAAAGATGATGAGGTGCTTCAGGAGTTATGTTTTCTCACGAAACTCATTTCAGTTTTTTTCTTAGATAATGAGCGCCTACTACTCATTCACACGGTGCGTAGACCGTAGGTGGTATCGGAGAGCTACTCATAAAAAAAAAACTTATTTGATTGGCGCACCCGCTAGCGAGTTATTTATCCGCGGGATTTAGCAGAAACACCCCGTATATATTGAATGCACCTCGTTTTAAAACATGTTAACACTGGTTCTACATCAAAGTCAACGAATAGGTAATACATTTTGATTGCATTTTGATCTCCTACGTCAAATAGTTTGACCTATATACTTGACTTTGGCAAGTAGGCTGCATCCAGTCCCGCAGAGTTCAATTCCAATTTCAATGCAAATAAAACGGTTTGTTCGTAACATAGAATTGTTCCACTAGGGTTGGAATTGTTAGTCGAGATAATCTGTAATCACCTCGGAAGCTTTAACCTATACGTATAGCCTGAACTTACTTGTAGCTCCCGGAAATTGGTAAGCACTGTGCAGAAGGGACGTATATACAGGGTGTTTCAGTTAAATCCCCGGGCTAAATAATTCGCGAACCGGTGCACCAATCGAATAACTTTCTTTTTTACAAGTATCTGTCCAATACCGCCTACAAGATGCGCACTGCGTGAATGAGCGGAAGGCGCTCATTATTTAAATAAAAATGAAAATGAGTTTCGTAAAAAAGCGTAACTTCTAAAGCAGGGCGCTGTCGGTATTAAAATGGGTACTACCCCTTTTGGGACCTTCAGTGGACACCTTTCAGAGAAAAATCTGCCACCGAAGCGGGTCATTTGTTGCAGTAATTAATTGGTTTCGGTTTACGTATTTTTGTCGCGGCTGGTCGCGGCGAAGCGCAAAACGACGTAATTCATTGGTGTAATTCATTGGTGTAAGGACGTAATTCATTGATGGATAAGGGAGTGAAAGAGCGTCTTTTTGCGCTTCGCCGCGACCAGCCGCGACAAAAATACGTAAACCGAAACCAATTAATTACTGCAACAAATGACCCGCTTCGGTGGCAGATTTTTCTTTGAAAGGTGTCCACTGAAGGTCCCAAAAGGGGTAGTACCCATTTTAATACCGACAGCGCCCTGCTTTAGAAGTTACGCTTTTTTACGAAACTCATTTGCATTTTTATTTAAATAATGAGCGCCTCCCGCTCATTCACGCGGTGCGCATCTTGTAGGCGGTATTGGACAGATACTTGTAAAAAAGAAAGTTATTCGATTGGTGCACCGGTTCGCGAATTATTTAGCCCGGGGATTTAACTGAAACACCCTGTATATGTAGCCTGCATGGCTACTCAAGCCTCGGCTCCCGCCAATAAAATCAGACGCGATTCGATTCCCATTCCGAAAAACCTCCGAAAATATACGGCGGTGAAATTTACTCAGATTGATCCGAAAAACTCCGCTTCAGTGGGGTTCCATGAGCCGAGAACTCGGCATGGAGTCTCGGCATCTTTTTAACCTGGGCATGGAAAGCATTTTGACGTTTTATGTCGGGAGGTTCTCACAGTGCGGGTTACTTGACCTCGCGACGTGGAACGGTGGCTTTCTTGACCCAGATCCAGTACGCATCCAGTCTTTCAGTACTAAGCAATGCGCGATGCATCCGTATAATGCTGGTCGGCTCCATACCTGCATACAGGCAATTGGAACTTCCATTGTCCCTAAAAAATATCCCACAACACGCGGCACTGAATGTGCATTTCTGATGCAGTTTTTTATCATCTGTCCAAACATCATACAGGCATCAAAGTTGTGGTCCGTCTTCCGCGAGGGACGTTAAATGTGGCGTGCTGTGCGTAGAACTTTCAGCGCACGTTAAAGTACCCTCTGGTGGGCAAAATAAAACCACAGACGCGACCACTCTGGCGCTGCTCATGATAGCAGTTGTCTCGTGACGTAAAGTCCCGAATTATGTGGAAAAAAGTGTGGAAGAAAGTTGTGGAAAACTCCCTGAGCTGTACTCGTACTTCAAGAATGGCGTTCGACGGCGAGTCTCATAAGTAACGACACTCTCAATCGGAATAACATTAGCCAATAATGTCACAAATCGTGCTCGTGTGCTATGGTGTATAAATCTGGACTGCGGGATATGGTCAATGTGAGGAAAATACCAGTACGCTCTCCTCACAGTGTTACATGGTGTGGAAAGCCTGACTTGTTTGTTGTTGCTACTTATCTATATTCGTTTGAACGTTTTAGCGGTCGGTCACCTGGATATGAAGGCTGAAGTCACAGAGTGCCAAATCAAGGAAGACAAGCCATTGACCAAAATACAGATCGTGGTGATGTAAGTCACGTTCAACTACGCGGTGCAATTAAGTTTCGTGGCTTCGTATTTCCTTCATGTATGTGACGTCAACTTGCTTTCTTCTAGTGGCAGCGTACGAAGGTATATATTGGAATAAGTTATACAGTGCATGCATAATCAGTGTATAACAATGTGCATGTAGGAAGTTTCCTCGACTTCACCACATAACACTCGCAAGGCTAATCCGTTGCACGGAACAATGCGGCATTACCACTTCTGGTACGAGGGAAAAGCGGGGCATACGCTTTGTTTGGGACGCTTAAGCGGCAAGTACACTCCTAGAAATGAACTTCACCACATAGCACGCTCCTATCCAACCATAATCTCGAATGATATCGTTATCTGCCCTAATTTGTTGAAAACCGGAGGCGTACGCCTTTTTTGTGACAATTATGAACAGCATAAGTGTCACAAAAAAGGCGTACGCCTCCGGTTCTCAACAAATCAGGGCACATAACGATATCATTCGAGATGATGGTTGGATAGGAGCGTGCTATGTGGTGAAGTTCATTTTTAAGAGTGTACAAGGGGTAACGTACACAGATGAGTTTCACAGCATAGCACGCTCCTAGCCCACGGATGACAACGTTCTCGCCCCTGATTCGTTGAAAACGTTAGGCGGAGCCTATTTTATGCCTATAGCTATTATGGACGTGCATAATAGCTACAAATAGGCTCCGCATCCCGTTTTTAACAAATCAAGGGCGAGAACGTTGTCTTTCGGGATGATTTGCTAGAAGCGTGCTATATGGTGACACTCATTTTTAACAGTGTGCAAAAAAGTTATCTTCGGTGCATTCTGAGAAATGAACTTCACTGCGTAGCACGTTCCTGGCCAACCATTATCTCGGACGATATGATTATCTCCCCCATTTGTCGAAAGCGGGAGGTGCACGCCTTTCTTGTGACAATTTTGAACTGCATAAGTGTCACAAAAAAGGCGTACGCCTCGCGTATTCAACAAATCGGGGCAGATAACGATATCCTTAGAGTTGATGGCCGGCTAGGAGCGTGCCATGCGGTGTACACTCTAAAAACAGAACTTCACCGCATGGCACGTAGTGCGCCAATCATTGTCGCGAACGATAGGGTTATCGCTTTTGATTCGAGGAGACAGGGAGGCGTGCGCCTTTTTGTGGCAATTATCATATATCCAAATTGCCACAAAAAGGCGTACGCCCCTTCTCTCCTCGAATCAGAAGCGATGACCCTATCATTCGTGGCAATGGTTGGCGCACAGCTTCCTATGCGGTGAAGCTCTGTTTTTAGAGTATAGTTCTTTCTTAAGAGTGCGTATGAAGCCGTTGCCTTGACAGCAACACAAATCGAACGGGGCTGGTGATCTATGTGCGACGAAAATTTTCATTCTCCTCTCCTGTCATTACTGGTCTTCTCAACCAATCTCCAGCAATGATTGGGCGTTTGAGCAAATCAATTGGAAGCCACTCCGCCCTGCTCAAAAAGGAGAGAAGCTCGTGGTTTCGTTCACGTTCATAAATCACGAAACACATTGTCTTTCTAATGCTGTGGCATGTTTCATTCTGCGAGGATATTTTATTGCGCCTTAGTGCCCTTAACATATCTGCACGGTGCTACAAGAATGGCTACCCAAGTTCAATGAATCCGGAGAGAAAGTAGAGTAACTTTGATCAGGAAGCGGTAAGGCCGCGTTCCCACATATGGCAAATGCGCACCGGGCGGAAGCGTAGAGCGTCTAATGCGGTCAAGTTCTGTTTTTAGGGTGTAGTGCCGAATTATGTGGTTATCGCTTCTGATTTGAGGACGGGGTGGGACGTAAGTTTTTTTTGTAGCAATCAACGTATATCTAACCCCCACAGAACCACTAACCTCCCATCAACATCCAGCGAACGTCGGGTTGTGGATGCTGGGTACGTCTCACGCACGTAAGCATTTCCTCCTGGATACGTTTTAACTACCCCGTACTATCCTGCTAATCAAGAGCAAATTATGCGAAATGGACGTCGTAGGACCGCCGATGCGGATCTTCGAGGGACCTCTGGAGGATCTATTCTGGCGCCATAGGTACCGCGCGCCTATGGAAGTATCGTAATTGTAATCATGAAATGAATACAAGGATGCTAGTGTGCACCCAAAACACTTTATTTCCATGTGGGTTTTATTTACAGGTGCATTCGCACATGCCTGCTGGCGCATAAGCAGTACAAATAATGAAAGAATGTGACAAGATGCCATATCCAGATCATTCGCGTTCATACAGATCGTGATCACAATATCGCCACGTTATGTAAACAAGATAAAAAAACATCCATGTTACGCGCCGCATAATGCGCCGTATAGTTTGTATCTTGCAAGGAATCGACGCAACTGTATCCTTACGCTCCTAAACGCCTTATGAACGGCTACCGGTTCCTTTAAATTGTTCCTTCGTGTGTCTTTCAGCCTCTGGAATTCAATGGCCAGGTCGAAGTTCCGCCGCCAAGGCACACTCATAAAAACGGCAGACATAATACAGGCGTCATCAGTCTCTGCCTATGGCACACACGCATACCAACATTTGGCAGTACTTCCCGCTTATCTACGAGGGGGGTTCAAGTCAAACCGTGACTTTTCATTTTCGCAAAAGCAAAATGAACTTACAGGCGAGAAATTAGCTTTATTTTTCAACGTAATCTCCAGCTGCACTAATGCACTTGTCCCAACGTTTCACGAGAGCTTGGATGCCAGCAGCGTAGAAATCCTTTCCGGCGCGTTGCAGCCATGATCGGACAGCATTCTTGACGTCGTCGTCGCAGCTGAAGTGGCGGCCCCCAAAGAACGGCCCCCAAAGAGATGGAAATCGTTGGGGGCGTCTGGACTGTAAGGGGGATGTAGCAGCAACTCCCAACCACGTTCCTGTAAGGTGCGTGTCGTGAGATGTGCGGTATGCAGGCGTGCATTGTCCTGTTGGAGGAGGAGGACTCCTTTGGTGATGAGGTACGGCCGCTTTTGCTTCAGTGCCTTATGTACATCCCTGACAACATGGCAGTAATATGCACTATTGATGGTGGCACCACTGGGCAGAAAATCAACATGAACAACGCCAGTCTTGTCCCAGAAAAACGTGGCCATGACCTTACCCGCAGAGGGGTGCTTCGGAACTTCTTGGGAGCTGGCGAGCCCGAATGATTCTGCTTGGATGCGCGTTTAGACTCAGGAGTGAAATGGTCCGCCCACAATTCATCGCCGATCAAGAAACGGCTGTCCTTCAGTGTCGAAATGGCACCTTAGCTCTCGCACAAGACAGTAAATAATTCCAAGATTGCTCAAAGAGAAAACATCCAACACTTTCTGGGAGACGCTGAGACACACAACGAGAACTAGGCCGATGCTGGGCGGCACAGCCGTTTATGCCTAAGTGAACATCAAGAACACAGTGAGTGGACCACAAAATAAAAGTAGCACACATGCACTCATATGCCTATATTACAAGTTCAGCTAGGATCGATTGCATTTTTAGTCACTAACCAGTGGGGTAAAGCGACATGAAGAACAATGGAGTCTAAAACGCGAGCGCTAACAAAGGCACCACGGCCTTTTACCTGTATTTCGGTCATAGATAGTGGCCCCCGGTGCTGTACCCGTTACCTACAAGGCATACCCACCCAAAGCTGCACAAACTTCAAGCTGTACTGGTGCTGTTCGCGTTGAAAATTACTGTGTTACTCCAAGCCATTACAGACGCCACCATGTTTCTCCAGCCTCTCCAACGGCGCTTGGAATCATCCGCACAACGGGCTATGGCATCATGTGACTCTCTCTTCCGCGCATGGCGAAAAAAACAAGCCTTCTGCGCAGATTTCTCCTTTGGCGGCGACGCAGTCAGACGACGGAGCGGGAGAGAAGAAGGCGACGGAGGGTCAAAGCGAAAGCTTTGTGGACACAGTGCGGATGGGGTGCGCACGGTGTCCACAGGCTGGTATATTTATACAGGGTGTCCCAGAAAACGTGTCATTGAATTCTAATAAAAAAGCTACGCCACCTAGAACCATGCAGTCAACGGCATTTGTTCTTACTTTCGTTTTCGCCACCTCCTGGTGTGCGTGTCATGTAACTTAAGTTTAATTATGTAAATTTCTGCGGAGTGAACTCAGAAATTTGCCAAGTAAAGGTCACTTTTTTACCCCACCAACATGAAGAGCGTGCCGAATTTACTCAAATTCATGATAATTGACAGTGATGTTCAGGATCTATCCCATCGGGAAAAATAGCCGAACATCATGCTTCTCGGGGCACTTGAGTGTTACGCGCGAGGACTTTTTGAGCGCAATCGCTGTCAGCGCGACGAAAGGAGGTTTGAAACCCAGCCCACAGAGTGATAGTAGAAAAAGTGACAGTTCCTGAAATTGGGAGAGGGAAGGTATGGTCCCAGCCGAAGCCGGACGCGATAAGCTACACTCTTAAAAATGAACTTCACCGCATAGCACGCTCTTAGCCAACCATCATCTCGAATGATATCGTTATCTGCCCTGATTTGATGTAAACGGGAGGCGTACGACTTTTTGTGATACTTATGCTGGTCATAATTGTTGCTATGAGGTGAAGTTCATTTTTAGGAGTGTATGTCTGTGTTATCTCTTTCTACCATGCCAGTGTGGGCTAGGTTTCCAACCTCCCCTCGTCGGACTGACAATTATTTCGCTGAAAAATCCGTTGCGCGCTATCCTCTGCAAGCCCCGTAGAGCACGATTTTCGGCTATTTTTTCCGATACGATAGCTCCTCAATATTCCTGTCAATTATCATTAATTTGAGTAAATTCGGCACGCTCTTCACATTGGTGGGGTAAAAAAGTGACATTTACTTGGCAAATTTCCGAGTTTAGTTCGCAAAAATTTACATAATTAAACATAGGTTACATGACATGCGGGTCCAGGAAGAAATGTCACCGGAAAAAATGTCCCCTGAGGAAAACTTACGTTTGGTACGCTTGGACTGGTTGACTTCGGACGTCGACTTTTTCTAGGACGGTGTGAATATTTGGATTTCTGAGCACCGAAGCGAGTAATCGTATATCCTATTCCATTTCCGAATCAAATATGGAATCTTTCTTTTTTGCTGTCACTTTTGCCAATGTCATTGATGAACGTCTTTAGTGGACCCATCATTACCCTCTGCTAAGGGACCACTCAGTTCTTGTGACTTTTTACCTTGAAGAAAAGACCAAATAAAATCAAAAATCAAAAATAAAATAAAAATAAAATGAATAATTGTACCTCCACGCAGATAATGCTTCACATTTTTTGCATTCCTGTTTTCAGAGTCGTGTTATCCGCCTTCTTTGTGCTCTCCATTGTGGGAACGCTGCTGGACTACTCTCGGAGAAGAGGAACAGAATCGACAAGGAATGGCGAGAAAGCTTACCCTGATAAGAATCATGGTAGGGATCAAAGAACAGGGCCCAAATCTGCGTGTACAGGGTTCGCCAAGATAAACTTCGGGATTTGTAAGGGAGATAAAACAAATAAGAACAGTATGGGAAAGCCAAAGTAGATGTTAGAGGCCGTATTCTGCCCCAAAATTTTATGTCAATAATTCTGATTGTTATGTTTCTCAACGGATAAATCGTGAAAAAAAAAAAAAACGGCGCTGCCTAATCGGCTATCATGTCAGCTATACCAGTGCTTCAGCTTCTTTCCATCAGATGGCTACACGGTCGAACGCGGCATTGCAGAGTACGAGTCTGCATTCAGTTCCACTTGTTCACTGGGTTTGATGTCGTCTGTAACACCGCGCTCGACCGTTTCGCCATCTGACGGAAAGGAGCTAAAATACAGGTATAGCCGATTAGCCAGCGGCGGTTTTTAAATTTTCACGATTTATCCGTAGAGAAACACACCAAGCGGAATTATTGACATACAATTTTGGGGCATAATACGTCCTCTAACATCTACTTTGGCTTTCCGACACTGTTCTTATTTGTTTTATCTTCATTACAAATCCCGAACCTTATCTTGGCGGATCCTGTACTTTATCTCTCCAGCCACCCTGTACACGCGGACACTTCATTGAACGTATGTTGCTGCTTTTATAAGCAACTAGGAAGCCTGACGCAACCTCTGAGATCTTAAACATACGAAGCGTCTCTTTGAAGAGTACAACTGTGTTTCTGATGAGAATGGGAAGGGCTATGTGTTGTGTTTCACAGGTTTATCGTATTTATAATCCGTTGCAACGGGGATGGTAAAAATAAGTTCACGGTGACAGAGTGCGTTTAAAAAGAATTGCGGGCGATCACGGAAGGTGTTTCAGCGGCAGCTGTCAGTGCTTTTGTGGACGCTGACGAAACTACGTAAAAGCAGCGCAGAGACGGGACACGAAGAAGAAACAAGTGCACACACAGAGCGCTGACTAGCAACTGAAGCATTACTTCCCAAAGGGGGCAAAACCGAAAGGGCGAGAAGAACATGAAAGGAGGACAATCAAGAACACTCTTGAGGATAATTAATCTCTTTGTACAATAGGTCTACTGACGGCTTGCTGACACATCTTTCACCTTTATTATGAATTTGTACTCATTCGTAAATTTCCCTTGCGAGCCTGTCGGAGTAGCTCTTAAAGGTACTGTAAAGCAGCACCGACCAAATGTCATTTAGTGTGGCTAGGATGTCAACATGCTGCACAATGCCCTGGTTCGTGGCTCAGTGATGTACAGTCTTCCCGTCCTGCACGGACTTCCTCAGACACTGATCCAAAGGATTCGAGCCGTGCTGGCGCGAAGCCTTCGGGTACGTCTTAGGGCCGGGTTCGGGTACGTCTCCCGCGAGGCGCTGAAACCCGTCTAGTAGTGGCTGAGGCCAGGGACATCCCCATTGAGGTTCTTCGTACTCGGGAAACTGGACGCCACTATCTGCGTCTACGTGCCCAGTCACTCTCTGATTCGCAAGCTTCACGCTAGACGGAACGCGACGGTTCATGCTGCTGTGACATCATTCAGACCTCATATCCCCAAATTAATAGTCGACCCGATGGCACCCAAAGTGCCTCCATGGACGTTGCCATCGCCGCCTGTCACTGTTTCGATACCCGGCCTCAAGAACAACAAAAAGAGCTATCCTGATGTTATCCTTAGGCAGCTTACCCTTGACTTCATCGAGGCTCAATACCGCTGTATACACGGATGAATCATCCACCAGGGACACTTCATCTTCAGCCTTTGCCATTCCATCAGAGTCCGTTACACGTGGGAGTCGTCTGTCTCACCGTACCTTATCGACATCCGCTGAACTTTATGCTATCTTGTTATTCTTGACATATGCGGAAGACTGTGAACCGCGGCACTGGGTAATTTACACCGACTCCAAAGCAGCTCTCCTGTGCAATAAAAACATGGGCATCCGCGGTTCCCTTTCCTCAGTGGTGATAGACATCCTGTGCGCCCTGAAGTCCCTACAAGATCGCTCCCACTCCGTTGCCTTTCAGTGGGTTCCAGGGCATTGCGGAATAACTGGGAATCACGAGACCGACGCTGCTATGCCCATTGTACTCTCAAGAGGAGACAGAAGATCCCTCCTCAGACATTTGTCTGATTCCTGGTCTACCCTACAGTGGCAACACGACATTCCAACTAGGTCCTCTTTGGGAAGTGTAGAACCAACGCTGTCACACAGGCTGCCTGCAAAGCTTCCTCGTCCTTTGAAGTCGCTCATCCACAGGCTACGTCTGAATGTGGCCTCCACTCCGTTCTATCGCTACCAGCTAGGCTGTGAGGCTAGCCCTATGTGCAACGAGTGTGGTGTACTTGCAAACGTAGAACACATACTCCTCCGCTGCCGGACCTATATCAACGAGAGGCGTACAGTGCAGTCACAGCTTGCCACCCTTGGCTGCCGCCCCTTCAACTTGTCGACCATCCTCGGCCCTTGGGACACCGCGGCCCACTCCAGGGCGGCCTTACGTCATGTAGTTGGCTTTTCTGAGGCGACAGGCCTAAAGGACTCATTATGAACCCAGCAGCGCTCTCGGACATTCCCACCATCACGATCACGTTCAGCATAGCCATCGCCGCTCCGATCATTCCCGTCATCTCTCATCGTCATCACTCATCATTGTCACCACTCATATTAGACCCACTAGCTATGGGGTAGCGTTCCACTCCTAGAGTGGAAAACCTCCCCACTTCATGATCAGAACATACATGTTGTTGTTGTTGTTGCCCAAACCTCCGCCTTAACTCAGCTGACGAAAAGTTTGGCATTGCCCCTGCATTGCATCTTCCGTGACGGCAGGCAATTTGGTTTCTAAAATGTTTGTGGTGTGTTTGCAGAAAAGTTGTTAATTGCAGGAAGGGAACTCCAAGACAACGAAGAGTCGTACACAAGACAACAACGTCTCTTCGACGTACGTCTCGGTGTTCCCTTCCATCGTGCGCAACGAGCTAGCCTACGTCTTATCTCCCCTTTAAGGTTGGTCACTGAAAGACTGATCTCTTGATGCGTACTGTCCGCCGCCGTGCATGAGGGCATGATCGATCAAGGCGCCGGATCTGCATAAACGGTATTCGCGGAGGGATCAGTCGTTTACTCAACAAGTCGAGCACCGGTCAATCGGTCGCCATGGACGGAGGATAGACATAGCCTTGGCACCAAAACCTTGCACGTTCGCAGTGAACGTAAACACGTCGAGCGAACACGAAACGTGGTCATGTCGATGTCGAGGTAGGAGCTCTCTAATGCCTAGGTCACACTTGGCGACGCGATGTCACGGCGCGAATGGTGACGTCGAGGGCCGTCGGCAGAGAGCGCGTTTTCGTGTTCTCACTACGGAGGGCTTGCCGGTATGTCTCTACGTTTGCGAGACCCTTCGGGATAGTTCGTCGGTCCACTATCCTTTTAGTGTCTTCTGTGATTCCGGAATGTACGTAGATTTTCTCATTTCGTGAATTTCTGCAGCTCACCACGTTCCACTTTTATCGTATCACATCGTATCGCATCTTATCACAATGTATCGTAATGTTACAAGGCCAGAAGATGGAGGTAATGCAAAAAACGCACTTTTTTTTGGTGGTCGGTGTCCGTGTGGCGTCACAGTGCTCACCCACGTTTGTTTACTTGTCGCGGCTCTGTAGGGAAGAATTAGAAGAGATTTAGCAGATTGGAAAGTGTTTAGGGTAATCGTTTTAAAGATATGGTGTACCAAGGATTTCGATTCCTGTGATCTGTCTGGCATCACTTTACTGATCTCGCATTTGATTGCTTCCTTTCTGTTTTTCCGTGGAACGGTTCCGATGTGCTAAAACTCCCAAATAGTGAGTTTTTGTATAACGTACGCTGTCGCCTTTGCGTACGCCATTCCAAAACTCTCTAATACATGCTTCCTTTTGATTCCCCTGCTCGAAACTTACGTTCGGGCCCAAGACCTAAAAGTACGTTTTTTCGACGAGTTCAGGACGCTTCGCGTGTGCGTGACTAGAGCCCTGCACCGGTCAACTTTTACGAGCCCGGTCCGGCACGTGCCTTCCTGTTTTTATGCGGCCAGGCCCCGTACGGCCCGGTGACTCAGCGAATAATGCCCGCCCTGGCATCTCCAGCTGTGACTCACGTATAAGAGAACACAATGTTACAAAGTCAAGCACACCAAAGTTCATAAAGCATGCGGGCAAGAGCGTTATCGTTGCAGTACACGTTTTTGCGGAGGTAGAGGATGTTGTGGACGGACTTTCCAAACGCTTCGCGTTTATTCTGGTTTTGCACATAACTTCCATTCGCATATCTCACACCTAATGTTTCGCGTGTAAGAGGGTAGTGCAGTGCTCGCCAGTGGTGAATCACCCCAGGTCGTATTCAGGATTTATTTGTTGTTGTTGTTCTGGTTTTGAGTGCGAGGTGGTGGAAGATGTGTGGACTCATGATCAATGCCAAGTGGCTTTGTGAAGGTTCTAGAGTGCCAGTAGCACCTCATTACGTCCAAGTCTCATGATCGTAAATAATTCATTATTGTCCAAGTGACTATTTCTGTTGCTGTACTGCGCATAGTTTTTGTTGGGTCTGCGGTTATCCGTACAGGACTTCATATTTCTGTAAAAAAAGTGACGTCCGCTTGGCAATTTTCAAAGTTAAACAAATTTGCCGCAATTAAAAATTGCCCAAAGCCTTCCTCAATGGTGGCAAAAGTTTCCAGAATGTAATTGCCGAAAGTCCCACAATCCTCCGACGGGCACGTCGCCAGTTAGAATTTTTTATCACTTAAGTGAAACACCCTGTATATGCATGTATGTCTATTGTGAGCCAAACTGCTCTCAGATCACAGTATGATATGATGTGCAGTGTCAATGCGCATCGAGAAGGGTATAAGCCATGGAGTGTGCCGTTATGACTACCCAGGTCGCAATAAATATGACAACATTGTGACTTGTACTTGAATGCCTCTACCTTTGCCCGTAATGAGACATCTTCGGTTGTAATTGCGTCGACCTGTTGTCGAGCTGAGATTTTGGTCGTCATGAGGCACTTGGGGATTAAAGGATTATTTTGCCGTAATGAGACTTTCTCCATAATAAGATACAATCCTAGAGGGTGAAACCATGCACATACCGCATAATGCAGCGCCCTTTCTTTCTGAACAAGCGCAGAAAGTTGGGCTAGTTGGTGAGACAGCATACTGCAGATGTTGGGACGCGGAAGACAGGGACCTAAGTACTAATTCCTAAGTACCTAATTTCGTCCTTACTATCTACTGGCTGCCGTGCGTCTGTCAGCACGGTTTGAGGCTTATAACCCGGCACGTGTCGCCTACCGGTTGTGTTTTAAAAGCATTCTTTTGCCTGCAATACATATTAGTTGCGAGTGACGCTTGTGTTTGTGTGCTTCCTTCAGTCCCTGTCTTCCGCGTCCCAACATCTGCAGTATGCCCTTTCTTTCTTTTTTTTTGAAATATATGCGTATGAATCACGCAAGGCACGTCATTATATGAACTAATAGCCCTGCATTAATTTTAAGGAATTAGCTGCGTGACCCGGCTCGGCCGGGCTCACGGAGACTTATTTGTCGGCCCGACTGAGGCCCGACCCGAGCAAGCAAATATTGGCTGACCTCTGAAGCGGGGATATTTTGTCGGGCCGGAGTACACAGTTAATAACGAGCTTCCTATTTCGCTGATTCGCATTGCTAATGCACAAGATCACCGTAATAAAGAAGCTCTACATAAGTTAAGTTTACACAGAAGAGCGTTCAATGGCGCGCAGCACACGGCAGACACAATTTCGCCACAATATCAGTAAAGACACGGGCACGGCCGTACAGCGCACGAATGAAAACTCGAAAAACACGTCCATTGGTCTGAGTACAGCCGTATACGCAAGCGTCCTCGATGAGCCACCCCACATCTACTCATGTCAAGCGATCAACTGGCACCGAAATGCCCGTGCACCGAATTGTCCATGCACCAAAAACGTGCGTTCTCCAAGATGGGTAGTTTCATTTTAAATCGAACAACGGATGAAAGTCGTATTTTTTAATTCGCCCAGAAAAAATATATGTTAGAGGGCAGCAAACGAAGCAAATCGCACCACGTGCGACGCTCGTGCGTGGGGTAGTTTCCATGAGGAAGAGGAGGAAAGTCTGAGGCTGCTTGAGCGCGCTTTCTTCTGGACCGACTTTGACGGGATCTAGCACCCCTGATTTTATGCCTAGGAACTGGAGGTTTTTGGTGATTATAGGCTGCACCATAGACACTGTCGACAGCCACCCACAGAACTCTGACGGCCACAGATTTTCTGTTAAAAAATGACAAACTTGGCGTAAACGTTCAAAAAGGCCAAACTTTGTTACCAATTTGCTTCATCACGGAACGTCTGAGGACATCCAGCTTAGTGCCATTCGATAGGACGTTGAAAGACCTTTCGTGCTGTATAAAGGTCATTTTTCTCAGTCAAGTGCTTTCTGTGTTATTAGCTTGAGAATCGCACATGGTAGGCGAAAATTGCCAATGTTGCATCTCAATTTTCTCAAAAATGCCATCTTCGATTTCTTTGATTATTTTTTAAAAGGTGGCGTCATGCCTCTACTTTACACGCCAAGTGAGACAATCTTTTATTTTTACCCAAGAGACGCGCAGGGATTTTTTTTTTGTCAGGCTGGGTCCACGAGGCTTGCGCGCCCCACCTACGAGCACGCGACCTTCAACCTCTTTTTTGCTACAGGTCTCCCGCTGACGGAGAAATGAATGGCCACAGTGCGTGAGCTTGTTCTAGTGTCCCCAGAGCATCACTTTACGTTTACCCAATGGTCTCCCAGTTCCGTCAGGCTCATTCAAACCGTGGGAGAGTACGCATGAGTTGCCTGTGCGCCCTTGACGAGAAGCCCCAGTCCTCGAACATACCGACAAAGTAGTGAGAAGAAACGAAGCGCTTCGTAAAGATCTTTATCCAGTGGTAACATCGTAGCTTTTATTTCAGGTTGCCACCAGTCCCCCAAGCAGTGTGAAAGTCACATCCGTTTCATTGGTAAAAGAACGTTGTGGAAGTTTCGAAAAACGTAAAATGTGTCCATTGCGAGACCCCTGCAGGTGATGGATGCAACCATTGGATTAGCATCATCCGATAGGTTTAGATATGACCTTTCACATGGTATAAAGTGACTGGGTTCAAGGCACGGATGCCAAAAAGATTACTGAAGACCACACCGAGGGTTTAAGGTACCTACGGCTACCGGAAACGAGGGATTTTAGTTGTGCATTGTTTTGTCGGAAATTTAGATTCCCACGGTGGCACTGACACAGCTCGTGGAGGGCGAACGTGTTATACTTGTGAGCAGCAAGATACTGTCATCACAGTGGTCTTACGGGCTTTGTATATAGTACTCGTCGTGGTTCCGAAATAACGCTACGGGGCATAAAACTAATTAAAGGTAGCATGCACAGCTTCGGAACTATCACTTAATGCGCCCAAGCTAAGAAACGTCTGCAACCAGGCGGCCACAAATTTGTATTCTCACGTGTTGTAACTTTCTGTCCCCTGTGGCCGTAGTTCTGCCTTCCTAATATTAACTCGCACGACAGCCTCATAGCGTGCGTATGTGCCTTTCCTCAAGCACATGTGCGGGAGAATAGTGAATATGCGCACGTGCATTCGCACACGTCGTGCGTGCGACTCCCATGAAAGTGCGTAATAGCAAGTTCAAGGCGCCCACGAAAGTATTGCCCTGCGTCTCCAAAGGAAAACATAAACATACGTACCATAAGTGCAAAATAAGTACAGAATGCAATATCTGGGCAAGAAATTACAAAGCAAAGACTACGAAGCAAAGCGCGCTCGTAAACATACGAGGAGCGCCTGTGTGTGGAAAAATCGCTCCACGGAAAGGTAGCCCAGCGTCTCAATCAAAAAGAGAAAAGGTACCTACCTTACCAGCAGCGCAAAGTACAGGCATAATTCTGCCCCTGTGGAATAAATCGTAAAAATATTCTGGCGTTTTAGAAATAATTAAGATCGAACATGCAAAATTTTCGTGTACCACTCATGGTTTTGCGATACTAGCCGGACAAAAATGCGCTAGAACCCAGTCACTTTATATCATGTGAAAGGTCCTGTAAAGCTTTCGGTCCTGTAAAGCTTTCCAATGGTGGCAGCCATCATCTGCAGGGGTCTCGCAATGGGCACATTTTACGTTTTTCGAAACTTCCACAACGTTTTTTTACCAATGAAAAGGATGTGAATTTCACACTGCCTGGGGGACTGGCGGCAACCTGAAACAAAAGCTACTATGTTGCCACTGGATAAAGATCTTTACGAATCGCTTCGTTTCTTCTCACTACTTTGTCGGTATGTTCGTGGACTGGGGCTTCTCGTCAAGGGCGCACAGGCAACTCATGTACTCTCCCTCTGTTTGAATGAGCTTGACGGAACTGGGAGACCATTGGGTAAACGTAAAGTAACGCTCTGGGGATACTACAACAAGCTCACGAAGTGCGGTCATTGATTACTCCGTCAGCGGGAGACCTGTAGCAAAGGAGAGGTTGAAGGTCGCGTGCCCGTGTATGGGGCGCGCAAGGCTGCAGTCTCGTGGACCATGCCTGACGAAAAAAATCGCTGCGCGTCTCTCAGGTAAAAATAAAAGATTGTCTCACTTGGAGTCTAAAGTAAAGACATAACGCCACCTTTCCAAAAATAATGAAGGAAATCGAAGATGGCATTTTTGAGAAAATTGAGATGCAACATTGGCAATTTTCGCCTACCATGTGCGATTCTCAAGCTAATAACACAGAAAGCACTTGACTGAGAAAAATGGACTTTATACAGCACGAAAGTTCTTTCAACGTCCTATCGAATGGCACTAAGCTCGATATCCTCAAACGTTCCGTCATGAAGAAAATTGATAACAAAGTTTGGTCTTTTTGAACGTTTACGCCAAGTTCGGCATTTTTTAAGAGAAAATCTGTGGCCCTCAGAATTCTGTGGGTGGCTGTCGACAGTGTCTGTGGTACAGCCTACAATCACAAAAAAACTCCAAACTCCACAAAAAATCAGCGGTGCTAGATCCCGTCAAAGTAGGTCCAGAAGAAAGCGCGCTCAAGCAGCTTCAGACTTTCCTCCTCTCCCACGCGGAAACTACTCCACGCACGAGCGTCGCACGTGGCGCAATTTGCGTCGTTTGAGCTGTCATCTAACATATATTTTTTCTAGGCGAATTAAAAAATACGACTTTCACACGTTGTTCGATTTAAAATGAAACTACCCAGATGTCCATGCAACGAAATATCCGTGCACCACCGTGCCCGTGCACCGAAACACCCGCACAGAAATATCCTGCACCGAAATGCCTTAGACTCGAATGCCCATTCCAAGAATGAATATCGTACTATTTTCGTACTCGGACGTAGAAAGCTTTGGCTGTCGACCAATTAGAAAGGATGGATTTGAAAATATTTATTTTGACAACGTTTTATTTTCAAATGGTTTTGATCAGCGTCACTCCACACCAATTACGACAAGAAGATACTGGAACGGCCTAATAAGTAGCTGTTGGGATTCCATTAGTCCAAGGCGGATTTTGCGAGTGTTAGCGACTTTGTTGCCATACTGTTGTTCTGCTGCAAGAGTTATTTCAATATTTGTTTGCTTCCAGACAAAACGCTCAAGCAGGTCACTCTTCCTGCCATCGTTATGGAAGTCCTGCTGACATTCTCGGCGTTCGGAATCCAGGCTTCCAACGGCAAACGCACATCCCTTGCTGTGCTTCATGGCATACGATTCCTGTCAATGGCCTGGATCATATTTGGACACAGTTACTTTTTTATAGAGAGCGTCCAACCCTTTCGTAAGTAAAAAACAAAATGCTATGGTGGGTGTGAGCCTGAGCTTTCCCCACCTCAGGCTTCCCAAATCACGAATATGGTTCACCTGCATTTATGCCATTTTGTACAGCGGTATCCCTCAGGTGACACCGTATACATGGTAGATGAAGTAAAGATGTCCTACACGGTTTTCGTGCTCCCGATTTTTATATTACTTGATGACGTTTAACTGTATTCGTGTCTATGCACACCAGCGATAGGTCTCAACGGGATATGCGAAGAATGCTATAGCTTCCTGCTGCCGCGTAAGCGCTCACCAGCTCCCGTGGCTCAGTGGTTGGCGTGCTGGCCATGTCACGTCGAGACTGGGACGGACGCCAGCTGTGCTCTCTGTGGTTTTTCCTCAGACGCTTTCAGACATATGTCGGCACAGTTCCCTTAGAAGTCTGTCCAGGACGCGCATCCCCCAGGGCATCAGTCATGATGTTGCCCCCCCCCCCCCTCCTGTGAGACCGACAACGGCGAGCCCTTTCACGAGCACCACTACCACGTAAACGCTCAACTTCACGACTTTCCGTGGTCTGCTAGCCTCAAGGAATATTCTCCGGCGC
Source organism: Ornithodoros turicata (assembly GCF_037126465.1). NCBI lineage: Eukaryota > Metazoa > Arthropoda > Arachnida > Ixodida > Argasidae > Ornithodoros > Ornithodoros turicata. Next base: position 4,596,530 of record NC_088209.1, on the reverse strand, counting down.
AGCCGCTCCTTTCTTACAACAAAGGTTCACCACATAACACGATGAGGGCCAACGGTTGCACAGATTCACACGATCATCACACTCGGTTTGTGGAAAGCGAGGGGGTACGCGTTTTTTGTGACAGTTTTCATACGTACCTGTATAAGTGTGACAGAAAGATGTTCGCCACCCATTCTCGACAAATCAATGGGCAGAGCCATGTCAGTCGGGAATTTGGATGACTAAAGCTTTCAAAGCATACCGTGGTGGTGGTGGTGACGTTGAAAGGGTGCTGGGGACGAAGCATACGTTCATCGCCACAACACGCCGTTAGCAAACCATTACCTAGAATGACATTGACTCCCCTGACTTGTTGAAAGCAGGAGGCGTACGCATCTTTGTGACACTTATGTAGTGACGTTAACCGCCAAAAACTAGTGGCGTAGACAGCTTGCCCGTGACTTGTCCTTGTTGGCCCCACAAAGACCGTTACAAACAGGCGTATGCAAGGCGTTCTCCAAAAATCAAAAGTGAGAACGACGATGATATTGCCGTTGATGTTCATGAAGGAAAAACACTAGGGAGAAATTATTAGGGGAACACTATGGGAAATACTAGGGGAAGCGATGATATTACGTATCGTTGGTGGCATTTGGCTTGTTACGTCGGCAGGTTCTATTTCTAGAGTGTGGGGGGAAGGGGAAGACGCTGACGGTGTCGTCTATTGAGTTATCTGTATCAAGGCCGCCTATAGATACAGAAGACCGGTTAATCTCTCTTCTCATTCCTTAGCCTCGTTGATATATAAAGTCGGAATGTCGTCTGCTTCAACGAATTGCTGCAGAAGATTTCAAACAGTTCTCCCATGGATACCATGCAACGGCTACGTACGAGGCTGATGGCTGTTCGTAGCAATAGCTACGCAGCAATGCTACGCGGCAATAGCCGAATAGCGCAGGGAAGGTCACACATTGCACAGATCGGTAGCGTTATCACTCCTGATTTGTGGAATAGCTACGACCACGAAAAGCACACTCGTCAAGGGTGAACTCTTAATGACTACGTAAGATCGTTTAAAGGGGTTCACTGGGCCATAGAAGAGGCCTAAGGCCCGTGACGATATTGTCTTGTCTTGCCTTGCCTCGCGTCATAGATTTCTCTTGTGCTGTTCATTTTTGTGTTTTGTCTTTTGTCCTTCCCCCCCCCCCCCCAAGCTCAGGGCAAGTTGCAAACGTCACGAACTCTTAGTTCGGCACTTTAGCACCCAAAAGCTTTAATAAACCGCAGTCTTGCATTTTCTAAACTCCACGGGCCCACCTCTGGTCAACGGGACCTGCAGGGTGGCAACGGACGGGTGGCCCAACTCCACGGACTTGGAGCTGGGCACACCACCGTTTAAGGGATGAGACATTGTTCATCTAGGTGACGTTGGCAGCACGCAACTCTCGGTATCCTGGCACCGTGCGAATGCTCAGCATAACAGGTGGCCTATCTTCTGCCCCGTTAACAGTTTTTGCTTTTTCCGTGGAGATGTCCCTCGTGTGCGTATACACGTACGTGGCGTGGAACGGACGCGACCGTCCCTTTGAAAGAGAACTTCGCCACATAGCGCAGGGAAGGTCACACATTGCACAGATCGGTAGCGTCATCACTGCTGATTTGTGGAACGCGCGGAGCGTGCGTCTTTCTGCTACAATTATTATAATTGCATGGACGCTAAAAAAGACGTACGCCTGGCAAAAGGGCAAGGGTGCAGGCCAGCTGGTACATGGTGAAAAATTGGAACCCGAGAAGGGACAGAGGAGGGACGACACGACACGTACGCCTCCCGTTCTTAACCAGCCATGCACTCTTAAAAATGAACTTCACCACATAGCACGCTCCTAGCCAACCATCACCCCGAATGGCAACGTTCTCGCCCCTGATTTGTTGAAAACGGGAGGAGGAGCCTATTTCGTGCCGTGCATAATGCACAAAATAGGCTCCTCCTCCCGTTTTCAACAAATCTAGGGCGAGAATGTTGTCATTCGGGGTGATGGTTGGCTAGGAGCGTGCTATGTGGTGAAGTTCATTTTTAAGAGTGTGGGGCAGAACGATATCATTCAAGATGGCGGTTGGCTAAGAGCGTGCTATGTGGCGAAGTAGTTCAACAAAATGCTTTGTTGGGCTCGTTGATAATTCATTGCTAGACGGGGAAAAAACACAGCGCGAAAACGACAACCACGGGAGGAACATAAGACACACACGGGCGCTTACTCCAACTAAACTTTACTGCACTGAAGGGTGCGCAGCTACAGAAAAGAAACAGGAAAGAACAAAAAGGAAAAGCAGGTAGATAAGAACAACCAAAACAACTTAAAAATTTTTACTAGACAATCTAGTTCTTCGCCTGTTCAAGTAACCGCCTCTCACCTGAGGCAAGCGAGATAGATGTATCGCTGATACAGAGAGAACCTTTCTTTCCGATAAAGAAGGCCTCCAAAAGTTCACGGGCAAACTTATCTCTGCTCCTGCCCAGTATCCTAATTGATTTAAAATCGGGGGTACATTTGCATTTTTTTACAGTGGGTGGGTAGGTGCAATTTGGCCATACTTTTTAAGCGCCCGTGTGTGCTTATGTTCCTCCCGTGGTTGTCGTTTTCGCGATGTGTTTTTTCCCGGTCTAGCTATGTGGCGAAGTTGTGTTTTAAGGCCATCCTATACATCGTATCCGCTCTCTAGTCGTGACGAAGTCAACCCGCGCGTGGTCAATAGCCAGCTGTGTCGACATCAACTCCCTTGTCCTTGTGTCTTCCAGGCGGACTGTTCAACGGTCACGAAATGTACTCCGACAACTTTTTCTTCTCCGGCATCATAAACTTTACGCTGGGTGTGGACTCGTTTTTTCTGATAAGGTAAGCGTAAGTTTGTGAAAGTCTCGTAGGTAGAAGAGGTCAGGCATGTCGGAATAGCGATGGAAATATTTTTCGTTCAAGTGTTGCGTGAGTTATCAACGAGGATTTCTAATTACAGTGGCTTACTCGTAGTGTACACTTCCTGGAGAGAGCTCGAGGAAAATGACGGAAGACTGAACGTCATCCGATTCCTGTTCAATAAATATTGGAGGTGAGTACAGTTCGTTTTAGGAAAAACGACGAGAATATGCTTAGAGGTTTTCATCCGCAAAAAGGTGCTGGGACACGTCTTGTCCAATATGTTTTTGAAGAACACGCAGCGCCACTGCGGCAGTCGCGGCGCAAGTTGGGAGTTGTCGGGGAAATCATGGGCGCGCTCCAGGAAGTGAGTGAGCGCCGTATAGCAAAAGTACACACTGCGCAACGATGCTACGGTGCTTACGCGCTTCCAGAAACGCGCCACATGTGTATAAAAATGGTAATGGTACTGTGATGTTACCTTTTTTTTTTGCCTTGCCTTGCCTTGGCTTTTATGGGGGGGTGGATATATTTATTAGATGAAAGGAAAAGAAAACCGGGGGAAAGGTCAGCCAAACGGGACGTCGGCTTGCTATTCCGCCGCTTAGCAGTTATGCTTTGCTTTTCTGCCCTGCCTTTATGCCTTGCTTTTTCGCCATACTTTTTCCTATCGTCTCCGATCGTCGTCGTCGTATCTCTGGTGTATGCGCCGTCACTGCACTCTAAAAACTGAACTTCATCGCATAGCACGCTCTGCGTCAACCATTGCCTCGAGTGATAGGGTTGATGCTTCTGATTCGAAGAGGGAGGGAGGCGTGCGCCTTTTTGTGTCAGTTATAATATATCCAAATTGACACAAAAGGTGTACGCCCCTCTCTCTTCGAATCAAAACGATAACCCTATCATTTGTGGCAGTGGTTGGCACAGGGCCGTGCTATGCGATGAAGTTCAGTTTTTAGAGTGCGTCGTTTTACACCACGTTTCGCGGCACGCCTTCCAAGGGTGCGCGTTGCTCCTTGGAACTTTTTCAAATGGCATATTGGATTTAACCTGAGTCGAGCTAATCGAGCTTTATCGAACTAGATGACTGCGAACTCGGTGAGCAAAAGCGTTTTTTGTCCCTCTCTCTCATTGAAATCGGCGTAAGGGCGTTTACTCTTTGAAATAGCGGCTGTCCTATCATGCGGCATGCCGCACACAAAGGTATAGCTACCTCACGCGTTAGTGAGACAGGTGGCGTTTGCAAATCACGATCTGATCACCAAATTTTCACAACGTGAAATGATCACAATAGGCGGACAGCGATGGAAGCAATGTCTTTTCGTGAAAATTCGTGAAAGCGAGATGGGAACTGAAGGTGGTGAACGGTGAGTTAAAGCAAGGCAGGTGCAGCTTCCATGTTTCTTTTTTGTTTGTTTTATCGTCTTCATCCCAAATAATTACAGACGTATTTAGACTGAAAGGTCAATTAAGCCCTGTTGAACAGTCCATCGTCAACATGATACACATACTCTTAACAGAATCATACAGAATCCGCAACAAATGTATTCCCAATTACGATTCTGCTTCAATTAGAACAATAAAAAGTGCAGAACTATGTGATGCTTTCTTCTTCCTCTTCTTTTGCATAAAGCGATATCAGTGAAGAACGACATCAATATTATTTTAATAATGATTCTGGAGTTTCATCGCCGGGGGCGATACTCTACCCCATTGCTAGCCGTATACTGTAGTGAAAAATAATAGTGAACCACTGGTTGTATCGGGTACTTCAAGACACATCAACTCGTGCAGGTACACTCCTCCCGCAAACCTGGAGGCACCTGTGGTTGGTTTAGGTGGGCGTGTGTCGCCTCGGAGTCACAACGTAGTGTGCCTGCCTTGATTTTCTGCTTTCGAAGTGCCTTATTGTCCTCCTTCTCCTCCTCTAGGATGACGCCCCCGCTAGTATTGGCCCTCGGGCTTCTGTTCCTGATGCCGGCCCTCGGTGACGGTCCATTCTGGAGCGACATCATGGGCACTGAAATAGAACTCTGCGAAAAATCCTGGTGGTCAAATTTGCTATACATTAACAATTTCTGGCCTTCCAAAGATATGGTAGGTAACACACGTTGACTTTCTCCTTTGCGGCGAGAGCGACGTTGACTCGATTGTTCCTACACTCTAAAAACAACTTCACCGCATAGTGCGCTGTGCGCCAAACATTGCCACGAATGATAGGGATATCGCTTCTCATTGGAAGAGAGAAGGGAGCGTACGCCTATCTGCGGCAATTTGGATATATGAAAATTGTCACAAAAAGGCGTACGCCCCCCTCTGTCTTCCAATCACTAGCGATAACACTATCATTCCTGACAATGGTTGGCGCGCAGCGTGTTATGCGGTGAAGTTCTGTTTTTAGAGTGTACCGTTAGGATGATGCTCTTTGTTAGGGATCTTCAGTAAATTCAGGGAAGATGTTGTATAGTCGGTGAAGGAATGCACACTAGAATAATTACTTGCGTTATCCTGTGAAATATTACTTGTGTTATCGTAACCACACGACGTTTGGAAATAGTTTGTAGCGCACTAAAAGATGCGACGAAGTTACATTTAACTGTTCCATTTATCAATCACTTTATCAGGAGTCACAATGCTCAATATCTTGTCCACGACCACTTGAATTTCAAATTTCCGGCCCGACAAGGTTAGTCGTACGGCACTACCCTATCTCCTCGGGTGACGTCAACATACCTATCGTGGCATCAGGTCTGCGCAGGGAGCTGCCGTAAGCTTTTGTAGAGGAAATGAACAGGAATAATCACGGAGGGCTAGATGTGTTGAAGATTGAAAACTCATGTGCTGAACGTTGAATCTTCTTCTGGTGGCGTGTTTTCGTAGTTGGGTGACGTAGAGACAACCGCGTCATAGCCGCGGGAGGCAAACGAGGATGAACCAGAGCGAGATCCGCCACCGTAGCCATATACAGTGCACGGTACCGTTAGCGACACGTCATAGCATCGTAGTGCTGGAAGGTAGCGGAAGAAGACTGCTGGAACGTAATGAGAATTTATCTGAGATCTGCGGCGAAGTAGCGGAGGGCGCTGTCGAATTAGGTGCCGGGGTGCTGCAACCAACACTGGAGCAGGAACTCGTAGGGACGGTGAAGCTGCGTTAGCTGTGATGAGTGCCGACACGTGCGCCGGCTAGAGAAATTGTGCAGTAGCGCCATGGTGTTGGGAAACCATGTCGCGGCTGGCAGAAGAAAGGCCACATGTGGCCGGGCACATCTGACACGTGAGTGTGATGCTCGCAATACAGTGCAGTTGCCGAATGTGCCACGGATACTCTTAGCGCGGAGGTTGAAGGCGACTAAGCGCACGGGCACGGATCGAGGGACATTCGGCTGTTTCGACGAAACTTCAAGCAATCGCCTTGCATTGGGCTATAGCTCGGAAGGTTTATTGCTACCTTCAAGGACTCGCACATTTGGACGTTTACACCGACAACGGGTTGGTCATGCGCAAAATCAAAAAGAAGACACCGGGCAGACTTCTCGCCCGAGTTATGTTCGATCTTATACGGAATACAATTTTACCATTCGTGACACACCCGGCAAGCAAAACACCATCGAGGAAACCTTGTCAAGATTACCGGAAAGAGGAACTCTCTGCTGGGACTTCGCGCAGATGACACTCGTCTGAAGGAAGCACAAAGAAGCGATCCCGTGCTGAGGGCTATTATATAGAGACATCGAAAACCCCACTCATCCGATGAATGCGAATACGCGGTATTTGTCTCGTCAGCGGCACCCTTATATCAACGTCAGCACAAGGCCAGACCAATATTATGCGTACTGTGATACGAATAACTCTCAAGCACGCTGCTCTCACATGCTATCACGACAAGGATGGTCACAGCGATGCTCGCCGGACATTGTCTGAAATTGGCAAAAGGTACTGTTGGAAAACGGTGTACAAGATGTACATGCCTGGGTCAAAGGTTGCCTGTGTGCCAAGAGTACAACCACGATATTTGTAGCATTGCGAACCCCCCAACAACGCCTTTCGATTGCATCGCCATTGACCATGTCGGTCTGATCAACACCGAGGGCCACAACAAATACTACAGTACTGCTATCGACTTACCACGCCTTTCGTGGTGTCCCGTGCCGTGGAAAGCAAATCCCCAAAATATTTATTCATTTCCTTTGGAGAGGATCGTCCATGCATACGGAACACCTCGAAGAACCATTAGCGACAATGACAAAGTGCTCGTATTTATGACACGTGGCACGGCGGATCACGGTGCCCTACGCTGCGGAGACTAATGGAATTGTCGAATGGGCCAACGGTAGACTTTTGCCCGTGCTTCGGAAACACATCGACGGAGATATTGACCACTGGAGTGCGTAGCTGAAATCTTCGACTTTCCAGGTGAGCATCACGGACCATGCCGCATTAAGAACATCTCCATTTCAGTTACGTTCCAATTACTGTAATTTCACACCTATAAGCCGCACCGCAGATAAGAGTAAGAGACTGCCCTCAGCGATATATCGACAACGAACTCAACATCGACTGCGATGCTTCCGGCGTAGACATTCACCACGCACGTAAATGCGACCACGCCTACCTTACGAAGTATTTGGAGCGTATGAAGACAATATTCGATTCCAAACAACCAATATGCCATCCTTTCAAATCGGAGATCAAGTGCTCTTTGCCAACGGAATCAGCGGTGGGAATCTAGGAGCCCTTTTTGACGGACCTTATACCATCAAGAACAATGCCCACAACGCTTACGACATACGAGTAGAACGACCGTTACCAAATGGGAAGATACCTCGGCTATGCAGAACAAATACTGTCGTGAACCCGTCTCCCCTCGTGAACACCCTTGGAACATGATTTTGACGTCAGCGAGCTGTTTCAAGAGGATGAACAGAATCAGCTTTCACCGGAGCAACCAAGCTGGACCAGTGATACAACCTGTGAAACTCCATTGCAGCACTTTTGCCGTCACAATTCCAAACGAAGGCGCCGACCTTGGATCACGTGACCGACGATAATTGCGAGTACGAGGAGGATGATGACGACTATGCGTAAGGGCCCGGGTGCACGAATCGAGGGATATTCGACATTCTCTTGCTGACCTTCGGACTACACGGACGGGTTTTCTCCTTCCATTAAAGTTTACTTTTACTGTTTAATACGATCCCAAGTCCGATTCTTCTGACAATGCGCGTAGCATTATGACGGTGAAGCATAGCATTATGAAGCCGTCGAAAAATGTGCTAAGGACGAAGCGTGTGAATGAGCTGGTTCGAAGGAGTCGAAGGGTCAGAGTCGAGTCGAATCGAGGCAAAAGTAACGATAGTACCGGGACCGGTACCGCAGGGACGAGCTCGAAAGGTTGTCGCTGTAGCTGATTGTAGGGTCGTTGTGCGGGCGCAGGGCCTTGTTGAATTCGTCGGAGGCTTGCAGGTGCCCGAGGCTCGGTAGCGTTCTACCGAAGCTGCTCCAAAATTTGGAATAGCGGTGGTGGAAGGACGCAATTACTCACCGGACTGACACGTTCAATTTCTGGGTCATCTAATGTAGAGGAGATGAGTTCCTCTACATGAGTCTGATCGGCGATGCTGAAATGTCACAGAGGGCCAGATGTGCTGGAAAGCATATCAGCCGTGGCTTCGCTCCAGCACCTTACCAATAGAACTGAAGCTTCTTCCGGTATAGGACTTGTCCGTAGCTGGGTGACCTCGTCTTTCAGGAGCCGCCAGCCTCTCAATAAACCCTCATCGATCACGAAAAGTTCGTCTGCTACTGCTATTGCTACGACGCTTCCACCGCGGCAGGCTACGCAACTAACCACCGGTTAGGCCCTCCCATCCGGAGTGTCAAATGTCACGAAAGGACGTCTAGTGCCCTCGTTCAGTTAAACGTTGTTTGAAAAAGTGGAATGTATTTAGAGTTTGTGCAAATGAGAGGAGCATCTCTCGGGCATCTCTCGCGCGTACATGTCGGCTACGCTCGTCATTACCTTTCAAAAGCTCGCGATATTTGTTGCACAACACGCCGCAACCTAAAAAGGACAATAATTATAGATGGGAATAAATGATCATTTAACCTATTCTACAACATCCCTGAAGAGCAGCGACAAGTAAGATTTCGTCTGCAGCGAAAAAACGCGGAAAACGACTTTGAGTTTATCCACGGAACACAGATTTGCCATGAATTTGGTTGATTCACTGAGGATGGGCGCGTACGCCATTTATCTAACGTTGTCTAAAATGTTAAAGCGCCTGTTGCTCTCCCGTTCGCCTGTTGTACGGCTCCTGTTTCTGCATCAAGAACATATCACGATGTCATTGTGTGTATCGGTTGGCCAAGACCACCTTATGCGGTGAAGTAGTCTCTTTTATAGTGTAGATGTACAGTAGTGGAATGTGACGTGTATGTATTACATACCAGCACTAAGGAATGATGGCTTGCATTCTCGCAGTGTCTTGTGGCCACTTGGTACCTAGCGTGCAACTTCCAGTTCTTCGTTGTTTCAGTGTTCATCCTCATATTGCTCTACAAGTAAGTACAGTTTGCAGAAATCGTTAATCGTATCAGCTATATTACTAAACACAGTACAAGAGAAAACTACCTTGACTCAAGGACCGTTGTAGAACCTGTCATTGAACGGTTTTCTTTTGCCCTTGTAGCTGGCCCAAACTTGGACTGAGTGTTACGTTTCTGCTTCTGCTGGCGGGAAGTGTCACATCTGGAGTGATTACGTACCTGTACAAGTTGCCTCCAGGACTCATATTTTACCCTGACCTAGAGTAAGAAGATGCCTCGTACATTGCCACACTGGGTACACTCTTGCCTTGCTATGATCTGAGGTCGGGTGTTTTTCTACCGAGACCTCGGTAGAAAAACAGATTCTGTTCGAAATAAGCTATGCAAGTAGGTCAACCGACTGCGCAGCTCCCCTGTTTTCCTCTCTCCCTTAGTGCCCATAGAGCGACCTCATAGGCCCCTCCGCGAAATAAGAGGGTAGCATTTCAAGGTTGAGATGCACGAGCTTTATTTTTCTATGGCCCGCCTACGAATACCCCACATTGGTACCTTGTGAGTGGACCGATTGTTTATCATGTGGTTTCTCCGAACTCTCGCCTCTCGCCTGCTCATAGACAAAGGGCGCGTTAAGTAGCGGCTCTACCCAACGCGCTTGGTGTACTGTGTCCATGGTGTGGTGCGTATACTGAACGGTCTTTCCGAGCCACGAGCAAGTTGCGCGCCCAGGCGAAATTTCCAAGGCGGCTCATTGGTTTCTCAGCCTTCCCTTCCTCCATACGTCACACAACAGGAGCAGCACATACGCGCTATGACCTGCGAGCTGGAGCGTGAGAGTTCATTAAGAGCGCCACGCTCCGGAAACGAAATGCGCTTCCTGCGCTCCGGTGCTGGTATTTAATGGGCCCAAACTTTCGTTGTGGCGGTTCCTGACCTGGCGCTCCCGCTTGAGCCAATTTTCACCACTTTGTACTTTTCACTTTATGACCGTTCAGTGTATTTCGACATGTGGGACATTCCATCGTCAGAGCTGAGCACAGTTTCGCTTCGGGAAAATCCAAAAGTTGCTCCACTTGCAGAACGATGTCAAGTCTGGAATGTTCCATTGTGGGAGAAAAACAACACGCTGGCTTCATAGGGCAAAAACTTTGTACCCATCAATTTACGTGGGTTCGCATGGGAGAAAATTAGGGAAACAAGACGGGAGGAAACAGATATGCACGCGGCAAGCGGGAGCAGTGATGTTGGAGAGTTTTTCCAGTTTCGGGTCCCCGTTAGCGGCAAATTTAACATTGCACTGGCAAAGCAGCACTGCTACAGCAGGTCACGGTTTCCGAGGAATCCTGCGGTGATCACGCAGCTATATACACTACAAGACCAATACAAAATCACACAAAATGAACTCGGAATGCGGCGTGGTGCTAACACCCCTAAGGCCTGGTCGCTTGAGGGACGTGACGTAACAATTAGGAGTCGGCCAATCGCGACCGTGCTTTCGGCGGCCGTAGCTATCGAGAAGAGCTACGGAAATCGTGTATTTCAAATCCTCAGCGGTGATTAGCTGACAACTTGGCGGGCTGCGGCGATTAGCTGACTTGGGAAGTGATAGAAGGCCCATTACCAGCTCGCGTGGGTCTCTGGTTAGCTTACGTCGAGACTGTGAGGTACCCCGGTTCAAATCGCAGCGCCGGCTGTGCTCTCTGGTGTTTTCCCTGGGTTTTGCTCCGATGTTTCCAGGCATATGTCGGCACAGTTCCCTTAGAAGTTGGCCCAGGACGCACATTCTCTCAGGGCGTCAGTCGTGACGTTGCCCACCTCTGTGAGGCCGACAACGGCGAGCCCTTTCACCAGCAACACCGCAACATAGAAGGCATTAAGCAGGCCACCTGTATTTAGGTGGCGTTGGTAGTACGCTTTGCGTAAAGTCACTGGATTGTGGAAAGTAGCGTATCCTTTCCCTTTCCCGCATGGACATCGGAGCAACAATGGTGGCCGCAGCATGTGTTGGAATGCCACGTCCGCCATTGCTGCTCCAAGTTCGCAGCGGCAAAGATCAGAGGAAGGCCGTACTTTCCCCAATCCAGTGACTTAGCTTTACAAAATGGGCTCGCGCAGGACAGGTGGCGTTGCACTGGAGATGCAATCCCGTACCGACACCGCTTGGTGTAAGCAATCTCCCCTAGCGAAATTTGCACTTTCAGTGGAATCCGGCAATGAATAAATTCAGTGCGACAAGTTCAATAGGTTTAACGAGCACCAGGGATGTCAGGCAATGTGAGGAAACAACACAGTAACGAAAAGTTACAAAGCCTGACCGAGTAAACGAAAGAAGTAACGAGAACGCTAAGTATCAAATACTTCAAATAACAAAATCAAATAGACGACTTCAGAAAATCCCAGTCCTCTTTGCGCACGCATTGCATTCTGGGCGCTTGCTGAGCGGGTGAACGAAGAATAATCCTTCACATTTCGCTTACATGACACCTGTGACCATGACACGTCGTGGACAATGGACCAGTAGGGGAGAAATCGGAGCAGTTTGGAAGCCACCCGTTTCTTTCGTATTAGTAAACTCCCACAGTTCAAAGCGGCGCTAAGCACTCTGGGATTTTCTGAACTCGTCTATTGAGGGAACGCACGGAGATTTGAAGCGTTTGAATATTCTCTGGTACCTTGATGATATGATGACTTTTTCAGTACCGTTTCAACTCTGGCGACACTCGTGTATCATAAGCCGTACAACCACATCGGCTCCTTCTGTGTCGGCATCTACCTCGGCTACCTGATTGTGAAGTTCCGGAACGTGAAGCTGAAGCCGGTAAGTTACTGTAGTCCTATTAAACTTTGGAAGGAAAATAACTCTAGTCAGTCCACTAGATACACCGTTGGTGATAAGGAAAAGCAGTAGCGCGCCAAGAGAAATACTCACAGGGGTGACATAAACCGGCCACTCTTGTAACTACCCTCAAGCGGGTGCTTTTGGCAAGACTACCATCTTGTCCTGGTCGCACATCATATAGTAAACGTCATTTTGAGGTCATGTGTCTTTGTTTACTTGTCGTTTTGCCGCTTACCGACATATTTCCGTCGTCATAACGCTAAGTGATGAACGTATTTCGCCATCGTAAATTATGAGGTCCTTCTTCCGCAACGCGGTAGCCAATTTCTCCTGAGTTTAAATACGTCGCATCGGCTCAGTGAATCTTAACGCGCGGTCGTCATCGCATCTTTGGAAGCCGTCAACAGTGCGAGGCCTTATGTGCAAGAACTGCGCGTTTTACTGCGAGATTATTGGATATAATTAATTACCATGATCGAAAGCCGTCCAAAACGACGCGCAGAAACAACAACCGCATTGTTTGCAAATGGTTTAGACCGCCGATCACGGGCGCCGCCATCTTTAAGGTTACGTGTGCCTTGACGTTTGCTGTGACGTCGACCAGGACCTTTCCAGGATGCATTGCTTTCGCCCAGCACGCTTTCGTCTACGGAGCAATACACTAGATGGCACCCCTGTGGAAATACTGCAGCGCCACCGTGCGCCATCAGTAGGAGACCGCACTTTCTGCTCCAGCAGAAGTCAGTGTCAGTGCAGCAGTGTCACGCGGCCAATCTTAACAGCCAATACGGAAACAGTGTGATCACGGTAGATTACATTATCTGGCGCAGGAATAGAGCGTCACCTCGCTGTGTACAGCCGTCCTATCTGCGGCACAGCAATATTTTGAGAGCCGACGGACTGGATTTCTTTTTCCCTCTTAAGTTGAACACGATTATAGGAATTTCGTGACGAAATAACAGGGTGAATGTGTGCCGCAATTCCCAGTGTTGTACCCACTACCCGAAAAAGGTAGCGTAATACATATACGCGCTACCTGGGCAGAAAGTAACGAAATCCTGATATCGTTACACTTTTCTAAAGGTAGCGAAATACCGCTACCGTTACCCGTAAAAAGTAACGCGATACTGCATGCGCTACTTTTTAGGAAAGAAAAAAATAAGTAACCTGAAAGTCTCACTAGTAACGAATTCGTTAAGAGGAAACACAGCGCATAACAGTTCTTGGAGGTGACACGTAGGTCTCCTCAAGGTTGTAATTTGGAAAACCATTTTTATAGATTTACTAATAGCCGCTTTGGTCGATATCCCGCGTATCTTTTTCTCTTCCCCTATAAAGCAAATAATGCACAAAGCAAGCCTACCGCTAAAAGCTCTACAGCTTTGTTACAAAAAGAGCTGAGCTTGCCCGGAATGAGAAATTAGTAAACATACCTTGATGTGTTTTTTTTTTTTTTCAAATTGGACGTTAAGTAGGACAACTCATAGCTAGCGTGGACGGCTCCACAATGCAGTACGAATGACCCAGTTTGCGGACAACTCCAACCAGACACGGAATCTTCAAGAAGGTTAATCCCAAATAGGGAACACGTGGAGGGCCCAGCCTGTTTGTAAGATAACGACCTCTGTGCCCTCCTTTCGGGCTTTTTGTCCGGTTTTCGTAGAATAGGCCGTGATATTGAGCAGCTTGTTCGAAGCCTTCGAACAAGCTGCTAATAGTGTCTCTGCCCTAGCACGGGATCTTCCCTCCTGTGGATATGGACAAGGGAATGATTATGCACAAAGAGAAACTTTCCGGTCAGCTCATTGCGCTCCGACCAGTGCAATGGCGAATTCTGCTCCGGTTACTGCTACCATAAGCTTCCGTGGCCGCTCTATGAAGCAACCTTCGAGTTTTTATCATGGGAGGACGAGAATAATTTAACTGTAAAGCGGAAGCTATGGAATAAGACGTACTCAGCAAACAGGACGTCAACTTCAAACCTGAAAAACCATCTGAGGCGAAATCCTTATTCTTGTGTATGTCTCTCTCTCTCTACACGCTACGACACGCGTGCGTGTCACTGTCACCGTGCTCTTCTTTTTCACCGCAATGCGCCAGGTCGCTTGCACATGTGGTATTTTTCCGGGTGACGTCACCGCGTGTTAACTTATACTGCTTCTGGTTAAGTGCAAGACAACTTTTATTGCACTTCGGTAAATGTAAATAAATTTGTTTTTAACAATTGCATGACCATCCCATGGTCGTTTTTATAAAAAGTAACTGTAATGTAACTAAGTTACTTCCTCTCAGTAACTGTAACTGTACTAGTTACTCCACCAAGAAAGTAACTATAACCGTAACTTAGTTACTATTTTTGGCACATAAACTCTAACTGTAACTCAGTTACTTTGTAGAAGTAACTTACCCAAGACTGCTCGAAGGTATAGGCAGAGTGAAGGCTCGATGATATAGGTCAAAGTAGGTTTGTCGCGAACCTGAGCTCGGAAAGTAGCGGTAGCGGTAGCGCTCTAAGATTGCGCTACCGCAAATTTGCAACGGAAGTAGTTCTTTCGTTACCAATTTAAAAAAGTAACGCGATCTCTATTCCGCCACTGAAAACAATAACGGATACGGTAGCTCCGCTGCTAGTAACGGCGCTATACGTAGAACACTGGCAATTCCAGATGAGACAATGAGGAGACCAAGAGCAGCATTTCTGGTTTGAAATTATAAATTTAGGGAGATATCTGGGAGAAAGAGAAAGAAGAGTCTTAAAGTCGTAGTTGTCATCGACACAAGGAATTTCAAAGGACATTGTTCGGAGGTGTGGCTCATGACACAAACCGCTTCACAGAACATATTGGCAACGTTAATCGCCTATCTGCTGGTCGTTTTTGTGTAGCGCACTCTAGCGTGCCGTGTGGGCTCAGTCTAGAAGTGAACAAAGAGCGAGCGGAAGCACTAATGAAGCGCGACACACTTTGGGTTGAAGCGGCGGTGTGACATGGAGGCTCGGGCCCGCTAACCTTTTCTGCCCTACAACGACCTACGGAATTCGCCGTAAGTTTGCGGTATGTTCGGCACGTGTCAGGTCCGATTTCTCAAAAAAAAAAAAAAAAAAGAAAAAAAAAAGCGAAATACGTGTCATTGAAAAATCACTGAGGTAAATAGAAGCCTGTTGTGCTGTGCCTATAGCTTTCACTTTTGGAAACAATGAGGTACTTCTCACGCATTCGGTACGTAGGCACTCCATTTCCGTCTCATCTGTGTTCATACGGTTCAGACCCAGTTGTCATGAAAACATCTGGAAGTTTCAGTGAAAAGCTTCCAGTCCATACATGTGACACGAGTGACCGGCGAATACACAATAGTCTCAAGGAGTATGGTCCGTACGTTTACGAATACTGAAAATCTTTATTATTATTATTATTTCTTTTTTTTTCACAATGCAGCTGACTCAAGTGATAGGCTGGTGCACATCCTTCGCCGTAGGCGTGGCAGTGCTGTGGGCAGCGTATCGTTGGAACGCCGAACTACCTCCTCCGAGAGTGGCAGCCGTCTACGCGGCCACGCACAGGGTTGCCTGGTGTATTGCTCTGAGTTGGCTCACTTTTGCTTGTATAACCGGCCATGGTGGTGAGTCTACTTACATTGCATAGCCGTCATATGTGTACATTCGTACGTAGGCAGTTTAGAAACAGAAACGGCTAAACGAGCACAAGGACATGTATCGCCTCTGACATAGCCAAGAGACGACGTTGTTTCAATGCCGTCCTGCCTGCACTTCCTTTAAAAACACGTTACAAAGGCCAGTGCGAGAAGGATAAGGGCGAACACCTGGCCTCCGTTTCTTTTTTCTAAGGTCAGCTTGCGGAGGGCTTCCAATCTCCCCGTTATACTTACTTTTTGTTCATGGTGTTGTCCTGCAAACAATGTCACAAAAAAGCATATGTGCGTCAAGACCTAGTATCCCATCATTCTCCTCGTCATACTGAACAACTTCCAGGACTTCATCTTTGCACGAGTCAATAAAGGGGCGGATCCAGGACCTCTTTTTTTTTTTGGGGGGGGGGGGGGGGTTCTTTGCCAGAGCGCGTAGTGGGGGCGGGGATAGAGGGAAATCCAATGTATAAACTGACGTTTTGAGGGCTATCGTCCCCCCCCCTCCCCTGGATCCGTCACTAAGTCAATACGAGTCAGTCAGGAGAATCAGTAAAAACAACGGCACCACCGCCACGACCAAAGCCACAAAAGCGTGGCAGGGATATCATGGGAGTGATCATCCATCGTCTTGTCGGCGCAGGATTCATAGAGAGGATACTGTCCTGGGGTCCATTCAGCGCCCTCGGAAACTTGTCCTACATGGCCTACATCACACACCCTGTGGTCATGCTCTATCACGCTAGCCGCACTAGGGATCTAATCTACTACAGCCAGTACGAGAAGGTAATTACCTTATTTTTCTCGCTTTCGTGCCCATGTAGCGCTATCGCATTGTGTTTAGTAACAGCAGATGTCATTGCTGAAATGTTGAACGCTTGCATGGCTGCGGGAGCTCACGACCGCTCGTCTGCGCGAGGAAATGTCAATTCTGACGTGTGGTCAAAATCACTGTATGCTTTCCCCAAGCATCAATTCGTAGCGTTTTTGTTTCCACTTACAGTGCGTTCCCCAAGTTTGTATGTATAATTGGGGGTTTACGTCGCGAGACAACTGAGATCATTCCCCAAGTTTCCCGATCCGTGCTTCACCTTTCGCCCGCTTGAGCGGTACAATTTGCCATAGATGGAGAAGTTACCCGTCAAAAAGAACTCGTTACGAGTTAAGTTAAGTTCTTCAGCCTGAAATCTAACTCGCAGTTACTGAGTTACTTAAAAAAAAAGAACGAGTTACTTCCAAGTTACTTTGGACACAAAATGGCATTACACAGGTGTAGCGCGCGTGAGCAGTTGACTTAGACCTTGAGTTACCTGCGGAGGAGTAAAACACGCTTAGATCGTTCCCGTTTGTGACCAACAATTCGAACACTTTGTATCTGACTCCCTGTGGGCGCACAATGGTACAGCTTCATTTCAATGGCAGCGGTTCTTACTTCCTGAATGAAATACTGTCATTGAATGAATATCACGTTTTATGGCAAAAAATGCCAAGAAGGAACCGGAGAGAAAGGAAGAAAATATGCGTACATGAGCAAAAAGCGAATTAAATGTAACTTGGAACTTAACTTACTTTGGCAAAGTTACCTGAAAACGGAACGTGTTCCTGTGAAAGTTACCACGGCGCAAAAGTACCGAGTTAAGTTACAAGTTACCAAAAAAGGGAACTAAGTTACAGTAACGAGTTACTTGTAACGAGTTACCGCGAATTCTGCAATTTACAGCACAGCGGCGCAATCGGTTCTCGTAAGCACGTGTCATATCTCGCATGGCCATGTCAGTATGGCTGACAGTCGCTTTTGCGCCAAAAACCTCCAATTATCATCATCATCAGTATGGCTGACGAGTGTCCGTACTCCCGGGCCCGAGTGTCCATTACCGTCTTTCCTGTAAACCCACCGGACGCTCTCACAGATGCAAATATCAGTATCTTTTCCATTTGTCCAAAATAATTTTGGGCGAAATCTCACCAAGCCGGAACAATTTTCACCATGTGACAGTAAAAACAGATAGTTTTCGGCGACACCCGCACGGGCCCCATCATCAAGCGTTGTAGTACTTTGTTGAGGGAGCCGGCTCTTGCCCTCGGGTTGTTCCCTTATCATATGCTTTGGGAAAATCAAAACTGAAAATTACGGGAAAAACTGTGTCACCAACTGACCATTGCTAGTCAAGTACGGCGTCAAAACTACGTTGCATGCGGACAACACTGGTTCTGGAACGAAAGTTGTTGGCTACGTATCGGCTACGTAGCCATCAGGAGCAGCAAGTCAGTCGGGAACATTGGTCACTGTTGCTTGACGAATTGTGGATTTTCTGCTGCCAGACGTCGCGATGAGCCGTTTTACCTCAATTTTGCCTGGCAAAAAAAAAGAAGATTACTGCTCGTCGTCTGCCACATTTGTATGTAGTTGCAGTGGGTTTGTATGCAACAAAATGCCATACGTGGGAGTGAACATAAACTTCTGTCTGCTGCTTTCCGGCAGCTTTAACATTTTTTTCGCGGCTTCGCTCGATCTTCCACTTTGTATTTCTTCGTTGTCGTGTTATGTGAAGACAATGTGTGTTTCGACAAAAGTTTACAGATCACCATAGCGACGCATTTCGTGGTCAGAGCGACAGCAGCGAACGGGAGTAGACACACTTCAGGAAAGTGCTTGGAAGTATATCTGCTTCCGTTTTCTGCAATGGTGTCACTCCGATGAAGATATACACCACTCCGGTGTTCCATAAACTATTGTCAGGATCTCTACTTTAAATACAACGTTATCTTTCCTCGCTTTAGGTCTGTGTTGGAAATAGGCCAATGTATTACATTAGCGTTACCATACAATCGATGAATAACATATCAGACGCTGAAATTATGAGAAAACAGTTCAATGACTTATGTGGTGCCTAACACTTCTTTTTTCAGGTGTACGCATTCTTTGGACACTTTCTGACGACGCTCACCATATCTGCCATCTTCTACATCATTATCGAGATACCTTGCACCCGTTTGGGTGCCATTTTACTCAGGGGAAGGCTTTTCCAGACTTCTACCGAGAATCACGTCAACAAAAATGGCAAAGTCAACGCAAATGGCTCGGTTGCGGACACGAAAACGTGTAAAATGAAAATGTCCGCGAACGGTGCAGCACAAGAAAAAAATGTTTTCACGTTAAGCGGGGACGAAGTATCGAATAATAACGCATCCAGTCACATGTGACAAACTCTAAAAGAATGTCTCCTCTTCACCTGCTAAAGTCAGATGTGTTTTCGTTAAAAGCAAATGCTCGAGGTGGGACACATAACGAGTTACAACCTCAGCCATCATTTCGCTTTGATGAAAAAGGTTTCTATAGACTGGGATGATGTAAAGTCTATATGACGAAAATGTGATACGCAGCTATGAGCGCTAACCTAACCGAAACGCAAGTCTCTCCTCATTATCGGCACCCGTACGTTTTCCTGCCTTAAACACTTAACCTAAATGGACAGAAATGCGTACAAGAACGTAGAATGAGAATTGAATTCCAGAGGTTTCTAGGAAAGTTGCTGAAATGCGACAGCGTGAAACCAAAACCATGGACATTGAACCCTCCAATGTCAAAGAAGAACCCGTTCTATTGAGTGTCCAGTTTGCTGATGTGTCGGGCGTGCCCATTGTCGGATTTCACGAATGCATCGTTCTGTTCATTATTTTACGCATGTTGTCTCGACAGAGTCGACGTGACACATGGCAGCATAATGCCAGTTGCACGTTGTTACCTGGCTGGATGCCAGTTCAGTGAACTTGTACAGGGTATCTTGCTGTATTATTAGCGATCGCGAATAAAGGTATGTCATAAACAAGTTTTACGAAAGACAGTATGAGAACATCGTTCACTGGCAGTAATATGTTTCGTAGAACAGGCTATATTAAAAAAAGTATCTCGATATCTGACAACTCTAATAATACTTTATCCCTGCCAATATTACGAGTAGCTGATGGTGCTGCAATACTAAATGTAGGCTCTGTTCACGAGGAACAAAGGGAGAAAACCAATATCCCTTCTGCCGTTCGATAGGAACAGAAATTACGAGGCTACATTTGTCGTGAACCCAAAATGACGTAGTACTTGTCTCCATCGCGGACACAACTTGTATGGTTTATAGCCGTGTTTACATGAATGCGACAGAAGCTCATCGAATCGAGTGGAAACCGCGATGAAGACGATGCGCCACCGTTTACATGAATGTGCGTCGACTTTCACTCTAAACTAGCACCATATGGTGTGACATTGAAAATACGCGTATAGATGTTGAACATAACGCAAGCAGGCAAACGAGCTGGTGTGAAGATGTAGAACGCAACATTTCCATGAGCTTGAGCAGGGACGGAAAACAGGACGGAAACGAGGACGGAAAACAGCAACACGACAGGACGAGGGTCAGAAAAGCCTCAGCTGAGCCTCGACCTGTCTTATTGCTGTTTTCCGTCCTCGTCGTCCCTCCTCAAGCTGAAGGAAATGTTGCCTTCTACGCGTCTGGAGCTCTGTACTTTCGGAACTGTTGTTTCCGTCGCCATTTCTCAAAATCTTCTTCTTCTTCATACTCAAAACTTACCCCGCAGTATGACTAGTATGACTGCAGCTACCGCAGCCACCTTAACTTCTTTGACGCGCAGCAGAGGCCTTCCTATAATCCTCCTCTCGTTTTCGATGCGTATCTTCTTGTTTATATGCACAATTTTAATGCGGATCTACCCGTCTCTATCCACGTCTGTCTGGCGGATTGACTTCGATACGCTATCCTTGCGAATTGACCGTTTACATGAACACATACAATGCAACAAGTCGAGTCGATGCGCTTCTGTCGCATTCATGTAAACGCAGATTATGCACACGATGCATCTTTAGTGACGTGCGGCCAGATCGGGCGGCGCAGCTGGGTTGCCGTGTGAACGGGTTGCTGGAGTTCAGTGCCGTGTATGCCAAAGGGAGTCTGGCCATTAGGAGGAGCCTAAAAAAGGGGCTCGACCTGTCAATCAAATTGAGCGTTTTTCATTGGCTGCTGTTTTCTATGCGGGCTGCCATGACACCAAAATTTTCCCGAAAATGGCGGCGTAGCTTGGAACGCCGAAGCGAGGATTTCATGACAATTTTTTTTTCACAAATTACGTCAATTTTATTCCGTGAGTGTACATTCTGTTGCAATTATATTGCAAATCACCCTTAAATTACGCTCCGGTGTCCATGTTTACCTGAAAATAATATGTTTCATCGTCCTTGTTAGGCCTAGTAACGACAGCGATCACAGGCAAAGAGCAAGAAAAACGCTACGGATGGCCCAAAATTTTCATTTTATGACATACTTTTATTCATATACACACCTTTGCCCGTTCTTGGTTCAGTCTTGTTATGTTTCATGGTTAAAATACGTATAATACCGGCAGTCTGTTCCAACTAGCGGTTCTGCCGGCCAATCAGTTCTGCTTCTGCCTTCTGCCCTTCTGCGTCTTCCCGGCGTGCCCCTCACCATCCAGATGGCGCCGTTAAAAGTGGACGCAAAATCCATTATGTTGCTAGGTCGTCTCTTCAATCTAATCCAATCCAGTTTCCCGAAAATGTCGGCACCCAGTTAATACATGTAATATATAGCTTGGATAGCCTGGGGTTAATAGCGAACTGTATTTTGGCTCGTGATTGGCCAGAGAGCTCAAAAAGTGAGTGGAGCTCCAGATATAGGCAGGTACCATTAATGGCCAGACTCCCTTTGGTATACACGGCACTGGCTGGAGTTGCAACGCGGATCGCCTGACGAGCGATTCTTGAAAAAAATGTTGAAGAATATCACCAAAGAAGAAGAAGTCACTGTCTGTTACCCTCACGTGACAGGCGTCGCGTTCATTTTAGTTCGTTCGACATAATAAATACATCGTCATACCTCTCCTTTGTTTCGTCCTCCGCATCCTTCGAAGACGTCCAATGGCAATGACTGGTTGTCATGGCGTTACTTCGGAGACGTAAATTCCGCAGTCCAGCCGGCGCCGCGTACGAAAACGACGGTGGTAGATATGAATGTCGAAGCTCCCCCGTACATTTGTGTAAAATATTTAGCGAGAATATGTCCTTGGATACGTCAGTTTCAAACTGTCAATCGCAATTGCAGTTCTCGCTCTCGTGCGATTGGAGGAGGATAATGATGATGACAGTTTCTCGCGCCATCTCGCGAGTTCATTCGACGCTAAGGGTCGATTCACACGATGCAACTTTTTGCTGCAACTCGGTTTCCGCTATAGTTGCACGCAACCGAAGTTGCACCAAAACGGTCCCTTTCATACGGCGAGCAACTCGGAATGCCGTAGTTGTCACCGAGCTCGTCAGATGGCGCGAAAAACATCATTGTCATCATTTTCGTCCAATCGCACTGCGACTTCTGCTCGTTACGAGTTCAATCCGTTGCGAGTTTGATAATTTTGCATAATTTCCACTGGTTAGTGATAATTTCATCGTTTCGCGTACTGCCGCTGCAATAACTGACACATGGAAGTCTTCCTGATTGGTCGCGCTTGCAAGGCGTAGCCGTGTGATTGACAGGTTGCAGCTAGAGTTGCAGGAGAAATCGCTCGTGAAGCGATCGGCTCTGCAACTCCTGCAACTCGAGTTGCGCAACCAGAGCTTCGCGTTCACACGGTGCAACTTGGTGGCGCAACCTGGTTGCGCGCAACTAAAGTTGCATCGTCTGAATCGACCCTAAGATGTGGCGAGTTTCTCAACGTGTGAAAGGAGCCTGCAACTTCCATACGCTGTACAAGTGCGTGTCTACGCATGAGAGGAGGCAGTGAGAGGGAAGAGCGAGGGCGACGCCGTAGCCAATGGGGCTTTCCGAGTGGAGTAACCGGGAGAGGAGATATGCGCAGAACGCTCGGTTACTTCCAGAGCGTATTGCATTGCTGGAACGAAGTTGCAGGAAGAATCGATGTGCATGTGAATCGATCCTCGCAGGCACCATGCACTGTAATCATTAGTGAGTTTTAGAATGGGGACCCAGTGAAATTTCGAGTCGTGACGCCTATGATGCCACCCCTGCTTTCGGATTTGGGGGCGCAAGCTAGTTGTCGTGTACTCAAGTTTGCCTCGAAGCCTTGCGTTGACCTCGCGTCGACCGAGATGATGTGGGTTAGAAACGGAAGGGCAGCAAACGAAGTATTGTAAACGCACGGAATGCTCGCTCTCCAATGGGTTCCCGCCCATTGCGGTGTCGAAGGCAATGAACTGGCGGACAGCGCCGCCGAAGCAGCTCTCTCATCTTGGAGACGGACGCGTATTGCACTGCTGAGAGGCGATCGGCGGTCCATACTTCGAAGCCTTGTGACACCTCTGGCTACCCGCCAACGGACCGCCGACGTACTACCCCGCCGCCATGCTGAGCAGAGTTGACCCAGCGCTCGCTTTCCGCATGCCGGCACATATCTCTCGTCAAGACGCCGCATTAGTTCATCGAATGCGCCTCGACGTGGCCTTCACACCACAGTGGCGCTACCGCTTGAGACAAGTTAACTTTCCCCACTGCAGTCACTGCGGTGCTGTTGAAGATCTCGAGCACATTCTTCTCCATTGCCCACACTATCACCCTTCCCGCTCCGTACTCTCCGCCTCCCTCAACGAGCTAGACTCCCGTCCCCTCTCCCTCACAAAATTGCTTGGCCCCTGGCCGCATCCAGCTCACCAACGCTCTGTCCTCAAGGCTCCCTTCGCCTTTTTGGACGCCACAGGACTTCAATCCTCATTGTAACGGGAGTCCATAGGTGGGGAAGTTACTTTTATTTTGTAGTGCACTACCGTTACTCACTACTTTTTCAAAAAGTAACGCCCTACGTTATTCGTTACTGTTGCGGTAGTTGGTAACGCGTTACTAACGCCGTTACTTCTGAAAAGTAATGCCATTACTTTTGCATTACTTCACCAGTTGTCCTTATAATATGTACCATTGTTGGTTGAGTCACATAAGCATGCATTCCGAAATCAATACAAGCAATGTTGGACACAAACAAGGGTCACGCATGAACACAACTTACATGTACGATTTATTGCAACGCAGAAGTAGTTGGTGTTCAAAATTTTCGTCTGTGAGCTTCGCCAGTTGGGCTGAGAGGACGCCTAATGACAGTGAGTGCTCCTTGTCAAGGTTGATAGAGACGGTGATCTTTTATCTCGCACAGACAAATCGAAGCAGCCAATCTCTTTGTGCTTTGTTGCTTGTTCAGAGGGTAGAGGCTACTTTTCTGCCGCTTTTCCCCTATTCGTCCGAAGAATACCAGAGGGAGTGAAAAACAGAGGTGGTAAACAAAGGTGACATCTCAACCAGGGTAGGTCAACAACCCTTCTTTTGCGGTCTTCGTGGGTGTCGATGCGACCTTCTTGTCAATGTTGAAGAATAATAGAAAAAAAATCGAGGATTTTGCCGGATTCTGCAGGCACGGTCCTTGCTCAAGCTTTCAAATTTAGACGATGAATCAATGTTCCCGAACACGCAGTGACGCATAACGCCGTTACGCGTTAGTTATTAAAAATGTAATGACGTTACGTTACTCATTACTTTTCTCCCAAATGTAATGCGTTACCATATTTCACTGCTCGAATGTAACGCGTTACCGGTAACGCACTACTTTGTAACGCGTTACTCCCCACCTATGAACGGGACCCATTCCTTCATTCTCCGCTTCACCTCCAGCAGTGGGGTAGAACATCGCCCCCGGCGATGAAACTCCCCAACCATTATCCTGAAATAAAGTTGTTGTTGTTGTAACGTATTTGACAAAAAATAATGTTTGGAACCAAAAGTCGTTTGCAGCAAAGTGGGTACTGTGTAAAGGTCGTACTCAGGATAGTACTTCAAGGGAAATTAGCTCATGTTTCGTGTTGCAGTGGAGAAACCTTATTGTAAGTCTCTCTCCCACCATGCTCGTGTGCGCCGTACATCAAGCTTATAGGGCACGCTAAACGCACGCTAAAACCTATCCCAAGTCTCTTTGTACAGGGTGTTTCAGTAACCACGTCAAAAATGTTTAATGAAGAAAGTATGAAGCGTATGGAGATCGTGTCAACGGTATTTAGTCCTTCTAGATTTTTTCCACGCGTTGTGGTAGTTAGTACATATGTCACGCATTAATTCGGCTAATTTTGCTAACTGAACACGAAAATTAACCTAGCGAATGTAGAGTTTTTCTTCATGAATTCGATAGCCTATGGCTACAATACACAATCCCAACAAAAATCAGCAAGTTTGTCATATACGTTTCCACACAAATTTGGCAGCCGAAAATCCGTCGCTCAACGAGGCGCGCTCGCTAATATTTGCCGCTGCGGAGCAATTCGCTTCGCACAAGCGTCCTCCCCCCAGTGCAAGAACAAAATAAGCTACCCCGCAGTCACATTTTTGTTCCTTGTAGTGGGAAGATTTAATCGACGCAATAAATTATGTGTGTGTCACCGGCCAGCTGCCACTGAGGCAGTGTTTACACGGGGGCAACTTTTTCGAGCAACTCGAACCAATGTCTTATGAGCAATTTTGAGACCGCGTTCACACACGGCAACTCGGCAGCTCTACAGTCCACCCCCAAGCAACCTTACGGCGACCGGGGAATTTTGGTTCGAATCCAACTGATGGTGTCTTTTCTTTATACCTGCTATTTATATACTTGTCATTGTCTTGTCTTGTCGTTATAGCTGCTGTTCATATACTTGTCATTGTCTTGTCTTGTCTTTATAGCTGCTGTTTATATGCTTGTCATTGTCTTGTCTTGTCTTTATAGCTGCTGTTTATATACTTGTCATTGTCTTGTCACGTCTTGTCATTTTATTACACCAAAAGGTCATCATGATATTCAAAAAATGGCTTCGAGCAACTTCTCAAGATTGCGGTCGGGGAGCGATTCCGAGCAACTCGAGTTGTTCGAGGTTGCCGGTGTTGGTCGACTGCCAGGAACTCGAAAATTGCTCACAGATGTGGGGAAAAGTTGCCCCGTGTGAACGTTGACTAACGTGACGTGTTGCGAGATAATACTTTTGATGATTATACAGCACCCTGTCACTCTGTCTACTTCGCCTCGATTCAGGCGGATTCAGCAGTTACACAAGTCCGCATTTGAGCTAGACCGGTTTAGCGAGTTACGGATTTTCGACAAATTTTCGAGTTCATTTAGTCAAATTAGCGTAATTAATGCGTGAATTGTGTGCTAACTACCACAACGCGTGGCAGAAACCTAGCAGGACTAAATAACGTTGATACCATGTACGTACAGCCGTCGCCACACTTAACCGTCGCCACGCGATCGCGTGGCACGTGTGGCTACCAGAGTCACCAAGCGGCCAACCTTCGACGGTGTGTTCGAGACATGTGAATCATTGCACAGAGGCGCCGCCTCTCGACTGTGGCTCGGTAATGGCTCGATATGCTCTCACCTTCTGATGTTGCGTTTGTGCGCCCTCACCCAACGGGTGCTTCGGCCACGAACCATTGCGAATGTGAAAATGCGCGCTTATCTGATGCACTCTACCTTGCCGCGATAAAAGGAATAAATAAGTGTTGTGAGTGGGCTATAGGTTTGATATAATTCTATGAACATTCATTTGAGACGAACGAAGCTTCAGCTCTTGTCCGTTATCACCGCTCC
This sequence comes from Ornithodoros turicata, assembly GCF_037126465.1. Taxonomy (NCBI): domain Eukaryota; kingdom Metazoa; phylum Arthropoda; class Arachnida; order Ixodida; family Argasidae; genus Ornithodoros; species Ornithodoros turicata. The sequence continues at coordinate 4,569,978 of NC_088209.1, read as the reverse complement.
TGAATCTTTGACTCGTTCCTTGGTGCTGAAGGCATATCTAGTGACGTCTTTGGAGGCTCATTTTTAGTTTTTAATTTATTCTCCGCATGGGGCAAGCGCGCATTCCCTTCCCAATGTCCCTTCTCAGTCGCAGCCGGCGCGCGCGCCCGGAACGAGCGTTAGCCCAGAGTAGGTAAGGGCAGTAGGTGAAACATGCGGGAATCCGAAGCCACCGTCGAGAGGGGGTGCTTGTGTGGAACTATCCAGTGTCTCGAACCCAGTGTCGACGCCTGGCGGCGCTGACGCCTGTGGGGCCACGCGATCGCGCGTTGCGGTTAAGTGTGGCGACGGCTGTACGCTGCATACTTTTTCATTATTTTTTTACGCGAAACACCGTGTATGTAATAGGTACACATAAGAAAATAAACAGTGGACGAAGCAGGAAAAATAACCGGCTGATACCCAACTAAGGTGAATGCATCTTCTGTGTGGTCTTTTCGAAGTTTTCTGCATAAATACACAGTTCCCTGAGAAGTCGGCCCAGGACGCACATTTTCCCAGGGCGTGAGTCGTGACGTTGCTCACATACGTGAGGCCGACAACGGCAAGCCCTATCATCACCACCACCACCACCACAGTATACTGCGTTTTGTAAGTTTTCCTAGACATAGCTACATCCTTCGGAAGTATATATAGTATATCGGAAGTATATCGCGATCTGATGTTATTACTTTTTCGTTCGTTGCGCACTTTGTTGCACGTCGACTCCACGCAGTTCAACATTTCTTGTCTTTCTCCATCCACACAAACACGCCAAGACAAGGAGGGCACAGCACAAAAAGGGTGACTGCATTTTGGAAAGCAAATTCGTAGATGACCTATTTCTCACCTTGACGCAGATGGCCCAGCCTCGCTTCTCTCATGAACTCTCTAACACTCCTTGCATATCCGTTCTGCTATCGAGGTGACTGTACACTGTGTTTCACGTAAAAAATTCAAACTGGAGACCTACTCGCCGCAGGATTGTGGAACTTTTTGCCATTACCTCAATTAACGTTTAATCACTATAGGTGAAAGACCCTGTACATCAATGTCTAGGTGGCTGTTGACTGAACTTACATTTACCACAGCGACACGGTACCTCGAGTCGCCTCTGTTTTCTTTCCAATTGAGCCGCGTGGTACTTCTGCACCGGTAGTTCGAAAAGTGTCGATTTTTGTAATATATACACCAATCCTAATACTTTTCAGCTACACACGCTGGTGCGAGGGCGTTGTAAGGCAAGCGTAATTTGGTATCGTATAGATCGCGTATAGGTGCGAGTGCGGACGTCAGCGCTCTGTCGGTCCCACATCATTGTCGCCTCTGCCGCAGCAAGTGTGTCAAGCGCGGCGCTCTTTAACTTACACCAGAGGCCACAAATTCAGAGTGATGACGTAAGTGAGCACGCCTGGATGTTATGTCTTCTGTGGTCTACTCACCTGTCGGTATCCGTGAAAGCCATCGCAGCCGCTTTTTCCTCGCGCGCTTTCACCATCATATTTCCACGAAAGACATACACACACACACTGACAAATACAATAATGGCACTGGCCAGAATGTCATTACAGGCTGTACAAAAAAGTTCTTTTATCGATGACCTTTGACATTCTCAAAGCGTTACTATAATAGAAAGACGAACTTGCGTCTCACTTATGACAAGAAATGACGATATGAACGAGAGCATATCTCGTTATCTATAACCGACTCGAACACTTTTCTTTTTCTGTGTATGGCGCGATACGCAGCATGCATATGGTCCCTCTCGTTGACACACTGGTGCTCCCCTCACACTGGGGCGGAATCCGTCTTCCTGGTTCCAACGTCATTGGTACGCTCTTGATGTGTAGTTGTGTTTAGTGGTCTCTTCCTCTTGGTGAGTGCTGCGACAAACGAACTAACATTTTGGCCATAGACCTTGAGGGAAGAAGGCCCATGGAACTTGCTTGCGACGAGGAGTTTGCCCAGTTCAGCGAAGGGTCTGTCGACGCACAGGTACACACCGAAGGAAAGCATGGCAGTCAGAGCATAATGTGCCAGGAAAAGGTGTATCTGCAAGAGAGGAAAAAAGCGTGTGTTGAAGTCGAGTAAGTGCTGTTGTGGCGACCTGTAGACGACGACGACGACGACGTCAAATCGACTCCGCTGCCGCGCCCTACCGCACGAGCCAGTCAGTTCTGTCGGCACCTGTCACCAACAGCTACTCACAATCGCGGTCGGAAACAGAATAGCACAGCGCGCTCAGCTAACGAGAGGCTCCCACAGGTCAGGCCCCTGTAACATGCTCCGGTTGATTTGCTAGTATCGTGTGACTGAGATTCAAAACGGCAGTTCGTACTTTCTCGCTGGCGCACCATCGTCGTTCGTCTTCATCTTATTTGAACTGTGGGCAGCTGCGAATTGGCGGCTTGATGACATCATCAAGCTTACTCGTGTGTTATGGTGTGCGTCTCTGCGTGTTGTACTGTTTCTCGACCCAGATATCGGCCAGTTTATCAGATTTCAGAATGTCGTCGTCACTTGAAGCCATGTTGAACTCGTCTGATTTCGAACACAGTGGCAACAAAGATAAGCGTGCAGCGTACGTAGTTTTCTTCGCTGAGACTACTCGTATTGCACGCAACGAAAGGACATGAACATATTCGGCACAACTGTGCCTGGTTGGGTAAGGCATAAGAGAATGAACGTGGATCTAACCTAGGTTAGCTCAGAACAGAGGATCCCGATGTTTCGGAGCCAACTTGGTTCCTTCTTCAGGGGTGACGGCGGCCAGGGTGCAGCAGGCTTTATACCCTACGGTTCATACCCGACAGGCTGAACTAGGAGCATTCTCGCGAAATCACTCTCAAAGTCGATAAGCTGGGCATCGACTTTGAGAGTGATTTCGCGTGAAGGCTCCTAGTTGAGTGGTGGCCTATCCAATCGACCCCTGGAAACCTGAACCGGTCCTTGGGGACTTTATCAAGCATATACGTCAACGCACTATGTCACGTGAACTCCAAAACAATGAACCGTCGAGTATAAAGTCTGCTGCACCCTGGGCACAGTCATCCCTGAAGAAGGAGCCAAGTTGGCTCCGAAACGTCGGGACCCTCTGTTCTGAGCTAACCTTTGTTGGAGCCACGTTCATTCTCTTAAACGAGAGGACATGGTCATGTAAAACATGTTCGTCATTAAGGATAGACTGTGTGTGCACTTTACAAGCTCGAACTTGATCACAGTTGTCAGCAAACGCGACCGTTAGGGCGATGTACACGCTGTGCTTATTAATGTTTTCTGTGTGGAACATTTCCCTCATCGCCGGTCAGGACTCGTGTGGAGGAAGACCACCACCTCCTCTAGATTTGGTGACCCGAACTACGAACACCACAGTTCGGTGAATAATAGGCTCTCTCCCATCTCAAATTTCGTGAGGACCACCGTCACCAGGCATCGGGATACGCACACCTGCTCAAGAAACAGAGGATGGAGGTAGGGCCGCCTCGTGAGCCACCGAGCACGTCCCTCCACCGCTGACTCGTAATGGGAGGTATACGCTCTCATCCTACAAGGCACCCTTCGGCTTCGAAACCCAGTACCGGTCGCAGTTTGCCGTGGTCCCACACTCTTAAGACGTGCACCTACATCATGATAGTACACCCCGGCATCATCAGCGGTTGTTCAATGAGCAACACGCTCCGCTACCGGTCTCTGTACGTCGCTGTCCTTACGCACTGACACCGCACATGCGTCAGCTCGGCAAGGCTTTCTGGAAGACGCTCCCGGAAATGCCTTATGATTAGGGATGTGCCAACCGAATCCGCGAATCCACAAATCCTGGGCAGGGATTCGAGATTCGGGAATCAGAATCCCAGTGCCCAAAACGGCGAATCGAATCTTTCGAATCTACCGACCGTGTTTGCTCGTTTCTTTTTCGAATTGGCGCCTCTGGAGTCCGCTGAAAGCCTCATTGACCGACGGGTGTTCTCTTGTTTCTTCGTTTACATTGCTCTCGACTGTAAGAGTTCAGGCAGGAACTGTTACATTACAAGTTTAAAAGTAATATGGTTTTGCTTTTGATTGTTGCTTTAGCTTTATCGAAATAATTCACATTCGAGAATTTATGTATTCCTTGTAGTCGATGAGCAATATGTTAAATAAATTAATAACTATATGGGTATACTTTCTCCCAAAACTGAACTATCTTATTTTTTTTCTGAACGCTCTCCAGTAGAAGCTTTTTTGCCCTTCTCTTTCTGAACTCTTTTTAAAGAAAGGATTCGAAAGATTCGTGGATTCGCAGAACCTTCCTTGGATTCGGATTCAGATTCGGATTCGCAAAATTCTGGATTCGTCCCATCTCTACTTATGATGATCCCATCTTCCTGTTATCACCTGACACGACGCTTGGTGACGCGTCAGCACAATGCACAGCGCACTACACCGCCAGCCCCCGTCGACCCGCTGCTGACGCGCCGGCTACCACGAACTCAAGCCGTTCGCCAAGCTGTCCCTCGTCTATGTGCCGTCGACACTCCTCCCGTCTTGGTATCGACGCGGACCTCAACCGCAAGCACCGTTCCGCAACTAAGGGGGGAGTGGTGTGGCGACCTGTGGACGACGACGAATCAACCCTCTTGCGGCGCGCTCCCGCACTGGCCCGTTGGGACATTTCCATTATCGCTGGTCAAGAATCGTGTGGAGGAAGACAACCTCCTCTACACTGTAGCGTTCAAGTGATGTGGACATAAATTTGAGCGCTGACTAATAACTGAACTGTGTCGATCCACGGTGGTGGGCTGTAATAAAGTGGGGGTGAGCTGCACTGGGAGTCGCACTTACTCGTCCTCATGGCAGGAGCATTTGCCATGGACGTATGCACACCTGAAATGCTCACTTACCATATCATAGTGTGAAAAGAATGTGATGTGCCTATTCTGAGCTTTCTGCGAGATGATGACCAGTGGATGAAGAAGAAGCATTGTGTAACTGAGTCGGCCAACAGCTTGAAGGGGTCTCCAAGACAGGCAGCTGTTTAGGAGCCCTAAAACCAAGCGACGTGTAAGCATGTACTGCTGTGCCGTCCAGAAATATTCAGAAACATAGCGTCAAAAGTAATGCGTGTATTGAATTCCCTCTCTTATGCCTCTTTTATGTTATATAGTACGAGAGTATAAGACGCAGTGGAGATACGTAGACGGGCAGAGGTCATCTTTGTCAGTTTTTACCATGATGACTTTCAACCAACATGATGTACACCTTCTAGTATTCTTTCGAGTCATGGTACACACGGAGAAGAGAACTTCACCCCCTAACGAGCACTGTTCTGGAAGATACAATTACCGCTTCTGACACGAGGAGTGAGCGGAGCGTACGACTTTTTCTGACAACTACACTCCGAAAACCGAACTTTACCAAATACACGCTGCGCAGCAAGTATTGCCGCGAATATCTGGGATATGACTTCCGATTCGAAGAGAGAAAGCGGCGTACGCCCCCTTCTCTCTTGGATTCAGAAGCGATATCCCTGCTGTTCTCATTCGTGGCAATGGTTGGCGCGCAGCGTGTTATGCGGTGAAGAATTATGACGAGGTTTTTAACGGTGCCACGAAATCGCCACGAAAAAGGCGGTCGGTTCCTGTTGTCAACATATGAGGAATGAATACGACGTCATACACTTAATGACAGTTGGTTCTGAGTTCGTTATTCGGTTAAGTTCGATGTTTGAAGGAGAGCTGTAGGTTCCGTTTACGAATACGCATATTCACAATTTTATATTTCATCCAAGATTCTTTATGCGGACAGCGATTATGCAGTTTCCCACAACACAGTTGCGTTGCTGCCGCCTTAGGGAGCGATATATGACTTGGTGACTCGTATGATTGGGCTGCATTGCATACGTATAACTTCCAAAGCAGCAAAGAATCATTAATTACATTCAGGAGATTCGCACTCGGTTATTAGAATACTTGTTATCCAGATTCAGTATTTATCCAGGTATTGATGCAGATCCAGGTATTTATTTGTACGTGTAAATCCTTTATCAGCAGTGAACAGTCTAATCAACATATCTATATAAATACTTGGAACAGGTGGTCGGGGTCACGGAGACCGCCTTGGGACCCCTAATTTGTTGATAGCGTGCGTCGTACGTCTTTCCGTGATATTGATGAAGCGATCTTGATCGCCACTAAAGAGCGCATGCCCCGGGTATTCAGCGAACCATGAGCCGTAACGGTACCGTTCTATGGCTGACCCTCAGCGTATCATGTGCCGTAATTCTGTTTCAGGGGTGTAGGCTCTGAAGCTCGTGGACTAAACAGGAATTTTGGTAATCCTCATTCATTTCATTTCGTCGAAACTTGTTCATTTAATAGGGAATTTGACTTTCTTGACAATGGCAGAGAAGTGTCGTAGGTTAATCATGCGCTCTAAGACGAAACTTCACTGCAAAACATGCTTCAAGCCATCCATTGCACAGGATGATGTCGCTCCCAATTTGTAGAAAGGCGTGCGGCTATTTGTGACAATCACCGTAAGTGTCTATGCACCACCACCAACATCAGTATTAAGCGTTACCTCCCTTTTACTATCATGTACCATGAGCCGTTGCCTTAACTTTACCTAGTCTATATCCGAACAAAATTACCCCATAATAATCGGATCATCGAACAACATTACAATTAATGCCGCGATAGCAGCAAAATAAAAAGGAATACCGGCTCGTGACATAGTACTATGTGCCTTACATGCGTGCTTTGTAGCGCATGCGTACAGCAGCCATCCTACTGCTAGTGCCCAGAATGTCCTGTGGAGAGCAGCGTAGATCCCTGCAGCTGCTGCACCAGCCCTGGTTAGATTCCACGTGTATCCGCAGTGCAGGACGACTGTGGAAGTTGTCAAACACGCCACCCAGCCGAGAACTTGAGCCAGCTATCGCAGGAAAAACATTGGTACTGTTACGTGGTAGACACTGTCAGCGTCAACTGTACAGCACCTATGGCGTACCATGGGACGCTTTCTGTCTCTATCAGTTTCTCTAAATTATGTGGCCCACCCAAATATTCTACAAGTTTCCATCACATGTGGCACCGGTATATCAGGCTTACCGTCGACAGTCTACTTTTGTTCGATTCTCGTAGCACTTGTCCCAGAATGATTCCAACACAGAAGGCGCCAATATGGGCATACGGCTTGTGGTATATCCACGTTGAAACCCTTTCAGCCTCCCTGCAATTGAAAGCATGAATTTCATCCTATCATTTCTGGCGGCTAGAGCATTGGTGTGTATAATGATACCAGTCAGTGAAAATGACTGAGCTTCAATCATACTAATACCTCTGAGACACGGACACGTATGAACTCCTTTCCATTAGGGGTCATTTCCAGCTGGAAAGGACATCTTCGCAAAAGGAGTTCGTGCCCGTGACACACGGCAAGAGCGAATTCCTTTTTGTGTTTCGTTTGAAAAATATATCCGAAGATGTCGCGCTAGATATTTCCATTGGAACCAGTCTACACGTACGACATAGTAACAGCAAACATAATAATATGACCAATGGAATTTTCCTGGATTTTCCCGGTGGTTCCTTCGGCTGTATATTATTTGTATGAATGTGTTATATGAACGAATGAAAATAAACTGATTGATTGACTGAATGAATTCAAAACAATTGCAATATCTGCGCGCAGACTGGGAGTGCTTGAAAAATGAAAACACGGTGTAGCCTTCGTTCGAGAGCATTATTGTCGTATCGCTCTTTGTTCCAGGCAACGCCATACGCCTTTACAGATGAAAAGGAGATAGCCGATCTCAGTTTCCCAAAAGGACCGCCTCGTAAAAGGAGATTCTCCTTTGCTGTGTGTCACGTAACGCAACGCGTTTCCGCTAGGTGTCCCTTTGTGTAAAGTAGTTTATACGCGCCCCTGTGTCAGGAGTATAAAAGCCGTAAAAAAGCAGACAGGCAGTTTAACGGCTTGACGGCTTAGCTTAACAACTTGTTGCTTCTAACCTCGCGCAAAGAGTCAGAAACGTGACCGAGATTGCCTAATATTTTGAATTTCCAATCGAAATTATGGTAAAACGGTTCGTGGCGACGTCAGGTACCAGATAATCAGACAGTTCGACGGCGACTGACTTGCTGGTCCTGATGGCTACGTAATTAACCTCTTTCGTTTTAGAAGCAGTGTTGTCAGCATGCAATGTAGTTTTCTGCGCCTTACTTGACGAGCTGTACTGGTGACGCAATGTCGCCCGAAAATTCTACAATCTATAAGTGCAGTGGGCACGAAAATTCTGTCGTAATATTATGCATGTAATATTTCACCTGTACTGCTCTCCGGTAACTCTAAACGTGGTCATACTCCTTATCTTTATCAACGATAACGTTAATGTTGTAAAACAGAGTGAAATATTACTATACGCTGATGATGTCAAGAATTTTCGGGCCGTGTATCCAACTGTATCTCACTGCAGGGGGACATCGCCCCAATTGATGAGTGGAGCAAGTTAAATTAACTCTCCTTGAATGTCTCAAAAACTAAAGTTCTATCTTTGGGAAGAAAGCGGACAACATTGTTATATGACTATTTACTGCTTAGTGGGACTGATACATCGAGTAGAGGCAGTACGTGAGCTCAGTGTGATGCTTGATAAAGGACTCAAATTTGATCAGCATGTTTCTTATCTTTACCGCACTTGTATGAGGACGCTATAGGGCTTATAAATCTTGTCTCTCGAAACTTCTCTCGCGTTAAGTCTCTAATTTGTTTGTATTGGAGCCTGTACGTACTACGTAGTAAGTTGGAGTTTGTCTCCGTTGTGCGGAATTGCATTTCTAATTATAGGTTTGGGGTATTATGAATATTACCATCTCCTAGCTCAATAATTGGTATGCTATCCCTAAGCGAGCTTCGGTATTTACGTACAGTACATTCTGTCGTAAGATTATACGTGACATTGTTGAAGCTGTTTTCTGTTAGCCTTCATGTTCCATCTACTCGTTCTAAATGTTCTTGTACATTCTCCTCATACTCTCTAGATTTATATCCCATCCCTAGTTCAGATGCAGTGCCTTTATAATGACTTCAAGTGTAGAGAGAAGTGGACATTTTTGTGTGACTTTCATTCTTTCACTTGTTCACTCTCAGACGTTTCAATTAATTAGAATGTATATTGTGACGACCACAACGATGACTCATGTCGCGCGACTCATGTCACGCGCATTCTCATGCTGTCCATTAAATCATTGCCATCGCCACGCTGTGCTGTCCGTATCAACATTACAGTGTATCTTCGATGTACAACAGCTTGAGACAAAAGTTTACTGAACACGACACTGGCGTATCTCTTCGTCGATGCGACCCCCTGCTACCTATCAGGAAGAGATCGGATATGAAACAGCTGTTCTACCCATCTCTCAGTATATCTGTGTGTGTGTGGGGGGGGGGGATATGTTTATTAAGAAAAAAGGAAAGGTCAGCCAAACGGAGGTAGGCTTGCTATTACAAAAAAAAGGAAAATGGAAGAAAAGAAAAGGAGAAGGGAAAAGGAGAAAAGGGGAAAGAAAAGAAGAGGAAAAGAAGCAAAGAAAAGGGGAAGGAAGGGGAAGGAAGGAAGAAGAGGAAGTATATCTGTGTCCGCTCCTCGCTGCTGCTACACAAGGGGAGGCGCCTATCTGGGACATGCATAATGTGCCTCAGATAGGCGCCTCCTCCGATTTTCAACAAATCGATGCACAGAATGATATCGTTCGGAATGATGGTTGGCTAGGCTATGTGTTGAAGTTCTGTTTTAGCAGTGAAGAGCTTCGCTACAACGGAGAAATCCGACACTCTGTTGTTCCGTAAACTTCTCTCCCATGCTGTAGCACCGTTAATACATGTTTTGTACTTTGTAGTGATCCACTTCCTAGGCATGTGGCTCTTAGTGGACAGGAATAAATATATAACGAAACAACTAAAGCTTACTTGTAGTTTGGCTCGAATAACATTCCCGGGGGCAGATTTTTGGCGAACGTCACGACCCCTGTGACAATTGCGCCGGCTGCAACCAATATCACTGCTCCGACAAATCCCAGTTTCATATTTCTGCAAAGAAACAGAGAAATGACGCCTCGATTATCAATGGGTGCCCAAGTTTCTCAGAGTCACGGGCGTTAAAGTCTACATCCTTCCCTTCTCCTTCTCATAACCGACACAACAATAAGTAAAAAAGTGGAATCGGCATGCTCGTGTAAGTCTAGTCCTTATTCGGGTCACTGTCCTTCGGTAGGCGTCGATATCAACCCTCCACGTCAGTTTAAAACGAAAGTTCGCCCAAGAACAGCCATACAGCAATTTTTGCAGCATTTTGTGGAAATAGAATAAGGTTTGTGTCGTTCCTGTCTGTATCTTCGCCCATGGCTTTCTTGATTATGGAGTTCATCCACAAGTTCGCCTGCACGTATATAATAAGATTAGCTTCTAGTTTTGAGAAGGATGACGTCACAAGTCGCTCAATCTAGCGTGCGCGTCAACATTCCTCCTCAAAGGTCGACTTCCTCCTCTCCTCACGTCAGGAAGGAACGCGCACAGCTGCTGGGAGACGCCAAACCCCCAAATAACGTCACCTAGTCTTGGAGAAATCCGACACTATAGGGTTTTGAGACTTCTTTTATAAAATGCCAAAGCGCACAGCGTTCACTGTCGGCATCCATGTTTCCTGTACAGATTATTTGATCGTCGTTGATTTATACTACAAAAATACATTAAATAAATATCATTTCTTAGTTTGTAGTGGTACTACAACGTCTACACTCTTAGAAATGAACTTCACCACATAGCACTCTCCTAGCCAACCATCACCCCGAATGACAACGTTCTCGCCCCCGATTTGCTGAAAACGGGAGGAGGAGCCTATTTTGTGCCATTATGCACGGCACAAAATAGGCTCCTCCTCCCGTTTTCAACATATCAGGGGCGAGAACGTTGTCATTCGAGATGATGGTTGACTAGGAGCGTGCTATGTGGTGAAGTTCATTTTTAAGAGTGTAGTTGCACGCTTCAATTAAACATTTCCGCTCACTACAAGTGCGCAAAGCTGCGTTCACACAGCCAAGTGGACGCCGGCGAACGGCGAGAGCGGCGACACTGACGTACATCGTACTTTCGAAAATTATGGACGCGAACGGGATAAGCAAGACTCCCGCGCGCACTGGCGAGGTGATCGTTTGTTGTCATGAATGACAGAAGATAAGGAGGCGCCCCAACGCTCTTCGATAGGAGAGAGAAGCGCGGGGCAAGTGACGTGGGGATAAGAGGCGAGCTGTAGTTTCTTTGCAGCCTTGCGAGGGTCACGTTACCTGAATTGCCCAATGAGGCCGCCTTGCACACGCCACCTTGGGGGCCACTTCGGCGCGCTACTACCACACCTCTCCAAGTATTCCGAAACTATACGTTGGGGGCTCCCATAGAGATGTATGTAACCGAAACCGGAAGGCGAGCGGTGATGTCACTGGAGTGGCCCCATAGGCGGTAAACATCTTCATCCGTGTCGGTGGAAAGCAAAGGGTTGGCGGTGTCGCAGCTAATCTCATAGATAAAATATTATTCACGTTTGCTATGGCAATGTTTACCTCATGATTCTGATAGCACTACTCAATTCTGCACGTATGCCGAAGATTCGTGCGTACCCGACGCAATTACACGACTGGCCCCGCTTCCTATGGTGGACGCCGTTGCCTCCATCGGTTCGTTCCCCTGTTTGTCATCCCACGTGACAGCACAGGGTTGGCAACAAACGGAGCAGCTCCGCTGTAGTTAGGGGGCTGAAATTCGTCCACTAACACTGTCCATGACCAACGGATGGCTACGCTCGGGCGGTCACGCTCGGGGATAGGAGAATCCCATTGACGGCGCGCCAAATACGATCTCTAGAGCCTTCCTATATTAACTCTATGTCCACCACGGACCCTTGTCTTCTTCATAGATTTGATTGATTTGTCACTGCCGTCCAGTGATTGAGAAGCGACTACTTGAAGGGCGTTGAAAAGTGGGACACCGGTGACCTCTAGTGACCTCTCTGCCGACACCGTTCGTTGCGGCTGCTCGCCATGTAGTTGGTGTGCGCGGCTGCGAATCCCACTGCTGCGATCTCTTCATCAGCTAGTTGTCTTGCGACGTAAACGCCAAGTATTATTAAATTATCTTCATCAACTGCCATTCTTTAAGTTGGAAGCTGTTATATGGTAGCCCTTGGTCTTTCCAGTTCGTTCCATGGTTGTTATAGAGGGCATTTTTATCTATTTGTTTTAGTCATGTATAAGACAATCCAAGTTTGAGTAGCTTCAGTTGGAAGGATATCTCGTACTTTACCTCTGGAACAGTAGAAGTAGAAGAAGGCCCAGAATGAGAAACTGGAAGACGGTCGAGCCGTACCATGTGACAAAAAGGCACTGGAACAAATATATAAAACAATACATAAGATGATTGTTTCGTGCAGGATTGGTCATGTGGTGAAATGTAATATGTCGTTTTGCGAGCGGCACATACAGCACAAAGGTGTGTGGACGGCTTCCCAAGCTAGCTTTTCTAAACACTCCCTGGTAAAGAGACTCCACATGAGTTCACAAAAACATCTGTTACCAGTAGTTCATCCAGAATCCTTTGCACGGGGTGTTGCAGAAATTGGGGATGTCATTATCAGAGTTATGCCAAACGTATCATCACCGAGATGACATGTGTCTGAAGCCGACATAGCAAGTGCGCCTCTATGGGATGAACGGGTAAAAAATTAGGGGGTGTCCGCACACACATTTGAGGGGTATTTTGGGTGCAGGGGGTTGGGATAAATCATCCTTTAAAGGGGTTGCGATAAGTCATTCCAGGTTATCCCAGATAAACGTAAAAGACGGCAGGGCGAATAACGAAACTCATGCGGTGTGTGTGTGTGTGTGGGGGGGGGGGGGTCGAGGTAGCTTGCCGTTGTTGGCCGCACTCAAGTGGACATCGTCACGACTATATCCCCCCCCAAAAAAAATGGGGAGGGAGGAATTGACGATTTCAAAGTGAGGCAGAGGCAGGATGACCGACACTGATGGGACGGAGGCACACTGTAGATGAGAGGTGCGCCAGAGTGGTCTTTCCGCGAGGCCCGTTTCGTGAAGAAAGCGCACCAGGCCGCGAGTTTTTGAAAGTTGTTCCGCACAGGAACCTCCGGGGAAGAGGACGTCCGTCAGTATGCCAGGCCTGGCGTGGGAAAGATGAGTTTCCCGCATAGTATGGTATGCACGGCACTCTGCCGGGATATATGCGATAGTCTCCGGATAATTACAGTGACCGCAACTGGAGTCCTCCCTGGAACCGATCTTAAACAGTCGCGGCTGTGACATCACAGCTCTCGCCGCCGCCAGTGAGGCAGTGCATGAGAAGTCACGTGGTTACGGCTGCCAACGGGAATGGCCTGAGCTCTCTGACGTTCGCGCTCGCTCGGGAGTGTATTCGAGGGCGTGTATCTCGCGAAGTACGACATGTTGAAGAATAATTCTTTTTTTCCTTCGTATTCTGACGCGCACTAGAATGTGTCCATGATGTAATGAGCCACATCCGTGAACGTATCCCAATGCTTTGAGCAGTGTTTGCGTGGAAAACTCACACACACGACTGAGTTTTTGCACACCAATGCTCTTGCGCAGAAACACATGCTTTCTTTCGTTATAGTCTCACGCGCTCTAATGGGAATAAGGGAGTCTTTCCGAATAAAGCTCGAAATTGACTCCCACAGAAGGAGAGACCCATCTATGGAACGGTCTTTCAAAGACAGTTCAGAATGGTTTCAGGCTACACGTTGGGCGCGTTAAAGGAGATATGAACTGTACCAAACGAGCCCGCCGACTACGGCTCCAAACGGCGATTTCAACGTGCTATCTGTGACACCTTTTGTATAGGTGAATTTTATAGGTGCGTATCTCCAGCACATAGCACGCTCCTAGCCAACCATCTTCCCGAATGACAACGTTCTCGCCCATGACTTGTTGATAACGAGAGGCGTATGTATGCTATTATGTATTATTATTATGCGCGGCTACAAAACGGGCTACGCCTCCCGTTTTCAACAAATCAGAGACGAGAACGTTGTCATTCGGGATGATGGTTGGCTAGGAGCGTGCTATGCGGTGAAGTTCATTTCTAAGAGTCTAGCGGCTCCAAGGCGCAGGGTTCGCGCTCCTTTTTACTAGACGGTGTAAGCCCTTTTTCGGAACGTGGCGCACTTGATGAAATCTCACGCTCCAGCTTGGAGGTCGGAGCGCGTAAGTGCTGCTCTGGCTCCGTGATGTATGGAGAAACAGGAGGCCGGAAAACCAATGAGCGGTATTGGAAATTTGGAAAATCGGAAAATTGGAGCGGCACGCTCGTGGCTGTGAAAGACCGTTTAGTAGACGCGCCGGAGTTCGAGGGACAGAGTACAACGATCGCGTTGGGTAGGGCCGCTACTTTACGCGCCCCTTGTTTTCTTTTTCTTTTTTCGTGTGTGTTTACTTTTTGAAATAATATATTTTCCGTTTCTTTTCCTTTTTTTAAATGAGAAGTTATACGGGAAATACCATTTGGTCGGCAGTCCAGAAATTGCTGATGAAGAACAGATTCGTCCACCAAACGGAAGAACATCTTCGGATCTCTGCACCAGCGTAATCTTCCCAGAATGGTCCATTGGTCATTAATGGTAACAATAGCAGAAGGGACAGTACTGCCAGAAAGGGCGCAGTCATCCTGCACAGAAATGAGGACTAAGACTAACTAATCAAAAAATAAATAATAAAGAAAGGAGAGTTCCATGTTCATAGTCTGTCTGAAACAATCTTGCGTAAAGTTTACGAAAACAAACGGACAAACTCTTCATCACTGTAAAACGGGTTGTGTCCTCCTGATACCTTGGTATTTCAGTTTCTTTCAGGGTGTCGAACCGAAACGTTTTTCGTTCCGGTTTTCGTTCCGGTTACATCATAAACGATCCGGTACCGGTTCTGCTCCGGAGCAAAAAAATAACGGTTCATACCGGTTTTTAACCGGTTCCGCTTCTGCGGGGAATATTCATCCCCACAAAAAAAAAAAATCAATGTTATAAAATGTAAACCCGTTTATTCCGCATACATGGTATTTAATATTAATAGACAGCTGTGAAATTGGTAGCTCCTGGTTCCTGTAGGTTACTGTCTGCTCAAATGGGCTTTCTCCTATCTTGAAGCGCATACTACAAACGGACTTGTTTGTCGAGATGTCGTACGTAAAGTACTTTCTTGCTGGGTTGGAGCGATCGGGTCCCATCCGAATGTCTGTTGCTACCGTCTAGGCAGCAAGAACCACCGCACGAGTACGACGCAAATCGAGGAACACCTTCACTCACAAACGCGCACGACGGCTCCGTTTTTTTTGTTTTTTTTTCTTCGTGTCCTGTCCACAAAAGAGTTGCCACTTCGCACGGGCTTGCCCTCGCGTATACGTAAGTCTATTCAACTTAGCTGCTCTCAAACAAGGGACGCGTTGCGCGACATTACCGATAAAGAAGCCGTTATGCAGCCCCCTTAGGTCGCTGTTTAGTTGATGAGAGTTTGGGGGGATCAAATTAAAACGAACACTACGGCACATTGCTAGAGAGTCACATGTACCTCAAAGTCTGTGTGCGTGCGCGAACAATAAACCATTACAAAGGGAGCCTAAGGGTCATAGTATACCTACATACGTTCCTCCGTAACCGTAACCCTCGTATACTATCCATGACATGACTTCAGAGCACACGACGTCTGTTTCATTCGCCTATCCGTAGTCCAAACCGGCGAAGTTTTTTCTTGGACCGAAAACCGTTAAATATATTTTTCGGTTTCCCTCCTGAGCGAAAAAAACGTATACGGTTTCGATTCCGTTCCGGTTCGCACCAAAATAGCGGTTGTTTTCGGTTTTCGGTTCCGGTTTTCGGTTCGCTCCGACACCCTGGTTTCTTTATTGTTAGACAAAGTGACGTGTATATGGGAATGACCAAAGCGCGGCACAAATGCCACTTCTTTGCTCCCTAGGGCTCGAGGGCTTGACAAGTGAAGGGTACATTTGCTTATCGACATTTCTGGTCCATTGCTTGTTCCTCACTGCATTTCATCATACGGGTGTAGGGCGCCGCACAACACCTAAGAGGAGAATCTAGCGCTTACAATAAATTTCATTAAAAATGAAGACAAATCACTATCAGTCTGCAAAGTTTAGAGTTGGCACAACGCCGTCTTCTATTTTGCAATGCGATCGAAATGGGTAACGCTCGCTAGACTATAACCCTGTATTTCTGACGACCTGAAACGCCAAGGTTTATATCAGCAACAGCTATAATAGATGGCGATGATGACGACATCGGGTCTATTTCCTCCTTACCGCTGGAGGTGCGGTACACAATGTCTTCAAATGTGAGAGATGAGAGATGCGGAACACCGCAGCTATACCCATGCTGACTGTGGGATATCGCCAAGCAAATGAAACACGTAACCAAGCTGGACTGGGGAAACGTGTTAGACGTATGTGCTCTGTGGAACGGCGTATCTTACCTGAAGTATCTCTGCACAACGAATCGCCAGCAAGCCTTCACAGTAAGTGCATCAGTTGAAGGGGGATTTCTGTATGCTATGAAGAGTCCACTGAAGAGAGAAAAAACGACAGCTATAACTGATCGGCGTTGGTGCACTGCGTCAAAACAGGTGTATAAAGCATGGTTCACACTAGTGCGTTCTGCTGCGTGCGGATGCCTGCGGGCGCTGGTTACCGTGGCAACAGATACGTGCGCGACCTCTCGCACCAGAACGCAAGGAGTTCGCCCGAGCTCAACTTTTTCCGACGCACGCAGCAGCCCGCAAGCGGAGAACGAATCGCGAGGCCGCCTTCCGAGCGTGCGCAGTAGGTTTCTCTCTGCGAGACTGTTTTCAACATGGAGGCCACCGGAGAGGAAATCCCGCTCGGCGCTCATTGGCTTACGGTTTGGTGATGCACGCATTCGGACGCAGGTATGTGAACAGCGGAACGGGTTGCTTACAACGCACGCATACGCACGCAGGCGCCCGCACGCAGCATAACGTACTAGTGTGAACCATGCTTAAAGGCTGATACACATTACTGTGTTTACGGCTGCGTACAGCGTCTTACGTGTACCTTCGTTCCTAACGGAAGGATGTCCCGTTGCTACGATTCGCTGTCATCGCACGTAACACGCAACGGTAAACGCAGCAGTGTGAAAAAGCCCGTACATTGTAGTAAACATTCTGCATTTAAAGTCACGTGATGTTACAGATATCCTGCTGCCTTATCATAATTACTGCCCCCGCGCAAGAACAGACCATAAGCTCTCTCTAATCGAGGACCTCCCCCCCCCCCCCCAGATCATGTTCTCACATTTACTCTCTTCCAATCTGTGTTAAGTTGTTCATTCATTTTCAAGGTGTTGAGCTCCCATTCATGTATACTGTATCCCGGTTTTGTCTGTCTGAGCTGCCACAAAGCTCGTTGTTTGTTGTTCAAGCACATGTTCCCAGACTAGGAGTGTTCGATTGGCTACACTTGACCCTGTCGAGACTAACAAGCTCGTGTTTTCTTTTCCGATCTAATCTAGTCTAAATAGTGCAGTTCAATGGCACATTACATAACAGCCTTAGTTCCAGATGACGCTTTGAACGATTCATTTTATGTCATTCGATCCGTTCACTCCTTTGTATTCGCTGCGAGATCGACCTATAGGGGGCGACACTGTCACCCTTTCTAGTGTGGACACACGTGGGCCGATGTCCGGAGCTGATGGTTCTTTTCAGTAATTCTAGTGTGTATTCAGCGGAAGATCACTGGTACGATACTCTTCGGTTCCCCAATGCTCCACCTATACTGCACTAAACGCTGAATAAACGTGTAAAAGATAGACGATGCGTCCACACTACGGTAGTTCGTCGTTTCTCCGCAGCGCGCCGACACTGTTCGATCTCGGAGCGAATACGGAAACTAAACCGACACTCTACACTACGCTGCAGGAAAAGAACCAACGGAATTCGCCATGTTCATTTTGCTCATGAACCATTTTCTTCCTGATTCATTACATGTTCAGTAGGACTCAGTCGCTGAATAATAACACGTACACTCTAAAGACAGAGCTTCCTCGCATAGCACGCTGTGTGCCAACCACTGCCAGGAATGATAGGGTTATCACTTCTGATTCGAGGAGAGAGAGGGGGGCGTACGCCCTTTTGTGGCAATTTGGGTATATGGTAATTGCCACAAAAGGGCGTACGCCTCCGCTTCTCCTCGAATCAAAAGCGATAACCCTATCGTTCGCGACAATGACTGGCGCACTACGTGCTCTGCGGTGGAGTTCTATTTTTAGAGTGTACGTTTAAACGTTGGGGTAGCAGATGGTTACGCGCTCAAACGTGGCACTACAGCGTAAATTTTCTGAAAGCTAAATATTCATTGGAAACTTCACTGAGGATTGGTTAGTTAATGTCGGACGCAATAGTCTGCTTAAACGAGTTTCAGTAAAAGGACTTCCTGGTCATTAACGGACATTTTAAACGGACATTAAAAACGGACAAAAATTGGTCCTCGCGGAATGAAAGATGCGCCTACATTTAACCGCAATACAAAAGGAACGGAATTCACATAAGTGCGCCTTCTTCCGAAGTTGGGGGAAAGGGTAATTTCTCTCCCTCATAAATTACGAACGACGTAACCAATGTGTTCGTTTGTGTTGATGTCAAGGTAACGATACTTTTCATTTCGCGAGGAGCAATGTTTGCACAGTATTGCCCCTTCAAGCTGCTGGGTATATTTACGAAAGGGAGACATATATCGAAAAGAGCGCATATCCTATCTACAACGTCCCGAACAACCAATGCAAGAAGCGCATGACCTGAACCATCCAGACGAACCTATAGCGGGAATAATTTCTTTCCTCGCATGATGGCGAAGATTCCGACGTAATTTCACACGTTTACTCTTTGGATGGTTGTTTTAGTATTCATTTACTGATTTCCTAATTTTTATCCCTGTCATCGACCCTCCCTTCAGTTTCACTTTTAGTTCAGTTTGGACCCCGAAATATAATAACAAGGTCTACAAGGACCGATATGTAGACCGAAAGTCCCACTCGAGTAATCGTCAATGTCGAATGGTGCGGTTCTACATGCCAGCCGACCTGGACTCCCAAGGTCTTAGAACACTCTACTGAAACATATCCGAAGCTGCTGGTAAATTGCTTGCCTGGTTTCAGTCGACAACTACCGACTGAAGTCCTAGCGATTTGTTCTCACTGTGTCGACTTCTACGATATACGCGGAGTCGATATATGCCGGTTTGCATTCAGAGTACAAGTTGACTTCTCTTGTGCGGTCGTCTTTTACCGCCTTCATATCCGCGGTCGTCTTTTACCGCTGTTGTCACAAGTTGCTGAGAGGAGAAAGCTTAAGATGCAAAAACCTGATTAGGAAGAAGGTGGTGACGGCCAGGGTGTAATTGATGAAGGGTGAAAAGAACAGGTCCCCCGCCATGTTGTCGTATGCCCTGAGGAGTCCACCTGCGTTTGAATTGCAATCTTAAACTACACGTGAAGGTATTTTATGTAGATGTTGCAGGATAAATATGTAACACTCATCGAAGAGCTCGGAGTTCATGACCTGGTATGGATAGAATCCTTAGGGATACCTTGTGTCAACGTCTCTAAGAGCATTGGATCCAGCGCTCATTGTCAATTTTTTTTATTGATGTGTTAAGAAAGGTCAGCCAATACTTGATAGGTTGACGCGCATATTCAACTATCTGATCCTGTACTGCCCATGTGACAGGGCACTACAAAGGAAAGGAGTAGACCACTGGACGAAACATTTACACCCGAAAAATGTCAAGAAATCACTGCGTAGCGTACTCCATTTTAATATTTAAAAAAGCCATAGAACCTACTGAACATGTGCGTGTTCTCTGCGAGGAAATAGGTGTGTCCGAAGATGAGCCATGCCATGCTGATCGCCTTGACGCCTTGTGCCGCGGCCACATCTGGGTCTTCGGGAACAGTCAGCGTGCGAAGATTACGTGTCAGCGAGAACGCTCCGATCCATAGGCGGACGCCACCTGCAGCAGAATGTGTCGTGAACAAACGACGTAACAAAGTTTTCGTTTCGTGACATCAAATGTTTTGTCACCGAAACGCTTCGTGATATTCACTTCCAGAATATAATCGATGTATATGTCATACTATCGTTGTCACATCACAATAAGTAGTCTGCGATCATTCTTGTTATAAATTACCGTGTTTCACACAAGGTTTTGATTCCTGCATATCATATGGTGTTTATTCATATGATGACTCGGTTTATGACCAATGTCTGCGGGAGCGGCCGTCGTCACGTGAACGCACAGAATGGCGTGAGCTCGCTGTCACCTCAAACCATCAGCAATACACGTATAATTCGGCACGATGGCTGGCAGAGAGTCTTGTATACGATTCTTTCCATTTAAAGTTGATCATAAAAGTTCTCGGTAGGTCTGTCCATCCTGTTACACACACGTACAGAAAAAAAAACAGTCCAGTTTAAATTATGAGTCCACGTTACTTTGTAGAGAATAATAGTGACACCGAAATCGAACTGTTTCTTCGAGATGACCGTATTCTGTTTTCACTGTATATTCCTAATAAGGCACATAGCGCGTCACTATTATACCCCAAAGAACAAACCTTGTTCGGAAGCCTTTTGTGCCGTGATGTCTGACTTGAGGTCGAAAGCTGTAGCGGCCAAAATAAGGGCGAGCAGTAAGCAGACGCAGAATCTGAGGAAGATACAAAAGTTAGGTTGATATGGCGGGAACTACGTGACAGCACGTAGTTACTTTTCATGTGAATGATAAGTAGGAGCAGATCGACACGTAAGGTTAGCATGTCACTGGAAGCTACGGCAAAGCAGTAGTGATGTATTCGATAGGCTGAGTCCTCAGTACTCTTAAGTCACACTTTTCATCCCAGTTGAACTCATAGTTTTTAGAAAATTAAAATTGAAAATTAGGGGCAACGTGGTGTCGAAGTACTCACAATATCCTCACGACTCGTCAAGTACCGCGGAAAACTACGTTGCATGCGGACAACACTGGCTCAAAACGAAAGAAGTTGACCTACGTGTCCGTTACCCAGCCATCACAATCCCCGAGTTAGTCGGGAAGGTGAATTATTGTTGTTTGACGAATTGGGGATTATTTGCCACCAGACGTCGCCCCGAGCCGTTTTACCCCAGTTTACCTCAACTGGAAATAGTAGCAGCTCTCTGTCATGTCTCTGACTCGTTGCGCTTGGTTTACAACGGACAAACTGTTAGACCTTCCCGTCAACGTAAACTGTCTGCCCGCTACTTTGCGGTACCTTAAATGTCCACTTACATGAGGAATCCTTGAAAGCCCAGCACCTTCGTTTCTTGTCGTATTTCGCATCGTTGCACGTGGGTTTTTGCCCCAAGTGACTTTGAAGAAGCTTGGGAGGAAGGGAAAAGAGGGAGTGACGTTGAAATACACTGATAAAGACTGATTTCAGTTCCTCCAATCAAACCAAACTAAAGTCAAGCCGTACACGCATAAGATACCTCGCTTCATTTACTGATTCTGTTGTTGGGTACAGGGATGTTCATTTCACCCACGCTCATAGTTGTCTCTGGACGTAAAACACAATTCAAGAAAACGAAGAAAGGAAAAAGGCGTCGACACTTAGTGATTTTTTTTCTTCAGCAATTGATTGGTTTCTGTTTACGTATTCCTAGCGCGAAGAAGCTGAGTAATGCGCTGTTTCAGCGAGCTGCCCGGCTGTCAATGGACATTTTTCACGCTCGTGTCGTGTCCTAGCGTCTGTTCAGCAAAACATGACCGGCGCTTGCCAAAGCACAGACGGCACCATATTGGCGCCATCTATTGAATATTTAGGGAACCCTCCTCGGCGCCGCCAGTGTCACAGATCATGCGTCGAAGCGTTGTGAAAAATTTCCATTGCGTGTTCACACGTCGGGTTCGCGGTAGCGGAATATAAGTAACAGATGCTTCGGTATTCCGATCCGGATTTCGATCTCTACCCGACTCGTACATGGCACTCGCGGTGCGTTCGTCGCGGTAACGATAAGAGCAAAATGTCACAGCCATCCAGCGAGAGCACCGCATAAGTACAATAATGGGTGATGCGAGAAAAGAGAGCAAGGAGATTGGCATACCATGAGCAACTACGTTCTGAACGTCGACCTGGGAACACACTGACGGGACACAAATGCCCATGCGGAACTTCCGGCTCTCTGGAGCGACTCGGTACACCAGCCTTGTCATTCTCTGCAAAGCAAGATTATGTTGTATAACATGCGCTATTACAACACAAGCAAAAAAAAGAAAAAGGATTATGGCTGAAAGCGACAAATCCATCCTGAACTCTCAAAGAATGCGTTCCAGATACCAACTACCCCGAAGTTTTTGTCCCAGTTAGCCTGTGGGGTACTATTCGTAGATAGCGCAAAGGCTACTGATGATAAACGTCGCATTGCTCAAATGTTAACGCAACTGTGGCAGCCGACGAGGACTAAGTTGCCACCGCTACGCGCCGCGCGACATGCGCTTCCCTGGCATTCTGTGCCAGTCAGTTCAGTCCTCTGGCAGCCACTGATCGCGCTGCCCAATAAACTGTGGCTTCCTACTTTGCTGCCTGCCTTTCTTCACCACAGTTTTCAGGCTTTCCACGCAACAAAAGCTGGAGGCTTACATTGCACCTGTCTTTATCGTCACTTTTAAACCGGAACACATGGCTCTTCAATAACGAACTTCTTCGCCTCCGTTTGCGTTTCCTTCCAGAAGCGCGAGAAGCGCAGCCGCATTAAAGCTATGCAAAGTGCTCATATATCTGCGCCGTTCCCTGCTTGGTCTAACTAGCGAGAGAGGCTCGCACATAGGCGATTAACCGTCTTCAAAGCGAAGCTGCCTCCTACACATCATGATTCATCAACGTGAGATCGCGTCTCCCAACTCTGCCAGCGTCTGCTTAACGTTACATTGACAAAAGAGTCGTTCGTCTCGGGTACAGCCTTCCACAAAGGGAAAATACACTGCGATGTGTGATATTACATATTTTTGTCGCGGCTGGTAGCGGTGAAGCGCAAAAGGACGTTCTTGCACTCCCTTATCCACCAGTGAATTACGTGTTCTTGAGCTTACTTCGCAAAAAGGAGCGCTGAAGAAAAAGTAACAGCGTCATGCAGGCTACGCCGGTCCCCACCCGGCTTATCTGACTGACATGCGCGCTTTCTCTCTTATGATCAGACGGACGAAACACAGTTAATCACATAGTGTCTTGATATCACATGCTTTCCAGTTTTTCTTCAGCACTTCCCATAGCGAAGTAAGCTCAAGAACACGCAATTCATTGGTGGATAATGGAGTGGAAGAGCGTCCTTTTGGGCACTTCACCGCGACCAGCTGCCACAAAAAATTGTAGACCGAAACCAATTAGTTACTGGAACAAATGACCCGCTTCAGTGGCCGATATTTCTTTAAGAGGTGTCCACCGGAGGTCCTAAAAGGGGCAGTGCCCATTTTAATGCCGACGGCGCCGTGCTTTAAAGGTCATGTTTATAATAAAACTCATTTCAATTTTTATATAAATAATGGGCATATCGCACTACTTCACACGGTGCGCAGCTTGTAGGTGGTATCGGAGAGACACTTGTAAAAACAGAAAGTTATTCGATTGGTGCACCCGTTCGCGAATTATTTAGCCCGGGGATTTAACTGAGACACCCGGCCAAGTTGTTACAGTTCACCGCGGTTCTCACTATCAGAAGATTACCTTGTCTCGCTGTGGATGCTCGTATATACAATGCAAGTTTATTTTAAACAGAGTCTGTTCAAATTTCGGTCAACACAGACATGTAAACCTCAAGCGCCCAGTAATATTTTCCCGGAGTTGTTTGAATACTTCATAAGCGTTGGATTCTAGAACCGTCTGTCTATACTCAACGCGGCAAACAGGATTTTCAATCATTCTTCAGTAATTGAGTAAACGGGATAATGATTTCCATATAATGAGAGGAAGCATTCAACCCATTTTTTAAGTGTTCAGTGAGTGGACGGAACTAATTCATCTAAATACTTGAGTACATTGACTATGAAATCTAGCATCAACTGATAAAATAGTGCTGTGTTTGTCTGCGCTGTGTCTGTCCCCTTTTCTCCGTGTTTCCTCGTCTCAGGGTTTCCTCAGTATGGAGCGACAACTTAGTCAATGGTAGAAGTGCAAGGCTGCAGGTGATCCGGTGCATTGCAAAAACGATGATAAAAACCTGAGACAGGGAACAGAAAAAAGACAACACGACACGTTCTCAAACA
Organism: Ornithodoros turicata; assembly: GCF_037126465.1. Taxonomy (NCBI): domain Eukaryota; kingdom Metazoa; phylum Arthropoda; class Arachnida; order Ixodida; family Argasidae; genus Ornithodoros; species Ornithodoros turicata. The sequence continues at coordinate 4,545,597 of NC_088209.1, read as the reverse complement.
CAGCAACCCATTTTCGTCGTTTTTTTTAAATTTAGTCAATGTTGGATAATTCTAAAGACCACGCTGAAGGGGGGTGGATATGTTTATTTGAAAAAAAGGGAAGGGAAGGTTAGCGAGGCAAGAAGCCGGCTTGCTATTCCAAAAAAAGAAAATGAAAACAATGGGAAAAGGAGGATAAACGAAAGAAAGAAAGAAGAAGGTCTCTGCATAATTAAGACAGTGACAACGAGATAATCGACAATGACGATGGCATTCGTATTAGAGATTAGGTTATCCGGGATGCTATAGTACGCATTCGTACGTACGCGAAAATCAAGAAATGACAAAATATATCTGACCCCATTTGTTAGGAGTAAATATGGGATTTGTCCCGAGACAAGCGTTTGTCCGATTTCCCGTTCCCAATTTTTCATAAACGCAAGGGACTTTGGACAAAAGAAATGTCGGTCATAACCTCCTGAAGCCAACTGCAGTAATTCAGTACTTCTTGACAACGCAACTTCACCATGTGACACACACTTAGCTCACCATATAGTTGAGAATTTCGGTGGTCTACATCTGCAAACGGGAGGCATACGCCTTCTTTTGATACATTCCATTCATGTTAATGGTTATATAAAGACATGCACCATGTTATCTACTCGAATGAGTAGTAATAAACGTATCATTTCGTAGTGTGGTTGGCTTTGAACGTGTCATGTGGTTTCAAGCTGTGTTTTAACATTTTAACATGGTAGAACATAATACCGTTACCGCTACTTCATAGTGAAAGGTAGCGCAAGCAACCGCTCATGGCACGTGAGACTGTAACGGATATATATTGATTTTTTCTTTCCCTCTTGTTTGAAACACATTTCGCTGTGTATAGGTCCAGTTTTTGTCACTTGGTGAAGTGGAAAGAACGTAGAGCTCCCCACTCTTTTTTTTTTCTGATCTGATTTACATCCCATGCACCTTAAAGTTCTTTCTCTTGTCTTTGTACACTCTCAGAAAAAAAAAGGTGGAGCAGTTACACCCTTTAGGAGGTAATAGTTGTCGCATATGTTGTGCCTAAAAGATTGCAAAGTTCTACCTGCTACCTCACTCGCTGCCACGAATTATAGGGTTACCGCGTCTGATTCGGTGAGCGAGGGGGGCGTACGCCTTTTTGTAGCAATTTGGGTGTATGATAATTGCTTTTGCCACCCTGTTACGCCCTTTATCGGACGGTATGTTGACCTATGTGGTAACTATAGAAGTTACCACCTTTTCTTTTTTCTTAGAGTGTAGTACTTGCTTTTGTTAAATTATGGGTAAACTTTCGTACAAGTTAATTTGAATTGTCCAATATACACTGATGGACTATCGGACGAAACGTCCCAAGCACCCCCCCCCCCCCCCACACACACACACTCAACGCCCCCCTTCCCCAAAGCCATGGTCACACTTCAGGCCTGTGAGTCTGGGCAGGGAAAACAAACTCAAACAGGATGAACAACCATGAACACGAGACTAACCTTGAGTCTCGTGCGTATATTTGTTTGCTCTGACTAGAGTCACTAGATAAGCACGCTGAGGCGAAGCTTATTTAGTGACTCTAGCTCTGACCGGACTCGGACTTCAAGTAAGATGGAGTTCATCCACAAGGTATATAGCCCGCGTATATATGCCATCAAATTTGTTAAGCCATGTTCATTTGTTGTGACATTTCTCCGCTAATTACCCGAGTTCCGAATTTCTGTGTCCACGAACGAGATTATTGTGACAAGCGGCATATGATTACCTCTGGGTGCAGAAGCAGAGTAGTGAGGTGGGCCGCGGCGTCTGTCTCGTTGGTGAATACCTCCTGGACGTCGTGACCAGACGACAGGTAGACTGTACAGTATTTTCCCTGGTAGAGTCTCTTCTCCTTGTATTCGGCTACCAGGTCGAGGCACTCGTCGTACGCTCCGATAGAGGCCAGCCGACCTTCCAGGAGACCCTCCGGGAGCTTTCCCGAGGAGTCCATCACTGCGCATTACAATATACACGCATTCAATTTCTGGTGCAATCACGTTGTTTCACAGTTATAAGCTCCACAGAAAAGTGGCACGTACGCCTTTTTGTGACGCTGAATATGTATCCAAACTGACACAAAAAAACATACTCCACCCCTTTGCAAGAAATCAAGAAAGCGAAGAACATCGTTCTGAATGGCCGTTTGTTCTGAGCGCGTTGTTTTTGTCATTCCGTGTCATGCTGGTAATTCGGGGTGGGGGGGGGGGGAAGCACATGCTCTAGCGTCATTGTTTGTCATTGTCTAGCGTCACCGAAGCGGGTCATTTGTTGCAGTAATTAATTGGTTTCGGTTTACGTATTTTTGTCGCGGCTGGTCGCGGCGAAGCGCAAAAAGACGCTCTTTCACTCCCTTATCCATCAATGAATTACGTAATAATTAATAATTGGGTGTTTACGCAATTATTAATTATTACGTAATTCATTGATGAATAAGGGAGTGAAAGAGCGTCTTTTTGCGCTTCGCCGCGACCAGCCGCGACAAAAATACGTAAACCGAAACCAATTAATTACTGCAACAAATGACCCGCTTCGGTGGCAGATTTTTCTCTGAAAGGTGTCCACTGAAGGTCCCAAAAGGGGTAGTACCCATTTTAATACCGACAGCGCCCTGCTTTAGAAGTTACGCTTTTTTACGAAACTCATTTGCATTTTTATTTAAATAATGAGCGCCTCCCGCTCATTCACGCGGTGTGCATCTTGTAGGCGGTATTGGACAGATACTTGTAAAAAAGAAAGTTATTCGATTGGTGCACCGGTTCGCGAATTATTTAACCCGGGGATTTAACTGAAACACCCTGTATAGGGTGTTTCACGAAAAAGCCCGGTTGTATAATTCGTGAACAGGTGGAGCTATCCAAGAAATTTCTTTTTAGGTAAAGATCCTTGGAACATCGGCCATGAACTGAGTAGTGAGCGGCTCATTTGCATACGCTCACTAATTAGATAAACATCTTAACTTTTAACTTTTACTTCGCACTCTAACAGAACCCCTGTTCCACGCATCCGGGACCTTAAGCGAAAAATATTGCAAGAAAAAACCCGCTACGACACGATTTTTCCGAGTAATTAATCGGTTTCGATTTACATATTTCTTGCGTGGAGCAATGCGCTCTTCAGGTCAGCTATCCGACTGTCAATTTCGTGTCCGTCCACCTGGTTGACACACGGGGGTGACGGAAGATAAGGGACAGCCGCAAGACCGTCATCACGGAACATCATGCAGGGTGACAACGTGCTCTCCTTGGATTTGATAAGTATGGGAGGCGTACGTATTTCTTTCTTTCTTATTTTTTTTTTTGTACCAGTGATGCTGTACATCAGGACAACAAGAAAGGCTCCGCCACCTGTCTTCAACAAATCGGACGAGAACGTTGCCATTCCGGATGGTTGGCTACACTCTTAAAAATGAATTTCACCGCATAGCACGCTCCTAGCCAACCATAATCTCGAATGATATCGTTATCTGCCCTGATTTGTTGAAAAGGGGAGGCGTACGCCTTTTCTGTGACAATTATGCTGTTCATAATTGTCACAAAAAGGCGTACGCCTCCCGTTTTCAACAAATCAGGGCAGATAACGATATCATTCGAGATCATGGTTGGCTAGGAGCGTGCTATGCGGTGAAATTCATTTTTAAAAGTGTAGGCGCGTGCTACGTGGCGTAGTTAAGTTTTAAGAGTATACCCACTAGTTCACAGCGCTGGCGGCACATTCGTCATCATTGATGATAAGAGCACGCTGTACGGAACGACAGAACCGCCAGCGTTGTTTAGAAATCGCTCTGAGAAGGAATATGAAAGCGTCTCTCGCGGCTGTTCCTAATGCACCAATGCGCTCTTTGGATCAGCAATCCGGCCGTCAATTTCATGTTCATCTGCCTGGTTCACGCACGGGGGCGACGGAAGAATCAGAACAGCCGCAAGAAATGATTTAATATTCCTTATCAAAACGGCTGGTCAACAGCGCTGGGGGTTCTGTGGTTCCGTATGTGAGATAGCGTGCTCTTGTCATGGATGATGACGATTGGGCCGCGAGTGCTGCACTCTTAAAAATGATGCTGGTTGTGAAAAGGGGCGTATGCCTTTTTTTGTGACAGTTATAAGTTTCACAGAAAAGGTGTACATCCCCTATTTTCAACAAGTCAGGGCAGATAACGATATCATTCGAGGTTATGGTTGGCTAGGAGCGTGCTATGCTGTGAAGATCATTTTTAAGAGTGTGTGAGCTAGTAGGATACACTCTTAAAAATGAACTACGCCACATAGCACGCTCCTAGCCAACCATCATCGCGAATGACAACGTTTTCGCCCAATTTTTTTGAAAACGGGAGGCGGAGCCTGTAGAGAAGAAGGAACATCAAAGCGTCGCCTGCTGTCTTGCGGCTGTTCCTTGTCTTCCGTCACCCCCGTGTGCCAACCAGGCAGATGAACACGAAATTGACAGCCGGATATCCGATCCAAAGAGCGTATTGGTGCAGTGCTCCGCGCAAGAAATATATAAACCGAAACCAATTAATTACTCGAAACAGTCACTAAGTGTCGACGCAGTTTTTTTCTTGCAATATTTTTCGCTGAAGGTCCCGATGCGTAAAACAGAGGTTCCGTAAGCGTGTGAAGTAAAATTTAAAAGTTAGGAGGTTTATATTAGTGAGCGTATGCAAATAAGCCGTTCACTACTCAGTTCATAGCCGATGTCCCAAGGATCTTTCCCAGAAAGTAATTTCTTCGATGGCGCTACCTGTTCACGAATTATTCTGCCCGGGGATTTTCGTGAAACACCCTGCATACAGGGTGTTTCAAAAAACGTGTCATTCGGACTTGATAAAAAACGGGGCGACGGAAAAATATGCGGTCAACGGCATTTGTGTGGCAACTACATTTGCCACCTTGAAAAAATATTTTCATTTCATTTTAATTAAAAGAAATTGAATTTCTACAATAGAACTCCAAAATTTAGCAAGTATTTCAATACACCCTTAAAGATACCTAGTATTTATACATAAATTCCAAAGAGGTATATATGCCGAATTCTTGTAGTGTTCATGCATTTTTTTGTTTTACTTTGACATATCCAATCTTTGAATTTCTGTTTAATTTATTTGTCCTATGACGTAGATGTTGGAAATCGAAGAGAAAGCTCTAAAAACAGCTTGAGACACTGCCAGCCCAAAATCAAAATCAGCATACATGAAACATGCGAACTCTTAACTCAGTCTGCAACCCCACGTGTTTAATTCAGTTGATACGAAAATTATTTGAAAGATATTGAGTGCCACAATTACTTCGTTACCGCGGTATAGGTACCATGGAATTTTGTTACGAATACTACGAAATGTAGTTTTCTGAGTTAAATTTACGAGGTACGAAGGCGTAGAAATATTTTTGGAAAAGCAAATATGGAGATACAGATTGTGTCCACCTAAACTATTCTATTGTTCATAGTAGGCCTGCGTCTCAGATTCTCTAAGCACCCGATGAAAATGTACACTGGAGGAGGATCAGTTCAAGCGATATTTCGAGCATCGATTCTTCTTTTCCTGCGCAAAGTGTCGGCTTCTCTCGACCTGAGACTTTTCCTTCTATCTACTATCGCATGCCTTTTCCGCTTTCTAGTTTGGAACAGATTTTCAAGCTTTGCGCTCACCTATGAAATAATGCGAGAGAAATTTACTTAAAATCTCGTGAAACTATACCTTTGCCGAAACTATGCCGACTTTTGGTTCAGTCGATTTAACGGGGCACAAAACGAGCCGTTCGCAACAGCAGTAAAGCAACAAGCTTTCAAACTCACGTCGAACTGCCCATCCTTTCAGGTCCCTGAACGCCTTGAAAGTTTTGAGAAGAGAAGTCATACAGTCCACCGACACATCCAGATCGGAGGAACCTTCCACCACGTACGGGAATATCTCGTTGGCCACCGCATCGATGTTCACTTTGGACTTGTTCACTTGCTCTTCCCACGACGTATTGGACACTTCCTGCGTGCCCTGAAAAGGTCCGTCGGCGTGACCTCCGAGGCAGAACGGAGCCCAGAGCGTAACTCCGAGCACAAGGATCGTTGGGAATCCCATACCCGTGCTGGCACTGTCCTACGATGTTTTGCGGATGCTCGCCAAAGTGAGCGTGTCCCGGATTATTGACCTGGTTTGGGCGGCGGACTTTCACCGAGTTGGGCATCTTTTTTCCTCAAAGAAGCGAGATTGGAGTGGCCCTAATGCAGTGGATGGGCAAGAAGGACACGCTTTCCTCCTGAACGGAGGGGTTGTGATGTTGTTGCGTGAGCAACCGAACGTCACACGTTACACCCTTCGCTCACGCTGCATGCCGATTCACAACGGCTCTCAGTAGTCACGAATTCCACAGTTCGGAACGGATGATGTATTGTTTAGAAATGTGGAATACAAGTTGATCGTGAAAGGGCGGACATGCGAGTTCTTTAGTGAGTGAGGGAGAAGTATGGACGTGCCCGTGAGGGACGCATGATCCATGTAATATGCTCACGCTACGACATTTGCTGAGATGATTTAGCAGTCTCATTGGTACGATACGAACGCCTTTGTCTAACTTGAGTACACAAAGTCAACATGCCTATATGTAAAAATGGAAAACGGAATGCTACGCACTCGGAAACTTCATAACAAACGCAGAATCTTTTTAAAAACTTCATTTTGCCACAAAAGCGTACCTTATAACCTCTAAATTATACGTGGTGTAAACTGTCTCTGCTGTCAATATTTCCGATAAATATTCTAAGACGGATTTTTATTGTAAGATGGATTGGTAAAAGTATCAAACCTACATCGATATATATGAATAATTACCGAAATATATGAGGTTTCGCAAGCAGGTTCGATATTCTATAGTTGTTCATCCATATTCCGTAAGTAACGATTGATTAAAATCCTGGCATTTGAACCGATGCACACGCAGGTAAAACATCGACATCGTTAAGGGCATCGGTAACATACAGAATTGTATCGGAAAGAAAGAGGGTTAAAATTGGGCAGCTCGGCGGATCATGATTAAACGCGCTAAAACCCCAGTACCAGGGAGCTAAAAAAAGTGCAATACACTGCAATGTGTCTGCGTCTGTTTTTTCTTTTTTTCTTTTTTAGCTCCCTGGTACTGGGGTTCTAGCGCTTTTAATCTTAATCGGAAAGAATATGGGCAATGTCGATACAAACATCGGTATGATTACATCCCAGTTGCAACACCTTGACCTTCGAAATATTGTGTGCGTCATTGGTGTTCCCGCCACTGGCCGCTTTCCCGACATCAGCGTTCTTTGGTTTAGAAAATGTTCATCGGGCACCTGAAAGATACCAACCGCAGGGCATGCGCTGCTCTTACACGAAATACACAAAAATCTCGTTCGAATCGAGAATTGTATGATTTGGATCAGTCGTTATAGTCGTCTACCACGTGTTGCAAGCTGCGTTCAACTTCGTACAATTTTCAAGTGCAATTCCGTTGAGGTCGGGGAACGAGATATCATCAGACAATACGGAGAATATTGATACCCATCAGCCTCTAGCACGTGCAAATCGAGGATAAAGTGTCGCCGAAAGGCGAAGCATTGTACGATGACCCTATTTACATCGTCTGCTCCGTGTGGTAGGAACGACCCACAGATGCCCGAGGATGAGAACCGATGAGAAACGATTTCGTAGACTTGTGCTGCCCTCCTGCGGTACCCTCGCGAAGTCGAACGCGATGGGAGTAGCACCGTTACCGTCCCAAGCTTGTCGCGAATGGGGTACACATCAGTGTTGCCAGGTTTACTGAAATTTCAGTAGATCTACTGAACTTCGAGTCGGTCTACTGAAATACTAAAAAAAGATCAAAACGCGCTTAAATCTACTGAATTTTTTGCCTGAAGTGTGGTTTTGCATAGCGAACTCCAATTCACGTTTGCTGGCACTGTCTGGTTGCATCGTAGTCCGCGTACGAGCGAGAAAATCATGTACTTTTGACATAGTGAGGGGTCTACGCAGTGATTTATCCAGAACCACCCCCCTACACACCCCAAAATCTGGAGGAGATCCCCTAAACTCTGAGATTGTGCAATATTGAGTGAAAAGCATGTAAATACGTCCCCTTGCAGAACCCCACCCCACCCCCAAAGACGAAATTCTGGGTAAACCACTGGGTCTACGCGTTAGGTGGCATCTGCAAGCAGTCAACTTTAAAAAAGCGAGCAGCTGCCCAAGTAAAACAATTTATAGTAAATATAGATAGAGGAAATATATATAAAAACAATTTATATAAATAGTATAGTATAGTAGTAAATACATTGCAGAATCATGCATATTTCACAGGACACCAGGTAACATAGCAAACATGAAGACAAGTTCCGACGAGCTTATGTTTCCGTGGTTAGGAAGTTTCGCTGTAAACCTCCTCTGCTTGTCGCATTCGAGCGCGTGCGTGGAACGGATATTTTCTGAGGTCAACCTCATGAACAGCTTTCGACTGTAACCATCACTGGGCTGCTGCACACGAAGCGACTGATAGGAGACAAGAACTGGCATAACTTAGCTGCGAATATGTATGAGCGAGAGTACGTGATCGAATGACGGTGTGCAAGCACGTCTTTACTGTTTACACCAAATTACAAGTATATCTTACTTATTCTATCGCCTACATATCGTGATAATTCATGTTTATTTACCATATGGCCCACTAGTTAGGTCGCCGTGGACCGTTTGCCCTTGTTTTTAGTACATCTACTGAATTCTACTGAATTTTCTGACGCCGACCTCCTGAATTTCCGCCTAAATGACCTGGCAACACTGGTACACATATTTTACATTGGATGCACTCAAATTCAACATTGGGAACGAGGTTATTTGAGAAACTGGAAGCCGCGCTTGCGACAGTATAGTGCGTCACTCGTTGATCAGGTTAGCTCAGGCTATACGTTAGCGTAGCTTGCCTCGCGGTAAAAATGAGAATGATTCACTACTGCTATATTAGTTCGTTGTTACAGGCAACCTACTGATGATGGCGGTGTCAAGTTGCCTGCCGGAGGAATAGGTTTGGTGTACTTCGTTATTGCGTAACTGATGGCAAAACCACAAGGATCTACGCTTTCAACAAAACACTGCGGTATCGTTTAGAATCGTGGAGGGTGGTTCACTGCTACCGTACGCGTGACTTCCGGTTTGTCAAATACCCTCGTTTTCACTGCTGGATTTGAGCCTATCCAATGTTGAACATGCGGTTTATTCGTCGCGGATGACAATCACACAATAGAAGGCGCCATATTGTACACGAGAGTCGTCCGTCGAAGCTTCCCAGTGCCTTTAGGAATTAACCCTCGAATTCATAGATGTGACTTGACCTCGACGCGCGTAAACACACTTCAGAAACCGCGGCTTGAAGCGTTCTTGCGCATGTTGACACGTGCGGTGGAAATTTCGAGTCAGCGCTCGGACCACCTTCAAGTGCTTCACCTTCGGTAGTGCTCCGGTACGGCAATCTCGGGAAATCACATGATAGAGAATCATGCTTCGTCTTGACTTTACATGAGCTGTTGCGTCATCAATTTGTTTCCAGGGCCTTTGCACATGTGTTGGTGCCAGACGGCAAGTGTAACATATATTCTGGGCCTGGACCATCGAGGTACAGAGGGAATACAGTGCGCAACCGCCTTTGCGGGGCTCCCAAAGTTTGATGCCAGTAGACGACACTCTACTTTCTGTCTCGCACTACTTCAAGGCACAAACGAGCCAAGAGCGAAGCGAAGGACCAATGAAACGAAATGAATGGGCAACGTAAGTTGAGTTAAAGCGGCTGTGCAACACATGCGCGTTCGAGCGAGTGCAACTTTTTCTGCACGAAAACAATTAGGCGAATTTGCTATAAACCCGGTTCCTTATGAGACAGCTCACAGATGGACCTGGTGGTCTTATTCGTACATCTCGCTATGTCACAGCAGTAGCTGAATGTAGGTTTGAACGCGCACGCTTTGCAATTCAACGACTTCTTAAGTAGGTGTGGGAAAAATTGTGGGCGTCACTAGGGAAAGAATAAATGCAACTGGACCTCGAAGCGCACGCGCGCAAAGACGGCTACCGAATGTATCTCGAATGTCCGATATTTGCAAACAAGGCAAGGTGAGGTCAACATGGCGCCATCCAGGGTTGCTTCAGACGTGGCTGCCGGTCTATCAATCTATTACCCAGTGATGGCCACTAACTACTTCTACAGTAGTTAACTATAACTACTAACTACTTCCCAATGGAGTAGTTTAACTAGTACTTCAACTACTTTTCAGGGGCATAGTTAAAACTGCTACTTTAACTACTGCAAGGTATTTTAACTACATCTATAGCTACTTAACGTTGTCCATCAACAGCAATGCATTGCAGTGTTCTTGGATATCCAAATATGAATGACAACCAGTAATAATGATATTTAAAATATACTCTTGTGCCTACGTCGCTTAATTCACATACTGTCGTAAAATCTACTGCCTGTCACTTTATTATGCACTGACAAAAGAGCTTGCTGATGAAATATTTCCTTTGGGGTGAAAACTTCCGCTATAAAGGAACTGTACAACATACGACGGACTATGTACGAGATTTACACTCAGGCTCCTTCGTCACAGATCAATGCGCCACGCACAAATATTGTGGTGGGTACCGACTGCGTCACTGTGGATCGTAAAAATATTTTCGCTTAGCCGCGATGATGATCACGTAGCCATCCTACGCGGTTATGTGGACACCAGGACGATAACCAAGATATTACGCAGGACGCTACCATCGTCAAATACAACGCAGCGGGATTCTTTCTGTGCCTACGCGATAAACTAAGTTGCAGAATTATTTCACAGCAATTGAGGCTTCACTAGACAAGCATTAAAGGTACTGTAAAGCAGCACCGATCAAATGTCATTTAGTGCAGCTATTCGATAGTCCAAGCCACCAGGACAAAACTGCGCAAGTTTCATTCCAATCGACGGTGCAATTAATTAGAAAATTACAATTAAAGATTACGGGCAACACTGTACTAGGTATTCGAAATGAGTCCGTACTCCTGACACATACGGCGGCAACCACATTGCATGCGTATAACACTGGGCCCGACATAACAATCCACCACAACCCACCATAAAATCCGCCCCCGCAACCCACACAACGATCCACAGCTGAGGATAAACGGATAAGCGAACTGAAATGAAATGCTGAGCCGTTGAAAAAAAATGTGTCAGACGTTCAAGAAGCCAGACAGCCTCGGGACTTGTTTGTTCACAGAGGTTCACAGAGAGAGTTTGTTCGTTCGAAAGAGGCCTACGAACAGAAGGAGCGCGCAGGCGCAGCAGAGAAGTAGGGAGAGCCTCCATCGAACAGCGGCCAGCGCTGGGTTACTTCGCAAAAATAGGGGTTAACAGGTTAAACTGTTAACAGGGGTGTCAGAATGCATAGGTAAACAGGATAACTAATAATATGGTTACTAAAATAACGAAGTTCCGATGTAATAGTGTGTAATACCAATTTGCAGTGTTGCCCGCTGTACAGGGGTTGTTTGACACCAGGCGTCGCACCGCTCCACTACGCCGCATCTTTCATGGCAAATTAAAAATATTTATAGCGCGTTGTCGGTCGTATGGTTCCGCATATGGCATTTAGAAGCAACAAAATCTCTAGTCACATCACCGGCATATCATGCTTGTCTACTGCCTTACAGTACCTTTAAAAGTGAATATCTAGTACATATGCACTGCAAAATTGCTCTGCACCTCCGTGCTCATCAAACAAGTAGCTCAAGGTAAGAGTCCGAAGCACAATCGTGCCGTTAAGCTTGCGGCAAAATCGGAAGTAGTTGGCACCTGCAGTAACCTAAGTACTGTAATTAACTACTCGAAATAGTAGTTTCACTAGTAGCTGGCACTACAGTTCTGCAGGTAGTTGATAACTAATTTTTAACTGCAATCAGGTAGTTTAACTGGTAGTTAAACTACATGTAGTTAACCACCGGCCATCGCTGCTATTACCCTCTCTATCTCGTTGGTCTTGACGCTAAGAATAGCCGTGTTTTCAAACTCCAACGCAAATCTTAAGTGCAAAATTGTACGAAAACCTCGCCCTCAGACACAGTCGAGGAAGTAAGCCAGCGGGTGGGTTCGTGAAAGGCCCAAACAGTCTTGAACGAAGACAGGTCCTGGTGCGGACTTGCACAAGCGAAGATACCCCGTCTAGTCAAGTCACACCTGCGAATTCGGGGGTAATACTTTATATAGCTGCGTTTACATGAATGCGACCAAAACGTGTCCTATCGAGTTATCGCAACAAATCATCAGTCACATCACCCAAGCGGCACAATGTATTGAAAGTCGAGTGCAATAGGGGAGGATGGGTAGGTGGAAGGCCTTGAACATACTCGTGAAACTAATACCCCTGTCACACGCGCATTTCGATCCTTCTCGAATCCGATCTGCATCGAACTTCCCGAGCACGCTCGAGTTTTGACGCTGCTACACGGCCACTTTCAATGCGCATTGAATGGTTGACCTGTGCAAATGAATAAACGGAACTCATTAATTTCGCGTTTCCTATATAACAGCGATATTAGTGGTAATTTATCGTATACCGACGTAAGCATCATTTGTAGCTTCGCGCGCATGTCCGTCTTAAGTTATGACAGTTCACCGGGGTCGAGGATGCCAATGGCGTCCGTCGAGCCGTCTTGAAATTCTCAATCCTGTTATGGGAACTGTCTTGAGTCAAGCAGGATCAAAGTTCGATCCTGCTTGGAAGCGGCCGTGTAGCACCATCCGATCTGCATTGGGTTCAAGCAGGTTCGGTCGAGCAGGATCGAAAATGCCCGTGTGACAGGGGTATAAAGAACATTGATAAGACACATACCGTCCACTCCTATTGCACTCGACTTTCAGTACATTGTGCTGCTTGGGCAACCAACGAACCTGACGGAATAGGTGCGAGAGAACGTGATAACTGGATTCGATTGGATTTTGTCGCCTTCGTGTAACAGCGGCTTATCATCGATGACAAAGTTTGAAAAAATAAATGAAAAGTAAATATGAAGCGAAAAGCTAAACTCTATGTTGGGCTCGGATTTTACACGTCAGGAGGAAGGCATATCGCCTCTAACTCCTGTATCAGATTCTGCATAATCTTGTTTGTATTGAGCGGGACGGACATCTTTCTTTATCGTCCGCCAGGCCAACCTCTTCTTTTTTTTTAAATTCTTTGAAACGATAAGTACCAACTGGCAATACTGTGCGGAAGCGGCCACCAATTATGCATTGCTCGTCATGCACGTGGGCAAAACTACATTGGATTCGCGCAACACTGCGTCTAAAAATAAAGCAGTCGGCTACGCAGCCGTCAAGAGTCAGCCGGGTAGATATATCGCGGTTGCTCGAGAAACCGTGTCGTTCGTTTTCCCGTGAATTAAATAAAAAATTCCAAATTATCTAGCGTTCCCTGTCACATGTAGTCCTATGTAGTTTTGCGAGGTTTACCAGCAAGAAACTATCAGACTGCGCCGTTAACATAACCCGTCTCCTGCTTTACCGTCTGTCAATTTTCATTTTCCCTCGCAGGATCCGCGATTAAACTGCATTGCCGTTGCATCACAACTACACTCTTAGCTTCGTACCCTTATAGCAAAGGCAAAATATATATATATATATATATGGCCAAGAAATTTTCTATATTTAGAATTGTTAAGTGTTATCTTTCGTTTCTTGTGAATAAAAGCTACGGTGTACCTCTTAAAATATCACCGTTACTTCTCTGTTAAAATCACTGCTGCCTTGAATTCTGTACCCTCTGCTTTAAGGAAGTATATTCCCGTTACCTTGATGCGAAGGATACGGTGCCTGAGAAAAGTTTACGGGATGCGAGGTCGGCGTAGTTTTTCTTCAGCGTGACACTGCCGCCGCCGACTCGTACGGACAAGTGAAAGCAGAAGCAGTAACGGATTGGTCTTCTGTTTTCAACTCCCCCTGCCACAGTCACAGTATCACGTCGACATCGTGTCCCGTAATCCTTTGTCCTGCACTTTGCCTCAATTTCTGCGACCAGGTCGCTATTAAATGCCAATCACAAAGACTGACCTCTGAGACAGATGCGATTCAGGCCTCCTGTTTGTCACAAAAGAACTAACTTTTAGAGCCAGTCACGTCCGTCTCAGGAGTCGGCGTTTGTGACTGGCTTTCAATAGCGACCTGTATAATGTGGTGATGACGTTTATGTCAGTGTACACAAACCACAAGAAATGACAGGCAGTCGTTTTTTTCGTTACGTATATTTACAACCATTCTTCTGTACAAAATCCAATTGCACATACTTGTTACAGCAACACCAGAAAGAAATGATTCGCGGATGTAGGTGCACTTTAGCGCCCGTGTTCTCAGTTCATCTTGTCGGTAAATTAACTTTTAACGCATTAATTCAATCAATCAAATGAACAGTCAGGAACATTCATGGCGTCAGGGAAGAGGACCTAGGTCACTTAATGTAATCGGGAAGTGTGCCTCGTTTTGGGATCTAATCTAGTGATGCAAAATCGTTACGCTGCAAGATCTCTAGAACAGAATCTTCTAGAATTTCTAGAAGGACAGCGAATTTCACTGAAACTCACCTGAAGCAATTTTCAAGCTCATACATTACATCCAATCAATATATTTCCAAGGTACGGTATTAAAACGTAGTTCTTATTTTCCCTTTTGACTTGTCGTTTGCCCTCTTGCTATTTCCTTTCGCTGTCTTCCGAACGTTACTCTATTTACCAGTGATGGCCACTAACTACTTCTACAGTAGTTTAACTATAACTACTAACTACTTTGCGATTGAGCAGTTTAACTAGTAGTTCAACTACTTTTCAGGGAAGTAGTTAAAACTACTTCTTTAACTACTGCATAGTAGTTTAACTACATCTATAACTACTTAACGTTGTCCATCAACACCAATCCCTTGTAGTGTTCTTGGACACCTAAATATAAATCACAAGCAATGATAAACTTTGGCTCAAGCCATTGCTACGATCGTCAAACACAAAGCTTGCGGCGAAATTCTTTTTGTGCCTACGCGATAAACTAAATTGCATAATTATTTCACAGCAAATGAGTCTTCACTAGACAAGCATTATTTATTTATTTATTCACATACCCCAAAGGCCATACCCTGGGGGACACCAGTTGATACGTGACAAAAGGACGAGGAATGGTTGTTCACGAAAGTGGACTGGAGGCGGTCAGTTAAGAACATATTAATCCAGGAGAGAACATGTGCATCAAGGCCTAGTTGTGAGAGTTTAACCATTAATCTAGCGTGCGGTACAGAATCAAAGGCTTTAGCAAAGTCCAGGAACACGGCATCTGTTTGAGTAGAACTGTCCATATTTGAGTGGAGGTCGTGGATAAAACCAGCTATATAGTTGTGAGAAATTTTTACGGAAGCCATGCTGGCAGGGGGAAAAGTAAGCATTTGACTCTAGGAAGTTGATTACCGGCGAATATATAATGTGTTCCATGATTTTGCAGGGGACGCGGGTAATGGAGATTGGTCTATAGTTCAACGGTGAATGAGTGACACCACTTTTATGCACTGGTATTATCATTCCCCGACGCCAGTCTTCTGGCAGAACTGAACTACGTATTAAGTAGGAAGGGAGTTGCCTCAGGAGAGAAGCCGCCGATATTTCGAACAGAGACTGTTCTTTTTCTGGGCACCGTCGTCATCATTGGCATGGTATATAAAGGGTTAGGTGTGACGTGTTCAAAGGTTCATGCGAATTGTCCCTTTAAATCATGCCAATGATGAGGACGGTGCCCAGAAGAAGAACAGTCTCTGTTCGAAATATCGGCGGCTTCTGTCCTGAAGCAACTCCCTTCCTACATCTCTACCGGTTGCCTGGATTTCTACCCATCTATGAACTATTAAGTGATTGTTGGAATATTGCAGCAAGAAATCTGCTCGAGTGAGCCTTTGTGTTTTTAAGAATTTTGCTGTTTATTCCATCGAAACCAGCAGAGGAGGAAACCTTGATGGAAGAGATAATATTTTCAATGCCAGCAGGAGATATCGCTATCGGTGACATGCTAGTGAAGATGGATGTGGGAGGCGCGGCAGGGGGAGTTGTGTCTTCGTTGGTGAACACGCTTGCAAATGCGTTATTGAAGATAAGAGAACATTGGTTATCTCTAACAAAATTACTATCACGATCTTTCAGTTGGATGTTTACCGATGGAGATTTTGGGTTTATAACTTTGTAGAATGCTTTGGGGTTGTGCTTCAAGAGGTTAAAGGGACGGTCTCGTACACCCTGGCCTATCCACAAAGCGTACCATTCGATTCCTCATATCTGAAAACGTAATACTGTGAATTCGCTCGTCCAGAATCGCCACGGTTATTAAATAAACGAATTAAGTTGATAAGAACAGCGCCAGCACATTGCGATTTCTGTTGGCAACAGCGATATCCGCTACGATGGCAGACCGCTTATTGGATGAACAAATCGTCTGCTCTCGCGCCTTCTTGCAGCGGTGAGAGCAGACGACTTCCAAAAGGTGCTCGAGGATCACAGCGACGGCAATAAACTTGCTGCATGTAGTCTGGTCAAACGAAAGATGCATATTGTAAAATGTGGCCGAACAACAATGTCAATACGTCTCGCACCTTCATTTCGAGCGGCAGTTTACGTGGATGACTCCACCTAATAAAGGCAGTTGACGCTTATTTACTAACTTGTCTCGTATCGTTCGGTATTTTGAGCACTTCTAGTTCGTCTTACCTGCGAAAAGAATATTCCGTATGGAAGTGGTGAAAACGTAACCCGGGTGTATAACAACTCTTTTGTCGACGACAATGTGACGAAAGTGGATATAGAAAAGCACCTGTTGGGAGTCACACACTCGAAACATCTTCAACAAAAGGTCTGATTGTCACACGCGCGTGCGTGTACTCCGCACGTTTCGTTCACGATGCATATGAGGTAAAGAGACGTTCTGCGGGCACGATATGTATGGGACGGCGCCGGACGCAGCTCGAACTAAAAGATGTCGGCCGTCACGCAGTCAGCTGTTAGCGGCAACGGTGTCCAAAGAACTGGATACGCGCAGTATTGAAATGTAGGTATTACTTTGTTGATAATAGCCAAAAGTGATGTGTACAGAAATTGTCGGCACCGCACGCAACGGCAGTCCCGCGTACCTCGGAAGGAAGTGCTTGATCCAGCAGGCTACATCAGTTTGTTTTGCATATAGCCTCTCTAAGGTATTATCCCTACCGGAGCAGTATATCGCCAAACTATGCTCAATAATGTTATCTTGTGCCCCTTCAGTAGCTGACACTAACTGATGAGAGTGGCACTCCTTCCTGTGCCAGAATCAACACCTATTAATGGGTCACAAATATAACAACTCAAATTCGCAGGTTTCACAGCTCTATTTAATGTTTCCCTGCACATTGCTGATGTGAGAAAAGTATTGCATAATATAAATATGTAAGTTATATCCACAAATCAGTGTTGTGATTATATGATGTTCAAGCAACAAAAGACAAGACAACCTTGTTGACAGGACAGGACGACAGGTTGCTCAGAGCTTGCTGCTTGAACATCATTATGACTACCTGATACCAACAACCCAATTTTAACACAATTGGTCAGTCCTGTGGACGTACATTACAATAAGGGACAATAAAAGATGACTACATAAACACTCAACTTCCGCAAACTTTATATTCAACGTGCTGGACATGTTAGTCTGCAACCCCTGATATCGAATCAAAATGTGAGCCAGTATGGGCAACAATAAGCCAGACGACATGTAAACATGTTGCAAACCGCTGTTCCATTGTACAAATTTGTCATGTACGTCCAGGTATTTTTGATATTTTTGAAAGTTTTTAAACATTTCCAAATCTTTTATATTCAACATGCTGGACATCTTAGTGTGCAACCCCTGACACAATCAAAATCTGAGCCAGTATGGGCTCACGAACACACCGGTGTAACATGAGCAACAATAAGCCAGACGACATGTAAACATCTTGCAAACCGCTGTTCCATCTTACAAATTTGTCATGTACGTACAGGTATTTTTGATATTTCTGAAAGTTTTTAAACATTTCCAAATCTTTTATATTCGACGTGCTGGACATCTTACTGTGCAACCCCTGACACAATCAAAATCTGAGCCAGTATGGGCTCACGAACACACCAGTGTAACATGAGCAACAATAAGCCAGACGACATGTAAACATGTTGCAAACCGCTGTTCCATCTTACAAATTTGTGATGGACATCTAGGTATTTTTGATATTTTTGAAAGTTTTGAAACATTTCCAAATCTTTTATATTCAACGTGCTGGACATCTTAGTGTGCAACCCCTGATATCGAATCAAAATGTGAGCCAGTATGGGCTCATGAACACACCTGTGTAACATTAGCAAAAATAAGACTGACGACATGTCGACAAGTTGCAAACCGCTGTTCCATGTTACAAATTTGTCATGCACGTCTGGGTATTTTTCATATTTTTTAAACATTTACACATCTTTCATATTCAACGTGCTGGGCATCTTAGTGTGCAACCCCTGACACAATCAAAATCTGAGCCAGTATGGGCTCACGAACACACCGGTGTAACATGAGCAACAATAAGCCAGACGACATGTAAACATGTTGCAAACTGCTGTTCCATCTTACAAATTTGTTCTGTACGTCCAGGTATTTTTGATATTTTTGAAAGTTTTTAAATATTTCCAAATCTTTTCTATTCAACGTGCTGGACATCTTAGTGTGCAACCCCTGACACAATCAAAATCTGAGCCAGTATGGGCTCACGAACACACCGGTGTAACATAAGCAACAATAAGCGAGACGACATGTAAACATCTTGCAAACCGCTGTTCCATCTTACAAATTTGTCATGTACGTCCAGGTATTTTTGATATTTTTGAAAGTTTTTAAACATTTCCAAATCATTTATATTCAACGTGCTGGACATCTTAGTGTGCAACCCCTGACACAATCAAAATCTGAGCCAGTATGGGCTCACGAACACACCAGTGTAACATGAGCAACAATAAGCCAGACGACATGTAAACATGTTGCAAACCGCTGTTCCATCTTACAAATTTGTGATGGACATCTAGGTATTTTTGAAACATTTCCAAATCTTTTATATTCAACGTGCTGGACATCTTAGTGTGCAACCCCTGATATCGAATCAAAATGTGAGCCAGTATGGGCTCATGAACACACCGGTGTAACATTAGCAAAAATAAGACTGACGACATGTCGACAAGTTGCAAACCGCTGTTCCATGTTACAAATTTGTCATGCACGTCTAGGTATTTTTCATATTTTTTAAACATTTACACATCTTTCATATTCAACGTGCTGGGCATCTTAGTGTGCAACCCCACACACAATCAAAATCTGAGCCAGTATGGGCTCACGAACACACCGGTGTAACATGAGCAACAATAAGCCAGACGACATGTAAACATGTTGCAAACCGCTGTTCCATCTTACAAATTTGTGATGGACATTCAGGTATTTTTGATATTTTTGAAAGTTTTTAAACATTTCCAAATCTTTTATATTCAACGTGCTAGACATCTTAGTGTGCAACCCCTGACACAATCAAAATCTGAGCCATGGGCTCATGAACACACCGCCATAACATTAGCAAAAATACGGCTGATCCATCTTGCACATTCGTAATGCACGTCTAGGTATTTTTGATATGAAATACTATAATCATCCATGATGATAAGAGCTTATTCGATGCAGAAGCATGGTCTTTGATGCACACACAAATAGAGATACGATGATGAGATGGGGCTGATGCCGGCCAGCAGGCTGGGCGCTGCCCCAGTGCCACTTGTACGTGATGAGAGATGATGATGATTATGATAAGGGGTCCGGTAATCAAAGCAGGGTGGAGAGGCCTGTTGATGACAAGAAGTCCCAGAGGTGACGCAGACCTTGGCGTGTATGAGCTGGACTGGACCATGGGCCCAGCACCTTGCCTATGGTAAAGGGGCGATGATCGATCGCATGCAGTTCGTGCTGCAATATCGCACGCTCCCGCTGGTAGTCCGGGCAGTCTTTGATGCAGATATGTTGGATGGTCCTGAAAAGGGCTTTTTTTTTCATAGGCCAGGGGTAATTGAAGACGTTGAAGTAGATCAGCTTATCCTTGATTTTGTCATTTGCTCCAGGTGTAATGACATGAATGGAAAGCCTTCACTTATCACGTTGACAACCTCCTGCCGCTTGCGGGAATAGATAGAGAGAGCAGCTTTCTTCAGCAGTCTATCCAAGTTCTGATACATACATGACCAAATCTGAAATTTTGCATAACGTACCATGAAACACACATTTTTATATGCAAATAAAAAGCTGCGCAACAAAAACAAACCTTACAACACCTTTCAGGAGAATACAACACCATGTGTACGTGACTGATCGAAACAGGTTCCGGCACATGCTGGTATTGGCGAGCAGTGTCTACACACACACCTGCAATGTTTGTACAATTTAGAATGGTGTCACGATCAAGCGGAACATATATACGCAAAAAAGTGCGCCTTTATGGATGAGTCTTACCCGCGTCAATCGATTCCCGATCATCCACTACTTTCACTGGCTAACCACTTTGATGTTGCAAAGGGTCAGTAGCTAAAGGTTCATCGACGTCCCGTTCTTCAATCGATCGGCGCCGATGAGATCATCTTCACCGCTTAGTGACAGGGACCCGTCACTATCGCTAAATTTGCTATCAGACATTACGACGTCGCGCGTGACAACTTTCAAGCGCAAAGCACATACACCTCCGACTGTATTGTGCATTGCGCTTCGGTCGCCCAATGGGCGAGCTGCCACCATAAATACCATAACCACGTCACATTTGACGTTGCATGAGAGGGAGTTGAATCCAGCTGCGACTTCCGTCGTCTGCTGTCACGGCATATTCCTTCAAATTTCTCGAAAACCACTTCGTTGTTCTGGTTGAAACTTCGCGACTGTATTTCTGTAGCACTCTTGAATATAATTTCAGCTAAGTTTCGGAATCGCCCAATCTGTACGAGACCGTCCCTTTAACGAGGCCCTCGCTATAGAACCTGCGTTTTGAAGAAGTCACCAATGAGATGTATTTCCGGGCGCACTCTTGATATTAGCAGTGATGATGCAGACTTACAGCGCTTAGCAAGCCTGTACAGACGTTTCTTTTTACGGGCGAGCAGTTTGATTTCATGATTGTACCATGGGGCATGACAATGTGTCTTGATGATAATGGAGGGTATATAGGCTTCAATAAGTGCATTAATCTTGGATTTGTATAAATACCAGTTTTCCTCAACTGTCCGTACTTCAAAATTAGCGAGAAAGTTAGCCAAGTAATTGGATAATTCAGAATTTATTTGGTCGTAGTTACCCTTATCGATCTTATGCGTTTGCACGAGGAACGACGGGGCACGCTGGGAACAGGTATTGTAAAGTGTAGTACTTTGTGATCACTCAAGGCGCATGGAGAAAATACAGAACCTACTCTATCTGGGTCGTTAGTGAGGATTAGGTCTAGGATGTTTGATGAGGTGGGAGTTACACGGGTGGGTTCATGAACCACCTGATGAAGGTCAAACACATGACACAAATCAATGAAAGAACGTTCTTCACTGCCAGAGGCTGACGTGGATCTCCAATTAATTGAGGGGTAGTTGAAATCACCAAGAAGAATAACCTTTGAATTTGGGAATTTGTGAAATATATGATGTAGTGATTTGTGTAATTCTGGGATGAATGCATTGCTTGAGGGAGGTCGATAGCATGCACCAACTACTAATCTACACGTGACGCAGTCAATCAATACCCACGTTACTTCGATAGGAAGTGTACAATGAACAGCATATGATTTAAAAGTTTTTAACGGCGAGTCAAACACCACCTTCTCGTCTATTTACGCGATCACAGCGATAGAAGGCAAAGCCAGGACACTCTGGTAACAGCTCACTGTCTCTTATATCTGGCGATAACCAAGTTTCAGTAAGTGCAACAGGGTCACATTCACAGGATTGCAACAAACTACACAAATCCTTACGCTTTGGAATCAAATTGCGGACGTTACAAAAAAACAACAGATAAAGCATGTGCGGTAGTACAGTGGTGGGAAACAGAACAGATCAGCTATGGTGTACGTTCAACAACCTGTTTTAAACATTGTAGATGGGTAGAAATCCAGCGAACCGGTAGAGATGTAGGAAGGGAGGGGAGGCAACTGAGGCAACTCCTGTTTTAAACATTGTTTTAAAGCATTAAAAGTGAAGATTTAGTACACATGCACGACACAATTGCTCTGCACCTCCGTTCTCATCAAACAAGTAGCTCAAGGTAAAAGTCGGAAGCACAATAATAATAAAGGTTAAGGTAAAGGCACAATAATAAAGGTTACGGCAAAATCGGAAGTAGTTGGCGCCTTCAGTAACCTAACTACTGTAGTTAACTACTTAAAATAGTAGTTTAACTAGTAGTTGCCACTACATTTCTGCAAGTAGTTGATAACTACTTTTTAACTACAATCAGGTAGTTTAACTAGTAGTTTAACTACATGTAGTTAACTACTGGCCATCACTGCTATTTACTGTTATTTACTCAATGCCTGTTCTTCTTTCTGCGACTGACGCGGTGTTAAGCGTTGCTTTTACACGGCATGAGGGAACAGGTTCGTTGGGCGGACATGTTCGTTGCGCATACGTGCGTGCTCCTATTGTATCTCTTCGTGTGTCAATGAATTGTTCACATAAAAACTCAAGAAGGGTAGACCCCCCTCGCAGTTGTCCTCCTAACGTCCTATTACTCTAACCTCATGTGTCGGCAAGCTATTGGAACGGATAATTCACAAGAGGCTGTGTTGGGTCCTGGAGCGCGACAATCACTTCCCCGAACACATTACAGCTTTTCGAAAGGGTTGGTCTGCATCTGACGCCATCGCAGAAGTGACTACATCGCTCAAAGAGGCACAAGGGAGTCAAATGCATTTGCCCTCGCACTGTTCCTTGATGTAACGCAGGCCTACGACTCTGTCACTCACGCAGCATGTTTGGCTGCGATACAAGGTGCTTGTATCGAGGGCCGCCTGCTGAGATACCTCTGGGACTTTCTCTCTGCCCGTACGTTCGATGTGTGCGTCAATGGGCGCATGAGCTCAAAGAAAAAGTTCGAACGTGGGGTCCCACAGGGCAGTGTTCTCTCTCCTACTCTACTCAACCTGATCATGGCCGGTGTCCACCGCGGGATTCGCCCATCTCCGTATACCCTTCAGCTTACCATCTGCGCGGACGATATCTGCCTCCGCGTTGTGGGAGACAACAAGGAGAAGCTTCGTGACACCGCCGAAATTGCATTGAACAGCCTCAGTGCGGCACTTCTTGAAAGGGGGCTTGTTGTATCTCCAGAAAAGTCTCAATGCTTGGTTTGCATTCCCCGCCGAAAGTACGTGGGCAAGGGTTTCCCTAATCTTTCCATCAACAGCACCCCCATCCCAAGATGTGAGGTTTGTCGTTATCTTGGCGTCACCATTGACAGCTCTTTACGCTGGTCTAGGCTAGTAAGCCAAACGGTGTGTAAAGGCAAGAAGACTCTTAATTTACTCCGAAGGATCAGTGGCGAATCATAGGGCTGCAGTTCAAGTTCGCTGCTCACGCTACACAAAGCCCTCATTCTCTCGCGTATCCTGTACTTGTCGCCGTACGTGGATCTGGGACCTTCACAATGGCAGGCTCTTGAGCGGCTCCATCGGACAGGGATAAGAACGGCGCTTAGAATACCCAGCTTTTCTGGAATTACTCAGACCTACCTGGAAGCCAAGGAAAAGCCTGTCAGTATCCACTCCGAGTTTAGGGGGCTCCGCCACTTAGACAACTTGGCCACG
Source organism: Ornithodoros turicata (assembly GCF_037126465.1). NCBI lineage: Eukaryota > Metazoa > Arthropoda > Arachnida > Ixodida > Argasidae > Ornithodoros > Ornithodoros turicata. The sequence continues at coordinate 4,521,641 of NC_088209.1, read as the reverse complement.
TCCAGAAGCAAGCACTCTCTTTTTTCTGCCCTCGTAAAAAGGTCACACACGTCTCTCGGCCGCTTGGCCAGCGTATACGCTACTAGCGCCCTGGCCCACAGTGAGCGATCGCCTCAACATCCTGCTGGGTTACCTTCGGTGCCATGGCGAGAGTTTGTACCGGGTGTAACGCTCGACGTTCCGGGCATTCATAAAAAGAGGGAATGTAGCCCCCTGGTCGCTAGAACGGCGGCTGAGAACCTCATAACTGACGTCTACCACTCACAAACTCTGGTATTCACTGATGGCTCTATTGACGATCGTACCAAAAGTGCCACGTGTGCCTTCCACATCCCGTCAGTGAACGTGTCCCTGCAAGGGAGATCATCGCGTTACCCGATATCCTCCACGACTGCTGAGCTCCTGGCTCTCCTGCATGCAGCTGCTGCGGTCCAGGTGCGAGGGTTTGCCAGAGCAGTCCTACTCACAGACTCGAGAAGCGCTCTATGGGACGTGATGAACCCCATGTGTGACAACATATTAGCGCGAAGCATCAGAAGATCGTGCGCCCAGCATAAACAAGCTGGGGGGGATTTCGCCTTCCAATGGATACCGTCCCACGTCGGTGTCAGCGGGGGCGGACCAGCTGGCGTCCTCGGCACACCTGGCCTGCAGCAATGTTTTGCAAACTCCGGACGACGCCGACAGGCAGATGTCTGTTCAGCTCCTTGTTGAACTGCGCCACCCTGGAATACGGGACATCATGCATCATAATCGCCCCCCTCTTCCCATGAAAAATCTTCCTCGAAGCATCCAGACCATGCTCAATAGGCTCCGCACTGGGTGTGCGTTCACCAATTCTCAGCTGTTCAAGATAGGCTCTAGGGGTGACGCCAGCAGGCCACTGTCAACAACCCGAAACAATCGAACACATCCTGCGAGACTGCCGAGCACACCATTCTGCGCGCGAAACACATCTCCCTCGCTCCACCTCGGGCACGCTAGCGGACATCCTCTACCCCGCTGGTTCTTCTGCCGAACGTTCCGCGAAGCAAGAAACCTCATTCTCTTCATGCTGAAGACAGGCCTTGCTCATCGACCCATCTAATACTCTACTCTCCCCGATGAGCTCCAGCATCTCATCGCATCCCCATCCTTCAACCTCCTCTATCCTCCATCCGTCCGTCCTTCCTTTGTGTTTTGTTTTGCTTTCCGTTTATTTTCTTTCTTTTTTTTTTGGCTATAGTCGTGACGACGCCCACTTCTGTGTGGCCAACAACGGCGAGCCTATCCTGCCATCACCCCCTCCCCCCCCCCTCACATAAAAACTACATCTTCCTTTCCATTTTTCAGGCAGTTTCAGGCAGTTGCATGTCGAGGGGCGAATGATGAAGGACGAGAGGGCAAAAACCACGTGTACAGCGCGCGGCCAAGGCCAGTTCAAGTGAGGGTGAAACTATGAGTAACATCGCCGTTACTTCTATGGGTAGGAGACACAAATGTTTACAAGTTACACCATTTGGCGTTGGGCCTGTACCGACGAGTTACCGACGAGTACCTCTGCTGTGACATATAGAAGGCTGTAATCTTGTAAAAAAAGTAGTGTAACTCTTAAATTGTGTGTCACAGCATTGTCAACGTGACCCTAAAAGCAACCAGATTAAGAGTGTAGTCTCGACGTCTTCGTTTATTCCGTTGTTCTCGTTCCAGTAAAATTATTGTGCACTCTGGTTCTATTGTCCATCTGTATATATTCTTTTGTACTTCCAGTTTGATTTCTTTCTCTTTTTGTTTTTCCCGATTCCTAATAGGGGCCCTCCAGGGACTAAATAATATTCCAAAATAAATAAATAAATAATAGGTAAAAATAAACATTTGAAAACAAGACGAGTGGAGTCGTTTATATGAGTGTTAGGGGTAACTCGTTACCGTAAGTATATGGTACTGTTTTTGTGGTAGTTTTTAGCTTAACTCCTGGCTTTTCGAGCTCCAGTAACTTCTTGAGAAACTGGTTCGTAGGTAACTCAAGGCAAGCTCAAAGATTATTTTGTTCAATGCCGTGTGCTTCCCGCCAAATCGGAGATTCATTCCCCTTTCTGGGAGGGGGTCGGGGGGGGGGCATTACAGGTCAGCTATGCCGATATCCTACATAGTCGAAACGGTTGTGATATTCTGAAAGCCCGCACCCAACTCTCCCCAACATGCACCTTCATACTCCAAGTTTGGTAGTGTACCCTGTAAAAAAACAACAACAGATAATTCATTCCGAAACTCACATGGGCTCAGCCATTTTTATGACGTAGATGCACCCGAACGAACATTGTGACGTGTATGCGTGTCAGTGGATTCCGGCTACGGCTTTTCGTGGCTTCATGGATCTGTGCTTGAAGATGGCGGACAGCCGGGTTCCACCGGTTCCGCGATGAGTAAACAGTGCAGCAGCGGCGAACTCCTTCGTGAACGAAGCTCTGTGCGATGGTGTGACTGGAATTCGTCGTTTGTGTTTTGTGAGCTCGAACAATTTGTATCAAGTTGCGTCTGCGTTAGCCCCTTTACAGCCCTTGCCCAGTGTAGGGCCAATTATTTTTGGAAAATTGACTGAAGTTTCTACAGCCGTCTTAGCAAGAAAATGCGAACAACATTTATTTTTTTTTAGGAAAAAGCATGCTATGTATTTGAGAAACCGCATAATGCTATGGGACAAGTTTTACGTACCATTTATCAATGTGTAACGCCGTCGACAATGTTATGGAAACGAAGAGCGATGTAAAGCAAAATACCAATCACATTTTAAGCTTTTTATGGGATTCTCTGCATTTTCAAGAAGCTTTCTTTGAATCACACACTCCCATGTCATACTGCGTCGTGTAGCACGCTCCAAAATACTGCATTTCATGTCTTGCATCTGGATTTTGTTTTTAATGAGCAGCGTAGCACAAAAACATGCACACGAAAGCTCCAGGAGTCATGTGGTTGCACACCATGCTGACGCAGAAGAAACACCAGAGCACATATTGCCACTTAGAAATGTTGTTTCGGGAGTCTGAAGATTGAGGGCATAGCAGTAGTCCTAGAAATTAAATCAGTGGGTGCATGCACCTTATCCCTCTATAGAGTGCTATTTCAACTGACAACTCAGCCCATGGGGTGTAAAAGTGTTAGACATTCCCAGCTTTCGTGGACAGCGACGCCTTGCGCCCTCTCGCGACCATTGAGTGAAACTTGCCGCCAAGACAATAGAAGAGTGCTGTAGCAGCTGTTCTATCCAAGGTATCGTAATATTCCCGAGGATACACGTTCAGGCATCTGTTCTAAGCTGATACAAACGAAAAATATCGTTGTACATGAAATACATTTGGTTCCCCAGACATCCCGCAATTCGGACCGTGAATACATGGGAGGTATGGGGATTTTCACGCAGGAAACGATTTCCTCGCTTAATATCTCTGGCAATGTATGATGCACCGTAATATTCCCGTGGATGTGCGTTGTAGGGTGCCTCTAGATTCAACATTTAGAAGAAGTTTCAGAGTCACTCAATCGTCTGCGGTTCCCTTGCATGGCAAACTTGGCCCAAATGCAAAAATTCGGAAACAGTCAAGGTGGCTTCTCCGCGTTGCAGCAGTGTGTAGCACGGAAGTGACCTTGGCGCGTCAGTTGAACTTTTCTCTGCTTATTTAAATTTAGTAACTGCTTTTGACCTCATTTCTTGAGTTAGATATAATTTTGAGAGCATGGTTGGTACAATATGCGCCCGCGGGTGGAGCACCAATTTTGAAGCGTTATCTCATGTCATATTAATCATTAAGATGTCATCGCTGTTCGATGAATTCGTTTGTGTTAACGTATTTGAGAAAATTTTAGGAGTATACTTTTTGTTTATCACCAATTGCCGTTAGGTTTTAAGAACATCTGACAACACAGCAGTGCATGTTGAAGTAATTATACTGCACACACTGATAATAACTTCCCAAAGCATTCCAAGAAGTGCGGAAAACAGCTTCTTAAAGTTGGCGTGGCCGGCGTACTCGCTGCCCTCCATTGAAGCAACGCATCCCATCTGGTTTTGTTAGAATATCTGTTGACCCTGAGCTTGAGAAAGAAATGCCCACACATGGGTGTTGTTGTGAGAGGTCCTTCGATGGCGTACAAGTGGAATGGAAGCGCAAGAACGTCACAGTTTTGTTCCTGGAGGACTTATTTTCGCCGTGTTGGCTTCGTGGCAGAATGCATTGGTGTGCTATTTTTCTCGCACTCGGCCAAAACAATGGGTTCTGCAGAAAATGCCCATGTCAGACATGAAAGCTGAAGTTGTCTCTTACGCTTTGCAACTTTGTGCGCAACTGTGGGCTGCTGCAATGTTGTTCCCACGACAAATGTTGACAAGCTCAGTGTGTCAGTCGAAGCGTCTGTATCTTAATTCGTGAAGTTGACGCAACGGGCAGTGTTGGCTCACTGATGACGATTTTGGTTATAGCTTTCCAGGGCCCTGGTTCGATCCGCGGCCTGCTTAGTGTTTTTTATTTAATATCATTATATTCATATATTTTCTATTTTTATTTTTTTGTAGTGGGAGTTATGAGAGTAACGGCAGGGCGAGAGCGTCAGAGTTTTGGCTTAATAATGCCGTACTGGCTCTATGTCATATCGCATGCTGTTCGTTTTGACTTACTTCACCGTTACAGGAATCTCAGTTTTGCACAGTGCCGGGTGTTTTGTTATAATGTAGATGATTGTCAATCTTCTAACATGAATTTCGAACTTGTGGCTTAAACGTCCTTTGTTCTCTGTGAACGAGCAACTCATCAAAGTTTCATTCGAGATCGATGTGACGACGGAACCAATTCTGCGAGTCAACTTTGACGCGCTCTAATGGTAAAGGGAATTGAGATGAACAAACTACCACGCGTGTCTCTTGCAGTGTTAATACATGTCAATCATTTAGCATAAATTTCGGACATGTGGCTTAAACTTGCTTTATTCCCCAACTCGCCAAAACCTTCGTTCTCAGCATTGCGCAAGGCCGTAATCTCCTTACGGGTTAACTCGTTCTAGGTACCAAAATAATGAATATGTTAAAAAGACATGCGTGCTTATTGTCATATACAGGGTGTCCCAGAAAACGTGTCATTGAATTATAATAAAAAAACTACGCCACCTAGAATCATGTGGTCAACGGCATTTGTTCTTATTAGGTCTTTGCCACCTTGTAAAGTTAATGTCATGTACCCCAAGTTTAATTATGCAAATATTTGCGAACTGAACTCAGAAATTTGCCAAGGGAAGGTCACTTTTTTACCCCACCAATATGAAGAGCGTGCCGAATTCACTCAAATTCATGATAATTGAGAGTGATATTCACGAGCTATCCCATCGGAAAAAATAGCCGAATATCATGCTTTTCGGAGCACCGGACCATAACGCGCGATGTCTTTTTGAGCGCAATCGCTCTCAGTGGGACGAAAGGAGGTTCCGAAGCCAGCCCAAAGAGTGATAGTAGAAAAAGTAACAGCTCCTAAAATTGGGAGAGGGAAAGCATTATCCTAGCGAAAGTCGGACGTGATAAGCCATGCCTGCGTTATCTCTTTTTGCGATGCCGGGGTGGGCTGGGTTTCCAACCTCCTTTCGTCGGACTGACAAAGATTGCGCTGAAAAATTCATCGTGCGCTATTCTGTGCGACCTCCGTAGAGCATGATGTTCGGCTATTTTTCCCGATGGGATAGCTCCTGAATATCCCTGTCAATTATCATTAACTTGAGTAAATTAGACACGCTCTTCACATTGGTGGGGTAAAAAAGTGGCATTTACTAGGCAAATTTCCGAGTTCAGTTCGCAAACATTTACATAATTAAACTTACGTTACACGACATTCACATGAGGAGGTGGCAAAAACCGAGTAAGAACAAATGCCGTTGACCGCATGACTCTAGGTGGTGTAGTTTTTTTATTATAATTCAATGACACGTTTTCTGGGACACCCTGTATACAGGGTACGTGACGTTAGACCGACTAAATTTTATTAAATCCGAGATTGACTTCGTTAAATATATCTATTCCCGACGGGATCTACTCAATGGTGGCGGTGTATCAGTAAACAGCGCAGCTGTTAATTAACTTTCGTAATTAATCTTTGTAATTAATGAAAATACGTTGACTGCGTGATTGCAAAGATGTAGAGTACGGCTCCCTGGAGGGTTTACCCCAGAAGAACCGACAAGACAGCGCCTTTTTGTGCTCCATTAAAAATGTGCGAAAATACAAAATAATTGAGCGTTGTGCGGGTTTTGCGGCCAATTCCCCCTCTCCCCCTCTCGGTGTCACCCCTTTTCAACTGACACCAGGTTGTTCCTGAAATCATGGAACAGCCCGCTTTGTCCCCAGAAGTAAGAGTGAGGGGAATTAGTGATGCCAATTGTCAGTCTACGTTATCATAAAACATGCCGTCCTTGATCTTCTTTCCGTCATTATCTCATTTGGTCTGCTCAGCACCTTCCAAGGCAGTTCGCAGTTTTATGTGACAACTGTCACGCAATAGAACTACCAATGTACCACAGAGATAACAAAAATAAAATCACCGATTCTGCTGCTCGATAAGTGTGTACGTTCTGCCACAAAAGAAAAACGACGATATCGACCAGTACGCTAGGAAGCGAGGGTGCCCCATGTTTCGTGATGTCAGTGTTGTCAAAGGTTGACAGTGAGAGAACGACAGGAAAAAGCGGCCGCCGAACTCGCCCAACGCTTGACCATAGGGCATTTCCTCATATTCTTTAAAGGTACTGTAAAGCAGCACCGATCAAATGTCATTTAGTGTGGCTATTCGATAGTCCAAGCCACCAGGACAAAAACTGTGCAAGTTTCATTCCAATCGACGGTGCAGTTAATTAGAAAATTACAATTAAAGATTACGGGCAACACTGTACTAGGTATTCGAAAGGAATCCGTACTTCTGACACATACGGCGGCAACCACATTGCATGCGTATAACACTGGGCCCGACATAACAATCCACCATAAAATCCGCCCCTGCGATCCACACAACGATCTACATCTGAGGATAAACGGATAAGCGAACTGAAATGAAATGCTGAGCCGTTGAAAAAAATGCGTCAGACGTTCAAGAAGCCAGACAGCGTCGGGACTTGTTTGTTCACAGAGGTTCACAGAGAGAGTTTGTTCGTTCGAAAGAGGCCGCGAACAAAAGGAACGCGCAGGCGCAGCAGAGCAGTAGGGAGAGCCCCCATCGAACAGCGGCCAGCACTGGGTTACTTCGCAAAAACAGGGGTTAACAGGTTAAACTGTTAACAGGGGTTTCAGAATGCATAGGTAAACAGGAAAACTAATAATATGGTTACTAAAATAACGAAGTTCCGATGTCATAGTGTGTAATACCAATTTTCAGTGTTGCCCGCTGTACAGGGGGTTGTTTGACACCAGGCGTCGCACCGCTCCACTACGCCACATCTTTCATGGCAAATTAAAAATATTTATAGCGCGTTGTCGGTCGTATGGTTCCGCATATGGTGTTTAGAAGCAACAAAGTCTCTAGTCACATCACCGGCACATCATGCTTGTCTACCGCTTTACAGTACCTTTAAACGAACAGAAAAGTACTACCGTTTCGATTCCTGCTGACTAGACTTCTTAGGGTTGTGCTCTACAAATCTAGAATTGCGCGTTCAACTTGTTTTCAGGAATTGTGAAGATTCATTATAAAAGTTTTTTTTTCTTTTTTGACCCTTTTTTTTACCCTTGTGCTTCTTTTTGGGTACCCGAACAAAAATAAAGTTATTATTATTATTATTATTATTATTTATACGACGAAAGAAGTAACGGCTGCTGAGTGTGCGTTCCAAAGCGGTTGCGTCTTGGTCTCTCACGATGACAACATTCTGGGCTGGTGGTTCAGTGATACAGGTGTCGATTCTAGCTTTCATGTTCCCTGGTTCGATCTGAGAGTCGTGCCTTCTTTTTTATGAAGATGGTTTTAAAGGCAAGGCAAGATCATCACAATTTTTATCCTGGATGGCTTATTATTATGCACTATGACATAACACGACTAGTATGTGAAAGGTAGACCACTGGATTTCATCCGAACCTACTACAGTCGACCCGCGTTTATCTGGACGGCCTCGTTTCCTGTGAAAGTGTCCGGACTCCGGGGGAACCGGATAAGTGAAACACGAAAATCCAGAGTGATCCTAAAAGGACATTCACCATTGACATATCTTTATTGACCATTACACAGAAAACTATCCATTGTCATCTGTTTCATTCTAATACAGGCATCCAGTTCTTGCAAACCTTCGCCACTGGCATTAACTTGCGAAATATTGTTTTGTTCCTCGGAAAGTACTAGCGCTGTTCTCAGTGCCGCCCGCAGATTCTCTACCGTCACAGCTGGTGCCCCCCCCCCTCCCATCCCCACTTTCATCATCAGATTCTTCTTGAACACAATCGGAAGCGACGACACCGACGATGTCGTCATCTGTGATTGCCGCGCAGGGGTCCTCGTTGCGGACCTTCTCAGTCTGAAATGACCAGACTGCACAGTGGATTACTTTTGTGTAACGTGCAAAGTCGGAAGGGAGAAAATTCTTCATAGCAACACCTCTTTGTGTCAGTAAAAAGGAGGCCACGACCAGGGTCCTCGACCTCCCTTGACTAAGTGTGGGCCAAGTGTCCTTCCTGGACAATGATCGGAAGACTGAAGCCGATTGTTGGGTATTAGTCATTTCTGTTCCCTGGAATTCTACTCCGAGGCTGGAAGCTGAAGTCCGGATAAATGAGGGCGAAATACATGGGGAGAAATCTGTCCCCATGCGTTTTTGTCGCTAATGTCCTATTCAGGCCACGTTCTAGCAACGTTGCTAGAAAATGTTATACAACATTGCGGCAACATGGCAACTGCAACATTCCACATAAGGGCAACGTTATGACAACATTTAGGTAATATTGGCAAGACGTTGGCGGAGGTATTTGTGCGCTATTATTTCTACTTCTTCTTACTTTTCTTTTTTGCGTCGGATCAGAGATGCATACTGACTGCAAGCACTTGCACGCCACTGTTAGCCGACTTGAGCTCTGCAAATCTCCGCTTCACTTATACTGGAGTGGGGCTAGGGGAGACCGCTTGGGTATCCCTGTAGGTATCCCGTTTGGATATAGAGATACTGTCATCAAGCACTAGGCTCTATTTGCGAACAGGATAAGGCATATACTAAAATGCGAAGTGTTGGGGGCATGCTCATTAAGTGTAGCAGTGCGTACAACGTTTGCAACGGTGACCAGGATGCGTCCTTGTAGTTAGCCCTTGCATCTGCAAGAGTCAAGTGCACTCAACAACATTTTTGAAATCCCTCCCTGTCATGTACTGCGTTTTTATTCAAGCTTTCGTCTCTAATGTAATTACCTACTGTTTGGAGCTGTAAAACCGGTAGGTTTCCTCTGTCGGTAAGAGTGTTACGCAGTGTTATGTTGCTGGAAAGTCAATAAACAACGTTCAGGAAACGTAGAGCCGCAATATTCCCCCAATGTTGCTCTGCAATGTTGCATGAACATTGGTGAATGTCAAGTAACATTGGTCCACTTCTGACAAAGCTGCAGGAACGTTCGGCCGCAACGTTGCTCAAATGTTCACATTCCATGTTGCTTGAACATTGCTGAATGTCAAGTAACGTTGGTCCACTTTTGATAATGTTGCAGGAACGTTGCGAAATGTTGATAAACGTTGCCCCACATTGGACAACATTCGCAACATTGCTGCAACGTCGAGGCCACAATATGTGCTACTAGGGGTATACCACCTCCACCCCTCTGCAGAATGCCAAGGTGTTAACATTTCAGAACAACAACAGACAGAGCACCTTTAACCGCCGTCGATACAACAACAAGGCGCGTGGGGTCGAAATTCTTGTTTCTCTTTTTAAATTGTACTTGTTCACCCGTAACAATGTGCTCTCGTGCGAAGTCACAAGGCTTCCCATGCTGTTTAACCAAACTCTCATGTCAAGTGATGCACGTCCCACGGAGAATGCGGATTAAGCATTACAGTGCTTCCGACGGGTGAGAAAACTTGTACTTGAATCCGCGTTTTTCCTTACCGCTTCTCGCATATTATAAGGTGTCTTCATATGGGTCTGCGATAACTGTCGTTGCTTGCTAGTTAAAGTCTCTTATTTCAGGTTATCAATAGCAAGCGCATAAAAGCAGTTTTAGCAGACCGTTTGTAAGGTTATCATGCTTGTCGGTGCCAATTTGCAGTTATGTAAGACTCAGAATATTATCCACTGGCAAGCCACGTTCAGGCAAGCCGTATACGTTATAAACGGTTTGCTAAAATTTTCTACCATGTTCACCCCATTCCACAATAAAGCGAATAGGACGCTCACAAAAAATCCAGAAGAATGGCAATTATCTGCGGGAAACATCACGGACGTTTGCGCGACTCTACTCTTGGTGCGGTGAAAGGAAACTTTGATATGACGTCGGTTGCTCCCTACCATCTTATCTCCACAGTTTGCGATTGCACCCTTCTTCCCTTTTCTCGGTTTCTCGTACTTACTTGAGCAGAGTTTACCCAACACGTCCAAGATAAGGAGAAGGCCCGCGCCCTACGTCACACAGGAAGGCTGTTACTATTGTGGATGCTGCTATGAAGTAAATGAAAGAGCGAACGAGAAGAAAGCTCGAAGCAGATCGCACAGTATAGGAAAGGGATTCCGTGCCACTACATCCAACGTGCCATTACATCCAACGCGCCGGTGCATCCAAAAACGAGCCGTTACGTCCAACATGCTGTTACATCCATTGTGCCGTTACATCCAACGAGACGTTACATCCATTTTTGGCTACTACGTCCAGGGGTCATTACATCCAACGAGCCATTACATCCACAGACACAGAATACTCGGTCAATGTTTTCGTCGCTGTTCTGTGCTTGTTACGCAGCGCCTTCCATCGGCGATCTCAAACGCGGTTCATTCCAACATCGCTGTTCTGTACTTTTTTGTTGCACCTACGTCAGTGGCCAGGAAGTCTTGAGGTCGTTAATTCCTTAGTTGTTTTTGAAACTTAGGAGACTCAGTTGCTTTGAAACTGAGTGGTCCCCGTGCGAATGCGCGGCCTCCATATGTGACGTAAGCGCGCAGCCCGACGCTACCTAGGAGCTGTTGGCTTACCAATCACTTTTTGTGTCGAACGTAACGCTGCTGCCACCTATATAGATGTTCCGAAAATAACCACTCTTCCGCTTGTTTGTTTGTTTATTTTCATTTTTTTAGGGGAGGGCGTTGGTAGCCGACAGGCCTTCTTGATGGTGTCGGGAAGACACTGTAACACGCAAAATTTGGAATTAAGCATTGAAAGATCCTCATGATAAGGCCGAGAACAAACTGAAGTGTATGATACCGTGATAACGGGGTAACAAGGTACAAGTAACAAAGTGAAGTGCAGTTACTGAATTCGTCTTAGTAGCCTATGGAGTATTTTTTTCATCATAATGTAGGGTAATTTCTGAGGTTTTCCTCCGACGCTGTCACACATACACCGGCACAGTCCCCGTAGAAGTCCCCACAGGACGCACATTTCTAATCGTCGACGGCATCCCCATTTCCCACAGAGAGAACAAAAGTGTATATTGACCAGCCTTACGAGTGCCGGTCATCCCATTCCACACGCTACGAGTAGCAGCCCAGAATTATGAGCAGCAGAGTACAGCAAAGAAAGGATTGGTAAAAGAACTGATTATCACGTTTTCATTCTGCTTCTGCCTTAGGCAATTGCTGCTGATAGTTAGGCTCCGCGCGCGATATCTGATGTTCCCTTTCTCGTCTGCCCACGCCTCTTTCCATCTTCCTTCTTCCTCACCTCATACTTTGCTTTCAAGTTGGCTTTCCTACATGTTCTTCTGCTATCAGGCAGAACGTGCATCAAAGGAGGTGTCCCTGAATTCTGGTCATGGGCAATTTATGTGACTGTCGCCATGGGTGACATGGTCAGTCTCTGAATTAATTCCGTACTCAGGAATTATTGCTCAAATCACTTCGTATTTAATATTTATCATGTAGGACATGATAAGCAATTTGTAAGATGCCACCATGTCTGCAGCATTCACGACTATACCTCTCATCTTTACAGTTAGAGACATGTTACCATGTTATTCGCAAACGCCAGTCTTACAGAGCTCGTGTAACTAGAGTCTTCATGGAAGTTATGCTTTAGCATAACCATCGCACATGAAGTACAGTTATATACGCTTGGACGTCTAATATTTAGTTTATTTATTTCAAGATACTGCTAGCTCTTCTGAAACCATTTCAGGAGTGGGTAAATTCAATTACACAGGAAGTACACTCACATGAAAACAACGAGAAAGAAAAGAAAAGGCAATAATTGATAAGCAACTGGTATCAAAGCCGTCTGGGATCCCACGATGAGAATTTGAAATCGGAATCCAGCTTTTCTGTAAAAGCTGAATATGACTGGGAGCTACAAATTTCATAGTGATAGTACAGAGGAATGTGCTAGAATAGACGACCACAAGGTAGATGCAGACAGGACGAGGAAAGCGCTCGCCCTGTCTGTATCTAGCTTGTGGTCGTCTATTCTAGCGCATTCCTCTGTACTGCAATGCACTATCTAGCCCACCAACATATACAGTTCATAGTGTAGATTGTTAAATTCTTCAATTGTTAATGCATACGTAGTGTAGTCATACATGTGCACACGAATAACAGTGAATATACATATGTGAAGTGGCAAAAGCAATGCTAGACTCTACCATCATGTGCCCCTACAACCTCTTGCCTTGCACTTATGTCTTGTGAAAAGAAACTACCTCACTAGAAAAGACGACACTTCTGTATTAAAGATGAAAGATGGAAGTCACTGAAAACCTTAGCCTGCTGCAGGACTCGAACCCACATCTTCGCGATTACAGGTCCAGGGCTCTACCAATTGAGCTAAGCTAACACACCTTCCCAGCGACTTCCAGGGTGCGTCATCTGAAGGGACAAACCAGCCACTCTCTCTCACTCATCGTCCTTTCACTCTTACATTTTTGCTCACTCATACACACATTCATACGACGGGATCGACGCAAGCGGCAAATGTTGAACATGAGAGAACTGATGTTCTGAGGCTGGAACATGTATTTGTCTCTTCTAAGTTGTCCCAGCCTCAGAACATCAGTTCTTTCATGTTCAACTTTTGCCACTTGCATCGATCCCGTCGTGTGAATGTGTGTATGAGTGAGCAAAAATGTAAGAGTGAAAATGAGGATGAGTGAGAGAGAGAGTGGCTGGTTTGTCCCTTCAGATGACGCACCCTGGAAGTCGCTGGGAAGGTGTGCTAGCGTAGCTCAATTGGTAGAGCCCTGGACCGGTAATCCAGAAGATATGGGTTCGAGTCCTAGAGCTGGCTAACCTTTTCAGTGACTTCCATCTTTCATCGTTAAAAGAAGGGTGTTTATTGGGTGTATTGACCCCAAAAACGGCAGATCTGAAAAAAAAAAAAAAAGCAAAGCTCGCGGAAAATTTCCCAAAATTCACGAAACGCTAGTTGCACTGATGCAGCGTGCTGCAAATGCAAGTGAGAACATCTTTGCTATCTAGACTTCCAGAGCTGTTACATTTCCGTGTTAGCGCCGCGAAGCAACTGTGGCTGTGAGTGGTGTACAGACGTGGACAGATAAAGAGAGGAGTGGGGAACAGGGCGGTCAGTATGGGGCTTCCTCGACCGACTTGAGGAGAACTGTGCCGACATTCGTTAGGAAAACCCAGGAAAAACCTGAGACAACACCGACGGTGAAAGGGTTCGAACCCGTGTCACCGGCGTGCAAAGCGATCAGCTTAACCACTATGCAACGGGAGCTGGTCTCTTAGAGCTAAGCTAGCTGTACACTCCAAGAGCCTCGAAGGGCTTTGCTAGCTAAGCAAGTGCTTCCGCTCTAACCAAGTCGACACCGCAACAGCCGCCTGCTTTCGACATTTGCAAGCCCAGTTGAAGGCTGCTGCTGTTGAACTATCCTCATTTTTTCCTAGCTGCTAGTAATCTTTGGTCCTTTTTACTTTTCTTTTTCGTATATTAATTTCACTATCACTCACACTAGTTAGCCCTTTACTTCCATACACATATCTCTTTTACTTTCGTGGTCACCCGCACCAGTTAACCTTTCAGCCAGGGGTGAAGCCCCTGTCACCTATTTTCGAGTCTTGTCCTGTTGAAGGCAGCACTGACTGCCAAAAAAAAAAAAAGTCGAACTACAGTTGTCCTACTGTTGGCAATACGACTGCAACTTTTACCACTGTTCTATTTTTGGAAACAAGTGAAATTTTTGACCTTTTAACATTTATTTTTGAATTTTGAATTTACGAATGAATTTTTGAGCATTTGGGGTCTTCCCTCGCACAACTACATTATGCGCCCCATAATGAGAGACGCATACGTCAGAGCGCGCGCCTTCCAGACGTGGTTGCTGTGACGTCACCGTTTGTCTCAAACCGAAACTGGTGCGCAAACCGGATATGCCTAGCTTGTTGGATTAAATTCATTTTCTCGAAAACTATTTGCTTTTCAGAGTTGCTGTCTGGCATACGGTATATATGTGTGGAGTACAATCTTTTGCAAGTGAAATCTGGATGCAGGCCGAGCTCTGGACTGTCACTTTAAGCGCTTTAAGCTTGAACTGGCTTTGGAGCTCAGTGTGTAGCTAGTACAGTGCCTCCCATAACGTAATAACTGCTGAGCAGTCTAACAGAGCAGATATTAATTCAGATCCCCCACTCCCCCTTAATCTGAGTGAATCTCAGTTGAAATGTAACAGATGAGGTGCCTCCTAAGTAAAATGTTTGGTGGCAATAGTACCTTTCCAAACAAAGAGCAATTCGCTTAGGCCTATGGTATCTTTGATTGTGTACCAGCAAGCAGTGGTATTGTTGGGCGGTTTGGAGTTTTAATATATATGCATGTTTGTTCAAAACTTTTTACGTCGTAGCTTTGTCATAATATATCTGGTCCCACTATTCATTGTGTTGCCACTCGCAATAAGTTAGTAACTTACTTCATGTAGCTCACTGTCATAGCGATGAACCTCCGAGATTTTTTATCAAGTAGAAGAGCGTGTATAACCCAGCCTCCCTGTAGACTTCTTTTTATTTTTTTGCTTATGTGTATTGCATTTTGGCTCGGTTCTAGAGGTCAGCCCTAGTCACTTCTGTTCTAGTCAGCACACATGTACCTGTGTATTTTGTTTTATTGTTATTCAGTTTACAATCGCGCAGATGTTTTTCTTGTCGTGCCACACCACAAAAATGGACCCTTTCTGCACTCTGCAGTGTTAGCGTGCACTCAACATGATAGGCAGTAGGAACCCTCATGACCATCCCTGTTAAGTGTGCCACAAAAAAAGTACTGAAAAGTTTTGCAAAGCTTTCATTGTGTGCAATACAGAATATCAGAACATTTTGTGTTCTCTTGTGTGACTATATTTTTGTACACCATTTTTGTGTGCCTTTATTGTACTTATTTTGGAAATTATGGTAGCAATGGCTGGTGGTTGGTAGCACAGATGGGAACCTATATTTTCACATCCCTTAAGCGTGTGTACTTGCAGAGTATGCGGTAGAGGAAGCTGGTGCCCATTTTGTGTGGATTGAGTCACCAGAAATATGAGTAAAACTTTTATGAGTGGTTTAATAAACGTTCGGATTTTGATGCTTGTGTTTGCTCATCGGAGGTCACACGAACGCAACAAATACGTTGCAATAACGACGCACCCCATGCCAGCATGTGCTGCTCATGACTGTGGACATGCTGCAGTAAACAGAAGAAATGAATTTCACTCCTATTTGTATCAAAGCATGCTTTCTGACCCGTAATTTGGCGATCTAGTCTACGTCCGTCTAACGTCCGTGACGTCCGCCATGGATATCTATCGGATCATCCACGGACGGGATTTCGAGTCCAATTTGGACTTGTGGGGCACATACCAGGAATATCCCTGTCACGTCCGAATATCCATCGAACCGCGATGTGTTATTTGGGAACTGTGCAGTGTGCACTCCAACGGCTTGTGTGCAGGATATACACTCTCCGAAAGAAAATGAGTCAACATGAACACTGTCAGGTTTTTTCAGGCTTGTCCGTAGGGGCCGCTCACTGGGTGTTCACTTGAACCCAATTTAAAAAGTCCACAGTTGAACATTTGTTTGGAACCCTTATCAGGATATAAGAGTTGTTGCGTTCTTCACCTTTCAGCCAGGTCAATGTGGCACCCCGAGAAGGTGCTTCCTACAAGAACTTCGAAAACAGTTCTATCTGGAACCGTTTCATAGTCTTTGTATTTAGGCTTCACACTTGACATAATGATACCGCTGAGGAAACCTGTTTCATGCAACAAAAGGTTTATTACATCGTTTACGCTAAGGGTGCGCGTTATGTCCACACTGAATAAGCAAACAAGCGTGTTAATTGTTCATGTCTCTTCCAACATTACACTGTAAAATGTCGACAATGCTGGCGCAACTATAGCACAAACTGAAGGAGATATATGCTTGGAAGAAGTGAATACAGAATCCTCTACGGTATATCCTTCACAGAAATGGAAGTAAGAGTTAAACACGGACATATTTACACAAAAATGTTGCACATGTTTATCTGAAGGCTATATATTCCCAGTGGTAATGTATCACTGATGAACAGGGTGTACACGCTAACTCTAGACGATTTTTTTTGTTGAAGAAATCACTTCTTCGCAGTCATAAGCGATGAACATCCGTGTTTCATTGGCAGAGCGGCAAATCCGACTTCTAAGGACGCAACAAGGGAAGCGGTTATGGTCGCCAGACGATATTGAGACTACGTAATTACATGATGACATCGTCACTAGTTGGTAGCGATAGTTATTACGAGCTAAAATGAAAGAAATTGACAATCTGACGCAAGTCAGTGCCACTTGGGCGACCATTCGACCCAATGTCTACAGTCTGGGCTGGTTAGTGTAAATCCACTTTGAAGCGACCAAAGAGCAAATACCATACAACAACAACAGAGAGACTTGTGTGTTGTCCGTAGCTGGGCGTCCTCACTCATGAGGACCCTCATGAGGACGCCTCACCCTCACCTCACGACGATGAGGTGAGTGAGGCTAGACCACGCTTAATGTTCGTCGTCGTGAGGCATTGTCCTTCATGAGGCCCAAAGTGAGGGCCCTCATGAGGTCAGTCGTCATGAGGCCATCAATACGTGAGGGTGAAGGGGAGGGGGAACCTCACAGATGAGGCCGTGAGACCCTTTGTGGGGAACCCCACGGATGAGGTCATGGAGCCTTACGTGAGACACCTCACGGATGAGGCCATGAGGTCTTTCGTGAGGGACCTCACAAATAAGGCCATGAGGACTTTCGTGAGGGGCCGCATGGGTGAGGTCATGGATCTATACGTGAAGAGCCTCACGAATAAAGGCGGAGCCAACGTATCTCTTCGCTTGTGGCGGAGATGACGTCACTCTGCGCGAAGGGCCAATGGAAATTCGAAGATTTTCGAGGATCGCCATGTTCCATTCTTATGTTTCTTTTCTCCATATATGACGTCTTCCATGAAGAACCTCACATGTGCGGGCATGCGACTTCTTCATGAGGGAACTTACAGATAAGTCATGACTTTCTAAGTGGGTCAGGTTAAGTTGTTGCATAATGAACAACCCCGAGACTAAGGAACACGATTGCGTTGACGTTAAGTTGTGTTTTGGGCGCGACGGTGCCTCTCGTGAATTCGTTTTTCTGCCTCTTGACTGGAACAGCAGCGTCGTTTGGAGAGGCCCTGTACTGCGTTTCTAAAACTGCGTGCAACTGCTTTCCCCCTCTAATTTCGAAAAATTTAATGTGGACACACGTATGCTATGTTGTGCCAAAGGTGCCATGTGCGATATTTTCGTATTTTCTTTTTAAGCAAATGTTTCCGGTGCTGGCAATGTAACGTAGCTTTATTTTTAGTTTGACGCCTCTTGCTCTTAAAGGGACTGTGAAATGATTTTTTTTTCTCGCTTTCATCAGAAAGAAAACATCTGTCGGAGTCTAGAACCAAAATTTTACCCTCGTCATGCAAGTAGTATTCTCGGGAGCGAATTTAAACGAAGCGGCGAGGAGAGTACTGCTGGCGCGGCGCCGTGGCAAACTGCCGCGCGGAAACACACCGAGCAACTTGGCGGGACCACAGCCGTATCTGCGACGCGTCATCGTAACGTGGTCCCGCCAGGAGCATGCGCCGTAGGATCCGGCGTATGGGTTCATCGGGAATGGAAATCTCCACCAGTTCCCGCGCGATGGTCGCAGTCTATCGCAGTCGCATCCTGTGGTTTTCGCCGACATGCCGAGACGATGTTGGATGGTTGGTTGCCCTAATGCACGTCAATATTCGCCTGGCATCCAATGTCATATGGTTCCCAGTGACGAGACATAACGTTTCAAAAATAATCGCGTAAGTAGCCACAGTTAATAATAAATCTCCCAGAATATATGCTTAAAGGTCAACGCACAAAAATAATCGCTGAAATATTCCCGTCTAAATACAAACGCTAAGGAATCCCCGGTTAAGAATATGTCGTTAAAAATGAATCGTTTCAGAATCCCCCCAAAATCAACCATACGGTTGCTACTGTCACGTGGTATGGCCGCGAGTGGAATAAACAATCCGCTTCGACAAATAGTCCCGAAGTCGGCGAATTTAATTGGATCCTAATATATAATTGGGTGTTTACGTCGCGAGACAACTGAGTAATTGGACTCCTGCCATGAGTATACTTCGTATATCGGACTTCCATACTTCGTACGCGCGAAGCAAGCGTACTTCTCTTGAACGTCAGTGTAAAGCGAAATCAGAGCACACGCATGACCGAACGAGCGCTCAGCACTGCCACAGTTCCCGTCGATGCTTTACCCCATATAATGCATACGCTTTTCTACACTACAAAGGAAAGCATAGCAACAACACACACACAGAACAAATATGGCAGCCATGATGGGTGTATCCTGTTTGAAACTTTTAAAAATAATCTTGCAAAAATAAACGCGTAAGTACCCACTGTTAAAAATATATCTCCCAGAATATACGCTTAAAAATCAACGCACAAAAATAAACGCCGAAATATCTCCGTTTAAATAGAAACGCTAAGGAATCCACGGTTAAGAATATATCGTTAAAAATAAATCGTTTCAAAATCCCCCCAAATCCACCCTACAGTTGCTAGAGCCATGTGGTATGGCCCAAATCAAGGTGAACTGCAACCGAGGGCTTAAACTAACCTCACAGGACCAAACTATCCCAAACTAACCGAAACCAAACTAACCTAACCTAACATAACCTGATCTAACCCGGCGCAAATTGCGATCAGTCCGCCTCCGTGCTAGATGGTGAGGCGATTTTGAAACAGTTTATTTTTAATGGTGGATTATTAAACGGTGATCTCTAAGCGGGGATAGTAAGCGGTTTAATTTAGGAGATATATTTTTAAGCGTGTATTTTTTAAGCAGATTATTCTTGAATGTTTTATTCTTAAGCGTTTATTCTAAAGGGTGGATTTCGGGGACCCCCCGCCATGACAGACCACTAGGTAGAGGGTGAGTGCTGGGCAAAAACCACCAATATAAGCTACGTCTTACTGCTATCCTCTGCGTAGAGATACACATCTACCACTCCGCTGTCGTGTTGAACTACAGAATATATTTTGAAACTGTTTATTTTTAGCGATATATTTTTAAACAGTATATTTGTAAAGATATATTTTCATGGTGGATTCTTGATCGATTGTTTTTTGGGCGGGGATTTTTGCGCGGTTGATTCCTTATCGGGGAATAAATAAACCTAAGTTTGATGCACTATGTCCTCAGGGGATTCTGTTCCTCCTACAACTCTACACTTTGTTTTACATTACCAAAAATAACCTTACCAACCATAACCAAAGTAAAACAAAACATTAGACCAACCAGCGGCATGGCCGAGTGGGCTAAGGCGTCCGCTCGTTGGTGGTAACCAAGGGTCGTGATGTAGACTGGGAGGTGGTGGGTTCGAATCCTACCGCCGGCTGTGCTGTCTGAGGTTTTCCCTGGGTTTTCCGAAGACTTTCCAGACAAATGTCGGCACAGTTCCCCCTGAAGTCGGCCCAGGACGCATACTAATCCCCCTGTCCCCCACTCCTTCCTATCTCCGTCTGTCCACATCTGTACGCCGCTCATAGCCACAGTTGCTTCGCGGCGCTAACACGCAATAAAAAAAAAGCATTAGACCACTCAGTCTTCAACGACAATTCGTGCAAACAAATCGAGCTACAAAGGGCGACATCTTCCAAACATCACAGTTGCACTTCACAACGCACTCGTTGTCACATCGCAAACATGTAAGTATAACTGAAACGCCAAACAACCAACCAACACTTTCCACTGGTGACGGCGATACAACCAATGCAACGCTGCGGTTAATCGCTAGAGGCCCACGTATCGCGTCAGCAAGAACCTCATAGCCGCGGAGAAGGGTGCTTGGGTTCCTTGTTGTGAACCGAGGCCGAGCAGAAGACGATTTCATTAACTGAAAAAGTACAGGGGCGCGTTGTCGGCCAAGTCATCGCGACGTCGCTCGCATTCGCAGCTCGTCATCGTCACTGCGACGCTGGCAGGATGACAATACCCTCCCAGCCGCCAACAACACCATTCCAACGCGACGCCATTCACCTCCTCTCCTGCCCTCCTTTCCGCGACGCTCCGGCGACATTACTCTTGAAACCCGACGCTTGTTTACCGGTGCAAAAACTAATTTTTTCTTGCGTATCAAGCATGTTCTGAACTTGATAACACATAGCTTTTCGTTTTGTAAAAAAAAAAAAAACGTTAAATTTCACACGCTAATTAAAAGTCAGTAACACAAAATATGTTGCGGATACGATAAGTCGGCCAATGACGTGCTGCTAAGGATCGTCTGCTCCCTGCTTCTTTGTGTGAGTCGGCGCGCTGTGCGGAAGCACGGAGGAGAAGTTACGAGACCGAACTCGCCTGAACAATGCCGACCCAATTCCTCGAGTCTATTGTTGGGCGCGGCGCGGCGCGGCGCTCGCGTTCCCTCCGGTACTAGCTCCGCGAAATCTCCTGCAAGGCAATGCGCTGTTTGTCCTCGAATACTTTACTAAGAAGCGTTAAAAACGAGTGTTTGTGTAATAAAAATTAACAACGATTTCTCTAATAATGAGTTAATGTTTTCTGGTCAGCTCCAATCTTGTTTTGCAATTTATTTTGCCTCGTTTTCGTGTCATAGGTGGGACCTACTCCAAAGGAAGCAAAGGTTGTGCTGAAAAGCCACATTTAAATGGCGTGGAGGGAATGATATGTTTGAAGATCTCTAAAGTTTCCGGACGCGATCTTTTCAGAATATGTGGGAATTTCTATGTGGTGTCGCCGCATAAGCTGGGACTGGGAAAGTTTTATCTGCGTACGTGTAAAGCAATTAAGAAAACTTCGTGTATGGCGACGTTTAGTGAGACGCTATGCTACGGTTTTGGGAATAGAAAAGAAAGTCGGTATGTAGTCTGTAATGTGTGTTGTCGAACACTGACATCTTGGATAACGCTCACTTTGATGTTCAGTTCCATGCCTCTAGGAGTTTCAATTTACTTCAGCAGAAGCATGCTGCTCAAAACGTTACACCAGGTATTCTCCCCAGGCTAAAAAAGCCCCAAATCCAGTAGCTATGGGCTTCACACCCCAACCGGACACCAAGATAAATCGTCTTCGGGATCTCTTCCTTAAACTATACGGACTCAGTACGTGTACTGAGTCCTCTACCGCGTTTGCGAACTTGTGACAGAAAGTGCGTTGTGGTATCTTGGTATTAAATTCGTGTATGGTGTCATGTTAAATGTAACTCTATCCTCTGTTCCTTAGCGGATGCTTCACAATTACGACAAAAAGCTCCCGTTTCCGAAAGCGGTTGTGCACGCGAAGCGGGTGGTAGAAACGCGCGCTACGACGCTGTCGTGCAACAGCTGGAATCCAAATGTGCTCAATTACATCATTTTCTCACGCTGCGAGATGCTCGTGGGAAGTAATAATAATCAGTGCACACCATTAACAATGTAGATCTCGCAGTCGTGCCTTGCCAGCAGTCATACAACTTATACTACCATCGATCCTGTACGATGTCAAACAACAACCTTTGTGCTCCTTCGGGTGTCTTTTTATCTCAAATAAAACAAAACGTACTTCCGCGATTCTTAACAGCTTCTTAACTGCGTGAGCACTACGCTTATTTAGACATTCAAGCCTTCGAGCAAACGCGGATCCCCCTTGACGGCGGCTTCCCCACATTGTAAAATGAAAGCCTCCCGCTTTGCACCAACAAGGACTCCAGGCGAAAAATGCAAAGATAGATCGTTCCTTGATACACGACAATCGTGTTTCTTTATCAAAATATTTTTTCCTGCTTGCACTGGACACACTATTAAGTCTGACACGGCGCATTACCAGCACGTCATTTCAGAGGAGCAAATACCTGACGGAGCGCGAGCGCCGCGCCGCGGCCACAATTAGACTCAAGGAATCGGGACCACACTTTTTCAACGGCGGCGCGGCAGAGTTCGGTCTCCTTACTTCTCCTCCGTGTGCGGAAGCTAACTAAAAAGTCCAAACAAGCCTGGAGAGCTAGTCATTTATGAAGATTTGGTAAGTTTTGCAATTTTATAAGTATGATGAACCTTACTGGGCCATTTTATCGCTTCCCTAATTTTCACGGATGAAAATATGACCATGTTCAACTACTTTCGCATTTCAGAAGTATGGCAATGTCGGAGGCTGAGAGAAGAGTCGGAGAAGAGAAATAATAATAGAGAAATAATAAAAAAGAGAAAAAAGAGAAGGAGAAATGTCGGAGAAGATGCAGTTGCTTGCGTTCATGGAACAATACCCTGAGCTGTGTAATAACCGTACGTTCCAGCCAGGGGAAACCAAGCAGGACCGAAAGAAAAAGTGGGACGATATCGCGTCGACCCTAAATGCCCTAGGAGGCATTGTGAAAAACGCTGGCGGGTGGCAGGTACTGCGGAGAAACTGGCGGTACCGTGTCCGCAGAAATGTACGGGCGAGTATCTGCGGCATGACGGCGACTGGTCGTGGAGGTGGCATGGAATTACGCGAGGGGACAGAGCCTGGGGAGGAAGACGTGGCACGCATTGTGGACGTCGCGTCTTGTCTCCAGGGTCTGGACTCTCGCGTAATGGCCTTCGTTGGCTGGGACACGGTGGTAGGGATTGCTGGTGGCGCAAACCTTACCGAAGACGGCGAACTGCTACCACCAGAAGTAAGTGTACTATGTCACATTACATGTGCTCCATGTCAAACCTATCTGCGGTGAACTTTTATATTGCATGATTACTGAACAGAGATAAAATAATTTCATCATGTACTTTATAGCATGCAAACTGTACGGTTTTGCAGGCCCCTCCCCAACTAGCAGAGGAGGGCCGTGTACTTGAGGTATGCACACCAATCATATATTCCCAATTCAAAGACCGCTTTTTTTTACCGCTTTTACAGGACACCGTCCCTGAAAGAAGCACGCCAGTGCCCAATCTGGCTAGCCCCCAGCCAGCAACCTCCCGCCCGGGTGTCTCCATCTCGGTCACCCCCACCATGGAGGATGCAAACCCGCCACAAGGTGCCACAGCTACTGTGGCATATTCGTGTGGAACGACCACGAGCGTGCCGCAGAAGGCGTAGGAGGGTTCCACCACCTGTTGCGAACCAAATCATTGAAGTGCAGGAGAGGTTGGTGACCCAAGTGGCGCAGCTGCGTAAGGTGAAAATGAAAATTCATCTATACTATTCTAGTTTCGTAATTTTGTTAGTTATCGTCCTCATAATCAGGGCCATTGTGCCGCCAGTGTCACACACAAAAAAAATTAAATCAGACTTTCTGTGTGCAGCTCCTGACACCACTGGTCGGGCCCCTGACAGAGCTCGTCACACATATACTAAACAGGGAACGACAAAGGGACACGTAAGCACGTAAGTTCCCACTTTGGTAGTCATTGTAAGATAAGGTGCGATACTAATACATCTTCATGTTGATGTACCAAGGTAGAGTAGTAATTGGGAAATGGAAAAAAAATAGATGTTACAGACAAGCAGCGCAAAGCATGCACACACATCTTTATGCTTCGCCCCAAATGTACATATGGCTATAGAAAAACACACGCTAAAAGGGGTCCATCCTGAATTCAGTGGCACACGAAGCCAACCCACCTCTCCGAAGTTGTGTGACATTTCAACAGCTCCTGTGTATGTATATTAACAAAGTTTGAGCACATCGAGGCCATTTTGTGTAAGCACACTGTTTATAGGTTTGTTTTTCGAGTATGGCTGGATTCGTGACTCTCCAGTTCTACAAATAAAAATTCGATATACAAGTAGCACAAAAAATTATGCAGCAATAAGCATACTGAACTGAAAATAACTTATACCAGACCAAAACAAGCTTTTAGTTATGTTGATAAAGACTCCATGTTCTTTTCACGTTTTTCTAAAAGTATCTGTGTACAATTCTCTGCCGAAAGCGCATTCCCTGTGATGTGAGAGTCTCACTCTCGCTGGTAGGGTCATTCCCAGTTTCCCAATCCTCGTCATCA
This sequence comes from Ornithodoros turicata, assembly GCF_037126465.1. Lineage (NCBI taxonomy): Eukaryota > Metazoa > Arthropoda > Arachnida > Ixodida > Argasidae > Ornithodoros > Ornithodoros turicata. Next base: position 4,496,998 of record NC_088209.1, on the reverse strand, counting down.
GTTTCCTCAAGGTCGCTGTTGTTTTCTGCAGCTACTACTTCACTCTCCTCTGTTGGTTCGGGCAAATTGTAAGCAAGGCACATATTATGAAGAACAGCACATGCCGTAATAATGTTGCAAGCACGGTCCGGAGCAAAATGCAGTGTGCGGTAACGTTGTAGACATCGAAATCTCATCTTGAGCACACCAAAGCACTGCTCAATTCGAACTCTAGTGCTGCTGTGAGCCTTATTAAAAGCTTCCTCCTTTTCTGTTGCAGGACTCCGAAACGGGGTCAGGAGCCAGGGCTCGAGGCGGTATCCGAGGTCACCCGTGAAGAGAGCAGGAAGACGAAATGTTATCCGTTTCATATTCATTCTGTAACCAAGTTCCTTCTTTGTGATTGTACTTGTCACAGCATAAATGTTAAAGTGAAAAAAAAAACGTTTTGTAACAGTTATTGCAACTAATACAGTTGAACTATTAAAAGCATCACATTTGCCGATCACAAATCATCACAAATGCCAAAAATATTGTACATTTTGGTCTATCTTCTTCAAAATGTTTCTCAGCCCTTTCACGGTTTGCATCAACAGCAACAACGATGGAATGAGGTGTTTGCATCACCTTCTATGTTACTTACGCAAATAGGTATCCCAGCTTTGCGTACTATTCATTTTTGTGTGACGACATCCTTAACTCACCCAACAGCCATTCTCCTTCTGCAAAAAGGGCTGAAGCCCTCTGACAAAGCCTGCGCATGCTCCAGATGGCAGCGTTGTGACAGCTTCCTGGGTACCGTGCATTTATGTGCAGTATTCGACGGTTGGCGTCACACACCTGCCAATATGAAACTCTGCTCATACCGTTGCTTACTCAGCTGGAGTTATTCCATAACCTTAGAAGTACGTAATCTAATTCAATTCACTTCTGCCTACCCCTAGCACGTTCAATGCATGGTACCCCTTATGGCTGTAATAATTACCATCGACAAAGCGTGGATCCCTAGTACTTGGCGCAATGATTGCGATGACTGTGCCATCAACAGCACCTGCAAGAAACTTCCCATTAAGAACAGAAGTACAACATGGGTGCATGCATTTACGTCACATACCAAGGCAACCAGGCAGGCCTTTTATATCGTAGAACCCACGCTTCACAGCAAGCTTCTCGTCTGGTGTTGTAGGAAAACGTAGGTATCTTGGTGCCAGGTTCTTTATGATCGCCCAGCTTACATCATGAATTGCTTCCGACACGGGTCGCTTTGTTGTGCTGAAGTATTCTTCATGTGCAATGGTATCGAGGAAGGCACCCGTCGCATAGAATCTCAGTGCCATTAGTACTCTCTGTTCCACGGAGAGTGTAGTGGAGCGCCACTGCTGCACTGTAAGAGGAACAGTGTCTTGGCATAAAGCAATGATTAATCTCGCTTTTAAGTCGCGAGAGAATCAAAGTTTGTGCGTATGCCACATTACACTACTTATTCCACTTGTGCTTATGTATCTCCTTCTCTCTTACATTTATAATGCACAAAATTCGTTTAGAAGGCGATGACAACAACCTCGGTTCAAATGAAAAAAAAAAAAAAAAGGAGGTGATACGTACGTCGCTTCAAGTCATCCGAAACGGCGCTGCACACCTCTCGTACTGCATCTTTGGAGAGCCGAAAGTGTGCAACAAACTGATCGTCTGAGAGGGCCGCCAGTGCGTCAACGTGAGGACGAAATACGCGGATGACTTCTTCTTCACATATGCCAACATCAGCGATGAAAGCGTAGAGCTCCGCCATTTTTCTGGGTTGGCGACGCTCACTGGCGACGAACGACGCGAAGATTTCCGTCGTCTGTCACCCTCACCCCGGTGACGGTTACCGAGAAGCGCAGTGACGGTGTGAAAGAGGCCAGCAACGCCGCTTTAACTGCACGTGACGACGAGGGTCCCATGAAATCAGCAATCAGCTGTTCTCGTTTTGTGGAGTGTACACCAAACTGTTTGTAGTTCAAGCTACAGGTACTTAACACGAGTGGGAGAGCTTCGGCAGTCTTCCTGTGGATTCGTGGGTGCATCAACAGAGATGGGCATTGGGCATAGCCTTCGGGGCCGGGAGAGAGGGCGGAGTCACGGGAGGGGGGCGTGGTCGCTCCAAAATGAGCCAATGAGAGCGCGCCATGGGGAGCGGGCGTTCCGGCGGCGGCTAGAGGAGGAATACGATGTAGTGGGCGAAGTCTCGCGCGGGGCTTTGGACACTTGACTTCCGGAAGTGTGGTGGCGCAAGGGGATGATATGCAATGCCAAGAGAAGCCGCGGTAGCGCTGTAGGCCAGCGTGGTGTTGAACGAAGGATCGTGGTTGATTTACCTGTTCAGATCGCGTGCGCCTGCTCGGTGTCGCCATCGGAGAGATCGATCGTTTATCTGGATCGTTTTGACCGTGCGCGTAATTTACTAATTTACGGACTACTGTGACTTGTGGTGACTTTTCCCCTTTGACCGTGATATCCGTGCCTGTAATTCACGAGGGTACGGTTTCATGAAGTGAAGACTGCTGGTCGTTGTGATTTGTGATTTCTTTTCTTTGATCGGTTTGTGGATTTATGCCTTACATTTAATCTATCGCATGTCGTTCCACATCCTACCCGAATAACTCATGCCACGCAGTCAATCCTTGATTTGGTTTTAACCTCCCATCCTGAGCACATCACTTCTTGGCATGTCACTGATGGTCTTAGTGACCACAATGCCGTTTTCTAAGATATCTCTTCAAGTAGTCCAAATGTTCATAAATTCAACAATAAAACCATATACGATTATAGTCGAGCTAACTTCCAAGCCATCAACGTGGCTCTTGAAGCTCTGTATGAAAATTCATTTCATGGCACCTTGCCTCACTCCATTGAGGATAACTGGTCCCTCTTTCGTGACAACATAAACTACCTTACCGAGTACAATGTTCCAAAGATAAGAGTGAAATCTTATGATCACAATCCTTGGTTCACGAAAAGTCTTAAAATCTTGCTAACCAGGAAAAAGCGTTTATTCAGGAAGGCAAAGCGTCTTGGCGACGACGTATCATGGGCTAAGAAATCAACGATGAAAGATGAAAGTCACTGAAAAGGTTAGCCAGCTGTAGGGATCGAACCCACATCTTCTGGATTCCGGAATCCAGAAGATGTGGGTTCGATCCCTACAGCTGGCTAACCTTTTCAGTGACTTTCATCTTTCATCGTTGATTTCTTAGGCAATTTGAGGCTTTGTTTGTATCTGTCCCTTCTATGTTGTTCCAGCCTCAGAACATCAATTTATCTCTTGCTAAACCAAAACAATTTTGGAAAATTTTATCTCCACCAAAATCCCACCTTATCAGTCGACAACGACTGCGCCAACGCTTTCGGTTCCTTGTTTTCATCCATTTTCAACACCGATAACAGGTACACCCAAACTCCATTATCAGTAATCGCCTCGTCACCTATGGTCCCCCTTCATATCAGCATTCATGGCATTTGTAAAATCATTGTGTCACTTAAGCTGTCGTCAAGTGCTGGTCCGGACTCTATTAACCCGAAGGTTCTATACAACACGAGATCTATTTCCAGCAAGATTCTACGTTGCATATTTACTCAGTCACTCCATGATTCTACCATACCGCAGGACTGGAAGACGGCGAAGATTGTCCCTATTCACAAATCAGGCAGCTGCCACATCGTTAATAACTACCGCCCCATTTCACTCACTTCTAGTGTATGTAAAATTCTCAAACGCATACTCCAACGTAGTTAAGTACCTTGAAGAAAACTGCTTCTTCTATCCCTTGCAGCACGGGTTTCGAAACCTCTTTTCGTGTGAAACTCAAGTAGCCAGTTTTGTTCACGACATCTTTCTCCACGCGGACAATAATAATCAGACCGCTTTCTTAGACTTTCGCAAGGCCTTCGATATGGTGCCGCACTCTAAGATTCTATACAAACCCTATCTGCTTAACCTGAACCCGTGTGTCGTCAGTTGGATAGCTCAATTTTTGACTAATCGTACGTTATTTGTTACTTGCAACAACCACCTATTCCTAAATGTACCTGTGCTTTCTGGTGTCCCTCAGGGTTCAGTCCTCGGCCCTCTCCTTTTCCTTATCTCTATAAATGACCTTCCTTCAGGCATATCTTCCACGATTCGTCTCTTTGCTGACGACTGTGTAGTGTACAGGCAAATCCTCTCTCCTTCTGACCAACTAACCTTACAAAGCGACCTTTAACTAATCCGGCGTTGGTGCAATGAGTGGCAAATGCCTCTGAACATTGCAAAGTGTCGCATTTTGTCGTTTTCTCGAAGACGGGTCTCCTGTCTTCCTCCCTTCCCCTACATTCTAAGTGATATCACATTAACCTGACCAGATTCTTACAAATATCCTGGAATCCACCTTTCCTCCAACCTAACTTGGATCCAGCACATCAACCACATAATAACTAACGCTTCTCGCTCCCTAGGCTTTCTTAGACGCACCCTCAGGTTGGCGGCCTCTTAAGCTCCTAACCTTCACAGCTCTTGTACGAAGCAAGCTGGAGTATGCATCACCTATTTGGATGCTCCCCCAAAGTATCTCTGCGACGCCATAGAAGCCATCCAGAATCAGGCTGCCCGTTTCATTTCCAACGACTACTAATTCGATCCCTTGTAACCGCATTAAAATCAAATCTTAATTTCGACTCACTCAAACATCGTCGCCGTCTTGCCAAGTTAGCCCTCTTCCAGTGGTTCTTTTTCATCTTGCCACCGCCCATCACCTGCCCGAGTGTCATTTTTCCTCGCATCGACCACACTAATAAGGTCAAACGCTTTCATTGTAATACCAATGCATTATCCAGATCATTCTTTTGTTCAACTGCCATCGAATGGAACAACCTCCCATCACCTCTCACAACTACTATCGAGCATACAGTATTTTGTAACACCCTGCCCCGTTCACTCCACCCACAAGACCATCACGCTTGTATGTCAGTTGCTATGAAATTTTTCACCTCCCCCTTATCATATTTGTTAATTATCTGTACTTATGTTAACGAACTCCCTGTTTCACGCTTTAATACTTGTGTTCATATAAGTTTGTACTGTCGTCGTTTCTTTATTTTCCTGTTTACTTACTGCTAATTGTGTTGTCCTTTTCTGCTTGCTTGTTTGTTTCTATCAAGTTGCTGTAAATGTATCTTACGCTCCAGTTCCCACCCCCCATGTAATGTCCTCCGGACCCTTGGGGTTCTCGAAATAAGTAAATAAAGAAATATGAATGTTATACTAGTGCGTGCAAGTAGCGTCTGATGTAGGTCCACAGTCTCGTCATGATACAGTGAGGAATACTGCGACACACTTGATTGAAAGCATTGCTGCGAGTTAGCTTGTTTCCCGACTGATTGTGCGCTGAACTGAACTTGCATTTTTGTAAAACAACTTCAATATAATGCAGTCGTAGAGAGGTAGTTTCCTTGGTTTTGTGGCATATTGCGCTCACTTCGTCTGCTTTCCCTTGGGCCCCATTTGGGCTATCGCTGCCTCAATGGGGGTCCTGGCACATGGTTTGGGAAACACTAAGGCATATTGTATATTGTTACATGTGACATGTTGTAGTGTACTGAAGCCAGCTTCACTGTTGTATTGTTTCTTCGCATGGTTACTTCTTCAACGTTACTTGAATGAGGAATGCGGAGAATGAGGAAATGTATGCCTTGCATGTTCTGGATGTTCTCTAATTGCTGACCCCTGCTGTTGGGCTAAAATCCAGCAACTACACAAAAAGATTAACAAATGCAGAACAGGAGACAGAAACACGGACGCAGTGACATGATTGAGATCATGATATGCTGTCAATCGTTTTCTGTGTCTCTGGTTCTACATCTTATGAACATGCGCCACACTGCCAGCGCCCCTCCCCTTTAGCTACGATGAGGGCCTCTCAGTAATAAAAATGCAGGTTGTCAAAGGCACGTAAACAGTGCTTACATTTTTGGGGGTCTTTGCTTATCTAATGTTTATGGCAGAAAATGCTCCTCTAGTTCACATGGCATACTGAATATGAGTGTGCTCCACAGCCACGAACTACATTGTAAATTAGCACTGCAGTGTGTTTATCGTCACACATAAAATTACCCTTCATAAGTGCATCATGCAAGCTCATTGATTCTGATGCTAATTGCTCACGAAATAACATGGGGTGGGGTGGAAGACACTGGAATCACATGTTGCGTCACTAGCAGTGCCGTACTCACTCAGCAGTGACATCACAAGCAGTGATTTTTCACTGAAGCCTGCAACTCAACAATGTAATTCACATCTTGATTGCAGAAAATGTAAGCACATGTTTGTTATTACTTGGTATACAGTTGAAACTTGTTAATGTCATGACGGTCATTCTCGTAGATTTTGGCAATGAAACAATTTTAGGACAAAAAACACCTGTCAAGGTGTAAGCTATGAAAAGTAGTCAATTGAGTGAGGCATTTTAAATTGCCCTTTTCCTTTATATTTTCAATGCTGACATACATCAGCTTGCGTAACTGTCAATCTGGGCTATTCCAGCCAAAACCAGCCAGAGATGTAGCTTGCCTCTCTTAAATATCACTGGAAAAAATTGTGTGCATTTTTTAGGCGATGCATATATCGAATGTAACTCATCATTTTGTTTTCTTGAACAATGGGGGCGCATTAAACTGTGCCGAAATTTGAAGGTGTCCCTTACGAGCTTCCTTCTGACATCTACATATACATGATTTGTGCGCTTTCCTTGCCTGGTGTTAGAGGGGAAGCACGGGTCTGACATCCCAAAGGGTATGTAGAACGAGAATAAATCTGGTGACATGGTGAGAACTCGAGAACGGAGCACATTTGGGGTCAAGTTTACGATAAATTTCTGACAAATTAGCATTCTTGAAGGAGCCCCAGATTATTTATGCTTGTAACTGATTGCTTGTGATTAGCTTCACATAAAAATATCAAGCTGATCTATATTCATTGTTTAACCATGTGTTTGAGAATATCAAGCACTTGCAAAAAATTACTTTTTTTTCAGATAGTATATTCACATATAGGTCGTCTAAGAGAAATCTTCCCTTATTTGTATAGCTAGTCCTCTCCTGCAACATATTGAAAATCTACAAGTTTATTTTTCTTTTAAAAAATTAAAAAATTGTCACCATAATGTGCCGCAGCTTGTTCGTCAGTTGAGGCCACCTAGGAAGCAAAAAAATAAACGAAAGATGCCTCACCCCTAAAAAAATCGAAGGTCTGCTTTTCCATTTTGAGAACCTACAGGTGTATTTATTCTTACGCAAGAAAAATGCTTCGTCAGCTTATTCATATCCCATATGTATGATGCTATAGCACACTTTGAACAAATTTTGCATTCAACTGTTCTGCCCAGTTCTACAGATTAGTTGCCGTCGCTTCTTCACAACCGCTTTGTCAACATTTATGATTGTTTTCACACACCTGAAGTCATCTGGAAAGTGAACAAATCTCATCATTTCAAGGACGTACCCTCTCCTATAGCATGTTCAGAATCTGCTGGCATGTGTTTTCTGTAGATCTTATAGCATCAGCTGACTATATTGGCTCAGATCATGTCAGAATGCGACGCAACAGCTTTTGGAAAACATTTATTATGATCTCGTGTGCCCTTCAACCAGAACAGAAAAAAAGCCCACAGTCTTTCTTTCAGTGGAAATAGGTGTTTTTGCTGCATTAACAGAAGGTGGCTCAACTTAATTGTACCTCCTTGTTGCCTGGGTGGAGCACGCCTCACTGTGCTTTATGTCCAGTAATTTCTTCTCCAACTGTATCTTTTTGGCAGTGAGCCACAACGTACGCAGTCTTCAAGCTTTCTTTCACCCGGAAGAACAGCTTACAGCTCGGCAGGCATCAGAATATCTGCACACTATAGGGGGCTACAATCTAGCCCTATAGGTGCCAACGCTTTAAATGGTACTGCGAACACAGTCATAGTACCCTATATCACGGCACAAAACAATTATGTCAAAGTTATGCTTGTGGAGGCAAAGCCACGCTTGCCGAAGCCAAAGAGGCAAAGTGATGCTGCTTATGGAGGGTTTTATTATGCCCAATAAAATAACCAATAACAAATTATATAGTAATATTGTATAATTATACAACCAATAAAAAATGCGAGGACAGAAATATGCCACCTTCGATCGCCGTCAACCAAGCAGGATAAGTCAATAAAGGTGGTTGTTATTCACTCTGCTATGTGATTGTGTTCATGTTAATTCACCTGTTCGGTACTGTGGTACCACCTAGCTTCCTTGTAGCGTAACATATATGTGACCGCATGGAGGACAAAGAGGAGGAATTAGCTAGTCTGGCGTAGGAACTCTCACACTGGCATAGCTGATCAAAAAGAAAATGTGGGCCACACATCACATAAAACACAAATACCAGTATATTTTCAGCAAGCACTGGTTAATTTCTAGTAGGCGCGGCGCATATAGCGTGTCCATGGACAGATTTTTTTATTCTTAGAGAAATCATATTTTTACGGTTATGAGTTGACAACATGTCCTACATCCGAAGTGGATGTACTAATTAGGTCTCGTTTAATTATTGGAAATAGAAGGTCGGTGCAAATGCAATGTCGGTTTCCCTATGTGCCGCTATAGTTTTCAAAAGTATGCTCGTGACCATTTAGTGCGAGGACATGGCCCCGAAATAATGGTTGTCTGAGAGTAAGTCTCGGAGCGTTCTTTTTGCCTTTGCACTTGAACGTGAGGAAGAAACAACGCTGCAGAACTGCAAGCAGCACATTTAATGTAATGTCCCGCAGGATGAAAGTTTTACAGCGATTTCATATTTCAGCACAATATTTATATGCTGTAAAAATAGGTGCAAGGGTACCATACAATGAAGTAGCTGGTACCGTAAATTTTAGACCTCTTCTTGGCGTGGGTGCTTGGCATAAAGAGTGACCTGCTAATAAACGTACTTTGGGATTTCTGAATGTGAAGATCATAGGAGAGAAAGGAAGGCAAACAAATACAACAGAGGGTGCCATTCATTTCTCACACTTCTGATTTAAGTTACTTATTGCGCTTGGTTTTCTTCAGTTCCAACATTTGATAATCAGTATCTGCACTGTACATCCACGTGAATAAAAAAGATGCAAAAATTTCTGTGAGAAAATTTTACAGTACTTCAGAAAATGGCATTCTTGGGTTCCAGGGTATTCAAAGACCAGTGAAAACGAAGTGCTTGAGGTATCATATCTACAGGGTTAGTCTCGCAAACGTTACACATTTTGATCGCATCGTAAAAATAGTAGACGGGGTTTATCCAACACCAAACTTTGCAGACTGGTAGCCATTTGTCTGAAGTTTTGTTGGAATTTGCTTGAAGTATTACGCCTAGATACAAGTAGTATAGAAATGAGTCCTATAGCCAAGAGTTTTCTCTAATCCAATTCCAATCCCATTCTAAGCCAAAATCCACTGCTAAGCCAACACAATCCAGTTCTTAGCCTACACAAGCCAATTCCAAAGCCGTCTGATTGGCCGCCATTAGCTCCGCCCCCTTCACATTGATTGGCTAGCACCAGGCCTACTGACCGTTGATTGGTTGACCGTAGCTCCGCCCCCTTTATGCTAATTACTTGAGTCCGCCCACTTCACGCTGATTGGTGCACGCCGATCGCTGAGCTACGCTGATTGGTCCATTCTAAGGCTAGTGATCACTCTTCCAGACTTTCTAAGCGCTCTGATTGGCTGCCGCCACCGATTGGCTCGCCAAACATAGCTTTCATTAGCGCCCGCGAGATGGCAGTGACCCCGCTGCGGCTTTATCTCAGATGTTCAAACTTACCTATTTACTGGCTCCACCCACTTCATGCTGAATGGTCCGTTCTAAGTCTACTGACTTCTAAGCCGGTCCACACGAAGCCTACTGATTGGTCCTTCCAGACGCTCTGATTGGCCATCCCTAATCTAAGCCTAACGATTGGCCCTCGCTGGCCCATTCTAAACCCACTGACACCAGACGACGCAACTCTTTACCGGCTCCGCTCACTTCATGCTGATTGGTGCATCCCAAGCCCACTGATTGGCTCTTCACACCGATTGGTCCATTCTAAGCCTACGGATGGCTGGCCCTGATTGGTCCACACTAAGGCTACCAAACAGTGATTGCTAACCTGAATTTGTCGCTCCTAAGTGAGTCCAATCTCATACGCCCAAACTTACCTCGTGCCACCAGATGGCGCGACACAGGTGCATCAACTCCGCACGATTCCGCTTCGAGGCGTCACACGAGCGAGAGAACTTCATCGAGGTGTGCTGCCACATGTTGCGCTCCCGTATCACCGCAAACAAGTTGCGGGAAATCATACGCGAAATCTTGGACGAGTACCTGTCAGCTTACAGGGAGCAATCACTGCGCGAGCTTCAGGAACTATGTCAGGAAGAAATAAGAGTCCTGGAGACGATCATCAATCGCGCTAGGAGCTATGGATGAAAATAAAGATGCATCACACCTCGCTACACAGTCTGCTTGAGTTATTCCACGACGCGCATGCAGTTCAAGCATCCCGCTCGAATTCTCATCTCCGGCGCATCCATGTGTGGGAAGACGGTGCTCACGCAGGATATAATGAGACACCCCGAGTTATTTACCATGCCACCGCAGAAGATAGTCTACGTACGAAAGTATGCAGCCGGCTGGGAAAAGTATTTCGACGGTGTGGAGTTTATGGACAGGATACCCACAGATTGGGATGAGCGATATCCCACTCTCATAGTTATTGACGATCAGATGACGGAAAAGGGGGTTCTATCAGAGGTAGAGTCGTTGTTTGTACATGGTAGCCACCATAAGAATGCGTCCGTGATCCTGATCACACAAGCCTTGTTCTATCACAACGCCGCTTTTCGAATGATATCCCTGAACGCCAGTTATGTCATATTGTTCCGGAATGCGACGTCAGGTATTCGGGAAACAGGGGCTTTCCTATTTTCTCGACGCATATAACCAGGCGACGGAGAAGGCGCAGTTTATTTAGTTGTGGATCTGCACGCGCAAACACCTCCCTCTCGTAGCCTGCGAACGGGTATTTTACCACACGATCGGCAGTTCCTGTTTACGCCCGCGAAGTGACGGCCAATCTTAGAAGACATCTCACGCTGCTCAAAGTATCGGCCGCCAGCAAACCGACGCACAGCGCAGAGTTACTTAAAGAGCTCAGCTGCGACGACATTCGAATCCTTTCGGAAATCTGTCTGAACATTCTACGTGGAAATATCCCACTTTCGACGGAACTTCATAAAAACCTGAAGAAACACAAAAAATCCTGCGCTTCCTCGCTTACAAATCACTTCATAAGTGCCCCAGGCAGTTGAAGAAATATATTAGGGGACAACGAGGTGGTCTCATTCCCATACTTCCACTGCTCCTCTCAGGGCTATCAAGTCTCGTGGCGGGAGTCGCCGGGCGAGCGATATCCAAAGCCGTCGGTCATGGCTGAGAGAATAGAAATAGGTGAAGTTCTGAAATCTAACGATTCGGATGATGTAAAAGTGGGCAAAATACTGGAAGCCCTCTATTACTTGCTGAAGCGTGCTCACTATCCTCCTCCTCCTCCTCCTCTGGAGCCTGTCCATTCAGAGCCCGAACCGGAACCCGATCCATTCTATGGTCCATGTCTAGTTTAGGTCCGCCACTCGATTTGAACCTTGAAATCTACATACCTGGATGTAATTGTGCAAGGTGCATCCTAATCTAAGGTTCAAGATCGAGTGGGGGACCTAAACTAGACATGGACAAACTATGTCTGAATTCTAGGTATGTGGAAAGTAGTGAAGATGGCATCCCACAAACTCATGCACACTCCTACAAACTCATACGGAAGGTGCTACAGACCTGTTGTTGACAGTAACTACAGACCAGTAGTGTGAAGGCTATGGCATAGTAACTAGCGTAGAAAAGTTTGATTACAAAATAGAGTTGACAAAAATTAGAATGGGACTCTCCAAACATGATGGCAATGGGTGTTCTGAGGCTGGAACACATAGAAAGGACAAATACATACAAAGTCTCGTCAGCCTTTCATCATTAATCTCCAAACACCTCACAAAACGTCTCAAATTCCATATACCATGACACAGTTTGTTTTAAAAAAACTTATGCATGTACAGTGTAGAGGGTGGAGGATTTCACCTGAGTCAGTGATTTGGAATCGCCCATCTGCTTGTCACGTTGTACTTCCTATGCCTCTGAAGAAACCATTTAGCTGAGGAGTTTTATGAGCTGAATAATGAGGCTTTCTATTTTGCAGACTGAGTTTTTGTAACATACAAGGGCTGTGCACAGTGCATAAAAGTACAAACCTACTTTCCACATGTTTTTCCGCAAGTGCATGAGATAAATATTACTCAGAAGAGAATGCACTTCCCAAACAATTTTGGATAAACAATTCGAGGGTGTTTCAAGGACCTTTCAAGGCTCAACCGCCGTTCTGCCAGGGGTCTAAGTATTATGGCCATCCATATTTCACAAAAATATTTATAAGCTAGAGTCATCACACGACAGAATAGGTGTATGGGGAGTGCTGCATTCAAAAAAGTAGCTGGTACCGCACCTGTTTCAGTCCTCTTCATTACCTAATACCCCTTGCCAGGGTTCCCTAGCATAAATAGCGATCACAAACATGATTGAGGATGAGACCTTGAGTTATCATCGTCATCTAGAAAGGAGCGTTGTAGCACCGCCGTGAGACCAGACACGGTTTCTGAAGGTCCTCTACGACACTCTCCGCAGTTAGCACAGTTTTCTTCAGCGTCGAAGTCTCTCATAGGAACCACTTTGCATTTACTGTGACTCCCATCTAACATTTTGATGTGCGAAGGGTCTCTTGCACTACACACGTATGGTCTCCAAACTGCAACAGGACGATCTGGAGCTTGAAACAGTTGTGATTTTGAGATTTTGGCCGTGGTGTACCCTGTCTGTGAAATGATATCAACTGAATCATGTCAAACGTAAACAAAAAACTCTAACACGATATGCTTTTGTAGAGAAGATAAGTGATGTTATGCTTGATGAATAACGGGAATATACATTTTCCAAGTACAACATTTATTTCTTGCACTTATGCGTTTCAAGATACAATGAATATGCAGGGAGGTCACAAAAAGTTTATTGTTTTGTGACCTCCCTGCAATAACAATATATATTTCAGGAATGACAATGTACAAGTACACTATCTAAATTTGTAGCACTCAATTTTAGGTTGGAGTGAGCAATGAATAGCAACTGCCCTCCTTTTATTTTCTCATATATGCCAAATTTTAAATTGAATGTGATCAAATATGTGATATAATAATACATATAAGAACAAGAATAACAATATAACATCTGATAAATGAATATGATCCACAGTAGGTGTAAACAACATGAGAAGCCAGAAAAGTGCATTCTCGAGAAATAATTTTCTTATGGCATATATGTGCATGCCTATTAGCTGAAACAATGATCACAGCTCCCTGACAAGTTTTAATTTCTGAGAGTGTACTGTAGAGGTGGGTCAGATCTACAACAGTTAATACACGGTATTTTATACTATGAATAGCTTTAAAAATCTCATGTGACACATATGCTTTTACTTTTTGGAGGTGTTGTGGTAATCAAAGTTTGTGAGCATTACGCAGGTTCCGCACCCATATCTTGGGTATGTCAAGGCAGCTGTGAAGGAACCTGTATTGATGATGATGATTCCAATTCTTATGGTGCATCGACAACAAATATCATAACACATCAGAACATTCGTTATGATGCAACTAGTTAAAAATAAATATGCTGTTTAATAAAAGCATTGGACAAATGTTTAAAACATCAGTTTAAAACAGGGTTTACAATCCCCATACCTTTTAAAAGAAATTAAGTTATTTAAAAGTTTAAAAACTCTTCTAAAAAGAATTATAGCTTCATCACCAAGCAATAATGCTGGGTGAAGGAGCCAAAGGTGTACAAGGTGTAATATGTGTTTCATGATGTGAACATGTAAATAAAATGTGCAAAATTGAGAGAGGCTAACCACAGCGCGTGCACTGAGGTGGTTCCTTCCCGTAAAGTCGAAACCTCTGGATGAGGAACATGATACTTATCTGTAAACTCGATCGCATCACACTGCACAGACGATCCTCTGCGTAGCACCCATGAGGAAAGCTGTATTGAGAGGCCACTTTTGCCTTAGAAACTGCTACAAAGAAGACGACACGCTACAGATTATTATCGCAACAAGCTGACAACATAGCTCGGACGCAAGGGCGATATCCAAGTCGCACCACACCACCGCTACGTAGGATTCTTTGTCACAAATCAAACTAATGCACAAAACAATACCAATACATGAAAAAAGGGTGATAATCTTGGTCTCATTACGACGTAATACCGAACTTGTGCGCAAGGGTAATTAAAAAATATATGACTCTGCACTTGCTTCCGTAGAGAACACCTTGTACCGTGCTAGCAATGCATGCAGAAAAGCGCTCGAGTGCTCGCACAGATATAGATGACAACACTACCAGTGTAGTGTAACATGTTCTCTCTAGCATATTATGCACTCAAACTGTATTTGCCGCCGGGTAAAATGCAAGTGTTTCCGATTGAACCTCGGAAGAGCGATCGAACACCTTGCACCCAGTGCTGGTTTTGGGCAAAAAAAAAACACTTCATAACTGTCAAATAAATGTCCAGAATCGACGCGTATTTATTCTTTGATAAAGAATGATTAACCTGTAGCAATTTAGGCCCTGTATCCCTGCCGGTACCGCTGTAATTGCAAGAAGTTGCCATGATCGCTGCGGCGACTGTTTTGGGTACAGTAAGATGGCGGCCGGTTGCCGCACGCTCGCTCTCCCTGTACGCGATCCAGCCTTTTACAATCGAGATCAGTGGCTCACACACGCGTCCACGTCAGTTTAGGTGAAGATAGCAGCTGCTCGTCAAATACAGCCATCAGTCGGTATGTGTGGAAATGGACATCGCGTGTTAACAAGCCTGAATCACCAGGCTTTCCCGGAAAGCGCAGAATTCAAAACACAAGGCACCGCATAGCATTCATAATTTCGTAGCACAGATCTCACGGGCTTTCCGCCACGTGTATTTTTTAGCCGCTCCACAAGTGTCGATGTTTCTTTACAAGCCAGTGGGCCGTAATAGTAATATTTCTCTTATAACGCTATTTCTGTAATATCTCCAGTATTTATACGATGTATTATAATGTGCATTGCGTGGATGCATTTGTATAGCTATACTGTAATACTCAGATTGGCAGTATTGCATGTATTATAACACCGTACCTGATGTATTGCTTATTAATGAACCTCGCGAAATTATCCGACCATGGTCTTACGATGCCCACCCGATGCCACAGCCTCGGCGTTCTTGCGGTGTTCTTGCGCTCCACTTGTCTGGCGACAAATATCTGAAAGTGCTCCCCGCAACATCACCCCCTCATCCGGTCCAAATGTGCGATCGTGCAATGTACACCCTCAACGGTTGCGTGTTTAGTAAGCGATCACGAATCCTACCTGCCCAGTGTCATCAGTGCATGTTATCGCTGATGATCCCAAGCCCATGTCCCGGAATCATTTGGTTACGAGCAATTCCTTTGCCTAAAATACAACGTGATTGGAAATACAAGCGTTAGAAATACACAAATTAGTTTCATACGAGGGTTGCGTATCAATGTGCAGGGATAGCCAAGATAAAATTTCCTATCTCGTCCGCTTCGTAAAGAATGCCGGAGGAGAGTGGAAACTTTTCCTCGAGTCCGAGGACGTACAACAATACGGGCGGGAAACAGAAATACCGCCGGCACGGTAGACGCTGCAAATTTTGTCTACGACGTATGGAGTGCTCAAAAACGTGTCAAAATTTGCAGCTTCCAACTTTGTTCCAGTAAACTATGCAAAGTGAAAAAAAAAAGTCTTTTTTATACATTGCCAATGCCTTATTCTGCCGTTTTCGTTTCCGACAGGAACCTTTGTGGCCTTGCAATTAACTCTGGAAGGCATATTTGCTAATAGTGGTGCAATAAAAATGCACATTATGATTGGAAATTGTAAAAAAGCTGCAAATTAGATATCGTAAAGTCAGGCTTCTATACGAAACTACGCGCGTGCGCATACACACGAGGGAGGTGGGGTACGTTTTGTAAGAAAAAAAGAAAGGTCAGCCCGACTTGCTATTAAAAGAAACATGAAGAGAAGGAAAAAGAAGAAAAGGAAAAGAAACAGAATAAAAAAAACTGAACAATCAAACGCGATTACAAAGCGTTGACACGAGACTTTGCGGGCGGTATAAGACATTGGTAATGTTGAGTGGTGTGCTTCTTTCTTCTTCTTTTTTTTCGCAGTTCTTCGCGCAAAGAATTGGAGCAAGTTGCAATTGCAGATAATACGGCTTTGAATATAGCTCATCTTCCAAATGCACTTCTTGTTCGTTTTATCCTTATCACAAACCCGGTACTTTATCTTGGCGATACATGTACTACTATTATCAGTCGCATAATACACATACGTATACTTAAATTATGTATTATGTTACAGTAGGCTAAGTTATGGGTATATAAAATTATGATTATCCCTCAGAATCATAGTATTACGTATTAACGTTTACTGATTTTCGGGAAGTATTATTCGGTTGCGTTATGTGATAAAACATACAAGCTCTTCCGTGGTATGAACCACACAATAGGGAGAATACTATAATTTATGCAACCGATAAATTATTGGTTTGTTTCTGCGATGTTTATATCATTGATTGCCGTCTAAAAACAGAGAATCGCCGCAAAACACGCTCCTAGCCAACCATCATTCTGTCGACAGCGCTCTCTACCTTGATTTGATGAAAACGGGGGCGTACGCCTCTTTTGTGGCAATTATGAAGTGCATAACGCCACAAAAATAGTGTATGCCCCCTGTTTTCAGCAAGGCATCGAACGGAACGATGTCACTCCGGTTGATGGTTGACTCGGGTGACTTGATTGCTGATGGTTGCCTTGGTCGGGTTCTCCTATGTGGTGATGTTCATTTTTAAGAGTGTAGTCGGGCTGTAGATGATGCAATGGGTTCGCTAAATCATCTGCGATATTAAAAAAAAAGTAACTTTTCTGTGCGTAGACCGGTTATGTGCATGTCACAGCGCAGGACTGTCACAGTCGGATATGTATTTTCTTCGTGGTTTTATCTTCAAGGCCAAGGCTTGAATGCGCCCCATGGGGTGAAGCGAGGAACGTGTACGCAGGGAAGCGTTAAACACCCGAATTGAGCAGGGAACTAATTTTGAAACACATTTGAACAAAATTATTTTCGTTCCCATTACAGCAAGTCGAAATGGCAACGAAATTCAAGGGTGGTGACGATAACCGAAATGGAATTCCCAGAACGTAACCCTCCTTCTCCGTCTTTCACATTGAACGTGAACTTATTATAGATAAAATTATTTTTCCATTCATAGCTCACCACGTTAACTTTACGGCGAAGGACATATCGACTGGGCGAGTGGAAGGGGCAGAGAGGCCTCAGCAGGGAGCGGACGACATGTAAACGCGAACGGCGCTTCTTCGCAAAATCCTATATAAACAGTGCACTCCACAGGAAACCGTAACTGTTGATCATTGTGCACGGCCGTGATCGTGTTTGTGCCTAAAATAGAGCATGGGTGGTCATGAGAATATGTTCTTCTTTCTTTTATCTAATGATTATGACAAGCTTTCAAATTACCTCCACTTGCTTCCTCTCCTTAACCGCCACCACATTCAAGACATCATGTTTCTTTATAAATGTGTGCACTGCATATTTTATTCCTCTTTTCTGTGAGGCCGTCTAAACGTTTGTCTTTCCACGTGCTACTCTGCGGAACGCTCCAACGTTCTATGTCTCAACCACTGCTGTCCTAATAATCCCCTTACAGGTACCAACGTTTGTTTAAATCGCTCCCTCCATCATCTTGATATTTTCTCAATAATCATGTACATCATTTACGCTCCTATGTTTTCTCATTTTATTTTTTTTATTCTTTTATTTACAGATACTACTGGCCACCTTCTGGGAGCCTAAGTAGGAGCGGCAAAAATAACAACAAGAACAACGCAGATCGTTCATAAGAATTCAGCCTCAACTCCCGCAAAGAATTGTCCAATGGTAGCTGCGGACACAACATCGTCTGACAAGCTATTCCACTCCTCAACCGTTCTCGGGAAAAAAGAGAATTTAAAAGCGTCTAATGTGCAGTTATACGGTTTAATGTGAAAACAATGAGTGTTACGCGTGGGGCGCTTATCGAACAACAAAGCGTACTTGTCCTGATCAATTTTAAGCTTATCGTGCATTATCAAGTATAAGGTTTTCAACCTCGCTAATTTATGCCTTTTCGTTAAAGTTTTTATGCCTGCCTTCTCGTAAAGATCACCAATACTACTACGGGGCATGTATCTGCTAAAAATAAAACGAAGCGCCCGCTTCTGCACAGCCTCTAATCTAGATCTGTTCCACACTGTAGATACGTCCCACACCAAGTTTACGTATTCTAAAACTGGTTTAACATAAGTTTTGTAGGCGGTTAATTTAGTTTCCCAGGTGGCATGCCTAAGATTACGTTTTAAAAACCATAACTTCCTTTGAGCTTATTTGATTTATTTTGCAAAACTTCTATTCTTTGATTTTTTTTTCTGATAATTTCCTTTTGTTGCCGTGCGATAGTATGTATCTCTTTCGTTACAATTAGCATGTGCTATTTTCTTATTTTCAGTTCAAGTCATGTGCAATTTGTTTTTCTGACTGCATATATTGTGTTATTGTATTTGTATGTATATTGCGTCCATTTGTACTGTATTTGTGTGCGCCAACGTTAGGGTCGTCACGACCGTTCTTAGGCACCAATAAAATATTATTATTTTCCAACTTCAAGTACGACATAAAACGCGACAAAAGTATACGTAACGCAACGAATGGTGGAAGGGGTAAGCACTATTTCTGGTAAGGCTTAAATCGTTTGTTGACAGTTCAGAAAGCATGTATTTGTACAACATAGAATAAGAGAGAGAAGTGTGCGCAGAAATAGCAGCGTAGCATAATACCGCATACCTACTCGTAAAACGGAAAAGTGAAGAACAGACGGAACGATCTCAAAGAAATAGAAACTGTAACCAGTTTCGGATATAGATAGGAAACAGAAGACGGAAACGGAAACCGCAACCGAAAATCGTCTCGAAAAGGAAAAGGCAACGGAAAAAACAAGTCCACTTTTCTAGATACCGAAAAGAGAATCGGAAACGATATGACTTTCGATAACTAACCGAACCTAATTCGGAGCCAAAAGTTGAATGACCAAACTGAATATACGCTGTAAATCTCACGCCGCTTGACTACCGCTTCTTCAGGAGGGACAGAATAGCAAAACCGTCGCCGCTGAATTAGAGGGTTTCTACGCGGCCTTGAACCGCGCCCACTGTGCTCACCTTCCAGTCGGTTCCCAGTGGTTTTATTTTCCATCGCGCTCTTGCACACTCTCTCCCATGATACATTTCCCTCACTGCACCCATCTACCAGTCATGGGCAGTATCGAAGATGCATGTACCTTCGATACTATCTTTCGATACATTTTGGGTATCAGTATTAGGTGTCGCGTGCCAAAACTGAGTGAACCGGAATATCGGTATCGAAAATACATTTTAGTGTATCGTGTATTTTAACAATATTCGATACTAAAAAAAGACGCAAATATTGAGGCTGTTTTGAGACTTAAGGTCGGCGGCGCTCGCTCAGGCGCTAGTACATCCATAACGAAAACCCGAGACTGGGAAAAAGGACGAAAAACAGACGACACAACACAAAGTCTCAAGTTGAGACTTTGTGTTGTGTCGTCTGTTTTTCGTCCTTTTTCCAAGTCTCGGGTTTTAGTCATGGATCTTAGCCACCAGCTCGCTTGCTTTTTAAGCATTTTATCTGTAGCTAGTAATGCCATGCCGCAGCGGAGTAGGGATGTCGACCATAAATTCGCTCGAAGCTTACGTCCGCGCGCGCGCGTCAAGGTCGCCGGGACAGGAGGCCCTGGGTCGTGCTTTGGGACGCGGGCTCGCGAGGCGGGTGTACCCTGTTACCCACTCTTAATAATAAAACTTTTGAAATCCACGCTAAGAAATCCACCCTTCAAATTCCAATCCTTTCAAATTCAAACTGTCAAAATAAATCACAATGGGTCTATGCAGTCCAGTGTTAAGCATGGTTTGACGTGAGAAAATCAGTGTTTAAGAAGGTCACACTCCAGAATAACGAGTCTTTATGCAGTTCTGTGTGGTATTCAGCATGTACCTCTCAATTATTCATTAATTTAATTAAGTTAGAGGCGTAAATAACTACGCGTATGAATACTAGGAAAACAACGCTTCAGAGGTTCGGCCGTTCGGCTACTATTGGGGACGAGGCTATTAGAGAAAATGGAGTAACGACGGAGCTGTATGGTGTTCTGTTGCGTGATGTGCTGCATGAAAAGGATAATCACTGCAAGCTCTAATAAAGCATATGTTTCTTCTGCCGATTTCGTCAGGTATTTTTCAGACGTGTAACGACTTGGTGTGCTAACACGCGCGTGTAACTTATGAAGGAATTCATTGGTGAAGTGACATTGATGCAGTCGTAGCTGTTTTGGACAGGCAATCTGGTAGCGAAAAATGTCCACGATAGGCAACATATAAAACGTACCGCAAAACTGCTGTGTCGACCATTTGTCACGACGGTAATCACGTACATCACGGTAAACATCATGGAAACGTCTCTTGCTTTCCTCGCCCTCGGCCTACGAAGAACCGCTAATGTTATGTTTGATAAGCGCCGCGAAAAGTGGTTTAGCAAGGTAAAACTGTGCCGGGAACGCCGTCACATGAGGGATGTGTTTAATTAAATCACAGTGAAAGATAGCAAAGGAATGTTACTGGTCATGTAGAAAGCAGATCTCGTTCACCAACATATCAATGGATTGTTTAAATAGTGTTCCTGTCAATGGACAACTGACGTTTTCGTCCCGTCTATACTGAGAAATGTTGGCCCAGAGCTTGGTTTCTGGATGCCACAAAACACTTCTCGCCAATGTGGTGCACTGTGACTCAATGGGGCATTTACAGCTCAGTGTCATTACCACATGAGGCAAGTTGGCTCTCTCAGGTGCTGTAGAAGATCCAGAGTATATTCTTTGTCATTGCCCACACTACTGAGCTTTCCGAACTGCCATTTTGAGATCTCAATAATCTGAACTCCTGCCCCTCTCTCTAAAATTTCTTGGCCTATAGCTAAATCGAGCCCACGAATGCCTGCTCTCGAAGCTCTTTTGGCAATTTTGGACTCCATGGGACATTATTTCCTTGCTCACACCACAAGCAGCTATGGGGTAGAGTACCGCCCCAGGCAATGAAACTCTCTGTCCATCTCAAAATAAAGTTGATGAACAGCATCTGCAACTTCTGTGAGGTGGTTTAAACCACTCTTATAACTACATCATACAGACAAAACACAGAAACCGACACTTCCTCAGGTAGGACCTAAGGAAGCGTGGACCTCCATGCGAAACCTTGTACAAATTAAACTTAAACAAAAATCTTCAGTGTCGGTTTCTGTATTTTGTTTATGCGATCTACAGGACTTGACTCCCCTCTTCGTATATCAACCACATGGTATGTGTAACCTAGGAATGCTGGTATGTGGGTGGAGTGACTAGTTTGCCACAGTACCACAAATAGGAACACAAATGGCTGATAAATCTGCTACAGAATCTGGGCCAAGACGATGAGCACTTGGAATCATCACAGTTTTCAATACCATGCAGAGGAAGATAAGTAGAGTACCCTCAAATTTTGTACTACTTTTTCTGAATTACTTGTAATTATGCAGCAGCTACATAGGCAGCAGTTAAAATGCTACTCAGAATTGCCAAAACTTCATGCTAGCACTCAATTCTTTTTACAAACTTTGGTTTGTGATGTGATGAATGTTTCGGTGACTTCCATAGGCCCGGTTTCACCAACTCTGGTTAACTGAACCAATGTCAAGGGTTGCCAATCCTCGAAGAGACACTTAACAGACACTTCTTTTTTTCCATCGGTGATGTTGTGAAGCAGATAGTTTAATGACCGTTCATCTTAGTTGAGATGCTGAAAAGGTTGGTGAAACTGGGTCATTATGTAGCCTTTGTGTTCTGGTGCTGTGCAATGGTTTTTCGAGGGATTCAAACTATGAAAAAAGGGTAGTAATAAAAAAAATTCTTGGCATACCTACCTACCTACATATATGTCCTGGACAGCATGTAAGAAACTCAACAGAATAGAAATGTCATCATGACATTGGTAGACAGACTGATACCGAAACAAATCGGAAGGGGAGGGCTGGGTTCCACGAATGGGCACTTGTTCACTGCCTCCTCTTGAAAGAAAAGTAGGACCGAAAGTTGCGTGCTCTGTCAAAGACCACCATAATCCCCTCAAGACCGTGCCTTTTTGATGCGAACTCGTCCCCCCTAGCTTTGAGCGTAGCTCAACTGTACCAAATTGGTGGCACTGTTGAACAGTATGATGTCATTTGTTTTTATGATGGACAGTGTGATGTCATTTGTACCGTTTCTAAGGCACTTTGTACAAGGGTTTTGTATGCCAGCAGTGTACTGTCTGCGAAAGGTAGTTTCCGTGTCCACTTCAGTAGTAATGGAACAACCCAAGATTTACACAGAAAATCCACGGCAAGTATTGCACATTTTACTTTAAATTATTTTAAAATTACTTTAAAATTTTTTAAAAAATTTAAATTTTTAAAATTTTGAAATTTGGCAAAATCTGACTCAGTGCAATCCTTGTCGTGGATTTTCTATGTAAAACTCGGGTTGTAGGAAATAAAAAACTAGATAGAAAGGAAGCAGACAGTGGGAAATGATTTATTTGAAAATCAACGACGCCATCTTGAAGAAATCACGCCGGGGCGACTGGACACGACGGTTGCAGAGGCAGGTGGCACGGTAGTTCCAAGGCATCACACCAGATGGCGCCAGCATCGTAGCTCTATACGAGAAACACAGAGAACAATAAAGTACTAGCGACACGTAAAAATGGCAACACTGCTCGACAAGTCTAAGCATGCCAGAGCGCAGGGAAAAGGCCAAACCGCTACTGCTAAACAGCACGGAGAAAACACTACACATCGGGGGAAAAGGCTTAAGGCAATCGACTAGGCCTAACCACAGCGTCACAACACTTCGCGGCTAACACAAGGCGGGAACCACACGATGGTAAACGTGCGTCAACAGGCTTGGACACCGCTAAACAAGTCTAAACATGCGAGCGCGGTCACCGGTAAACACGGCAAACATACGAGAAAAGGAGCGCGTCAAATCACTCACCTTTTCCCCCGCGGCAACTTCCAGGCAGAAACTGAGCGACCGCGGAGAACACACGTCTGCTCTCTACGAGATCCAGCCAGAAAGTGAGCGAGCGCGCGGAGCGCACGTCCGTCTTCCGCGACGGTCCGAGAGAAACTGAGAGAGGCGACGCGCAGCGGCAGCTATGGATGCGCGCGCGCCCTCTGCTCCACCCGTCCGCGCATGCGCGCGCGCGCTGCTAGCTCCCTCTGCGCCGGCCGCGGGTGTTTTCGGTTTCGGCTCTCTGCTGCGCGCGCGCGCGCTCCTAGCGTCGACGGGTGGCTTTTCAGTTTCGCTTTCATTCTCCGTTCTTTGCGTTCCTGCGAAGCCACCTCTATCTTATTGGAGCACGCCGCACCCGTCGCTTTCGGAGGTGATGGAGGTGGCTTCGCGTTCGCTCAATTTGGGAGGTTTCACCGCACGACCTGCTTCGCGGGACGCTAGCGAGGCGTCGAGCGCCTGTGCGAGCCGAGGGTCCAATTCCACGGCTTTCACGTCCACGGGTAAGACGAAGTCGTATCGCGATTTATTGTACGCGAAAGAAACGTTGAATTCCGAAAGGGCTTTTCCCAAATCCCTCTCGAGATCCGAGGTGACACGAAAAGTTCTGCCGGCTTCCACCGTGTCCTCGAAAGAAACCTCGATTTTCGCATCTTGCCTTTCGTACCCGATATTTAAAAAATCGTTACTTATGCTGAGATCCATCAGACCGACTTTATACCGATTCGAGAGCTGAAGCGGACTATCGAAAGCTACCGTGAAGGCGTTGAGTTTATTCGAGGGAAACTTATCCATGCTGGCGTTCGAGAGTAGGTGGACGTAGATGTCTGACATCATTTCCCAATCTTGACCACGTCGCTGCTCGGAACCCAACTGTCGTGTTCTTTGTCGTAACCGAACCAGCGAACCAAGGAGAAGCTCTGACCGTTCAGTTGCTTCTTTCTCAGCGCTTTCGTTACTGGCCAAGGCTGATTGGCGTCTCGGGTTACGACGAGTACCTCCTCCGGGTAGAAAGATCCGTCCACTTCCTTACCCCGGTAATCTTCCAGGTGTACGACGGGAGGAGAGGTGTCTCTCAGGCGGGAGACGGTGAAAATCTGAGGCGACCAACTCCCTTCCGAGCTCTTATGAAAACCTTTTCTGTGAAGTAGGACCCTCACTTTATCCCCCAGTTTGAGCTTCTTTTTCACGGATGGTACGATGGGCTTCCCATTTATCTTATTGAACAGCTCCAATTCGTTTTCGGGCGTGACTTCGGACGGGCTGATGCCCAAAGTCCTGTGTTTGGTGGTGTTGTAGTCGCGCACGATCTTGGGAAGCGCGGAAACGAAGTGGTATTTTCCCGTTACTCTAAAATAACGGAATATTCTGTCGCGTAAAGTGCGTATGACGCGCTCTGCCTGCGATGCTTTGATTACTGGAGAGAAGGTAGAATATATGTGTACCTTCTTTCGTGAGAGATACTCCTTGACGGTCTTGTTATAGAATTCCCCGCCTCTGTCGCAAAAGATGCGTGTAGGTACGTTACCTCCCCGAAAAAGTCTTATCATGGCCCTTTTCATTTCGGCGGGGCGCTTCGTCTTTAGTGGGAGGGTGCGCAGAAAGCGGGAGAGGGAATCGATTGCCACGAGAATGTAGCGGTAGCCACCGTTGAATCTCTTGTATTTTGAAAAATCGGCGAGGTCCATTTGCCACACGTCGTTGATCTTGAGCGCGATGATGCGTCTCCTATTAAACTTTCTTCTGACAGGATGGTGGAGCGTGTAGGCATCCAGCTTTCTGAGAATGGCGAGAGCCTTCTTTTTGCTCAAGTGATGCGCTTTTCTATAGCGTTCCACACCCCCCAAACCACCCGCTGGCTTTTCATATCCCTCCATAAGTCGTCCACGCAATGGAGGCCTGCTGCTGCTGCTGCTGCTGCTGTTGAGGCTCGCGAGATTTGGGTAGAGAAATCAGACGCAATAGTTTCGAGACTTTGGGGAACCAGGAAGGTTTCTTTCCCGTCTTACGTTGCAACAAATAATTGACGAGTTCGTAAACGGAGGAGTGTCTGATGGGCTTGCCCGACACGGAGACACAACCCTCGCGATCCCAGGAAAGAACCTTCTTTAATTCCGAGACGACCCTTTCCGCTTCCTCTTCGTCCACCTCTGGAGAGAGGAGCGAATAGTCAAAGTCATTTGTAGCGTCGGACGCCTTGTTTTTATTGTCGTAGGGGTCAAATCCGTACTGCTTGAGTATGCGATACAGTGCTTGCAGTATGAGTTTCACTTTGACGTCGTCACTCTCCTTCGAGGAAAGAATGTTTCCGATGGAGGAGGTCACTTCAATTCTCTTGGCCATTGGCGAAAAGGTTCAACACGGCGGAAAGCAGGAGAGGAACCACCGACGAAAGAACGCCCTGTCCTCGCTGCTGAGACAGTAGCGCTTCAAACGTTGCGGATTCTTGTGAATCTTTTTGTAGGCGAGCCGTCGTAAAAAGCGTTTGTGCTTCTTCAAACGCGCGAACGTATCTGGAGCTAGAGCCACCTTTCCGTTCAATACATTGAGGCAAATTTCGGAGAGGTGTTTCATGTCGGACGAGGACGAACGTCTCAAGACGTCGCGGCGGCGTGGAGGGGGTAGAGTGGAGAGTACTTTGAGTAAAGTGAGGTGAGGGCGGAGATTCATTTCGGAGCGTAGATATATTGACGTTCTCCCGGAAAGATATTGCTACGCAACCTGTGATCCTCGTGCGTATAGTTGTGAAGATCCACGAGTAAATATGCGTGGGGCGACGACATCGCTTGTTTATATGCGTCCAGAAAATACTCCAATCTTTTTCTGCCAAATAGCTGTTGGCCGAAATGTTCCATCTGGTGCACGCTGCGCACGGTGCGCCACAGGAAGACGTAACTGGCGTTGTAGGATATTGTTCTAAAATGGCTACTGTCGAAAAAGATGTTTTGAACGAGTAAGAAGATCGACGCGTTGGCGTGGTGAGAACCCCGAATGAAAAGATCGGTCACCTCCTTCAAGGAACCGGCGTCGGTCATGTGATCGTCGACGACGATCAGCGTAGCGCGCGACGTGTCCCACTCTCGCGGTAGCTGCTTGGTAAATTTTACGGAGTCCCCGAATTCGTCCTGCATGCTCGGCGAAGCATATTTCTGCACGTAGAATATTTGTGACGGAGGCTTGTCCACCACGTCGTTCAGGTTCCTCAACACGTTAGCAACGAACGTAGATTTGCCGCACATGGAGGGACCGCTTAAGATACAGCGAAAAGGATGACGGAAACGAAAAAGTTCGGGGGAAGACATGTTACGTGCGTACACGTTTCAGGAAGAGAAAGAAGAGACTGAGGCTCGAAGAGAAATGCATCGCTTTTATTTACACATCCTCGTCGTCGTCCTCTACATCGGAACTGCGTTCCCAATACAGATTGTCCAGGCTAAAGTTGGACTTCTTTTTCGCCAGTCTGTCCGCCGCTAAGATGCGGTCGAGCGTCTTCATCTTGTCCTGACACATTTCTTGACGTGCTTGCAACCATTCCAGACGGTGGACTTGAAAGGCTTCCTCCACGATGCCGCGTATAAATTCGCGAAGTTCTTCGTTTTTTGTCTTTTCCTTGCGACGACGAGAAACGCAGGAGAATAAACCGCACATGGCGTTTTCCACATATCGGTCAGAATGATGACGCGAGCGCGGTGCGCGCTGCCTTTATAGAGATAAACGCGCGCGCGCGCAAAGAACGGAGAATGAAAGCGAAACTGAAAAGCCACCCGTCGCCGCCAGGAGCGCGCGCGCAGCAGAGAGCCGAAACCGAAAACACCCGCGGCCGGCGCAGAGGGAGCTAGCAGCGCGCGCGCGCATGCGCGGACGGGTGGAGCAGAGGGCGCGCGCGCATCCATAGCTGCCGCTGCGCGTCGCCTCTCTCAGTTTCTCTCGGACCGTCGCGGAAGACGGACGTGCGCTCCGCGCGCTCGCTCACTTTCTGGCTGGATCTCGTAGAGACCAGACGTGTGTTCTCCGCGGTCGCTCAGTTTCTGCCTGGAAGTTGCCGCGGGGGAAAAGGTGAGTGATTTGACGCGCTCCTTTTTTGGTATGTTTGCCGTGTTTAGCGGTGACCGCGCTCGCATGTTTAGACTTGTTTAGCGGTGTCCAAGCCTGTTGACGCACGTTTACCATCGTGTGGTTCCCGCCTTGTGTTAGCCGCGAAGTGTTGTGACGCTGTGGTTAGGCCTAGTCGATTGCCTTAAGCCTTTTCCCCCGATGTGTAGTGTTTTCTCCGTGCTGTTTAGCAGTAGCGGTTTGGCCTTTTCCCCGCGCTCTGGCATGCTTAGACTTGTCGAGCAGTGTTGCCATTTTTACGTGTCGCTAGTACTTTATTGTTCTCTGTGTTTCTCGTATAGAGCTACGATGCTGGCGCCATCTGGTGTGATGCCTTGGAACTACCGTGCCACCTGCCTCTGCAACCGTCGTGCTCCAGTCGCCCCGGCGTGATTTCTTCAAGATGGCGTCGTTGATTTTCAAATAAATCATTTCCCACTGTCTGCTTCCTTTCTATCTAGTTTTTTATTTCCTACAACCCGAGTTTTACATAGAAAATCCACGACAAGTATTGCACTGAGTCAGATTTTGCCAAATTTCAAAATTTAAAAAATGTAAATTTTTAAAAAAAATTTTAAAGTAATTTTAAAATAATTTAAAGTAAAATGTGCAATACTTGCCGTGGATTTTCTGTGTAAATCTTGGGTTGTTCCATTACTACTCACTTCAAGAAGACAATTTTTTAAGAGGCTTAGAGGATGTGTAACTAATGTGTGATTCCCACTAAATATCAGAAGAGAGCTGCACACTTAAATACCTGAAACCCTCAACTCAATTAATTGTAGGATCAAAATTATGTGGAAATATATTGAGGTTTGTCTCATTCACAAAAGACATCATTGCACACTCTGCAAAGTGCATCGGTAGTTGCCATGGCCTACATCAATCATAGATACTGCAAACCACTGACTGAGCATAATCAGTCCGTGGTACACAAAGTGAAAAGCGTCATTGCCCATTGTGAACATGGCCATGCAACAGTGCTTGCGGCTCCGCATTTCTCACTAGTTTCTTTCATCACTTTGTTATGAGATGACTAACGGTTTGCCAATTCAACACTTGGAACTTTGGAACAACTTTGCAAAGCATATGTACTCGTATGCACTTCCTTTAATCGCTTCAGGAGTATTTCTTCCGTAACATATCTCAGCAAAGCAGTATGTCATGTAGGTAACACAATTTTGGCACAGTATTTGCTTGATATGTCCAACAAGCAGAGATATCAAATCTTTGTGCCAAAATGGTGTGCCACGTATCCGTGTAAAGACGAGTCGCTTAGATGGAATAGGTACAGCATCTTGATGTTGAATGCAAGAAGTTAATGTTTGACAACATATATGTCATGGGTTAAATAGAGCAGTATATCATACACATCAGAAGAATGCCAACACTTCAGTGCTTTACCTTTACCTGTTATTCCAATGTTTACTCTCCCCTCTATTGGAATTATGTATTTCAGAATCATTTTTGTATTACTGAATTTTAATTTGGCAATCCTTTCACATGTCTTGTGATAGACAGGTTAGCAATGTAAGCAGTGTTTATGTGCCTCTCACAACCTGCATCTTTATGCAAAAGTACTCCAAAAGCCGGGAGACGACATAACTAGACAAAAAAGTAGAGAACTCCAACTTAACATAACAAAATAACAAGGTTTACTCAGACGTTTCATCCGTCATGCGACAGACATCATCAGTGCCAAACTGAATGAGCGATTGCACAACCGGTCATTATTTAAGGAGATGGGAGTATTGTTCGGGGAAGGGCCACGGTTTTTCTTAAAAACCGAGGGGTCACTGCGTATGTTCCGAGACTCTAGAAGCTTCCTGTGTCCCCATCTTTGTTCTCTCTTGTTATGTTAAGTTGGAGTTCTCTACTTTTTTGTCTGCATTTTTATGTCTGAGGGTGTTTTTGTGACAAGAGGGCAAGGGTGCCGGCAACATGGCACATGTTCACAAAAATGCAGAACCAGAGACACACACACACAAAAAAAAAGTATAGCATAACACAGTCCCAATCATTTTGTCGTGTCCTTTTTGGTGTGTCGTCTCTTCTACAGTTTTTTTTTTCGTGTGTAGTTTCTGGATTTTAAGCCCAGGAGCAGTTGCTGTAGAGGATGCTGAGAACATGTGAAGCATACATTTTCTCATTCTCACATTATGCTGTAAGCAGTGTGAAATACAACCCAAAAGGAATTTAATGAGAGACAACTTGTCATCAAGATCAGTGTGGTAACATTGCAAAGGAAAAATAATTCTGAACCATAATGAATTTCTATCCTATTTAATGGTACAGTATCAGATGAAAGAAATCCAAATAATATTAAAGAAGTAACCGTGCAAAGTATGAGTCAAACAGTGAAGCTGGCTGCAGTACACTACAATGTGTCACATGCAGTGATGGCCGCTAACTACTTCTACGGTAGTTTAACTATAACTACAGTAGTAAGTACTGACCACGTTTATCCGGAAACGCACATCTTCGTCTGGACGCCATTAATTAGCAATTAGAGCTAATTGGGACCCCCCACATTAATCAGCACCCTCCAGGGAGCCATCACACTAATTGGGGAATGTCTATCTCGCGTCCAGACCAGTTGTGCGTTTCCGGATAATCGTGGTCATAAAAAATAAAAAAAATAGGCAGAAAATAAAATAAAAAGATAGAAATAGAGTGGAGAGAAACAATTTATTCGAAAATCAACGATGCCGCGGCGAAGAAGCCGCTCCGCAACACCCGAGTGACCAGCGTCCGCCATGTTGGTAGTTTGCACCCAGCAGTTGCAGAGATCGACGACAGGTGGCCACTTAGTTGCAAGGCATCACACCAGATGGCGCCACCATCATAGCTCTAGACTAG
Organism: Ornithodoros turicata; assembly: GCF_037126465.1. Taxonomy (NCBI): domain Eukaryota; kingdom Metazoa; phylum Arthropoda; class Arachnida; order Ixodida; family Argasidae; genus Ornithodoros; species Ornithodoros turicata. The sequence continues at coordinate 4,466,631 of NC_088209.1, read as the reverse complement.
AAAGACAGAACAAGATACTAGCGGCAGGTAAAAATGACAGCACTGCTAAGCAAGTCGAGGCATGCGAGAGAAAAGGTCTAACGGCTACTGCTAAACAGAAAACAGTACACATCGGGGAAAAAGGCTTACGGGGATGATCGCTTAGGCCTAACCACAACACTACGCAGCTAACACAAGGCGGGAACCACACATCGCTAAACATGCGAGAAAAGGCTTAACACGAGCGCGGGCACCGCTAAACACGGCAAACATACGAGGAAAGAGGCTTACGGGGGCGATCGCTTAGGGCTAACCCCAACACTACGCAGCTAACACAAGGCGGGAACCACACATCGCTAAACATGCGAGAAAAGGCTTAACACGAGCGCGGTCACCGCTAAACACGGCAAACATACGAGGAAAGAGGCTTACGGGGGCGATCGCTTAGGCCTAACCCCAACACTACGCAGCTAACACAAGGCGGGAACCACACATCGCTAAACATGCGTCAACAGGCTTGGACACCGCAAAACAAGTCTAAACATGCGAGAAAAGGCTTAACACGAGCGCGGTCACCGCTAAACACGGCAAACATACGAGAAAAGGAGCGCGTCAAATCACTCACTCACCTTTTCCCCCGCGGCAACTTCCAGGGAAAAACTGAGCGACCGCGGAGAACACATGTCTGCTCTCTACGAGATCCAGCCAGAAAGCGAGCGAGCGCGCGGAGCGCACGTCCGTCTTCCGCGATGGTCCGAGAGAAACTGAGAGAGGCGACGCGCAGCGGCAGCTATGGATGCGCGCGCGCCCTCTGCTCCACCCGTCCACGCATGCGCGCGCGCGCTGCTAGCTCCCTCTGCGCCGGCCGCGGGTGTTTTCGGTTTCGGCTCTCTGCTGCGCGCGCGCGCGCGCTCCTAGCGGCGATGGGTGGCTTTTCAGTTTCGCTTTCATTCTCCGTTCTTTGCGCGCGCGCGTTTATCTCTATAAAGGCAGCGCGCACCGCGCTCGCGTCATCACTACGTGAAGATGTTCAGCTACCACTCTTTACAAAATTGTTCCCGTACCCACGCTTCTTGGGAAGAAGTGGAGAAGGAATGTTTCAACGGCGAAAGTCCCCGCAACGAGCTCGTCATCACTGCTTTTCGCTACGTGATAGACATGGTAGGCTTTGGCAATATAGGAGAGATCTCGCCGGAGCCGCTGCAGGAGATGGTGCGTCGGATCTACGCCCGTTACAAGAACGTCTGCATAACGGTTCCTGACGGACCCCTGGGACTGATGAGCGAATTTGTGAGCTTGGCCAATGCAGAATTCAACTACATCGCTGCAGACATCGTGGACCTTCTCGCTCGTGCCATCGCTCATATTAAGCACGCCCTGCGGAAGCAGCGACATTTGCAAGCAGTCTACATCGCCAACCTTGTCATTGATTTATTGAAATACCGCTTGGTTATTGACATGCAACGCATTAAACAGTCCGAATAACTTTGACGAGACTCTGTGTGTTCTTTCACTGAAACATGTTTATTGAATAGAAACAAAAGATTTGGTCAATAGATGCCAGCACCCTCCCTCCCTTGTCTGATCATCTCGTAATGCTGCGTTCGTGAGATCAGACGCGCCAGAAAAGGGGAATCTTCATCGCAGCGCCGTCATTGCGCGGGTCACTGCGTCAGCACGACGACGGAATGGTCATTCTTTTCGTACACCCATTCCGCTACCACACTGCCACAACGACCCGTGCTTCTCCTGCCTGCGAGAGAGAGAGAGAGAGAGAAGCATGTCTCGACTAGAACTTTTATGCTCGATTACATGCGCGTGCAGCTCTTTGTTCCACGGTTACTCGA